>NC_064629.1:902016888-902641888 GCF_023864275.1 Schistocerca cancellata
GCAAGTGGCTCTGGGGCATCGCACTTGTTCCACAACAGCAATCAGAGCAGCACTTAGCATTACGCTGACGCAGCGAACTGTTGCAAATCGGTTTCCTAAAGGACAGCTCCAAGCAAGACGCCCTGCAGCGTGCGTCACTGATACCAAGCCACCGCCTTTTGAGACGTCAGTGGTGTCAAGCGAGAGCTCATTGGGGGGCAGGGTGAGGTTCTATTGTGGTTTCTGATGAAAGCTTGTTCCGCTTCAGTGCCAGTGAAGGCTGTTTTTTGGTTATAGGGAGCCCAGTTGAGGACCCTGAACCAACTCGTCTGCGTGCTAGAATCACTGGACCTACACTCAGAGGTATGTGTGGGGTGCGATTTCGTATGACAAGTGAAGCACAATCGTGGTTATTCCATTCATCGTGCCTGCAAATTTGTAGGTCAGTCAGGTCATTCGACCAATTGTGGCCGGCCGCGGTGGTCTAGCGGTTCAGGCGCTCAGTCCGGAACCGCGCGACTGCTACGGTCGCAGGTTCGAATCCTGCCTCGGGCATGGATGTGTGTGATGTCCTTAGGTTAGTTAGGTTTAAGTAGTTCTAAGTTCTAGGGGACTGATGACCACAGATGTTAAGTCCCATAGTGCTCAGAACCATTTGAACCATTTGAACCAATTGTGATGCCATTCATGAATAGCCTTCCACGAGTTGTTTTCCAAAAGGATAACGCTCGCACACATACAGCTGTTTTAATCCAACATGCTCTATAGAGTGCCGGCATGTTGTCTTGGCCTGCTCGATCACCAGACCTGTCTGCAGTTGAGCAGATATTGAACATCATCGGGCGACAACTCCAGCGTCTTCCACAAACAGCATTAACCGCACCTGTACAGTCCGATCAAGCGCTACAGGCATGGAACGCCATCCCACAAACTGGCATCCGGCAGCTGTATGCATGCGGCTTTGCATGCTTGCATTCAACATTCTGGCAATTACAACGGTTAGTAGTGTACCAGCATTTCATATTTGCAATGGCTTATATCTCGCGTGCAGTTACTTATGATCTTGCTATACTAATCACTTAAATATGTTACCTAGGCAAATATATTCCAGGAATTTCATTACTGTACGTTATTTGTTTTTTTGGTGTTGCGATTTTTTCTCCAGTATATTTTTTTCTTTGGATTTTCTGCCGACCACCATGAACAAAGGGTATGCGGCCAATATATACTCCACTCTTGCATTAATAATAGCCTGTCTCTCTTATCACATTTCCCTTTACACAACATGGAAATAACTCTCAAAACTATATATGAAATACACTTATTTACACATTTATATTAATACAAATGCCGTTCGTCTTTTATAAGACACAACTCTGCGACTGTTGCCTCCTGTAACATTTACCTCGCCCGTGTATCTTTCAGTTTCACTTAGTTAGGTTTTTCTGAATTGCTCAAATTCGACGCCCCTTTCCTCGTTCAGCAACGGACTCTTGTATATATAGACAAAATTTGTGACTCTCGGTATAATACAAGTTTTAGTTTCGAGCGATGCACACCTTCTTTCTTCATCAACATCGATCTTTTTCTTCTTTTTCTTTCGTTTTGGCCATCTTAGGACCACGTTAATTCGTTTCAGCTTCGTTTCTTCTGGTCTTTCTTTTTTCCCAATATTGTTTCTTTCTCATTCTTTGCTATCTCATACTTTGCAACATTCTCCGACCTTCTGTCCAAGAAGATTTTGTTCTGGGTCTCGTTCTGTCCTCGAAAGCTTTGAAGGCCAGAATTTTTTATTTAAAAATCACCCTGTTCTAAATCTCTGGTTCCTGTATTCTCATTTCATCCAAATCTCTTTGTACCTCCTGGATCCATCGTACTTTGGTTTCTTTGTTCATCAGAAATTGTGTGATTCGTTGTGTTAACCTCCGCTAGTCTATTCTGAGGATGTATACGAAGAACATTCTCTTTCTTTTTCTGATGACGTCAGAAATTTTTTCTATCTTGGTGTCGAGTTCCTGGTTGGTATGGTTTCCAAATTGATCAACTTCTTTCCTTCGAGGTCCTACTACTCTCCTGAGAACCTTTCGTTCTATCAGTTCTAGCCTCTTGATCACTCTGGTTCTTGCTAAGTTGAGAGTTTCTGCTGCGTATAGAGCTCAGGGCGGATACCTGTTTGGTAATGTTTCAGTTTTACGTCTATAGAAATATTCTTCTTATTGTAGGTGTTGATAGTTAGTATATATGCTAAGTTCATTTTGTTTATTCGTTCTCCTATCGCAATGAGTTCAATGTCTAGCCATTCTCCAAGGTATTTGAATCTCTCCACCTTTTGAATTTTCCCTCCTCCTGTTGTCATCAATTTAGGAGCTGTCGTCCGCAGCTCGTGGTCGTCCGGTAGCCTACTCGCTTCCCGCGCCCGGGTTCCTGGGTTCGATTCCCTTCGGGGTCAGGGATTTTCTCTGCCTCGTGATGACTGGGTGTTGTGTGATGTCCTTAGGTTAGTTAGGTTTAAGTAGCTCTAAGTTCTAGGGGACTGATGACCATAGATGTTAAGTCCTATAGTGCTCAGAGCCATTTGAACCACTTTTTTTAGGAGCTGTCGTGATGTTGGTCATATATTGTGTTTTTCCTATTGATATCTGTAAGCCTGCTTTAGCTGCCTGTCTCTGCAGTTCTGTGGTTTGGTTAAATGCCCCTTGTAGCGATTCGGACAGGATTACAATGTCATCTGCGAATGCTGGACAATCTACTCATACTTCTTTATTCCTACACCCCAGTTGTATTCCACCCAGTCCTTTAATTCCTTGTCACCACTCTCTGATCACCTTATCGAGGACACAAATAAAGAGCAAAGGTGGGAGTCCGTCTCCCTGTCTGACCCCGGTTTTAATCTTCTACATCTACATCCATACTCCGCAAGCCACCTGACGGTGTGTGGCGGAGGGTACCTTCAGTACCTCTATCGGTTCTCCCTTCTATTCCAGTCTCGTATTGTTCGTGGAAAGAAGGATTGTCGGTATGCCTCTGTGTGGGCTCTAATCTCTCTGATTTTATCCTCATGGTCTCTTCGCGAGATATACGTAGGAGGGAGCAATATACTGCTTGACTCTTCGGTGAAGGTATGTTCTCGAAACTTTGACAAAAGCCCGTACCGAGCTACTGAGCGCCTCTCCTGCAGAGTCTTCCACTGGAGTTTATCTATCATCTCCGTAACGCTTTCGCGATTACTAAATGATCCTGTAACGAAGCGCGCTGCTCTCCGTTGGATCTTCTCTATGTCTTGTATCAACCCTATCTGGTACGGATCCCACACTGCTGAGCAGTATTCAAGCAGTGGGCGAACAAGCGTACTGTAACCTACTTCCTTTGTTTTCGGATTGCATTTCCTTAGGATTCATCCAATGAATCTCAGTCTGGCATCTGCTTTACCGACAATCAACATTATATGATCATTCCATTTTAAATCACTCCTAATGCGTACTCCCAGATAATTTATGGTATTAACTGCTTCCAGTTGCTGACCTGCTATTTTGTAGCTAAATGATAAAGGATCTATCTTTCTGTGTATTCGCAGCACATTACACTTGTCTACATTGAGATTCAGTTGCCATTCCCTGCACCATGCGTCAATTCGCTGCAGATCCTCCTGCATTTCAGTACAATTTTCCATTGTTACAACCTCTCGATACACCACAGCATCATCTGCAAAAAGCCTCAGTGAACTTCCGATGTCATCCACCAGGTCATTTATGTATATTGTGAATAGCAACGGTCCTATGACACTCCCCTGCGGCATACCTGAAATTACTCTTACTTCGGAAGACTTCTCTCCATTGAGAATAACATGCTGCGTCCTGTTATCTAGGAACTCCTCAATCCAATCACACAATTGGTCTGATAGTCCATATGCTCTTACTTTGTTCATTAAACGACTATGGGGAACTGTATCGAACGCCTTGTGGAAGTCAAGAAACACGGCATCTACCTGTGAACCCGTGTCTATGGCCCTCTGAGTCTCGTGGACGAATAGCGCGAGCTGGGTTTCACATGACCGTCTTTTTCGAAACCCATGCTGATTCCTACAGAGTAGATTTCTAGGCTCCAGAAAAGTCATTATACTCGAACACAATACGTGTTCCAAATTTCTACAACTGATCGACGTTAGAGATATAGGTCTATAGTTCTGCACATCTGTTCGACGTCCCTTCTTGAAAACGGGGATGACCTGTGCCCTTTTCCAATCCTTTGGAACGCTACGCTCTTCTAGAGACCTACGGTACACCGCTGCAAGAAGGGGGGCAAGTTCCTTCGCGTACTCCGTGTAAAATTGAACTGGTATCCCATCAGGTCCAGAGGCCTTTCCTCTTTTGAGCGATTTTAATTGTTTCTCTATCCCTCTGTCGTCTATTTCGATATCTACCATTTTGTCATCTGTGCGACAATCTAGAGAAGGAACTACAGTGCAATCTTCCTCTGTGAAACAACTTAGGAAAAAGACATTTAGTATTTCGGCCTTTAGTCTGTCATCCTCTGTTTCAGTACCATTTTGGTCACAGAGTGTCTGGACATTTTGTTTTGATCCACCTACCGCTTTGACATAAGACCAAAATTTCTTAGGATTTTCTGCCAAGTCAGTACATAGAACTTTACTTTCGAATTCATTGAACGCCTCTCGCATAGCTCTCTTCACACTACATTTCGCTTCGTGTAATTTTTGTTTGTCTGCAAGGCTTTGGCTATATTTATGTTTGCTGTGAAGTTCCCTTTGCTTCCGCAGCAGTTTTCTAACTCGGTTGTTGTACCACGGTGGCTCTTTTCCATCTCTTACGATCTTGCTTGGCACATACTCATCTAACGCATATTGTACGATGGTTTTGAACTTTGTCCACTGATCCTCAACACTATCAGTACTTGAGACAAAACTTTTGTGTTGAGCCAACAGGTACTCTGAAATCTGCTTTTTGTCACTTTTTCTAAACAGAAAAATCTTCCTACCCTTTTTAATATTCCTATTTACGGCTGAAATCATCGATGCCGTAACCGCTTTATGATCGCTGATTCCCTGTTCTGCGTTAACGTTTTCAAATAGTTCGGGTCTGTTTGTCACCAGAAGGTCTAATATGTTATCGCCACGAGTCGGTTCTCTGTTTAACTGCTCAAGGTAGTATTCAGATAAAGCACTTAAAAAAATTTCACTGGATTCTTTGTCCCTGCCACCCGTTATGAACGTCTGAGTCCCCCAGTCTATATCCGGCAAATTAAAATCTCCACCCAGAACTATAACATGGTGGGGAAATCTACTCGAAATATTTTCCAAATTATCCTTCAGGTGCTCAGCCACAACAGCTGCTGAGCCAGGGGGCCTATAGAGACATCCAATTACCATGTCTGAGCCTGCTTTAACCGCGACCTTCACCCAAATCATTTCACATTTCGGATCTCCGTCAATTTCCTTCGATACTATTGCACTTCTTATCGCTATAAACACGCCTCCCCCTTCACTGTTCAGCCTGTCTCTGCGGTATACATTCCAATCTGAGTTTAGGATTTCGTTACTGTTTACGTCTGGTTTCAGCCAACTTTCTGTCCCTAGTACTCTATGGGTGTTGTGATCGTTTATTAATGAGAGCAGTTCTGGGACCTTTCTATAGACGCTCCTGCAGTTTACTATTAGCACATTAATATTGTTATTCCCTGTTGCATTTTGCATACTCCTATCTTGCCGCGTCTCAGGAGGCGTCTTGTCGGGCCTAGGGAGGGGATTCTCTAACCTAAAAAACCCCCATGTGCACTCCACACGTACTCCGCTACCCTTGTAGCCGCTTCCGGCGTGTAGTGCACGCCTGACCTATTCAGGGGGACCCTACATTTCTCCACCCGATAGCGGAGGTCGAGAAATTTGCACCCCAGATCTCCGCAGAATCGTCTGAGCCTCTGGTTTAAAGGCCTCTGACAGCTTTCCTCTGAATTTGACCATGGATGTTGTGTTGCTTATTGTCTGTTTAACCAGTTCACTGGATTTTCTATCCAAATTCATCTCCCATAAAATTTGGAACAGTGCGTGTCTGTCTACAGAATCATAGGCTTTCTTGAAGTCTATGAATGTAAGCACGAACTTCTTGCTCCTCTGTTTTTGATAAGCGATTATCTGATTTAGATTCAGGATCTGTTCTGCACGTGATCTCTCCTTTCTGAAGCCTCCTTGGTACTCATTAATTAGTGAATTTAGTTGTTCTGCCACTCTATTTAGCAGTCGTTTTGAGAATACCTTATAGATCACAGGTATTAAAGAAATTCCGTTGGAGTTCCCAAGGTCCGTCTTATCGCCTTTCTTGTGTATAGAATGTATTAGTGCCAGTGTCCAATCTTCTGGAAGCTGCTCTTCTTCCCAGATTTTTCGTATAATTTGTGTTAGTTCTATGATCACATTCTCGTTCGCATACTTTAAGAGTTCTGTGATGATCTAGTCTTCCCCAGGTGCTTTGTTATTTTTCAAGGTTCTTATAATGTCCTTAACTTCTATAGTTGGTGGCTCCGAGTAGGGGTTTGCTTCTTTGTAATTCGAATAGAATGTCTCGGATTGAGCTTCAGAATTCTGGAGGCGTTCAAAGTATTCCGCCAAGATCTGACTGTTTTCCATGTCTACATACAATGTCTTTCCTTCTTTATTCTTAAAGCTTAGGTTTGGAGGATCATATCTATAAGGTGGTCTTGAATGTTCTATAGACGTCTCACGTGTTGTTCTTCCGGAAGTCTTCTTCTATTTGAGTTAAACGTTCTTGCAAACATTTCCTACTGAGATTTCTGATAGTTTTAGCAGTGGTTTTTCTTACTTCTTGGAAGTTCTTTAGATTTCCTAGCGTTTTATGAGAGCACCAACCAATCCACGCTTTCCGACGCTTTTGATTGCTTTATCTCTTTCTACCGATCACCATGCACGTTTCTTCCTCTTCTCCAAGCGAACTGTTTCTTTTGAGCTGTCAGTCAGTGCATCTTTCAACTGGTCCCGACATTGATATTTCTTCTGATTCAAGCTCGCCTTAAAATCTTTGTAGTTCTAAGTTTTCCTATGTCATACAACACAATTCGGGTAGTGTTTTTTAGCTGATGGGTTTTTGGTAGAATTCTGATTTTTATTTTGGGTAGAAAGTTATCTGAGTCTAAATCTGCACCCCTGAGTACTTTGACAATTTCAATTTCCTTCTCTGCATATCTTGACGTCGCTACATGATCTACCTGAAACTCTCGTAGTATTGGATTGGGAGATACCCATGTTTTATGTTTTCTTGTAAGGTGTCTAAACGCCGTTGATTTCATTAACATGTCAAAGGTCTTACACATTTTCCACTAGTCGTTCACCATTCTGATTAGTCCTGTTGTACGCTGGATGGTTCCCAATTATGTTTCAGAACTTTCTGTCTTTCCCTTGATGAACATTGAAGTCTCCAAGTAGTATGATAACATTCTTAGTGGGAATCTTGGATAGTTCCCCTCCAGGTCTTCCCAAAATTGTTCTGTATTCTCTGGGTAGGTTCTATTTGTCTCATTTGTGAGAGAATGTACATTGACAATTGTATAAATCGTGTTTGCTCCCGGAAAGGTAAGTGTGGAAAGTTTACTATTTCTGGAGCTGAAGTCAGTGATGGCTCCCAGGATTTCTTTACTAATTATAAAGCCTGTGCCCAGTTGAGGTACATTCTTCATCACTCTCTTGCCAGGTCTTCTTTTCAGAATGTGATATCCTTTCGATTCATATGCTGCTTCATGTGTATGTCTTGTTTCATGTAATGCAGTTACAATGATTTTTTGCTTGGTCGAAGTATCAGTAGGATTTTTCCGTTTTCCTGTTTTGAGGAGTGAATTAATATTGAAGGTAGCAAAGTATGACACTATCTTACTATTCAATCTCTTGCATGCTGGTGTGAGCACACCAGAATCTGTTGGCTCACTAACGTTGTCATTGACAACGGTGAATTGGTTATCACATGGGGTAGCGCTTTCTATAAGCGAACTGGCTGCCATGAAGCTGAATCGAATGATTTATGTTGGGGTCAACACCTAGGCGTTGAAAATGTTACAACTGGGGTAGTTAGCCTCAGAGGTGCCTTGAGATGTGACCTATTTTCTCTTTTACGGCTTATTTGGGTGCCAACCCTCCTCCTTTATCCGGGTTTGGACCGGCAGCAGCAGTTTCGGGTTACTGAATCCACCCGTTAGTACTGTGTGTGTGAAATCTTATGGGAATTAACTGCTAAGGTCATCAGTCCCTAAGCTTACACACTACTTAACCTAAATTATCCTAAGGACAAACACACACACCCATGCCCGAGGGAGGACTCGAACCTCCGCCGGGACCAGCCGCACACTCCATGACTGCAGCGCCTCAGACCGCTTGGCTAATACCGCGCGGCCCGTTAGTACTGCAGGCAGAGTTATCAATCATTTTATTTATAAGCTGCACATTTTCAGCTTCGTCCCTCTCTGCACATTGCTCCCTTAAATTTCATTTTCAACGTCCCTACATTAATATGTCACATTTGGGACACGCATTATGATTTCACAACTACCTTCAGTCTCACAGTCTCTGATGAAGTCAGAATTTTCCACCAACCATACATTCATTCCAGCATTCACTCCCCTTTAACAAAATAAATTCTACAGCCCCATATCATCATTATGAAATCTGTCAACACATGTTATACTATTTTTTGCACCCTCTTTATGGTTACGCCACTTATATTGTTCCTTTTTCACTAACTGTTTGCCTCTTCCGACATATCTCGCACAAAATAATGTATTAATGTAGCAAAAAACATCACATGGATGGTACTTTCCATCGTCTGCAAAACACTTTGTAATACCTCACTTATGCCATGGACCACTTATCACAATAGTAGCCTGATTTGCTCCTAAAGAATTTAATTCTGCCCTCATGTCTTGAAACTGCTGTCCATGCTGCACAGTTCCATCAGTTAATACAGATTAGAAATGTTATGTAGTGTGAAGCACTTCTTTCTCACATTCCAGATTTTAGTGGTCACCTCTTTAAGTCTACTTTGCCTCATCATACAAGTCTTAACATCGTTACCCTGCTTTTGCCGTATCTTTCCACCTATTTCCGGTATCTTCCTCTGCTGTTGAATCAGGCTAACCTCCTCAGAAATTTTGCCTATGCTTTCACATGTAATTTCTAATTTGGTATCAACAACCCTTTCAAAATATTATTTAATTTCTTCCACCTCACGTTTGGCAGTTTCATTGCCTGAACTGTTATCAAAATTTCTCTGTTACATCTTGTACGCAGTGCCCCTATAGTAGGCTGCAATGCCTCCATATCAGAGCTCAAATTTGACCGTACGTCCTGTAACCGTGCCACTGAATCAACCATAATTAAATCTCCTTTCTCTGAATTCGGACTCATTGTCTCACTAATATTGTACCTATCATTACTAGTATGTTCAGATTTAGGGCTAACTGGCCGACTAGCAGTATCTGCACCATACAGACTGGTTAATTGCTTAACACTTATCACACTAAGCCGGTAAGCAAAATTTTCTCGTAAATAGCTGTTTGGATGGAGCTCATACGCTCTACATTGATTTGTTTCCCGCGCTTCTTCATACGACAGAACGTGGGCTGTACGTTCCTTCGGACAAACTGGTGGCTAGTGTAGTTTATCTGCATACTGGCAGAGGTCACTAGCAGTCTGCAGGTTGAGTGTATACAACACAGGATCGATTTGTGTGAGTGTGGTCACCTAAGGTGGGATTTGAGCTTAGCTCATTTCGTAGTTGACTTGGCGTGTTTGTTTTGCGTTAGGAGTATGGAAGTTTTTGGTGATTGTTCCGGACCTTGCGGATAACATCAGAAGTTCACTGAGGCTTTCTGCGGATGATGCTGTGGTATATCGAGAGGTTGTAACAATGAAAAATTGTACTGAAATGCAGGAGGATGTGCAGCGAATTGACGCATGGTGCTGGGAATAGCAATTGAATCTCAAGGTAGACAAGTGTAATGTGCTGCGAATACATAGAAAGAAAGATTCCTTAGAATTTAGCTACAATATAGCAGGTCAGTAACTGGAAGCAGTTAGTTCCATAAATTATCTGGGAGTAAGCATTAGGAGTGAGTTAAAATGGAATGATCATATAAAGTTGACCACGGTAAAGCAGATGCCAGACTGAGAGTCATTGGAAGAATCCTAAGGAAACGCAATCCGAAAACAAAGGAAGTAGGTTACACTACGCTTGTTCGCCAACTGCTTGAATGCTGCTCAGCAGTATGGGATCCGTATCAGATAGGGTTGATAGAAGAGATAGAGAAGATCCAACGGGGAGCAGCGCGCTTCGTTACAGGATCATTCAGTAATTGCGAAAGCGTTACGGAGATGATAGATAAACTCCAGTGGAAGACTCTGCAGGAGAGACGCTCAGTAGCTCGGTACGGGCTTTTGTTGAAGTTTCGAGAACATACCTTCACCGAAGAGCCAAGCAGTATATTGCTCCCTCTTCGCATATCTCGCGAAGAGACCATGAGGATAAAATCAGAGAGATTAGAACCCACACAGAGGCATACCGACAATCCTTCTTTCCACGATCAATACGAGACTGGAATAGAAGGGAGGACCGATAGAGGTACTGAAGGTACCCTCCGCCACACACCGTCAGGTGGCTTGCGGAGTATGGATGTAGATGTAGATGTAGATGTAGACTGGAGGCTGAAAACTCTGATGTGGATATTGATTACGAACATTCAGACCTATTTTGCGATAGTTCCAACAGTGCAGGTACCTAATACGGACTTATAATGAAAAAAAATAATTAAAAATTATATACATGTTATTAAAAAAGCAAATATAGGGTCAAAATATTTTATACTGTTCTTTTAGCTGATCCGAGTACAGCTGTTTGTCTTGATACATCACAAAACGTGATAACTGATGTGAGGAACTGGTCCAGAGTTGACAGCCAACCTGATTTACCAATGTTCCACAGCGTTGTGGTGTAACGCTGCATCTGGGTGAAAACTCTAGTGAATTTGATTGTTTCTCAGCATTTTTCAATGACATGATAAAAACAATTAAAGTTTGAACAAACAGGTCTTCAGGACAAAAAATCATTAAATGAATGAGAAGAAGGCTATGAAATGAAATTCTGTATGGCATGGATGGTTAATAGTAAAGATACATGAAATATACTGGTTTTTTGTATTATTTTGCATAAGAGTGTAGTGAAGTTGTCATGAGATCAAAGGATGCATTTATAAATACTTAATGTGCCAGCCAGTTAATGAATATAGTAAATTTTACTTCCATTTTGTTTCTGTTTATGATACACTGCACAAAATTAGGTCTTTATTCAGTCTCTATGCCACAAAGTGTGAGAACGACTTCAAACCACATATGAATTCTGCAACTGATGAGGGACTGTGCCCTTTAGAGACAGAATAGGACTTACAGTCCAAATGAAAAACATACTTTCCCCCCATGAACCATGGACCTTGTCATTGGTGGGGAGGCTTGCGTGCATCAGCGATGCAGACGGCCGAATCGTAGGTGCTACCACAACGGAGGGGTATCTGTTGAGAGGCCAGACAAACGTGTGATATCAAAAGAGGGGCAGCAGCCTTTTCAGTAGTTGCAGGGGCAACAGTCTGGATGATTGACTGATCTGGAGGACGTCGTTATCAGAAGAAAGAATACTGGCGTTCTACGGATCGGAGCGTGGAATGTCAGATCCCTTAATCGGGCAGGTAGGTTACAAAATTTAAAAAGGGAAATGGATAGTTTAAAGTTGGATATAGTGGGAATTAGTGAAGTTCGGTGGCAGGAGGAACAAGCCTTTTTGTAAGGGGAATACAGGGTTATAAACACAAAATCAAATAGGGGTAATGCAGGAGGAGGTTTAATAATGAATAATAAAATAGGAGTGCGGGTAAGCTACTACAAATAGCATAGTGAACGCAGTATTGTGGCCAGGATAGACACGAAGCCCACGCCTACTATAGTAGTACAAGTTAATATGCCAACTAGCTTTGCAGATGATGAAGAAATAGATGAAATATATGATGAGATAAAAGAAATTATTCAGGTAGAGAAGGGAGACGAAAATTTAATAGTCATGGGTGACGGGAATTCGGTAGTAGGAAAAGGGAGGGAAGGAAACGTAGTAGGTGAATATGGAATGGGGCTAAGAAATGAAAGAGGAAGCCGCATGGCAGAAATTTGCACGGAGCACTACTTAATCATAGCTAACACTTGGTTTAAGAATCATAAAAGAAGGCTGTATACATGGAAGCAGCCTGGAGATACTGACAGGTTTCAGACAGATTATATAATGTTAAGACAGAGATTAAGGAACCAGGTTTTAAATTGTAAGACATTTCCAGGGGCAGATGTGGACTCTGAACTGGTTATGAACTGTAGATTAAAACTGAAGAAACTGCAAAAAGTTGGGAATTTAAGGAAATGGGACCTGGATAAACTGAAAGAACCAGGGGTTGTAGAGAGTTTCAGGGAGAGCATAAGGGAACAATCGACTGGAATGGGGTAAAGAAAAACAGTAGAAGAAGAATGGTAGCTCTGAGGGATGAAGTAGTGAAGGCAGCTGACGATCAAGTAGGTAAAAAGACGAGGGCTGGTAGAAATCCTTGGGTAACAGAAGCAATATTAAATTTAATTGAAGAAAGGAGAGAATATGAAAATGTAGTAAATGAAGCAGGCAGAAAGGAATACAAACGTCTCAAAAATCAGATCTAAAGTAAGTGCAAAACTGCGAAGCATGGATGGCTAGAGGACAAATGTAAGGATGTAGAGGCTTATCTCACTAGGGGTAAGATAGATTCTGCCTACAGGAATATTAAAGAGACCTTTGGAGAAAAGAGAACCATTTGTATGAATTTCAAGGGCTCAGATTTAAACCCAGTTCTAAGCAAAGGAGGGAAAGCAGAATGGTGGGAGGAGTACATAGAGGGTCTATACAAGGGCGATGTACTTGAGGACAATATTATGGAAATGTAAGAGGATGTAGATGAAGATGAAATGGGAGATACGATACTGCGTGAAGAGTTTGACAGAGCACTGAAAGACCTGAGTCAAAACAAGGGCCCGGGAGTTGACCACATTCCATTAGAACTCCTGACGGCCTTGGGAGAGCCAGTCATGATAAAACTCTACCATCTGGTGAGCAAGATGTATGAGACAGGCAAAATACCCTCAGACTTCAAGAAGAATATAATAATTCCAATACCAAAGAAAGTAGGTGTTGACATATGTGAAAATTACCGAATAATCAGTTTAATAAGTCACAGCTGCAAATTACTGCCGCGAATTCTTTACAGACAAATGGAAAAACTGGTAGAAGTCGACCTCGGGGAAGATCAGTTTGGATTTCGTAGAAATGGAACACGTGAGGTCATACTGACCTTACGCCTGATCTTAGAAGAAAGATTAAGGAAAGGCAAACCTACTTTCCTAGCATTTGTAGACTTAGAGAAAGCTTTTGACAATGTTGACTGGAATACTCTCTTTCAAATTCTAAAGGTGGCAGGGGTAAAATACAGGGAGCGAAAAGCTATTTACAATTTGAACGGGAACCAGATGTCAGTTATAAGAGTCGAGGGGTATGAAAGGGAAGCAGTGGTTGGGAAGGGAGTGAGAGAAGGTTGTAGCCTATCCCCGATGTTATTCAATCTGTATATTGAGCAAGCAGTAAAGGAGACAAAAGAAAAATTCGGAGTTGGAATTAAAATCCATGGGGAAGAAATAAAAACTTTGAGGTTCACCGATGACGTTGTGATTCTGTCAGAGACAGCAAAGGACTTGGAATAGCAGTTGCATGGAATGGACAGTGTCTTGATAGGAGGATATAAGATGAACATCAACAAAACCAAAACGTGGATCTTGGAATGTAGTCGAATTAAGTCGGGTGATGCTGAGGGAATTCAATTAGGAAATGAGACGCTTAAAGTAGTAAATGAGTATTGCTATTTGTGGAGCAAAATAACTGATGATGGTCGAAGTAGAGAGGATATAAAATGTAGACTGGCATTTACAAGGAAAGCGTTTCTGAAGAAGAGGAATTTATTAGCACCGAGTATAGATTTAAGTGTCAGGAACTCGTTACTGAAAGTATTTGTATGGAGTGTAGCCATGTACGGAAGTGAAACATGGACGATAAATAGTTTGGACTGGAAGAAAATAGAAGCTTTCGAAATGTGGTGCTACAGAAGAATGCTGAAGATTAGGTGGGTAAATCACGTAACTAATGAGGAGGTATTGAATAGAATAGGGGAGAAGAGTAGTTTGTGGTACAACTTGACCAGAAGAAGAGACCGGTTGGTAGGGCATGTTCTGAGGCATCAAGGGATCAGAAATTTAGCTTTGGAGGGCAGCGTGGAGGGTAAAAATCGTATAGGGGGACCAAGAGATGAATACATTCAGCAGATTCAGAAGGATGTAGGTTGCAGTAAGTACTGGGAGTTGAGGAAGCTTGCACAGGATAGAGTGGCATGGAGAGCTGCATCAAATCAGTCTCAGGACTGAAGACCACAACAACAACAACCAAATAAAAATGGAATAAGACTTTACTCACCGTGTGACTCAGCAGCAGGCTATGCTTCGAACTGTGCAGCTTACACAAGTACAACAAAGAACGTAAATAACTTTGTTTTGTTTGTAATTTGGAGGTTTTGTGGAGGTTATTTTGGCAAAGTGCACTGCATTTACATTGACCAGTTCTACAAAAGCCATTCCGTGTTGGACTATCTGTGACAGAATAAAATCTTGCGTTTGGGCACTCATATGAAAAACAAGTAGGTCTACCTAACGAAATGAAAACTGTGACGCTTAGGAGGGGGAAATGATGGTTTGGAGGACAAACGTAAACCAGATGCTGTAAGAGACTATAACAGTGGTTAAACTGGAGCAGACAGGGTTGACCAGATGTCAAGCTATTATCGTCTCTGTCGGAAGACGGTCAAATGCTGAAAGAAAGTTTTCCTTCACTGGTTTCTTTTAGCAGTAGTGAACAGCTGGGTTGTATGCAAACAAACAACATAAAAGACAGCACCTCTGGTCTGCTTCATCATGGCCTTATGTTAAACAGCTAGCTAGTGGTGGTGAAAACTTCACGTCTGTAATGAGTTTTTCTTGAATTCTTACGTTTCTTCCAAAAATTTTTTTTCCTTTGGGTTATCATACCCGAAGTATCCGAACGACGTGAACTGAGTTTCTCCTGATTTCCATTCAGCCCATATAATGTAGCTGCCTTGCAAGTCCTCTAATCTCATTGCGGTACAGTCATTCGACTATACAAAATGGATATCACAAGAGATCACAAGAGAACACAGTTCTTTAAGGTAATCAGTCCAAATGTAAATGAACACCATAATGTTGCAAATACTAAGAAACGCGTCATTACAGACGAGACAGTCCTTAACGCTTGTAAAGTCAATTTTATTACATATAGTTACATTTCAAAATCACTACCACACTCATCAAAATTTGAATTAACTGCCTCTATCGCCTACGTCATTCCAGTAATCTCCAGGCAAAATTAAATATTTTTACGAACAAGATATTTTGAGGCAATATGTGAACTCCTAATTATTTTTCATCTTTAAGAGGTTTTCCCACACTTGTGAAACGTCGTTTCTGATACGAGTGGTTTTTCATAAACTGGATGTAGAACTAACCAGTTAAAAGCAGTATGATTAACAGCGGCAGGCACTCTATGAAAACCTCAAAAGTAACACCGTAACACCACTAATTTGTCTGTACTCATGACAGCAATTTTTTGTTCATATGTCTGAACATTAAACATCATGTCCGACATTTTTGTTTTGGATCTGCATTGAAACCAAGCATCTATAATCAAAGTAAATAACCCAAGCTTTCGTTCCTGGCCGAGATTCAATCACAGCAATGTTCATCGTTGGTGACTTGGCATAAATAGCCGTGAAATGCTGAGGTTCTCACCAGTATCAACTGGCAAACCTGAACTGAAAAATTTTTGTGCTCTGGCTAGAATCCTGTCAAGACCCTCATCCCCCTGTTCGCTAACCACGAAAACCTTTTAATACCATCTCAAGTAGCAAAGTTAGCACGTGTTTAACACGAAGCGCCATAATGTAAAATTTTGTGTTGAGGACTCGAACCCAGCACATAATCATATTGACAACTACGTAAAATCGGATGTTATATATCGATTTTTTTCACCAGCAGCGAGACATTAGGATATGGAATGAGTATATAATTGTTTTACCTGACCGAGAATCGAACCGGGCACCTACCTCCGTCGTTTATTATCCACGAACTATTTGCTTACAGGTAGTGAGATGTGTGCATGGAGTAGGATTCGAATCCGTATATGTGCCTTTCTTGGAGACAGCTACTTCTAATATATCGTTCCGTGCAGGTGAGATACCACGGAAGACTAGATCCGACTTCGAATTCTACTAAAACAAAAATTTTCTCAACGTCTGAAGTTCAAATGACCTGAAGTGATCACTGGCTCACTAAATAAAATAAAGTTTCTAGTGTAAAGAAATTTACTGTCGACAGAGGTTCTGTTTGCCGCGATTTCCGCCTCTGCTATGGTTCAAAGTAATCCGGCTCTGCCCCAGTTGGCAGCGAAGGGATGTGATGTTTATAATGTGGTTTCTGAACTACGGTGCAATCTGACGTTCTTCAGTTGGCGTTACTAGACGAGAAGGAAATCTATTTGTGCGTGTTTAAAATACACTACGGGAGTGGGGATCGAACTCCGGCGTAGCAACTAAGAAACTAGGATTAATCAACGAGTCCACTGATGCCCAAATTTGCTGCAGTCGTGATTATGTAGTAATGTATGATGCGCTTAGCCTACAAATGAGACACTGTGAAAATATTGAGTTCTCTATCAACTGGTTAACTATCAGCCGGTTTCTGACACAGAAATTGTGCTAGTCTCATGTCAGCGGGATGTAAAAACTCTTTTAGCAATCATAGCCTTGATTCGAAACCATTTTGAAATTTTCATTATTTCAATAAATTTTTTAGATCTATAAATACCATTGCAGAATACAGTTACCAAATAGTTCCATTGTTACCGTCAATATGGCTATTAACTTCTTCATTCTGCTGCTGCTACATTCGTGCTTGAAGGAAGCATTTAAGCCTTCTTGGTCATTTATAGAAACAAGTGCCCCAAAACAAGAAAATATTTTGTTCGCAGCAATTGATTGCGTCGTTCCGTGGTACGTGGACCATAACAAGTGATTATTTAGTTCTTTTCATGTCTAGCAAGAAATTTCCAAGTTAATATCGGACGTCTCCAATTATTAGCAAGTTGAATTAAAACAAAATAAGTTATAAAGACGTTACTTTGCCACAGAAACTATGTTGCACTACTGCATTTACTTTCGCCTAGCAACGACGCTTATAAAATGCTGAAATTGGACAGTAAACACCACTTTCGAAGCCAGAGGATGTTAATGTCTTCCGGTAAATGTGACCATTATTCTCTCCAGATGACTTGGTCGACGTCATCTATTCCAAGTAGCACAAAGAAGAAAGTAATACAGAAGATCAATTGCTTTCCTTGCTATTAACTTATTTAACGTGGTCCAATTCCTTTTCTATTCCGAATTTAGGTCATTGCTGTGGCTTCAGCTAGGTTTTTCGAGAAATGTGTCCCTACTTTTCGTAACAAATTGGATGGAAAAACCCCGGGAATTGTGTACAGTGTCCTCTGTTGTGCCTCATACAGAAATACCTTGTAGGCTTCATCTTAGTCCATCGTCTTGTACTTCTTGAGATTTTTCTTTCTAATCCTGTCCATAGAGTTCGCAGTGGGCTAATACACATAATGCAGTGGTTCCCTATAATGCCTACAGCTACTCTTTCTTCCGGCATACTGGACGTTGACTGATACCTCTGTCATCTCTCAATGCATCAAATTGCTTAGCTCCAAATTGTCTGCTTGGATACTCACAATCTGGTTCAGTATCGTCTGGACTGTTTCTGCAATGGTTACAACCCATGGTTAGTTCCTAGGAAAGCCTGTTGTCACAATAAAAATAAAGAAAAAGAAGAACAAAAGGAAGAATGCAATACGAGAAACCAACATCAATATCACATTTATATTCCTTGCCACACAACACATCTGGTTCCTACGTCTGAGTGCTAACCATGGGCCTTGCTACATTCCCTGACGTAATATCCAGACCTCCTATTGAGCCGATTATACGCCACGTGTTTAACCCAAAAGTTTTCAAAGTACTAATTTACAGTCACAACTTTGAAGTACTGCCTGAGATCGTCGCTCCACTATGTCCCTCGTAGGTAATGATTGTTCAGACACCAGTATTGCAACTGGCTGAAGCCAGTGTTGGATGACAGCCGCTGTTATCCTGTCGTGTATGGTAAGTTGTGATACGGAATCTCGTGAAACGCGGCGAAACCAGAGTCAATAATGCTTACTCAGCAACAAATTTGTTTATTGTTAGCCTTTTCACCGCAGCTTCCCCCGTGCACTCATTCAGCACATATACTACACATGTTTCCTCCTCCTCCTTCAATGTGCCCATCTGTTCCTCCCATCTTTATCTGTCCATCTCCTACACCCAACTCTGTTTCTCTTCTTTCCTTTCTACATCTCCTTCACCCATCTCTCCAACTATATGTTCCTCTACCCACCCGCTGAACTTAACCTATATCCCTCCTCCCTTTCGACCCCGTAACTCAGTTTCTTTTCCATCTGCCCTCTACCACTCTACATATCCAGATTGCCCCCTAAATTCCCCCAGCTCCCCCAGCTCTCTCCTCCTCCCCCACACTGTCTGTCCATCCCCTCCACCCCCTTTCTATGTTGATCATCTCCTCCCAACATTATTGGGCAACATAATTACAGTCAATGATGGACAACATGAAACACATGATATGTAATAGAGGTTTATTTATAAAGAGAAATGGTACAGATCTCACCATCTACAAAAGCAGGATAACAGACATAAATAACGTTATTGCTCAGACATGTCAGACACCCAATATAAAGGTCGATATCGGACTCTCAGTGTAGAATATGACCTCCACAGGCTCTAACGCACATTTTGTACCTATTACTGACGCTGGATACCAATTTCTTAAGGATTCCATGGGAGATATATCCCACTCCTCCCTCAAGGTGGTTTCCAGTTTTGGACAGTTTGAGGAGGTATTTTCGTTCTGCAAAGAGCATAACTAACTATAGGTTTGAGATCTGAGGAGTACGCAGGACATTCCATACTTTCAGTATCTTAACTTTCCTGTCTGTCTGAGACTTGAGCAGTTCTGTGTCGGCAGGCCTTGTCGACGATAAACAGAAAGTCCGGAACTACTGCACCCATAAATAGACAGTCATGGTCCAGATTAATATCCCTGCAATACCGCTGTGCTGTAATGCTACCTTGCGCAGAGATATGCAACGGCGTTCTGACATTTCTCATAATGCCTGCCCGTACGATAAAGCCTAGGCTGTACCTTTAGCTTTCACGAACATTCTGTGGTGAATAACTTGTTTCTCTCTCTCTCTCTCTCTCTGGACGCTAACTGATGGCCAGCATCACTCGCCCGTGAGATGCTGGATTCGTCGGAGGACAGTACTTAGGACAACTGCTGCTGGTCCCAACCAAAGTGCTTCCTACACAACAGAACTCATTCTCGACGATGTCGTGGTCAAAGTTGGATGCCTTTAACAGATTTCTAAGCATATAAACCAGTCTGATGTAATGTCGCAAACTGGCTCTGGCACGTGTATCGATAGTGCATGCAAGGTCCTCAGCAGTTTGTCTATGAATGAGATGTGTGTTCCTTCTAACCAATAGGGCTACGAATCGATCCTCTTCTGGTGTGGTGGCCCGTCTACGACTACTGGTATGTTTTTTTTTCCTTGATTGTGATTTCATTCCCCTGCCCCACATGGGCGGGGGAGGGCTGTCAGCAGCACAATCCGCCGCTCTTCAGCCGAGTGACACGACAACTAAAACAAGAATCAAATAATACATACATAAGGAGATAAAAAAGGGGAACATAAAACAGAGTAAGGGGAGAAAATTGAAGTAAAAATACATGGACATGTAGACGTTCATGGGGGACAGTTAAAAAAGTCACCAGAAAGTTAAAAAACACAGTTGGCGATTCTTAAAACACAGAGAAGACACTGGATGCTCATGCACAGGTTAAAAGTTGGCCACAGTATTAAAAACACTCCGAAACAACACACTTAAAACCCACTTGGAGACCACACGACGAAGAATAAAACTACCAGGTGGAACCTGCCGAGGGAAAGGTCAGAGAGGATGGAAAAGGAGGGGAGAGCATGGGGCAGCTGGGGAAGCGGCGGGATGAAGAGAGGAGGGGCAACTGTGGGTTCACGAAGAAGCAGGAGACACATGGGGCCGGAGAGGAAAAGGGAAGACAGGGCAGGAGGGAGCACAGAGACACTGAAAGAAGGCACAAGAGATGGAGGCGGAGTAGGAGGGGAAATCCGCTCAGAAGGAGGGAGGGGGAGGAGAGGGAGCCCTGAGGAGGAGGCAGGAAGAGGGGGTTAGAGTTGGTAGGAAGGGTAGATGTCAAGGCGAAGCTCATCATCTGGGAGGGGTAGACGGTGGATGTTGTGTTGGGAAAGCAGATGGACGGTGTGGAGAAGGAGAGAGGGATGGACACAACGGTAAAAGCGCGGCCACTGGTTGGGAGTGGAGAGGAAGGGTGACACCAGGGGGTGAGGGGGATCAAGGCGGCGGACAATATATAGTGTTCGGATGTGTTCAAGCTACTGGTATGGTTTCACACAGCATTTGCACCTTCAGCGGCCTGTTATAATCGCGAGATAGTTCTTTTGGACTCACTCATTACTGTGGCCACAGTAGTGACACTCTGACCGGCTTCACGCACTCCAACTGCTCGTCCACCATCGTTAATATTCTAATGCTGTGTTGCAGACATGTTGTCGAATCTGACGAAATGTCACACTAATTTGTTCCACAACAACCTTCCTCAAAACCCGGACTGCATGAACTATCGAATGCATATAGAGCGTTTGTGCACAGACTTCGCCGCAATTAACATGTGACGCCCTCTACTGTCGAATGCATACAGAGCGTACGTGCATAGGCTTCGCTGTATTTAACAAGTCCCGCCCTCTGTATTCCCCTTTAATTGAATTTTTTACGTGTTGAGAAATGAGAAGGAGAGATTTGTTTCACTTGGTAAAAACTTAGTATAGCCAAGATCTTATAAATACTTCTTCATTATCGACAACCACCTTTTGGTCTTCGAAAATGTTTGTTACAAAACGTATACATTGTGGGTTTGACCCTGTTACCAAGTTATCACGTTCGTACATAAAATGTAGCACATTATACAACGGTTTGTCAGGATTGAATCACTTGTTATCGAAAAGCACCTTGTGCACATATCTGTGTCTGATAATTAGTAATCACAGATGATTGTTGTCTTAAAAAGCACAATATACAGTATAATGCACATTAGCGCATCTTTTTACAAGGGCTTCACATTTTCCAGTCATTGATGATCCACCATAGACCTCTTATATGGTACAGATTCTTTTACTGTATTTGTTCGGGTTTTCCGTGGTAATTATCAGTTGTCGCTTAGCAAATGTCAAGGAGTGGATATCTGTTTGCTGCTTCCATACAGAAAGCCAGTGCGGAGGCCCAAGAGCCGACCATAGCTTGTGAGCATCGAGCGAGTACCCAGTAACAGTGAAATGCTTAGACAGCACCTTTGCTGATGCAAGTCTTGTGTTACCTCTGTGGCAAGGTCTTGCGGTTGGAGTAGCTTACACGGTACGTGGCCCAGGACAGCGGGCTGGAATATGGAGATGATCCTATTTGGGCCCAGGATTATTAACAGGTTAGCAGACGTGTCAGGGCCAGCATGCCTCGGCGGTTCATGTTCGATGCACAGAACCATCAGCACAAGCTCATGGCTCATAGACCAGTAGAATTTCCTAGTCGATGACAATTCTCGACGTGGCTGTAGCAACTTCATAGCCCATTAGATGAACTTAGGCACGGAGACTATACTGGCCGAAAGCATAATGCTAATGGAATGCTGACATGTGTGAGCTGGAAGCATATATAGTTGGTCTGGCCAGGGGTGCTGCGACAGGAGCTAGGTTCCCGTCACGTTGTCGTCGGAGGAGGTGTTGCTTTCGGACACGGCATGTAGCAATCCTGTTATCACTAACGTTACAACGCCGCACTGCAGACGGCTACACTAACAGAATTTAACAGCCTAGCTGAAGAATTACGTCAGTGCCTCGCCCGAATACTCCTTGGACGACCGCGAATGCTTGCAGTAGGTTGAAGTCACAACGTCATAACTACGTAGTTAAAACTAAGGAAACGTCGGTTTAAGGGAACTCACAAACTATATTCTGCTACAAAATTTGGTCAGCCTCTCTCCAGATCGAAATACAAGTTGCTTGTTGCATAGGAGACCTCACTGAATGGTATCCTCCCGTGCACAAATGGCATTTTCCAAACATACATAAAAACAGAGTTTGGGAATCATGGATGGAAAGTGTCTGATGAGGTTGATTTTGTGGCCCTGTTGCAAAATCTCTGCTCCTGACCTCTTCACATGGTTTCGCGCTGCAGCGAAGTATTCAATAGTTTGAAAGTACCTGATGGACTGAAGTTTGTGACGTATTGGAAATCAAAGACTGAACTTGGCTTTCCACGGCTTTCCAGGCAAGAATCGGAAACCCACCTTCACCCATCCAAGCGCCCCCCCCCCCCCCCAATCTTTTCAATAGTCACACTATAATATTTCAATACTCGTAGATGACGTTCTGCATACTTTTGGCAAAGTGACAATATCTATACGTCTTGAGAAAATGAGTGCAGCATATACTGTGTTCTGCTGTTTTGAATAACAGTTTGGTTTATAAAAAAAATAGATTGTTTTTGTCATTTGAGATGATTATCTACCGGAGAAGAATTTAACCTCAAAGAATTTCGTGGAGTTAGTTCAAATCACAAAATGATTTTATTTCAAATGTTGTTTCTAGATTTACTCTCCAGCCATAGTATTGAGGCTCCTAATACGTTGCTCCTGAGAATACCAATTTATGCTGCCTCTGTAGATCAGTAACACTTGTGATATTCAACACTGTGAATGATCTGATTTAAGAACGAATCATACATTTACATTTCATACTCTATGACCTGGAATGAAGTAAATTAATACCAATATTCTTTCATCGTTCTCTTCATGTTCTTTTTTTACTTATTCTTCTTCTTTTTGCCTTCTATTTTCAGTTCTAGTACCTTCAGTAGGTAGGATTTTGTACGGAAAGTAACACCATTGTTGCTGTCTGTCTCTTATACACATCAGCAATTATAACTAAGAAATCTCATGTTCAAATAAGTGTTAACAGGAGTCGCACATGCGTACGCTAAGATACGAAAGTGAAGTGAAAAACCATATTTTTTAATTTGTTTTATGATTTAAGTAAATTCTCCCAATGACTAGGTAGAAGAACACAAAAAGAGATTGCACAGTATTTAATATACACCATTGTATCCTAAAAACTTTGAATAGCGGCTCAAATATCGAGAACTGCACGTCCACGTATGTCGTCGCCAATTCCTAACGACCCCATTTATACCCATTCAATGCCTGCATTTTCGATGTCAGTAACGTCACCGCTTTATATAACAGAAAGAATGTGTAATTTACAGTGCTTCCGGCATTTGTAAATAACTCCACTGTGGATTCCTTACGGAACGGCGGCAACGTTTCTGGGAGGAAATTTATAGGTTCGTTCTGCATCTATAATGCAACAGTGTGGACATTAAACTTTGCTGAGGCCTTCCATATTTGACAGCGTAGCCTTTTGTTCGTTGTGTTGCTTTGTACTACCTGAAAGGACATCCTACGTAAACCAAACATTGCCTTCCGGTGTTCCCAGCTAGAAAGTCATTCGCGATCTTTATATTGCGCAGCACAGCGTAAGTACAAAGCCAAATAACTATAGAGTGCCGGGTCTTACAAAGTTGCAGAACAAACACCAGTTCTTCAACGTGTACTCTCCAATGTGGTTTTACTGAGGATCTTTATACATAGAACTGCAGTCTGCTAGTTCTCTTCTCACAACGACGAACATACCTGGTTTGATAACTTTTGTCTCCCTCTAGGAACTAACTGAAACCTATCAAACCTAAATACAGAAAGAAATACGTGAATGCCCTGGGTTTGTTTCGGTGTAAGTGCTGATTTTCGAGCTACCTGGCAATAGATATTGATGAACGCTAGCTTTCCATAACCGACTACAGTCACGACACAAACTATTTTTAAATTTTTTGTGACCATTGATCCGTGTCAATGAAGAATTTTGCTAGACGTGCTCTTCAATACTGCAGTAATATTGCAGTACAAAATTACTATAAATAAGAAAAATCACATAATAATAAAAGTGACAAGGAAGTCTTTACGCAAGAGACTTTGAATAGAAGGATTCCAAGATAGGAGAGTCATAAAAATCCGGTCTGAAGTCGCGAAAATTGATGAATTTGCATGCAAAAAAGAAGTGAGGAGAACCGAAATTTTCATGAGACGTCATCAACAGAAATACATCATTCGTATTCTAAGAGCGTCGACATACACAGACCAAAAAATCTGGACATCTGGCAGCCTGTACTATGATGATTTATACAAGACTTACATGGGTTCGTAAAAAGTCATAAGTAGCCATTCTACCTCGGTATATGTCAAAGTAAATGGTGAAGTATTTTCGTTTCAACTGAATTGGAAAAAAAGTTTTGAAGTTGAGAGTTTTAATACTGGAAAGCATGAAATTATAAAGATCGCACAGATATTAAAAATTAAAAGAGCATGATACCTGGATGAAGTGCCAGTCTGTGCACTGAAGAGAGCAAAGACAGCATAAGAGCTGCCGTAAATAATTAATGCTTTCTCTGCCTGGGAGCTTCGCTGGGTATCAGAAGCAGCGAGATTTGAGCTGCTATACAGGACGCGCAACCAAAAGCTCTCTGCGACCAATGGCCATGACAAAAGAAGTACTGAAACGTAAGCAGCCCCATCACTTACACATAATTTTCTTTTAAATAAATTGGAAAGAGTTCAGGAAAATCCAAAAATAAATTCTAAAGAACGATATATCCCATTACGACCCACAAGAAGGATGGAGGTAAAGGTAAATCTATATTCGATGTTAACAAATTTCTCTTCACCAGAAATACATTCCTTGCCATTGCCAATCTACAACTTACTTCTTCTCTACCACGGCCATCATCAATTGTTTTGCGGCCACAATAGCAAAACTCATCTATTACTTAACGTATCTCGTTTGCTAATCTCATTCCCTTATCATCACCAGATTTAATTAGACTGCATTCCATTATCCTTGCCTTGCTTTTGTTGGTATTCATCTTATATACTTGTTTCAAGACCCTGCCCATTGCGTTCAACTGCTCTTTCAAGTCCTTTGCTGTCTCTGACAGAATTACAATGTCTTCAGCAAACCTGAATATTTTTATTTTTTATCCATGAACTTTAAATCCTGCTCTAAATTTATCTTTGGCTTTCCTTACTGCTTGTTCATTGTACACATTCATTAACATCGGAGATAGGCTACAAACCTGTCTCAGTCCCTTCTCACCCAGTGCTCCACTTTCATGCCCGCCAACTCTTATAACTACAGTCTGGTTTTTGTAAAAGTTGTGGAGAGCCTTTCGCTGTGTGTTCTATCCCTGTTAACTTCAGAACGTTAAAGAGAATATTCAATTCAACATTGTCAAAAGCTTTCTCTAAGTTTACAAATGCTGTAAAAGTAGATCTGCCTTTCCTTAACCTATCTTCTAATATAAGTCTTAGGGTCTGTATTGTCTCGCGTTTTCTTCATTTCTCCGGAATCCAAACTGATCTTCCCAGAAGTCGGAATTTACCAGTGTCTTCAATTCGTCTGTGAAGAATTCATATCCTTATTTTACAACCATGACTTATGAAACTGATAGCTGAGTAATTTTCACTCCTTTCAGCAATTCCTTTCTTTGGTATCAAAATTATTACATTCTTCTTGATGCCTGAAGGTATTTCGCGTGTCTTGTACGTCTTGCGCAGCAGATGGCAGAGTATTTTCATGTATGGCTCTCCCAAGGCTATGAGTAGTTTTTGCAGTTTATCGTCTACCTTCGTGACCTTGTTTGAACTTCGATTCTTCCGAACTATGTCAAATTCTTCTCACAGCATCACATCTCCTATCTCATCTTCATCTACGTCCAGTTCCCTTTCCATAATATTGCCTTTTATCTCCCTTGTATAGACACTCTATATACTTCTTTCACCTTTCAGCTTTCCCTTCTTTGCTTGGTACTGGTACTCAATCTGAGCTCTTCATACTCATACAGCTGTTTCTCTTTTCCCAAAATAATCTTTAATTTCCCTGTAGCCAGTATCTATCTTTTCCCCAGCGATGTTTGCTTTTAAATCCTCACATATGTTCTCTAGCGATTCCTGCCTAGCACTTACTGTCAGTCTGATTTTCCTAACGTTCTTATTTTCTTTCGCCTGCTTCATTCGCTGGGTATTTATATTTTCTCCATTAATTAATTAAGTTCAGTATGTCTTTTGGTATCGAAGCATTTCTACTAGGCCTTGTCCTTTTATCTATTTGATCTTCTGCTGCCTTCACTATTTCATCTCTTCAAGTTACCAATTCGTGTTCTACCGTATTCCTTACCCCACGTCTAGTCAACCGTTGCCTGATGCTCCTTCTGAAACTCTCAGCAGCCTCTGGTTCTTTCACCTTATCTAGGTATCACTTCCTTAATTTCCTACCTTTTTTCAATTTCTTTAGTTTTGATCTGCACTTCATAAACGGTAAACTATGGACAGAGTCCACATCTGCCGCTAGAAATGTCTTACAGTTTAAAATCTGGATCTTAAATCTTTGTCTTATCTTTATACAATCAGTGTGAAACCTTCCGCTATCTCCAGATCTTTTCCAAGTATATAATGTTCTTTTGTGATTCTTATACCAAGCGTTAGCGAAGATTGGACTACGATGTGTGCAAAATTCTACCAGACGGCTTTCTCTTTCGTTTCTTTCGCCCAGTCAACACTCTCCAACTACTTTTGCTTCCTTTTCCTACTATCGAATTCTCGTGCCCCATCACAATTACGTTTTCGTTTCCCTTAACTACCTGTATAATTTCTTTAATCTTTTCATACATTTCTTCGATCTGTTCATTATTTGCGGATGACCTAGCATATTCATTTGTACTGCTATGGTAGGATTGACTTCGTGCTTATCTTGGCTACGACAATGCGTTCACTATGCTGTTCGTAGTAGCGTACCCGCAATACTGTTTTCTTATTCATTATTATACACACTCTTGCATTGCCCACATTTGTTTTTGCATTTATAACCCTGTATTCACCTGACAAGAAGCTCTGTTCCTCCTGCCACCGAACTTCACTAGTACCCACTACATCTAACTTCAGCCTATCAATTTCTCTTTTTAAATTTTGCATCCTATCTGCCCGATTCCACACTCCAATCAGTAGAACACCAGGTTTGTTTCTCCTGATGACGACGTCCTCCTAAGAGATCCCCGCCCGGAGATCCGAAAGGGGGACTATTTTGCGTCCGGAATATTTTCTCCAAGAGGATCATCATTTAAATATAAACTAGAGCTGAACGCCATAGGGGAAAATTACAGCTTTAATTTCCGCTTGCTTTCAGCTGTTCACAGTACCAGCACCCCAAGACCGTTTTGGTTTATGTTACAAGGCCACATCAGTCACTCATCCAAAGTACTGGCTTTTTAACTACTAAAAAGGCTACTAACCCTCTTCAGGAGTGGTTGTCTGGGCTCTCAACAGATATCCCTCCGCTGCGGTGGCACCTACGTTACGGCTATCTGTATCGCTAAGACACGTAAGGCATTCTCCGACTATAAGGTCCATGGTTCTGGGGGGGGGGGGAGGGGATATAGTAGACTCCAGTGATGAGAGGAATACCTTATAAATGATTTCATTTACCATAAGAACAGAAAGACCTCTTCCTTAGTTAAATATAATCAGTTAGTCAAACATTAACGTACAGTGTACAGCGGCTTAGTGGTTATCGTTAAGGGATATAAGATGATAAGGTGTTATACACGAAGGCACAAAGTAAGAAACTGATGTTTGTCATCGAATAAATTGGGACAAAGGTACGAAGGTACGAGAGATCTAACAGCAAGACGATTATAAGAGTGTTGTGTGCTCATAAGTACTTCTACATCGGAAACCGATATTACCTCGACTTAACTCTTACGTACGTAATTTTTATACGAAGTAAATGCACAAAGGAAACCACCGTTTCAAAGTACGTAAAAATAAAAGATTGATAGAGACAATATCAAACAAATCAGATATTAGCCCTGTGTAAATCATGTCCACAGCTCACGAGAACATGTACCAATTTGAATACGATTATAAAAATGTATGCAGTGATTTCAAAAGGCCTTTATTCGCGAGATAGAAACCGGGGCCACCTACTCTTTAAATATTTGGTTGTAAATAAAGATACAAGTAAAGGAATTTGCTTATCTCTGTACACTGAAGAGCCAAAGGAACTAGAACACCGGCCTAATATCGTGTAGAGCCACCGCTAGCTGGCAGAAGTGCCGCACCACGAGGTGGCATGGACTCGACTAATGTCTGAAATAGAGCTGGAGGGAACTGACGCCATGAATGCAGCGAGGCTGTCCATATATCTGTAAGAGTACGAGGAGGTGGAGATTATTTCTGAACATCGCGTTGCAAGGCATCACAGATATGCCCAATAATGAAACTTCCTGGCAGATTAAAACTGTGTGCCCGACCGAGACTCGAACTCGGGACCTTTGCCTTTCGCGGGCAAGTGCTCTACGATCTGAGCTACCGAAGCACGACTCACGCCCGGTCCGCACAGCTCTACTTCTGCCAGTATCTCGTCTCCTACCTTCCAAACGTAACAGAAGCTCCCCTGCGAACCTTGCAGATTTAGCACTCCTGAAAGAAAGGATACTGAGGAGACATGGCTTAGCCGGACACAGTTTTAATCTGCCAGGAAGTTTCATATCAGCGCACACTCCGCTGCAGAATGAAAATCTCATTCTGGATGCTCAATAATTTTCATATCTGGGGAGTCTTGTGGCCATCAGAAGTGTTTAATCTCAGAAGAGTGTTCCTGGAGCCACAAAGGAGAAATTCTGGACGTGTGGGTTGTAGCATTGTCCTTCTGGAATTACCCAATGGAAGTAATTGGATGCAGGTGATCAGACAGGATGCCTATGTACGTGTCACCTGTCAAGAATCGTATCTTGACGTATCAAGGTCCCACATCACTCCAGCTGCACGGCGCCCCACACCATTACAGAGCCTCCACCAACTTCCCTGCTGACATGCAAGGTCCATGAATTCATGAGGTTGTCTCCATACCCGCGCACACCCATCCACTCGATAGTATTTTAAACGGGTCTCATCCGACTAGGCAAAACGTTACCAGTCACCAACAGTCCAATGACGGAGCTTACGGGCCCCGGCGAGGCGAAAGGCTTTGTGTCGTGCCGTCGTCGAGGATACACGAGTGGGTCTTCGGCTCCGAAAGACCATATCGATTATGTTTCGCCGAATGGCTCCCCCACTGACATTTATTGATGGCCCAGCATTGAAATTTGCGGAAGGATTGCACTCCTGTCATGTTGAACGATTCTCCTGAGTCATTCTTGGTCCCGTTCTTGCATGATCTTTTTCCCGCTGCAACGATATCGGAGATTTGTTGTTTTACCGGATTCCTGATTTTCACGGTACATTCGTGAAATTTTCGTACAGGAAAATCCCCTCCTCATCACTACCTTTGAGATACGTCCCATTGCTCGGGTGCCGACTACAATACCACGTTCAGACACACTTAAATCTCGATAAACTGACATGGTAGCAGCAGTAACCTATCTAGCAACTGGACCAGACACTTGTTGTCTTAAATAGGCATTGCTGACGGCAGCGCCGTATTCTGCCAGTTTACACATGTCTGTATTTGAACACGAATACCTATACCAGTTTCTTTGGGGCTTCAGTGTAATTCGGTAAATGCTTTGTAACTGCTGTTATACAGGCAAATGGATTCTCAACGCTTCAGAGCATCAATCTGGAAAGGAAGAAGTCGATATATAATATACTGCATGGCAAAATTTTAGTTCCAAATATCAGCTCAGGAAGGCATTGTGTAATGCAAAGTAGAGGCAATCAGGGTTTCCTGGGCTGTTATGGTTTATTCTTGACCTGCAGATAAGACGCCGTTTCTACGCAACCAACATATAGATTAACATAGTGTAGCAGAAGGCAATGCAGAACGGTGACGGCATTAGGTGTGTAGGTTCAGTGGAACAAGATGCGCGCGTCAGCGGCTGACCGCTCTTGTCTGCTGTGTCTGGTAGCACTAGTGATTTTCTATAGGGATCACAAGTCTGCGAAATGTCTTCACAAATTGAAAGATTAACTGACTTGGTGCGTCTAAAATTAATTTCCTTCGCGCCATACAGGATACAACATTAAAGGATGGGAGGAAGGAGTAACGAAGATTAGTGTTTAACGTCTCGTCGTCATCGAGGTCATTAAGACGGAACCCGAGGTCGAATTAAGGGAGGATGGCGAATGAAATCCGCTGTGCCCTTCCAAATGTACTATCCCGCATTTGCCTTCAGCAGTAAAGGGAAATGACAGAAAACCGTAATATGGATTGTCGGATAGGGATTTGAACCAGCATCCGACGATGTGCGAGTCCAGCGTGCTAACCTCTGCGTATAAAAATGTTCTGGAAACTACTATAGCGCTGTATAAACTACGTGTAAGTATGAATAAAACAGATATTAATGTATGCCATATATTTATAAATAAATGTTCACTTGTATAATATTTACAACCACTCGATTATCATAGTGTAATATATAGTTTCTTTGCCAGAAAAATATTCTCGCACCAGCTAAGAGCTAATACTTCTGTATCGGCGTATTCGTATAAAGAGAGCAGACCTTTTTGTGGTAATAATGCAGTTTCATATTCGAGGATGGTTTAATAAAGTTCTCAGATGTCTAAAATGAGCCACAAATGGATTAAGTGAAGATTTTGGATTCATTGGGATCTAGTAACGGCTCTAATTGCTCACGATATTTGAGGACATAAATGAAGAAACCGTCTTCACAAGACCATAGTTCCTTGTGAACACTGGGAAACTCACAGTCTATTTAACTATTAATATGAGATAACCGCTTTCTTCTAAGAGAGTGCAAATAAAAACCACAGTCGGCTTCCATCGGAAACATTACTCTTTTCTCTGGATTCCAGTTTACTCACTCCCAACCATCACCAGATGGGTAGATATTTTTCAGTTTACACTATAAACGAGGTTGTTGGGATGCTAACGATGTTGATTGAGCATTTTGTTTCCAAAGAATATATGCCCTCATTTTTGATGAAATTTAGTTATTTATTCGCCGGGTCAAAACATTTCGATTATCGCTTTTAGGAACAATGGTGCATTCATTTCTCGAGACGTAAGTTGGTATGGCAGTGATTCTTGTGGCCAGGATCTTAGCAACAGTTGAGAATAGAGTAAAGTTCATTAATAGCTACAGGGTTGTCAACAGTCCAAGACTCGTTGGTGAAAAGTACTTGACATGATGCCTATACACAATAATCATATTTTCTGTAAGGATACAGCGTCAGAACATCAATTTTGTGTAATGATTTTGCTGTAGTGACTGATACTGAAACCGCACATCGCATTGATTCCAGACTTCAATATTCATGGTATGAGGAGGAATTTATGAGCACTATAGTGGATTATACAAGCAACTAGCTGAGTACCTGGCATTTCCCGGATATGTCTTTATTTCCATCTTTTATTAGTCTATCTCCTCCTTCTTCTCTGTCTCTTCATCTCCTCCATCGCCCCCCCCCCTTCCTGCCCATTTCTTCCTGTTCCCTTTCTCTGTCCGTTTCTTCCTACCTATCAGTTAGTTCATCTCCTCCTCCCCCTCTTCCTTCGTTTCTTTGTCTGCCAGTCTCTTCTTTTCACGTGTCTCTGTCCATTTTACCTTATCCTTCTCCCTGTTCCTTCTCGTCCTTCCCTCCCCCCCACCCCGTCTTTGTCAATCTCCTGCTTCCCTCTCCTTCCCCCTCCTGGTCTGTCTGTCTACTACTCACCTACATCTCCCTCCACCTTATCACACTCACTTCATGAAGAGGTTGGTAGTTCTTATCCCCACAGTATTACTTTCCCAACTGTAACTAATTTGTGTACCAAATTCGCTTGAAATCGTTTTGGGAGTTTACAATGAGCTTTTCACCCTTAACTTTGCCCGTGAACGTGAATTTTAAACATATTTTTCATACATTTAACACATTTCTCACGTACTTCTACACATACTTCTCTTTTAATTATTATGAATTTCACCCTGCAGTTTCATTTTCACTCAATTCAGTATTTATGGCGTCGTCTCTCCTGACATATGTCATTTAGAATGATATTACGTTTCAGGTACATCCATTGGTGTACGACGGTCATTTCTACTAAATTAAAATGTGATGCAAAATGCGGCAGTTATTACGTATGTAGTGTTTGTGATGTCATATCTCCTTCGTTATGTGTCGTACTATGATATACTTTTCTAGGTACATTAAATGGCATATGTGGATACTGTCTGCGAAATGCATTACGAATAGAGTTAGTGGTAAAGAAGTAATAAACTAGAACGCCATGCATGACGCTTCTGTTTTTCACGCACCTTTGCATTTGACTTAACATCTGCTCCAGTATGTGTCATATTATTATACACTCCTGGAAATTGAAATAAGAACACCGTGAATTCATTGTCCCAGGAAGGGGAAACTTTATTGACACATTCCTGGGGTCAGATACATCACATGATCACACTGACAGAACCACAGGCACATAGACACAGGCAACTGAGCATGCACAATGTCGGCACTAGTACAGTGTATATCCACCTTTCGCAGCAATGCAGGCTGCTATTCTCCCATGGAGACGATCGTAGAGATGCTGGATGTAGTCCTGTGGAACGGCTTGCCATGCCATTTCCACCTGGCGCCTCAGTTGGACCAGCGTTCGTGCTGGACGTGCAGACCGCGTGAGACGACGCTTCATCCAGTCCCAAACATGCTCAATGGGGGACAGATCCGGAGATCTTGCTGGCCAGGGTAGTTGACTTACACCTTCTAGAGCACGTTGGGTGGCACGGGATACATGCGGACGTGCATTGTCCTGTTGGAACAGCAAGTTCCCTTGCCGGTTTAGGAATGGTAGAACGATGGGTTTGATGACGGTTTGGATGTACCGTGCACTATTCAGTGTCCCCTCGACGATCACCAGTGGTGTACGGCCAGTGTAGGAGATCGCTCCCCACACCATGATGCCGGGTGTTGGCCCTGTGTGCCTCGGTCGTATGCAGTCCTGATTGTGGCGCTCACCTGCACGGCGCCAAACACGCATACGACCACCATTGGCACCAAGGCAGAAGCGACTCTCATCGCTGAAGACGACACGTCTCCATTCGTCCCTCCATTCACGCCTGTCGCGACACCACTAGAGGCGGGCTGCACGATGTTGGGGCGTGAGCGGAAGACGGCCTAACGGTGTGCGGGACCGTAGCCCAGCTTCATGGAGACGGTTGCGAATGGTCCTCGCCGATACCCCAGGAGCAACAGTGTCCCTAATTTGCTGGGAAGTGGCGGTGCGGTCCCCTACGGCACTGCGTAGGATCCTACGGTCTTGGCGTGCATCCGTGCGTCGCTGCGGTCCGGTCCCAGGTCGACGGGCACGTGCACCTTCCGCCGACCACTGGCGACAACATCGATGTACTGTGGAGACCTCACGCCCCACGTGTTGAGCAATTCGGCGGTACGTCCACCCGGCCTCCCGCATGCCCACTATACGCTCTCGCTCAAAGTCCGTCAGCTGCACATACGGTTCACGTCCACGCTGTCGCGGCATGCTACCAGTGTTAAAGACTGCCATGGAGCTCCGTATGCCACGGCAAACTGGCTGACACTGACGGCGGCGGTGCACAAATGCCGCGCAGCTAGCGCCATTCGACGGCCAACACCGCGGTTCCTGGTGTGTCCGCTGTGCCGTGCGTGTGATCATTGCTTGTACAGCCCTCTCGCAGTGTCCGGAGCAAGTATGGTGGGTCTGACACACCGGTGTCAATGTGTTCTTTTTTCCATTTCCAAGAGTATATGTGATCTTAGATATATTCAGCTGCAGTTGTGGACGATTTTCATTAAAACTGTTGTGAATAGAGTAACTACCAACGAAGTAATAAATATGTCAATATGCCAATATAACAGTCGCTGAGTGCAACAGCTTTCTGAGTGGAAGGTAACATGATGAAGTAATAAATGTAAATGTATTTCGTGTTACGTCAATTTTCACATATCTCATTGATTATTATATCATATCTCTCGAACTATGTGATACATTATGTTATAATGTTTCTGGTACATTCAGTGGTATGTACTGTCTGCAAAATGCGTCGCGAATACATTTGGTAGTAAAGAAATAATAAATTTGAACTTCATATTTCGTGCGGTAATTTTAGTGCATCAACAGCGAAAATGCAGTAAGTTATATAGTAGCTTTTTTCCTTTCATCGTTTTTGGAGGTCTACAACGACCAAACTTTTCGTTATCTTTTGAAGTTACGTGTAAAGTTCGTTGGAAGTCCTTAAATGCTGTCATTCTCTAGAAGTGTATTAATTAAGAATTGTAATTTTCGCGTCGTTTGTCATCCCCAATAAAGTTACTTCCACGTTTGAAAATCGTTTGCTCCTAAAGGCAACTCAAATCACAGAGAAGTCAAAAAATAAACTATGAATTACACAAGAAATAAAGGTATCATGTGGGACAAAAATGAGACTCTATGTACTGTCTAGGAACAGCTCTGATTTTAACACTGTATTGAATTACAAAGAATGCTGCAAAATACTGAAGCAAGTAAACCAGAAATCGAAGCAGCTTTATTATGAGAAAAAGATAATTACATCAGGGAAGAAAACGAAAACTGTATGGGATATAGGGAAGACAGAGACAGTTGGGGCCAAAAAGGAAGAGGGACAGATAGCTCTAAAACTGAATGAAACTTTGGTAAAAAATGCATGTAGTGTTGCAAACCTCTGAAAAAAGTACTTTATTTCTGTCACTTAGAGCATGGGGTTATCAGGTTCGGTAAACAGTGCATTGGAGTATCTGAAACCAGTCTTTAAAAATAATTTCAGTAAAATGGAAGTGACACTAACTTCTTCAAAAGAAGTAGCATCCAACATAAAATCCTTAAAATCTAAGTATTCTAGTGGGTATGATAACATATCAACAAAGTTAATCAAAGAGTGCTCATCTAAGTTGACTTCTACCATAAGTTATTTGTGTAATCAATCTCTTATCAGTGAAACATTTCCAGAATGGCTAAAATATGCCGATGTTAAGCGTCTTTACAAGAACCGGTATAAAGAGATACCATCAAACTATCGATCCATTTCACTTTAGCCGGCTTTCTCAAAACTATTTGAACAGGTTGTGTTCAGTGGTCCCCTTAAGTACCTGGCTGCAAATAACATACTGTCCCAGTCACAGTTTGGGTTTCTTAAGGGTTATGATACAGAGAAAGCTATTTACTCTTACAATGAGAATGTACTTAATGAATTAGAGATATTAAATTAGAAACTACTGGCATTTTCTGTGACCGGTCAGAACCCTTTGACTGTGTGAACCACAGCACTCTCGTAAGTAAATTAGAATACTTTGGCGTCACTGGCAGTGCCACAAAATAGTTTGAGTCTTATTTAACTAACAGGAAACAAAGGGTGTCGTCGCGAAATTTCTGTGCAGTAAGCAGTCAGTTTTCATCAGACTGGGAATTAATTACATTTGGTTTTCCTCAAGGTCCATCTTGTGTCAGTTGCTTTTCCTTGTGTACATTAATGGCCTCTCGTCTGTTACATTGTCAGATGCTAAGTTTGTTTTCTTTGTAAATGAGACAAACATTGCAATCAGTAGCAAGTCAAGAACAGACTTAGCAATAGCTGCTAATCAAATTTTCACTGACTTAAAAGCCGGCTGTTGTGACCGAGCTGTTCTAGGAGCTTCAGTCTGGAACCGCGTGACCGCTACGGTCGCAGGTTCGAATCCTACCTTAGGCATGGATGTGTGTGATGTCCTTAGGTTAGTTAGGTTTAAGTAGTTCTAAGTTCTAGGGGACTGATGACCTCAGAAGTTAAGTGCCATAGTGCTCAGAGCTATTTGAACCATTTTTGAACTGACTCAAAAAAATGGTTTAAAGCTAATTCACCGTCATCAAAATTGGAAAAAAACTCTATATGCATTTCAGAACCTTTAAGTGATTTCCTTCCAGCGCATATATAACGTATGAAGACACTCGGATCGAAGAGGTTGACAGTGTTAAATTTCTGATATTACAACTCGACAATAAATTCAGTTCGGAAGGGCATGCCACAGAACTGCTTAAGCGCTTAAACACGTCTGTATTTGCACTGAGAATTATATCAGATGTGGGAGATATACGAGTAAATATAAAAAAACTTGCAAACTTCGCTTACTTTCATTCTGTTACGTCATAGGGGATCGTATTAAGGGGTAACCCATCGAACCAAGATAAAGTTTTTACTGTGCAAAAGCGTGTTATATGAATCATTTGGGTGTGTAAATTCAAGAACAAGTACAAACCTGTTCAAGGAACTTTGTATTCTAGCCACTGCTCCTCAGTATATTTATTCCTTAATTACATTTGTGGCAAGTAGTATATCTCTATTTCCAACCAATAGCTCAATACAAAATATCAATTGTAGGAATAAGAACAACCTACACAAAGACCTAAAATCACTTACCTTGATACAAAAAGAGGTTAAATATTCTGGAAAAAACATTTTCAATAATATGCCAGCACCAACTAAAAACTTGGTTTCAGATAAAGCACGGACTAAACAGAGTTTGAAAGACTTTTTGATATGCAAATCCTTCTATTCTATAGATGAATGTCTCAACATGGACTGTTAGACAAGCTTAAGTAAAAATGTGTGTTACATTTCAGTTCTGACAGCACTTGGTCACAACAGTCAAGGTAAGGTATTAGATTTATGTTCGTTCTGACAAGATATTAATTCTGTAAATATTACCAGTTCCAGTTTACTGTAATGTAGTCACCAATTTTGACAATCTCCTGGCAAATGACCAGAGTAGTAAGCATTATATTCAAATGTTTTGTGTTTCTTATGTTATACTTTTTGACATTTTCCACACCCACGAGAATCTTCTCATTTTTTGGACTGTGCAATGAAAACTGAATCTAATCTAATCTTATCTAATCTTTGATAGGTAGGTAGTTCTTATCCCCATAGGAATCATATCCAGATAATACGTGATATGGGTAACATGTCTGGTGGAAGTCGGTCACGTTGTTTACGAAGGGATGTGGAAAAGATATGCATTCATATGTACGTATATATATATATATATATATATATATATATATATATATATATATATATATATATACGGATATCCAGTTTTATAACACTTACGGATAAGATGACTGACTGGTACGATCCTTCCCATACTGCAATGGACGTTCAGAATTTAGGACGTTAAGTCTGCATGATTGGTACGTGTAGTGAGGCCACGTTGGAGTTAACTTCATGGGGCATGAATACATACTGAAAATATTTATGTGTTGTGAATATAAATGATATGTACTGTGCACCATCGATCGCTACAGAACGACTGTACTGAAGCCAACTTTGCGTAACAGCATTCTATGATGAGTTTATAGACGGTTTCAGCAAAAATACGATTAGCCTACAGTGACCCAAGTACAGAAGAGTATCAGTGACTGCATATCCTCTGTACTCAAGTTCAGTATATAAGTGTAGAACCAGAGAAGTCTAAGGAGGCTGAGTTCACGGTGGGAATTCCTATATGGGTAATTCCTTCTAGAGGCCTGAATGTGATATAGGCCGTATTTAAAGCTCACTGCCGACATCGTGGATGACTTGAGTTCAGATTTGTGACCCCAATGATTTTGCCATTACATCTATCTTTTCTTCTTCGTCTCACGCAAGATCGGCCTCGCCATGGACTGGATTGTCGCCTCTGGTAGGAGCTTTCCACTGCTGGATTAGTTTCCAGATTTTGCATCTGGATAAGTCTGTTTCAGCGGATCTTAGTTTCACCTCCCAGCAGTGGCTCCTATGCTCTGGTAATAGTTGTTCCACTTGATCCTCTAGATTCCGCAACAGGCGGCTGTCGGCTGTGTCGCGATAGCGTTGCCACAGTCTCCACCTCCTGCGTTTGGCGACTATGAGGTCCCAAATGTCAGAGGGCAGGTCAGTGGCGTCGCGATCAGTGGTAATCTTGACGCTAGTTGCACTATCACAGGCGTGGAGGATACCAGTAAATTATTCAATGGCTTCGTCCATTTCTCCTTCGTCTTTAGTGGCGGAATTTTCCCCACGTGCTGTCACACTATGTAGTTATATCTGTCAGAATTTGCTATCACTTGCGTGCCTGCCATCCATCTTCGACACTGGCGAGGTCCAGCGCCGCAGGACTGTGGTCGGAATCCAGCTCATAGTGCACAGTAGCCAATGCATCGAGATCCAAGATTTTCTCTACAAAAGTGTCTAGTGTATCAGAATTCTTGTTCGCATCCCCAGGAATGTACTTCGGCCCGTTAGGTGCGATGACACTAAGGGTGGCGCTCGTCTGAACGGACCCCCGCAAAGTATTTCGATTTGCGATCTCGGCGCGACAGTCCCAGGCTCTGTGTTTAGAATTAAGGTCCCTCCCACCAATACACGATTGCCAGTCCTTAGCGGAGCCTGACGGTCCTGAACACAGATAAGTGAATCCGAGGGAGGAGGTGGTGTGTGTGGAGGGGGATGGAGGGGGGAAGTGAACGGGGGGGGGGGGTTGTAGGTCGAAATAATTTGCCAAACGTTTTGGCCAATGATCATTTCTATACGGGCAGCCTCGACAGTTAGTCTGCGGAGCTGAATGGCAGAATCCAGCGACATGAGGCACATGTAGACGGAAAAGTTGAAGCAGTCGTGTGTAGTGTCAATGTACATTTAACGGAATTGGATGGGTTTAGGAAGAGAAGAGCTATGAAAGTGGAGTTGTACGAATCCGTGATGGGACTGACAAATCAAAGTGTCCATCAGCATGAATCTAATACAGAACAGTTAAAAGCATGTATAAGATGCATACATTCCCCAAGCTGATTCAGTATGCTGCATCATGTCGACAAAACTCAAATTCATAGACATACTGTTAGCTGTTTGTCGCAAACGATGACTCTTAAAATTGGGACAGCTGGAGCGTGAACGATCTCTCCATGAAACATTTAGGTCAGTAATACAACTTATTAAACAGCTCTAACGCACGGTGGGGGCGGATTGTGGTTGAAGAAGAGGAGGCGACGAAGAAGAAGAGGGAGAGGAAGAAGGATATACAGTCACCGATTTCATCAACCCTTACAGTGCTAGTGAATTGGGTACGGCAAACATGGTCGGATACGATCGGCCTTACATGCAAGGGAACTTCCCTACACACTTAATGAATGATACTATACATGTTGTAGACAAGGAGTTGGAGTAGACACCCTGTTTAGTGGAGCTAATATCTCTAAAATATTAAAATTCCGAACATTATTTACTGAAAGAGACGAGATCATATGCTGAAATATGATTAACATACATAGGTGTGACAGCGCTCCAAAGGAGGATGAAAAACCCAAAGTAGAAGGAAACACGTTAACATAAACTGCTAGCTGAACTTCATATTCTCAGATATAATTTCTGTGAACCCGGAACGAAATTTAAGAAACGTCTGGCTTGTGGTGATAAGACGATTAATCTGCTTCACAGGGTGTGCAAGGAGCATGACTCTGCATATGCTGAAAATCATTGTTTGCCAGAACGTTACGTTCAGAGGGAACTTTGGTCGATAAAGCTAAGTAGATACGTTGGAGAAGTGACATGAGCACAGGACAGTGTATTGCAACATTCGCCGTTGAACCAATGCATACTAAACTTAAATTGGTAGCTGGAATATATTTCAAATTAATATTGAAAGCTCATCACACACTAAAGAGGAAGAGACCTACAGGGTGTTTAAAAAGTTTATCCAGTCAGTGATATTAGTGCCTAAAAGGGTCGTGAAGATGAACTGGCTAACAAGAAGCTATGTCAAAAGGCCTACTGTTCTGTCAATACCTAAGACAGCTAATGGAACAAATCCATTTATAATTTCTGCTTTAGCTTGGCTATCGGCAGTTGGGATATTGGCTGGAGGAGATCCTTCCATGAGCCCTGACAATGACGAACGTACAAATCACTTAGGAGCGATTAGAGGATTCTAAAAGGATGAAGGAGGTCATATACTGGGAAAGCACTATATTTAAACCATACCATAAATGACTTCAACTGTTTGTTAAATTATATGTCCCCGAGCTATACTATTAGACATAACAGTTACCAATACCGATCTGCTTAAATTCATCAACATGCTCAAAATCCAGAGATTTCATGATGTTATTGTCTGGAATACCTTAACAGAGACGGTTTAGACATTCTAGTTGTGTGGTATCGTAAATATAGACTTGACAAGGGTATGTAAAATGCTCTATCTTAAATGAAAAAAGAATAATGTGCTCTACTTTCAATCGTAACGGGATTTACGTCCACACGAAGAACTGCGCTACTTCGACAACAGCAATGTGTTCTACGGTTTTCGATGCTACAAAGACTTCGAGTCATACCTCTGTGGCAACTTTTGTGTAAAGTACCTCCTAAAACACAAAGTGCCATCCTCTTTACCACGTTGGTAAAGAAGACATACACTCCTGGAAATTGAAATAAGAACACCGTGAATTCATTGTCCCAGGAAGGGGAAACTTTATTGACACATTCCTGGGGTCAGATACATCACATAAGCACACTGACAGAACCACAGGCACATAGACACAGGCAACAGAGCATGCACAATGTCGGCACTAGTACAGTGTATATCCACCTTTCGCAGCAATGCAGGCTGCTATTCTCCCATGGAGACGATCGTAGAGATGCTGGATGTAGTCCTGTGGAACGGCTTGCCATGCCATTTCCACCTGGCGCCTCAGTTGGACCAGCGTTCGTGCTGGACGTGCAGACCGCGTGAGACGACGCTTCATCCAGTCCCAAACATGCTCAATGGGGGACAGATCCGGAGATCTTGCTGGCCAGGGTAGTTGACTTACACCTTCTAGAGCACGTTGGGTGGCACGGGTTCCTTGCGGACGTGCATTGTCCTGTTGGAACAGCAAGTTCCCTTGCCGGTCTAGGAATGGTAGAACGATGGGTTCGATGACGGTTCGGATGTACCGTGCACTATTCAGTGTCCCCTCGACGATCACCAGTGGTGTACGGCCAGTGTAGGAGATCGCTCCCCACACCATGATGCCGGGTGTTGGCCCTGTGTGCCTCGGTCGTATGCAGTCCTGACTGTGGCGCTCACCTGCACGGCGCCAAACACGCATACGACCATCATTGACACCAAGGCAGAAGCGACTCTCATCGCTGAAGACGACACGTCTCCATTCGTTCCTCCATTCACGCCTGTCGCGACACCACTGGAGGCGGGCTGCACGATGTTGGGGCGTGAGCGGAAGACGGCCTAACGGTGTGCGGGACCGTAGCCCAGCTTCATGGAGACGGTTGCGAATGGTCCTCGCCGATACCCCAGGAGCAACAGTGTCCCTAATTTGCTGGGAAGTGGCGGTGCGGTCCCCTACGGCACTGCGTAGGATCCTACGGTCTTGGCGTGCATCCGTGCGTCGCTGCGGTCCGGTCCCAGGTCGACGGGCACGTGCACCTTCCGCCGACCGCTGGCGACAACATCGATGTACTGTGGAGACCTCACGCCCCACGTGTTGAGCAATTCGGCGGTACGTCCACCCGGCCTCCCGCATGCCCACTATACGCCCTCGCTCAAAGTCCGTCAACTGCACATACGGTTCACCTCCACGCTGTCGCGGCATGCTACCAGTGTTAAAGACTGCGATGGAGCTCCGTATGCCACGGCAAACTGGCTGACACTGACGGCGGCGGTGCACAAATGCTGCGCAGCTAGCGCCATTCGACGGCCAACACCGCGGTTCCTGGTGTGTCCGCTGTGCCGTGCGTGTGATCATTGCTTGTACAGCCCTCTCGCAGTGTCCGGAGCAAGTATGGTGGGTCTGACACACCGGTGTATATGTGTTCTTTTTTCCATTTCCAGGAGTGTAGATGTGATGTCATACATTCTGACTTTAAAAGAACGCTCGTTTTTAGTAAGTACAAATTACAGCCCCCCCCCCCCCCACAATAAATCTAAGCCAGCATTTCAAACACTACCGACATGAACTGGTAACTTCATTTATGGCGATAATTTCCATCTTTGCAAGATAATCAAATGAAGTTTCTTTTTTGCCATACACCTTTCCCTTCTTTTATTTGTGAAGCACCTACTATGGCCTGTAAGACGTGTGTTTCTTAATACTGCAACAGGTAGAAGATACAGGGATGTCAATGTGTTACGTTTTCTCATGTAATACTCTTGTTTTTCAGGTTAGAAACTACTCCTGCTTCACAAATTTCGTGAGGTTAAATTTGGTGTTACCTACGATTTCCAATGTTGTTAGTTTACGTATGTCACCCTGGAGATGTGTTTACTCGGTCTCCATACTCCAGATGAACGGTTTCCGGCTTTTTCTCGCACAAATCTATACCAATACTTCACTTGCACTTTTCGCTGTGTGTTGAATGTGCGTTTACTGTGTGAAGTGTTGCCAACTGTCGTCGATGTGTTTTCATCTTTCCACTTCTGTTTGCGTTGTGTGTATGTGGAGTGACGTTTATTGCGTGCGTGCGTGTGTGTGTGTGTGTGTGTGTGTGTGTGTGTGTGTGTGTGAGCGAGTCAGAGAGAGAGAGGGAGGAAGGGGGGAGAAAGGGAAAGGGCGATTAATTAATTAATTATTTACTCTGGTTATGTTTTACATTTCTGTATTTCATTGTTCTAGTGGTGTTATTGCTTATTGTGATGTGGCCATTAATTACTTTCTTTTTCATAGTAGGGGCTCTTTGCATTCGAATGCTTTCCCGTAATGTTAGGAGTTTTTCGCTGTAATAATTCACTCTAATAAACTTCACATCATATTCTGCGTTGGAGGGTTCATCAACGTGTTTTATCAGGTGCTCAGCAAACGTAGAGTTGATATTTTCATATTTTCAGCTTCTTGTGTGTTCTGTGTACCTAGTTCTTAATTTTCTGCCTCTCATTCCTAGATACAGGGATTCATATGCCAGACACTCTAACTGTTATATACTTGGTCCTCGGCATTTACCCGTTTTGTCTAGTGCTGCTTGTGAAAGTGACTGTAGTGCGCTTCTATTTCTCTATTTCTGTAAGCAATTTCTAAACCTTTCAGTCATTAATAGATTTACCATTCCGAGTGTTGATTTGCTTTTGTATGTGAAAGCGTATCACTTCTTTCTCTTAGTCATGTCGTGAGCGTTATTGTTTGGTGTTTCTGTGTATAGTGTATTGCCTGCATTGTTTATGAGTTTTTATGGTGTTCGATTTCTCTGCTTGTTTTCATTTTTCTTTAGTTGCATTCTGATTTTGTGGTTGAGTCTTTGTATTATATGGGTCACAAACACTGTTTGCACCTATGTGTTGTATTGTGTGTAATCCGTTCTCATAGTTTTTTATGCGGAGTAGGATATTATTCAATCGGCGTAGCGTGTGTCATAGCGCTTCAAATTTTTCATTTTGTGGATTGCTCGTCGTGGCATGCATAGTTGTATATGCTTTCTGGAGAGCTCATAGATGTGCTTATTGCTGGCGCTCTTGATTATTATATCCTGAGAATGTATCTTCTTTTGTGTTTCTCTTTACATAGAGAATTTAATGTTCTATTTGCACTCTCTATCTCTGTATGAATTTTATTTTTCTGTTGGTTCATCTAACATAAAGATTATATCACTCAAGTATCTATACTAGTAAATAGCTTTATGTCCTTCCTTTGTGATGATTGTAGCAATTATTGAGTATTCTATGTGGCTGATAAATATGTTTGTCAATGTTCTTCATATGGGGGAGCCCAATCAGAGGCCACCATGTTGTAAGTAAAATTCCTTTTCTAACTGGAAGTAATTTTCGGATGGTATTACAAATGTTGGATATTCCTCTAATATTATCTCCATGTAGTCTGTTGTATGTCAGAAGGTTCTGTTGTACTAGTTTGATTGCGTTTGTGGTTGGTATCGAGATGTACATGTTCTCTATGTCGAAAACAATAGGTGTGTTTTGACTTCACTTTTCACTGATCTGCAGTTCTTCGTTTCATAATGTTGCATCATGATTTTGTTCATGTGTTTTTCCACGTGGTATGATGGTGGAGTCCTGAAATTAGTATCAGGTCTCGTTGGAATAAATGGACTGTGAACTTTGAATTGGCTTCTGTATGTGCATGCTTTTGATCTCATCTGTATAATGTGTTATCTTTGTTTACCTGTGAGTAATTGTTTCACATCTTTCAGGTTGTCGTTATGTGTTTCTGGAAATGTAACATTTTATGAGATTTCAGTTCTGTGCTGTTGTTAGAGGATATGCAGTCTTTTTCTGGGCGCTAATGACCATAGAAGTTTTGCGCCCTAAAACCACAAACCAAAAAAAAAATGCAGTCTTTTGTTTTTTCCATATATCGTTCTTATTTTATCAGTATTGTGCTTGCTCTTTACCAGCTCTCGCGCTTATTATATTAGTAGCGTGTAGTTTTCCTGTTAATTTCTTCGAGGTGTTGTTTTCTATACGAATTTTCTCGCTTTGTTCCTTTCATATGGTGACTATGTTGTTTATTTCTTCCTTCACTAGTTCTCGTATTAGCCCAACATTTAGAGTGTTATTTTCTTGTCTTTTCCTCTTTCTGTTACTTGAAAAGATTTACATTTATGATATGTTCTAAGCTCATAATTATGTATGTCTGTTTGTTATTTGATGGCAATTATCTATATCTGAAAATAGACTCTCCTAGATAGAATACTGGAGTTTCCTTAAACTCACATATACAACACTATGTATTAATACCTGCAAACAACTTTCTCAATTTCAATAAAAATCTTAAAATGTCTGAAATTATCCAAACTAACTCTCTTTACTCTGTTAGTAGTACCCATGTCAGGATTTCAGTTATTATTTGCCCTATGCTATGCCAGCTTTGGCATATAACTCAGACTACTATCCATTTTATAAATAAAATTTAAGTGCAATATGAATAAGTTCCCTCTGTAGTGACCACGTATGTCTCCTCTTTAATGTAGAAATTTCTGCAGTGAACCTGTAGTGTTCCTCAACGAATCAACTCATTCAGTTTCCCAGTACCCTGACACGAAGTTCTTTCAGGCCTTCTTTCCCTCTTTTATAACTTCGCCCATTAAAGAAATTATTGTCCAGTCTGAGTTGCCTGGATTACCCACAGAATTTATCCAGTTCAAAAGTCTTGTAACCAACAAAGTGGTTGTGTGACTGCCCTTGCGTATCAGTAGTTATGTTATGACGAGTAATCGTGAGTAAGAAGCTACTGTAAGCGCAATAACATTACCTGCCCTCACGCATGTGCATGTTTGGGTAGGCATTGCTCATGATGTGCGATCCACTCTTCCCCTCACCTATCGGAACGCACAATACGGTGGTATGTGCAGCGTCGCTTTCGCATAGATTCGTAAAGAGGGGCATGGGCGGGAGCGCGCATTTATGCGTCGTGCTACCGAGGTAGCTATAAATTATAAAAGTGTACATTATGCAACAAATAGTGTGAACATATGGATTAATCATACTGAGGAGTGTAAAAGCACTGCATTCGTTAGTTTGAATCGTATCACGTAGCACATATCAACCAGTAGAAACATTTCAGGAATATGATAAAGAAAAAATGGCAAAGAGTATACATCTTTCCAGAGGTAGATATTTTCCCCTAATTCAAGCAATATTCAAGAAATAAATAATTATCTGGTACTACACACTTTGCGAAGCAGCCTTTGTCCTTACTCTCGGTTCCAGTTATCTCCATGCCGCATTTCAGCGAAATCTGTCCAATGGGTGAATCGTGAAAACTTAATAGACATAGGTACTTACTCATTTATAATATTCCTATGGATAAAGGTTCCATTACGGTATCTTTTTTACTCATGATCCGTTTTCGATGAAAATAAGGCTTAAACGGTGCCCTAATCTATGCTCAAGTTCGGGACCTAATTGTGGAAACATGAAAGTGATTTGCGTGTTCATACAGCCAACCACACATATACGAAAAGTTAAAATTACGCTATCTATTTTTTTTCTGTTCAGACTTTGATTAAATGAACCCTATACGGTACCCCAGTCTGTGTCCAAGTTACCTGTGAAAATCGCATGACAGTTCGTCCAGTACTTTTGGAGATTAGCGTGTTGAAACAGAGTAAAAAGGCGCAAAAGACGATTTTAGTGAAACTTTAGTAAAACTTTCCGTTCCTCGAAAGGGACTCCTAATCAAATTGAATGCCTACTGAGTACCGTCACAATTTTGCGACTGGAATCGTGTTTTCGCGTCAGAAAGGTCACGGTTCATAGTAACTGACGTAGAGTCATCGATAAAACCAGAAGTAATATCTGGAGTTCCCAAAGGAAGTGTTACAGGACCTCTGCTGTCCATAAATCTGTGTAAACGTTTCAGGAGACAATCTGACAAACCCTCTTGGATTGTTTACAGTTGATGCTGTTAATTGCTGTCTCGTGAAGTGATCAGAAGATGAAAAGCTGTGGTAAAACTATCTATATAAGATATAAGGTATAATGAGCAGTGTCAATTGGTCCACATGCCTTCAAAGAGGAATGTGCTAAAATTCGGTTACACGTTAAATTACCCAAATCTAAAAACTACTCCTTTTTAATGAATACTTAAGGTCTACAGTAACTAGTAAGTTAGATTGGAACGATCACATTCATGATGTTATGGGGAAACCGAACCAAAGACTGCGTTTTATCGGCAGAACACTTAAGATGAAACGGGTTTAGTAAAGAGACTGCCTTCACTACGTTTGGGCCTGCTCTTCTAGATTACTACTATGCCGTATAGGATTCACATTACATAGGATTGACGGATGACATTGAAACGTTCAAAGAAAGGCAGATGGTTTTGTGTTATCATGAAATAGAAGAGAGAGCATCACAAAAATTTGTCGCGCCTTGAAGTAACAATCATTAACACAAAGGCATTCCTCGGCACAGCAGGAGAGTTTCCCAAAATTTCAGCCACAAATATTTTCCACCAGGTGGGAAAATATTCTGAAGATACCCACCTACACAGGAAGAAATGATCATCATAATAAAATAAGAGAAATCAGCGCTCGCTCGGAAAGATGTAAGTGTTCGTTTCTCCCACAGGCTATTTGAGAGTGGAACGGTCGAGATATAGACTGAATGTGTTTCCAAGGACTCTCTGCCACATATTTAATTGTGAACTGAGGAGTAGTCGTTTAGATGTATATTTAGATACAGATTTTGTTCGCGACGTGGCAGTACCGTCCATGACGTGAAGGTGGCGCATAAGACGAGAAGATGCCGTCCACTAAGTGGGCTGCCCCCTCGGGCATGGAGCGACGAGATGTATGCGCCTGGTGCTATTTGGATGATCCCAGACACGACGCTGGCAGCCGCTGCTCCCTGTTGCACTGCCAGGCGACGTTTAGTGGCCATCGTCTACCTCGCCGGGAAGCAGTGGCATCACCATTGACTGCTTTCGATGAAGAGGACACGAACTGTGCGCCCTCTGCATTTGCGGTAGATTCGGAGACCTTACTGCTCGGCTCTACTTCTTGTCGCGCTGCCGATACGACGTGTAGCTGCGGCATGCCAATGCGAAGCTGTCCACTGCCGGTGCGACTACACATTTGGTTTCGTGTCAAACTGCCGCCAATGTAAATTCCACACTGCTGTTACTGCACAACATAAGGGCCTAGAGGCTACACACTAACTGCGTAACCAACAATAGACTCGCTACAGTCTGGAACCACGAGGCCGCTACGGTCGCAGGTACGAATCCAACATCGGGCATGGATGTGTGTGATGTCATTAGGTTAGTTAGGTTTAAGTAGTTCTAAGTTCTAGGGGACTGATGACCTTAGAAGTTAAGTCCCATAGTGCTCATAGCCACAGAGCCATTTGAACCATTTGAACCATTTGAACAATAGACTCGAATAGTTCGTCTAGCGAGAAAACAAAATACGAAATAAAGTTCTGAAACGAGATAACAAATAGAGTCCTGTGTTAGAAGCAAATGGTTCAAGATTATCAGAGAAATCTCCTTTGCAATTCAATTTCGGACCAGTAGGACCTTTCACAAGAACAAAAAAATGGTTCAAATGGCTCTGAGCACTATGGGACTCAACTGCTGAGGTCATTAGTCCCCTAGAACTTAGAACTAGTTAAACCTAACTAACCTAAGGACATCACAAACATCCATGCCCGAGGCAGGATTCGAACCTGCGACCGTAGCGGCCTTGCGGTTCCAGACTGCAGCGCCTTTAACCGCACGGCCACTTCGGCCGGCTCACAAGAACACCGGAAGGTTTATATCCCGTTATCGATGTGGGTGATGCACGACCAAATTATATTGGTGTTTCGAATCATCCTGACGTCTGAGTGAACGGTCCTACGCCGTCACTTTAAAGACCCTATACACACATCAAAAAAAGCTTTGTATCACCCGGCTTCCCAGAACTTCTGAAAATATACGTTGACTGTGTATATTGTATCACAGAGTCAGTCCCTTTGACTGTTCAGGGGTCCCGGCGGAGGTTCGAGTCCTCCCTCGGGCATGGGTGCGTGTATTCGTCCTTAGGCTAACTTAGGTTAGATAGTGTGTAAGCTTAGGGACTGATGACCTTGGAAGTTAACTCCCATAAGATTTCACACACATTTGAACTTTTTTTTCATTTTGACAGTTCAGAGATGTCACTAAACCCGCCCAAAGATGTAATCAACCATGGATGAGCAGCGAATATTAGACGGAGGGGTCAGACAGTGGATCAGTTCCAGTCATTTCACGAGGAAGGAGGTACACTTCTCGTGTTGTCTGTAGTTCAACTATGCCTAGACGGTTTTACTCCAGTGGATGACCACTACCAACGGATTATGACTCGGAGAATCCCTGAAAGCAAAGCCACCATATTGAATAACGCTTTTCGTGCGGACACAGGACGTCGTGTTACGACTCAAACTGTGGGCAATAGGCTGCATGATGCGCAACTTCACTCCCGATGCCCACGGTGAGGTACATTTTTGCAACCACAACACCACGAAGGCCGGTACAGATGAGCCTAACAATATGCCGAATGGACTGCGCAGGATTGGCATCGCGTAATCTTCACCGATGAGTGATGCATATGCCTTCAACCAGACAATCGTCGGGGACATGCTTGGAGGCAACTCGGTCAGGCTTAACACCTTAGACATACTGTCCAGCTAGTGCTGCTGGTTGAAGGTATCCTGCTGTTTTGGGGTGGCATTATGTGGGGCCGACGTACACCGCTGGTGGTCATGGAAGTCTTCGTAACCGTTGTACGGTACGTGAATGCCATCCTCCGACCGATAGTGCACTCATATTGGCAACATATTAGCGGGGCATTCGTCTTCATGGCATAGACGACAGTTCGCGCCCCCCTCGTGCACTTCTTGCGAATGACTTTCTTCGTGATAATGACATCGCTTGACTAGAGTGGCCAGCTTGTTCTCCAGATATGAACGCTATGGAACATACATTGAAAAAGACTGTCTATGGACGACGTGACCCACCAATCACTCTGAGGAACCTACGCCGAGTCGTCGTTGAGGAGTGGGACAATCTGGACCAACAGTGCCTTGATGAACTTATGGATAGTATGCCACGACGAATACAGGCATGCATCAATGCAAGAGGAAGTGCTACTGGGTATTAGAGGTTCCGGTGTGTACAGCAATCTGGACCACCACCTCTGAAGGTCTCGCGGTATGGTGGGCCAAGATGCAATGTGTGGTTTTCGTTAGCAATAAAATGGGCGGAAATTAGGTGTATGTTGATCTCTATTCCAGTATTCTGTACAGTTTCAGGAACTCTCGGAATAGAGTTGATGCAAATTTTTTTCATGTGTTTATTAAGCTTACAGATAAAGTTTAAGCTTTTGTTAGCAAGAAAGCAAGTAATCAAAGCAAACTCAGAAATAAATAAAAGTTTATGATGTGAATACCATAGGATTAATGACGTTGGTGAGATCACAGTGTTGTATTTTAAATAAAACACGCGTTTAATAAGCTAATGATCACACGGACATGATAGATGGCCTGACATGCACTGCAGAATCCAAAGAAAATACACTTAAGCAATAATAAATTAGGGAGTTTCATAAAATGTAGTGCAAAGCATGCAGTGTAGCAGGGCATTGTAAATAGGGACGTATGTGAGTAATTTTCATATAATTTGCATGGTTCATGATATTACAGAAACTAAGTATTTAATACGTTTGTCTATAATGAAACATTACACGCAAATTTAATAATAAATGTGACAGAATAAGTGTTTATAGAATTCCATAAAAAGATTATTTAGAATTTGCCTCTCAAATTATCCACCAGTGTCAAGCTTCTTATCGGATATTAATGATGCCCCTTCTGTCGGTGCGTTTGGTAACTGCATGAAAGACTCAAATGTATCCATCTTTCGAGCCTTCAACTATATATCGCCGTATCCGATAACGTTGTAGAAGGGATCTTAAAAGAAAATACGGCAAGACCGTTAAAGTTTCAATTAACAATCCGTTTGTGACGTTATAAGGAGCGGGCTCGAGAGGCAGTGGTGTGCGTATCTGATGGTGCAGACAGGTGTCACGGTTGGGCTAAGCCAACAGACTCAGCAAGAGTTAACTAATGCTGCTGGCTGAGCGCGTGAATGGTGGGCTCTGCCCGATGACTGGAATGGGCATACTGGCTGAGAGGGCTGGAGACGAGACAAAGGCTACTAATATTATAGAAACCATATATGTAACTTAATTTATTTGTGATTAAATTACCTCTAAAACGTTAGGAGAGGAACTAAATACACCAGCGAAATGGGGATGATGAGATGAACACATTGCAACCACAAACATGATTCTAGGATACTTATTGCATAAGATAATACATGTTTAAAAAATGACAGATAAAGTTAGGAACAACTGACTTACTGGAACAAGCTGAGTATATGTGCGTCATATGAAAGTTGATGGAATTTCGTATCAGGCATGTGTGTACAAAATATCAGCTTGGTTTATAAAACTCTAGGTGTCTGCATCCTTACCTAATGTTCTTGGTGGATGAATAGCCGCAAGTTATAATTTCATTAGTATTATCATGTCTTTATGGTTGGTTGTTTGATTTGCGGGAGGGGACCAAAGAGCGATATCAACGGTCCCATCGGATTAGGGAAGGATAAGGAAGGAAATCGGCCGTGTCCCTTCATAGGAACCGTCCCGGTATTTGGCGGAAGTGAATTAGGGAAATCAGTTTAGGAGAAGCTTAAAAGATTTATTGGTGGCCACCTACTTCTACTCCATTGAATAATTTCTCAGTAGAACCAACGGATTTGTATATATGTACAATCTAAAATGTGCACCATTTCAGTGCAGTAATGTGTTCATTGCAAATAAGTATTACAGTAGTGGTATTACATGTTTATTCCTTCATAAATAAATAAATAAACTTTTTTATTTGAAATTCCGTGCATTAGTATTTGTAAAATGATCCTTTCATATAGTGTTCATTAAAAAATGACTATCATTCCACTTGGGACTTGTGGAATGGTATATTAGCTTATTTGTTTGAGTTGTAAATATTCGTCATGTATTGCTGTTTTTCTGACATGTTCTACATCCTGGAGGACCTCCTCACTATGGATCAATTGGAATGAAAGTAAATCTAATCTTACCTAAACTAAAATGGAAAACCCAAATCAGGATGGCAGGATGGTGTTTGAAGCATCATCCCTCCGAATGCGATTACCGTCTGCTAACCACTGTGCCAAATCGCTCGCTTTTTCTTGGTGTATCTTGCCACACAACAAAAATTGATGTAGGCATCCTTCGCTTGTTAGTAACTTGTTTAATTCAGAGTCGATACTTTAGTGAAAGTTCACAGTTTCACCAAAATTTTCTAGTGTTAGAGTATATCTGAATGTGTAATTATAAGGCGCGATTCGTTCGAGGGCGTTGCTGCACTGTATATACAAAGTGGTGCAATTAAACTGAGGATATACATTGAAGCGCCAAAGGAAATGGTATCGGCATGCCTATTCAAATACAGATGTATGGAACAGCCAGAATACAGCGCTCCGGTCGGCAACGACTATATAAGACAACAAGTGTCTGGCGGAGTTGTTAGATCGGTTACTGCTGCTACAATGGAAAGTTACCAATATTTAAGTGAATCTGAACGAGGTGTTACAGTAGGCGCAAGAGCGATGGAACACAGCATCTCCGAGGCAGCGGTGAAGTGGGGACTTTCCCACACGACCATTTTACGAGTATACCCTGATTATCAGGAACCCGGTGAAACATTAAATCTCCGACATCGCTGCAGTCGGAAAAAAAATCCTGCAAAATGCGGGACCAATGCTGCTTCATCAACAAGTGTTAGCGTGCGAACCATTCAACGAATCATCATCGATATGGGGTTTAGGAGCCGAAGACCCACTCATGTACCCTTGATGACAGCACGATAAAAAACTTTACGTCTGTCATAGGCCCGCCAACACCGACAATGGATTGCTGATGATTGAAAACGTGTTTTCTGGTTGGACGAGTCTCGCTTAAAATTACATCGAGCGATTAGACATGTACAGGTATGGAGACAACCTCATGAAACCATGGACCCTGTATGTCTGCAGGTAAGTGTTCAGTCTGGTGGAGGCTCTGTAATGGTGTGGGGTGATATGGGAACCACGATGCGTCTAGATATGGCTCTGACAGGTGACACGTACGTAAACTAGTTAAGATGGCGGCCACTGAGTGACGCGCGTTTCTTTGGCTCGCGAGTTTTTCCGCTCATTGAAGGTGTTACAGAGAAGTGCGGCAGTCCACAACGTGTGCATACGACTAAACAAGTGTTACTTGCCGTGGTGTGTTGTTCTCCGTTGATTACCACAAGTGATAAGTGATAAGTGAGTGAAAAATGGGAAGAGCACGAGTAAGCAGCAGGCGAGGCTACAGGGGCGCAGGCAGCGCGGGCGCCCGGTCTCCGTCGGCAGGTGAGGCCTCGCTTCCCGACATCGGGGAGCTCGTCCGGTCCCAGGTGAGTGCGGCGCTGCACAGTAAAGACACTCTAGACGTAATCGTGCAGTCCATCACGGACTCTGTGACGGCCGCGGTCATGGAAAAACTGCAAGAGTCTGTCGGGCGCAACAGCACCGAAATCCAGTCTCTTAAAAAGTCCCTGGCCGCACAAGAGAAAAAAGCCGCCGACCTAGAAGTTAAACTGTCTGCGGCCACCGATGAAATTGAGCAGTATCAGCGAAGGAACAGCTTGCGCTTGTTCGGGGTAGCTGAGAACGATCGTGAAAACACCGACGACCTGGTCATTAGCCTCGTGCGTGAGAAACTTGGCGTGCAGATCGACGTGACCGACATTGACAGAAGCCACCGTGTTGGGCGCAGGATACCAGGTGCCATGAAACCCAGGCCCATAATAATTAAATTTGTGTCATACCGAAAAAGGGCTGAAGTGTTTGCCCAGAAAAGAAAACTCGCCAAGAGTGGGGTCACCCTGAGGGAAGATCTGACGCGCGAAAGACTAAAAGTTTTGAACACTGCGATCACACAGTTCGGCCTTCAAAATGTATGGACCCAGGATGGCAGGATCGTAGTCAAGACGGAAGGAGGGAGGAAAACGGTGACGAACATGTCCGAACTGAAAGTCTGAGCGAAATATCGCGAGACACAAAGTCTCATATTGTACTCTGTTAATATAAGTTAATTTTTATTCTTTTTTTCATTTTTTTTACGTAAATATTGCTTTGTTATTTCTATAAGCACCATAAGTACTCTCTTTAAAATCAGTCAATTGTTTCACATAAATATTGCTTCTTTATTTGTCTATCATAAGTGCTCATGCATATTCATATTATCAGTCAAACGGGAATTAACATTGTCCATTAACAGGAATCTCCTTAAAACCGCCTTTCTATATCTGTCATTTTCATCCTCGTCACTACCACTACTACTACTATTATCTTTTTCGTAACCACTACTGCCACTTTCCATCTTTCTTTTTGCTCCTTTCTCCGATACCTCCAGCTTGTCTTTCACCTTTAGCTCACAGACGCTTGAGTCAGTCACGACCTTGGACACACCTGTAAACATGTCTTCCCCCGCGAAATCCAGCTTTTGTCCCTCTTCCGGCCAGCAGGTAGACGGAGCGCGGTCGGTCCTACAGGCGGCCACAATGGGACGGACCGGTTCCGGCGACGGGCTCTTTGTGGCCCACGCGAACGCGCAGTCGCTAACGGCTCACTTCGACGAGTTCTGTGACCTGTTCTGCCAATCGCTGTTCCATGTTATCCTCGTCTCTGAAACTTGGTTGAAACCAAACATTTCTTCCGACGCTATCCGAATCAATGGTTACTCTCTCCTAAGAGCAGATCGTGAAACACGACGCGGAGGTGGTGTGGGTGCCTATGTTCGCTCTGATCTCAGACCTACTGTACTATGCACATCGGATGCAAAGGGCGAAGGAGAAGCTGAGTTCTTGTTTTTCGAAATAAACACATCAAATCAGAAACTGCTAATTGGAGTAATCTACAAACCTCCAAACGTCGGTGCTATGTCCTCCTTTCAGTCTGCCCTGTCCTCGCTCGTGACACTGTATGAACACATAATCATTATGGGCGACACAAACATCGACTTACAGTTAAAATCTCCCTCTGCAGAAAAACTAAGGAGACTGTTCCACTCCAATGATATGAGTTTAACACCGCTGGACCCAACTCATCACACGCCACACAGCCATACACTCATAGATATAATAGCAACAAAGCGACCAGATAAAATAATTCGCGCCAATCAGACATCCGCTCCAGGACTCTCTGCTCACGACGTGATATTCTTAAATTACTCAGTGCATACTACCAAAGAAAAATCTCACCTGGTAACCTACAGAAACCTAAAAAATGTTAACCATGACGCTCTTCAAAAGGATTGCTCAGACATCCCTTGGCATGATATAAGCAATGAACCGACTTTAGACGGAAAAATTCGGGAATTATGTCGCAAAATTATTACACTGTATGATAAACATGCTCCTCAACGCACTGTCAAGGTAAAGAGAGCTCCCGCTCCGTGGCTCACCACTGCATTGCGCCAGTTAATGAATAAACGTGATGCTGCACATAGGGCCTTCAAGCGTAACCCAACTCCCGAGGCGTACGAAGCTTATAGGAAACTCCAAAATAGAACCAAGCAAAGCGTGAGGAATGCCAAAATCAGACATGCCCGCTCTGTCGTATGCGGTATAACAAAACCTGCTGCACTGTGGAAAAAGCTGCGCAGTTTCGGTATAGGGAAGCGAAGATCTGACGCTGTTTATCAAGCGTCTGCAGAAGAATTCAATGATTTCTTCTCAACAGCTATAAACTGCCACGCAGCGACAAATTACCAGCCCCAAGATATCAATCTCTCGAGAGACAAGTTTTACCTAAAACATGTAACTACTGGCACAGTACACAAGGCAATTATGAGAATCTCTTCCGAGGCAGTAGGAAATGATGGAGTCAGCATTGGCATGATTAAGAACGTCGTAGACACTATTACTCCAGATATCACAGACATCTTCAACCTGTCTCTTGTCAGTAGTACATATCCTACTGAGTGGAAGCAAAGTTTAATTCAACCTATACCCAAGACTGACAACCCTAAGTCGCCAGGTGATTACAGGCCGATCAGCATACTACCTGCAATATCTAAAGCCCTAGAATACATCGTCCATGAACAACTGACGGATTACCTCAAAACTCATAACATCCACAACAAATATCAGTCAGGCTTTCGAAAGCACCATAGTACAGCAACTGCATTAATCAAAGTAACTGATGACATTTAACATGCTATGGACAGACGTGAAGCTACCATCCTAACACTGCTTGACTTTAGCAAGGCTTTTGATACAGTTGACTTTGATATATTACTAATTAAAATGAAACAGCTGAATTTCTCAAACAGCGCTATACACTGGTTCGACAGCTACCTCAAAAACAGAAGTCAACAAGTCATTTGTGGGTCGGAAAAGTCATCATGGAAAAACGTGCGCTCTGGAGTTCCCCAAGGCTCCGTCCTTGGTCCATTACTCTTCTCACTGTACATTAATGATATTTCTTCAGTGATTCACTCCTGCAACTACCATCTATATGCCGACGACATCCAACTGTACATAAGTGCAAGCCCCAAGAACATTGCTGACGCAGTAGCGAGTATGAACGCAGATCTTTGCTCTGTTTCTCGATGGGCACAGAACCTAGGTCTGAAACTAAACCCCAAGAAATCCCAGGTCATACTTATATCTCATCCAAAGTTAATCAGTCGGTACTTTCGCGAAACAGTCCCTCAAATACTCCTCAATGGTACCCAACTACCATACCAAAAAACAGTAAAAGACCTTGGAATAATCTTGGATGAACACCTAAACTGGGAAGAACAAACAGTCACAGCTTGCCGGAAATCGCTCTCCTCCCTACATGCAATTCAAAAATTTAGAAAAATATTTCCAACCCATGTTAAACAAAAATTAGTCCAAACACTAGTCTTGCCTAATCTTTACTACTGTGATGTAGTTCAACACGGCACAAATAGTGAAAATTCGAGATGCCTCGAGCTAGTGATGAATGCTTGCGTTAGATACGTATGCAATATACGGTTGTATGATCATATCAGTTCTTCATACTCCCAGCTAGGTTGGATACGCCCACATAAGGCACGCGATCTTCACACGATGTGCTTACTTCAACGATTTCTTAGCCACTGGTGCCCCCAATACTTATCTTCTCACATTAAACACCTATCATCATTCCACAACCGCAATACTAGATCGGATACATCTAGCATCTTGGCTGTACCTTTACATAACACAAAATCTTTCTCTGTGTCATTCTCCATCTCAGCCATACGACTATGGAATGCGCTTCCCTGTGATCTGCGTCTTATCCAGAACCACTTAACATTCAAGAGGGAACTCAAGACTTACATATTAGGGACGGTATAGCCACCATTGTCGTGCCCCTCTCATCTTTTTCTTTCTCCTCTCCATCATAGCTTCGAATTTTACCATTCTATTTCTCCTCCTCTAACTTATCTACCTTTTCTATATCTCTTTCACCCCATTCTATCGTCTTATGTCTCTGCTTAATGAGAATAACTCACAAGCTGCAAGAATATAACGAGAAAATTCCCAACTAGCAATAGGACTGACATTCATAAAAGAAAAAAATATGTTCACTTTCCTATACATAGTCATTACTATTATTATTATTCTTGATTATTATAATTACTTTTTGATTGTTATAATTATCATTGTAGTACTTTTATAATCTCTAATTTTTTCTGTAACATTAATACTGTATAACATGTTATATGTCCTTAATGTTCTGTAGAAACTGAAATTTGTTGAATCTGAGTATGCCTGGTTAGGTGTAAGAGAGGGCCTGAAGGCCCTAATCTTGCCAGGTAAAATAAATGCATAAATAAATAAATAAAAATAAATAAACACCCTGTCGGATCACCTGTATCCATTCATGTCCATTGTGCATTCTGACGGACTTCAGAAATTCCAGCAGGACAATGCGACACCCACTACGTCCAGAATTGCTACAGCGTGGCTCCAGGAACACTTTACCCCAAACATGAACATTATAAAGCATATCTGGGAGGCCAAGCAACGTGCTGTTCTCCACCACCTCGTACGCTTACGGATTTATGGAAAGCCCTGGAGGATTCATGGTGTCAAATCCCTCCGGCACTACTTCAGATATTAGTCGAGTCCATGCCACGTCGCGTTGTGGCGCATCTGTGAGCCCGGGGGACTATACACGATTTTGGGCAGGTGTACCAGTTTCTTTGGCTCTTCATTGTATAAGCACGGAGATTTAGGGAAGTGTTTAATGAGTCCGTTGTGTTTTTTTTTTTTCCAATGTGCTAGGGGTAAACGCGGATACGTAAACTATAGCTATGCAGTTACTAGCTGCGTAAAACACAGGAGCAACGTGTTGTGCTCCTGTCTTGGCTGCCGAAGGACAGACATCGGATAATGAAGAATTATTATAGGGCAATTAAGGAGAAATGTCCGGGCAAACTGTAACGTAGGGTGCTGCTGCTTCATGATACCGCTCGTTGCCAAATCGAAAATTTCGGAACGCAGAAGTTACGCCAACGCAAATGGAAGACACTGTAGCAACTTCCCTATGGTCCCAATCTGCCCCAAAGCGATTATGACGCCTTCGGTCACTCAGTCGAGAGACAGTGCGGCTAAGGAGACGTGCGCAGTTTAAATATTTTAAAACTGGAGTGGACAAAGAATAACTTCGTGAGCGTGATTCAAAGGCTCTAAAGTTTCAGTCTACTTAGGTATTTTCAGTATGCCTTGAATGATTGACTTTTCAGTGACTACCCGAATTTTATCCTGATTTTCGGGACTTGAGTCAGGTGTGAACTCTGAGTATTTGCTGCAGTTGTTATTTATGCTCTTGTGTAGTGAACTTATTCTGTTTTTATTGCAGCTGTCATTTAGGACACTGTACTTTAGCTTACGTCACGATTATTAATGTGTAGCTGTACGTTTTGGCTTTGATTGTTTCCTCGAGTTTTCATAATAATAGTCAATAATAACGTCAATAAATTACGGTACCGGTGTAGTCATCAAGGTTTCAACGCCATGGCCGGGCGAAGAAGGATGCTACCCCCGCCTCACCTGATGCTATTATTGTAGGTGATGTTTCCACTGTTGTTTTGAATACTTATTGTCTCGTTCAGCTCGTAACGTCTACGTAGCATGGGTAAAATGAATATTAGTCTCCATAGTAAAGATAGTAGCGTTTCCTGTGCCGCAAGTATGATATGACCGACACCACTTTGCAATACGACCCCTCAAGCTTCAAAAACTTGCTGAAGAAAATATTGTTAGCTAATATTAGCGTAGTAGCTCAAGTTCAAAGTTGCTTCGACATAAACTACCATGTTTGGTAGGAATCATGGTTCATAATAGATATTTGAAGCAATGATTCCTTATTATACTAATTAATCGGAAATTACTGACTATCCCATGTAAACTTGCATCCAAATATAGACCGGGGTATGACGTTAGAGGACGTTGGGAGGTAATTGACATAATCCCGCCATAATTAGTTCTGCGCTGGAATCACAAATACGTGAAAGTATCGACTACTTTGACATATGACCACAGTAACTGCATATAATAGACTTAACAAACTTAAATATTTCTCATTAAATTAATTGTCACTGTCATGATTTGTTGCTAGAAGCGTGAATGCTAATTTCTTTCAGTAGTGTTTCAGCAGTAAAATTAATAAGAAACTTTTATGATTCATGTCTTTCATGTATATATGGACTCACCTCGCTTCGTGAAGTTGAGATTCTCCTGGCTGTCGTTGGCAAATGAATTGTGTTTAGAGCTCAGGTTGATGTGGTGCAGTCAAATTAAATTTTAAAGTTGTACTTTGCAACGATTGTGCTACAGTGTATGAGGGGAGGGGGGGGGGGAAAGATCGTTGTGGTCTGGCCTTTTTCCAAGGGTGGAGAGTTTTTGTTACACAGTTTACATCCCCGAATGCAGCGGGAAAAGAGAGGCAGATGGCAACTTAAAACTAGCCTTTCTGTTGTCAGTAACTATCACTTTCTACATGCTTATGTTAGAATAATGAATCTGAATAATTAAAAAATGGTTCAAATGGCTCTGACCACTATGGGACTTAACATCTGAGGTCATCAATCCCCTAGAACTTAGAACTACTTAAACCTGCCTAACCTAAGGACATCACACACAGCTATGCCCGAGGCAGGATTCGAACCAGCGACTGTAGCGGTCGCGCGGCTCCGGACTGAAGCACCTGAATAATTACCTTACCCTTGCGGATCTGTGGGTGAGAATAGGCCCGAGGTATTCCTGCCTGTCTTAAGATGCGACTAAAAGCAGTCTTACACGTTTCGCCTTCATGTGATGGTCCCCTCTAGGGTTTGACCTCCAGTCTTCAAAACTTTTGGGAAGGGTGAGCCAATTGTGCAAGGGCACGTGACATGGTGCATCGTGTCCATCGTGCACTGAGACCTACACTGAGGCCAAGCAGAAGTTTGAACGCCTCCATCCTATTCATATGACTTCCTCTTACACTGCCGCCACACGTGTTCTGGCCCCATCAACTCCACCTACCCTAATCACGTCTCAAGGCCAGTAGGCTACACCTGCCCCTCGATGATGGGGGGCAATTCCCTCCCTGTTGCTCCTGCACCGCCTACTTCGGTAGCAACAATCCCCCCTCCCCCCCCCCCCGTTCCCAGACATTGAGGATGTCTGTCCCCACTTCTAAGCCAGAGAAGCGTACCACGTCTTAGGCTCCTCTCGCTCGAAAGGAGTCCCTTGTGTCCCTTCCTTCCCAGGTTTCTCCTAGTGCGAAGGATGACGCCCTCCAGTGGCTGAAATGCCCAGACGTCGCTGGTTGTGGGGCTTCATAATCGTCCTCAGTCCTGGAGACTGAATCCTTGAAGCACTCCCAGCCAGTGAAACCAAAGGAGCAGTGGGAGAAGTGAAAAAAGAACACTCCTAAGACCAAGGTAATTGCAGTGGCACCCCTACCACCGCTACCTACCAGTTCTGTGTCAGAGGATGCAGTGGAGATTCTGGAATCTCCTGAGGACCTAGATTTCGCCTCTGCCTCAGACGCAGTGCTTCCAGATTCAGGCTCTCCTTCAGTGGCAGTAGATGACCCGACAGTGTAATCTGCCTGCTCGATCCCTTCACACGTTTTCGGACCGCGGACGACGTCATTCTTCAGTGGAATTGCAGCCGTTTTTTGCCACCACCTTGTTGAGCTCCAACAACGTCTGAGCCTTCACCATTTTTTCTGCATTGCTCTGCAGGAAACTTGGTTTCCGGCGATGTGAACCCCCACCCTCCATGGCTATCGGGGTTATTATAAGAATCGGGCAGCTTACGAGAGGGTATCTGGTGGAGTAGGCGTCTACGTCCTTAAGTCTCTTTACAGTGAGTGTGTACCTCTTCAAACACCTTCAGAGGCTATCGTTGTCAGGGCGTACATGCCTCAGGCTGTTACTGTCTGCAGTCTCTATCTTCCACCGCATGGTGACATCCCACAGCATCTATTGGTGGCACTGATAGCCCAACTGCCGCCACCTTTTCTGTTACTGGTCGACTTTAACTCCCATAACCCTTTGTGGGTTGGATCGGTGACAAATGGTCGAACCACTGTCGTTGAGCAAGTGTTGGAAAAGCTCGACATTTCCTTCTTAAATAATGGTGCCTCCACACATTTCAGTGTGACGCATGGCACGTACTCGGCCATCAACCTTTCTGACTGCAGCCCTGGCCTTCTACCATCCGTCCAGTGGGATGTACTTGACGACTTGTGCTGTAGTGATCACTCTCCGATTTTTCTGTCACTGCCACAGCATCACTCTTCTAGGCGCCTCCCCAGATGGGCTATGAATAAGGATGAACGAGACTCGTTCGCCTACATTGCTACCACTGAGCTTCTTTCTCATGACGCCATTGATAAGGTGGTTCACTCGGTTGCAACTGGCATCGTTTCTGCAGCGAAATCTGCCTTTCCCTGTTCTTCTGGGTCCCCTCAGCGAAAGACTGTGCCTTGGTGATCGCCGGAGATCGCTGGGGTGTTTAGAGATCGCAGGCGGGCTCTCTAGCGTCCTAAGCGGCACCCGTCACTGGAACACCTCACTGCCTTTAATCCATTGACTGCTGAAGGCGCGCCACCTGCTTGGGGCTGAAGGCCGGTTCCCACTAGAGCGCGGCAAGGCGGCGTGCGGCAACGGCAGCGGCAAGCGTTTTCCGCGTTGACGCGGCGGCTCGCGGAATTGGCGTTCCCATCTGGAAGCGGCAGACGTTAGCGGTAGCCAATGACAGACAGCCACTGAGGTACGGGGCAGGACCCACTGAAACGCGCGGTGCGTTTCAAAAACTATATCTAGTTGGGTGAAGACATACCAATTTTTCAGTTTCTGTACAATGTACTCTTTCACATATTCCATTATGCATGTTTTCTCATTTCAACATAAACAGATTTCATGACTACCGTTCATCATTGTTCACTATCTAGCACATTGCTTAAGAATCATGAAAGAATAATACATATTTGAAACAAAGTTTTCGAAACAATATTTGAAATTATAAGACATTTCCCGGTGCAGACGCAAACCTACAGTACTTTATTAGTTACGAGCTGCAGTTTACAACTAAAGAGACAGTAAACGGTAGCAAATTAAGGGAATGGAACTTGAATAAGTCAATACCCACAGTTTTTCGATAATCTTAAAGTTAGCGTAATGCAACGACTGACTGAAACAGAGGAAGGAATCCGCTAGAATACGAATGGATATCTTTGAGAGAAGAAGTGGTGAATGCAGCAGAGTATGAGAACGGGAAGAAGGTACAGTAGAAATCGTTAGATAAAACGTGAAATATTAAATCTGACAAGAGGGAAAATATAAAAATGCAGCAAATAAAGTAGGCCATTGGAAATAGAAATGTCTAAACATGACGTTGACAGAAAGTCCAAAATTGCAACGTGATTTTGCACTTGGAAAACATAAGGGAATGAAAATGAGAAAGATCAAAGAAAACTTTGCTCAAAGGAGAAGCAACTGTCAAGAACTCATTTGGCAAACCAGAACTAAGCAAATAAGAGAAGGCTACATAGTGGAAGGAATATGTAGACAGGAGAGGGGGAGGGGTTGTAAAAACTAACATAAGTACAATGTTAGATTCCTGTGAGATGTCTGAACACGCAAGGCAATTCTGGTCCTACCACTTAACTAAGTAGACACACTGAAGAACAGCGAAACTGTGTTTATAGCATTTGCATGTTTAGAGAAAGGTTTTGACAATCTTAATTAAAACATTATTTGAAGCTCTGGAGATGTCATCGATAAAACACAGGGACACAAGATTATCTACAACTTCGTACAGAAACCAAACTGCATTTCTAAGACTTCAATGACTTGAAAGGGAAGCAGTGATTGAGAAGGCAGAAGTAGAGAGGATATAAAATGAAGACTGTGAATAACAAGAAAAGCGTTCTGAAAAAGAAAATTTGTTCACATGGAATATAAATTGTAATGATTGGGTACTATTTTACGAAGGTATTTGTGTAGAGTGCAGCCTTGTAAGTGAAACGTGGGCGATGAACAGTTCTGTCGAGAAGACAATGGACGCTTTCAAAACGTGGTGATAAATAAGAATGCTGAGGATTAGATATGAGGATTGTGTAACTAAAGAAGAGGTACGGAATTAAATAGAGTAGGAAGAGGAAATTACGGCACAACTTTGGCTACAAGAGGGGTAAGTTGACAGGTCACATTATGAGGCGTCAAAGAGTGACGACAAAGGGGATGGATGATAGTATTCTGATAATAATCATTTGTTCAAACGCTATTCTACTATTTTATCTGTTAATGTAAGCAGTGAATTTAGTCTTCCATGCACTCCTCCACAAAACATTTAAACCAAAACTGAAATCAGCTGAACACCAAACCTTTCAACCACTGGCTGACAACTACTGCATTCACTTTCAACTTTCTATAACCATCACTGGCTAGCCCCACACATATACAGATATAAGGAGAACAGAAATAAACAAACAATTTCAGCATATAATTCTTTAGGTTGGCAACATGTACATAAACAAACCAAACAGGAAGGGGCATGAGGTGAACACACTGTAGTTACGACTTCAAATCAGTGTTTTCGGTAAAATGTCTACAGCTAGTGACAGAAGAAAAAAGAGCGAACATGAAAATGTGCTTATGTTCCATTATATAAGTTTTAGTTCAACCTCCAGCATGTGACCAGGTGAGGGGAAACGTATATGTCCGCCAAAAACTCGATTCACTGTAAGTAATCAGTTATGCATTTAAAACAAAACTGAATCATTCTAGATTCCACCGAAAATGCCTTCAAGTAAATGGCGAAACGCGTCTTGAAGCAATAAAGTACACTCGATAAAGAAAAAAAACGTTTGTTACTTACCAAAGGAAATAATCAATAGCTGTAGATACTTAGCAAATTACATCTTATGACATACCAGCAAATTAGTTTCTGTTTAACTTCTCATTCCACACGCTATTAAACGCTGTTTAAAATAAATCATCTATCCCTTCTGAAAAACTGTAGTTTCTTTCATATCTCGGTAGATAAACAGATTTTGGATATTTATCATGCGACGAAATACATGACTTTTTACACGTTATCGTTTGCAAAAAAAACGCTTTTAGATTTCTTGAACCGTTTACGAAATTTGCAGTTGATACAACTACGAGCAGGACGAAGTATCGGTCGCGTCGTGAGCGACCCACGCGCGGTCACCGCACAGCCCGTCCGCCGACATATCATCCAATATCTCGAGAACGGTGATAGCTATCGATCTGCTCTCAGCTTTAAAAACAATTTCGATATGTTGACTAAATTTCATACGCAATAATGTATTACCTAAAATGAACTGTACGCAAAGTCCACGCAATGCGTTTTTACCTCTGCACACTCATTAAAATTTCGTGTAAAGGTTTACGTAAATGCGATACAGCAAGTAACCACGACGAATATCGGAAAGAAATTCAGCCCTTTATCGAGAGAAGATATCAGGCTGTAACATGCCCAAGAAACAAATTTTTCTACCGAATAGTTTCCTTGGAATCGGATGATAAGTATTTCATAGCTGCCGCCGCGTCCGCGCCAGCGGTTCGGCGAAAGTTCTTGTGGCCCGGGGTTGCGTACCTGACGTCACGCTCAGCGCGTTCTGTGATTGGCGGCGCGCACCTGGGGCGCGTCACGCGGCAGCGGAAGCGGTTCGACATGGACAAACCGCGACGCAGAGCCCGCCGCGCCTTGCCGCTGACGCCGTTTCCATGGCAACCACGCCGCTGACGCGCGGTTTTGACGCGCGGCAGCCCTAGTGGGAACCGGCCTTGAGGCGCCGCGCGGCCTGCGGCGTAGTCCGTCTACCTGCGCTGCGTGCCTGTCTCTCGGAGCCGTCTCCGGGACCGGGTCGGCCCGCGCTGCTCAACCCGCCCTGTACTAAATATTTATCGGCCGAATACGACTCGTGCAGAGCCAGCGAGAATTTTTGGTGACTTTGAGCTGTAATATCTCGGGCAATAGTTTTTATAAAGAAATAAAATTTGGCCATCTTGTACAACTTCATGCGTTGTCTTAAGAATAATAATGAAAATAATTTTACGAGCCATATTGAGGCAGAAAATTTTAGGTAAATCGGCCAAAAAATTTGGTGCCCGAAAAAATTTCGAAGTTTGGCTTCTTGCATCTCCTGAACTAATGCTATGACGAACGTGGAACGTGGCATGTAGTAACCTAACAACACAAGGTTCTTAAATGTAATGTTTCATTTCCACAACAACTTTCAGTACAAAATGAATGAAGCACAAAATTGAAGATTTTGTAAAAACGTCAAAAATGCGCCATTTTCGTTACGATTTTGCTAAAAAACTAAGCTCCTTTAAACATACCAAGCTGTACAACTGGAATGAAAGTTGGGAGCGAAAACCAAGCCCGAAAACAATGTAAACTTCAGGTTAGCATGTCTAGTAGAGTGAACACATGATGAAAATTACATTTTGAGTGCAATAGATTGACTGCACAAAGATAAGGTATAAAAAATTTTACTCCCCAACTATTTTCCAATAATCTACAAATTAGTAGAAAAGATGTTGATTTTTATGAACAGATGAAAGGAGGGTGTATTCGATACTTCTTTTTCAGATGCTGTTTTCTATTAATGCTTCAAAGCCAGTCTCATTTGAACTACAAATTTTAAGCCCCCCACCCTCCCCAGAACAGTGAGTTTCATTTTCAATGTTGGCTAACAACAGAGGCAAAGTAGCAAGAAAAGTTGCACTGACAAAAGAGTTTTAACTTTGGCATGTTGTTTCTCGTTGATCAAAGGCGTTTAAATTAGCTATGGAAAACATGTTTAGTACAGTTATGTAAAACATGTTTTGTTTTAATCTGCCAGGAGGTTTCATGTTTTGTACAAATAGACCGAGTGTGGTATACATTTGTACTGCTAAGGATAAAAGAATGCAAGTGTCCATGTCACGTGTTAATCATATAAATGTATCGTACGCAGATTAATGTATGGGTTTTGTTAAACTGGCGCAATCTACTCGGCGTAATTACATTTGCCACAGTAGAGATATTGCTCCATCTTCATCACCAAATCCGTTCATTTGCCAGTGAACTGCTACATATGAAGAAGTCAGGCTTCGTTTGAATAATTTTATACCTGTTGCATCTATTTCTCATCCTTTTCGATCCAGGCTTTGGACCGGCACTCGCGAAGTTAAAAATAGATTTATACAATTTTTAAATAATTTTTCGTTTCTTTTAGTAATTCATTCAGAAGAGTCAATAAAGTTTCGCTGATTTAGTTCCCAATGATTAGTAATGCATCTTTGTATGGTAAGTCTCAAAGCAGGGTCAACACATAGTGGAACCTTGCAAGTTTTGCATTGGTGTCTAGTTTCACAGCGCATTTTCCTTTTTCGTGCAAACAACGCATTAGCGTACTTTTCTGCGAATGTTCACTCACGATAACAGCCGGAAAATGTCTCCCTGTGAATCGCAGAGTAATCTCGCCATAGTAGCTCCTTCTCCTACCAGTTTTTCTCCGTTTTGAAGCATATTTTTCTACTGTCTCCCTTACGAGAGAAAGGTGAAACTCAGCGAGTCCCATTTATGACCGGTGGAGAGCATGAACATTTAGAATGCACAAATCCAGAATGTGAAAAAAAAATTCTTATACCATTTCATAGTCTTACGCACTCATCCCACTGAGCTCAGTAACATGTCACAACGGTCAACTGCACCCATACTCGAATTGTACTCTACAATACATTGCGGTTTCTTTATTTTTTCGCCAGTATTTCTGTCAGTCGCCTCTGTTTCAACCATTTATGTTGTGTGACTTGTGGTCAACATGTACACCTCTCCCTTATCGCACCACTTGATAGCAAGGACCTTTTCAGTGGACCTAAACTTAGTTTCTCCTCGTTTTAATTTCTTCTGCAGTTTTGGCATGTTGCGCCTGTTCTTACGAACAGTGCCACATAGGGCTGTTCCATGACTCTGTTCCAAATATGGTCCCATAAGAGTTGCCACTTCGTTGCGCTTTTTCCCAGATTGTTGAACCCGATTTCTGTTGTTGAGCGTGTATATACAATAAAATCTAAAATATACCCACTCTGACAGTCACACAGTACAAATGCCTTTATTCCAAATCTACTTCGCTTGGTTGGAATAAATTGCTTAAAGGATAATCGTCGTTTGAACAGCATGACATTTTCGTCTATACAAAGCTTGTGATGTGGGCGAAATGGATTACGAAACGTCTTAGGAACTTTGTCAACAATCGTCCTAATTTTAAATAGACTGTCGCCTCCAGTACTTGCAGAATTATCACTCACGTGCAACATTCTCAGAAGTAGACAAAAACGGTCTCGGGACATGATGTGACGCAGCATGTGAAAGTTTCTCGATCTGAACGGGTTACTCCTGTAACCAAAATATCAGATCTGAAGATGGTTCTAGATGAACCGAAACCGGTCATACGAATCAACATTTGGCAATCAAGCCGGATTAGAAGTAACATTGTAAAATCACTGATTGCGGCTATCCTATCAGTCATTAGGTCTGTTTTTGCAAAGACTTGGCTATAATTTTACTCTTTCTGCTCACTCTCAACAACGCTCATTGCTGGATGGCTGCTGTGTTTTCACTGCAGAGCTGGTAGCCATCTCTCATGCCGTAGAGTACATTCGCTGCTGCTCAGGTGAGTCCTTCGTCATCTGTAGTGACTTCCTGAGCGGTTTACGAGCTCTTAACCGGTGTCTTCCTTGCTCTCGTCTGATGATGGCTATGCAGGTGTCCATCCATATTCTTGTCCGTTGTGGCCGCTTTGTGGTTTTTGTATGGACCCCAGGTCATTTCGGCATCCTGGGTAATGAACGGGTTGAAGGGCAGGCCAAACAGGCTGTCAGTGCACTTTCGGAGTGTGATCCCCAGTCAGTTTGGTGGAAGATGGTCCTTGGCATCTGGGGTGATGAATGGTGCACACTGCCATCAACCAACAAACTTCGGATCATCAAGGAGACTACCGGTGTGTGACGCTCCTCCTTGCAGACTGCTCACAAGAACTCCGTTGTCCTCTGCCGACCATGCATTGGTCACACTTGGCTGACGCACATTTATTGCGCCACGAGGACCCACCTCTCTCTCACTGTTGTTCAGCGTTGACAGCTTTGAGTTTTATTGGAGCAGGGAGCTTTATCACTCGATCTGAGAGAGTGTCTCTTTTTCTTGTTGAGTCTGGCCTTTGAAGTACGGTTTTAGATTGGGGTTTTTAGTGTGTCTCTTGGTGGTTGGCATATCCATATTTGGTTTCCATGGTCGGCCAACCACTGTAACACACTGTTTGTCTATGTCCGTCTTGTTCTGTGTCGTGGCTTGACATCTCTGTTGCTTGTGGGTGTTTTATGTTCGTGGAAAAAGGGACCGTATGGCCTTTCTAGTCTGTCCTCCCCCCCCCCCCCCCACAAACCAACCTAATTAACCCGTAAAATAGTTTCCACCTGAAAGAAAAGGCAGTTATTATGAAAACGAGCGCTTGTGCATTAGAGGCAGCTATTTAAATTTCGCAACCATTAGTGAATATAGAAAGTGGTGTCTTGTCTGACAAAGAAGTATAAGAGAATCTATAATAGAAACATAAAAAAAGTTGGCGTGGATATTGTATCACAGACACAGTCCCTTTTGCTGTTCAGAGACGTCACTAAACCCGCCCAAAGATGTAATCAACCATGCCTGAGCAGCGCCTATTACACGGTGAGGGAGGAATTGGTGGAGGGGGGGGGGGGATCTCCGACAGTCGATCAGCTCCAGTCATTCCACCAGGAAGGACGTACAAAGCTCGTGTTGTCTGTAGTTCAACCATGTCTAGATGGACAATACCACGGTTCGATCGCGTCCGCATTGTTACTTTGTGCCAGGAAGGGCTATTAACAACGGAAGTTCCAAGCGACTCAGATTGAACAAAAGCGATGTTGTTCGGACATGAAGGAGACACAGAGAGACAAGAACTATCGATGATATATCTTGCTCAGACCGCCCAAGGACTTCTACTGTGGTGGATGACCGCTACTTGCGGATTATGGCTGAGGAACTCTGAAAGCAACATCACCATGTTGAATAATGCTATTAGTGCGGCCACAGGAATTCGTGTAACGACTCAAACTGTGGGCAATAGGCTGCACGATGCGCATCGTAATCCCGACGTCCATGGTGAGGTCCATTTTTGCAACCATGACACCATAAGGGCGGTACAGACGAGCCCAACAATATGCCGAATTGACTGCTCAGTATTGGCATCGCGTACTCATCGCTGATGAGCGTCGCATATGCCTTCAACCAGACAATCGTCGGAGACGTGCTTGGAGGCAACCCGGTCAGGTTGAACACCTTAGATGCACTATCCAGGTAGTGCAGCAACATACAGATTCCCTGCTGTTTTAGGGCGGCATTATGTGGGGCCGACGTACACCTCTGGTGGTCATGGAAGGGGCCGTAACGTCTGTACGATACGTGAATGCTATCCTACGACCGATAGTGCAACCATATCGACAGAATATTGGCGAGGCATTCGACTTCATGGCATGGACGACAATTCGCGCCCCCTCGTGCACATTTTGTGAATGACTTCCTTCAGGATAATGACACTGCTCGACTAGAGTGGCCAGCTTGTTCTTCAGACGTAAGCCCTATCGAACATGCCTGGGATAGATTTAAAATGACTGTTTATGGACGACGTGACATGCCAACCACTCTGAGGGATATACGCCGAATCGCCGTTGAGGAGTGGACAATCTGGACCAACAGTACCTTAATGAACTTGTGGATAGTATTCCACGACGAACACAGGCATGCATCAATGCAAGAGGACGTGTTACTGGCTATTAGATGTACTGGTGTGTACAGAAATCTGGACCACTACCACTGAAGGTCTCGCTATATGGTGGTGCAACATGCAATGTGTGGTTATCCGCAGCAATGAAAAATGCGGAAATGATATTTATGTTGACCTCTATTCTAATTTTCTATACAGGTTCCGGAACTCTCGGAAGAGAGGTGATGCAAAAATTTTTTTGAAGTGTGTATTAAGAACTGGTTGTAATTAGATAAAAACTTTAGGTTTTTAACTTCGGAATACCAGGTTGATCCACAAATAATCAGTTAATAGCTGATGGCAAGCAAGATGAAATGTACGGCAGATAGAATAGATACTTGTGAAGAAGGGGAAGACAAGATGGTGTTTCCTGAACGGTGTTACAAGTATGGGCGACTCGGAGAAGGAAACTGAGACAAACTTGATAATATGAGCAATGGGCCTTCAGAATATTTTAGAGAGCGCATTGTAAATGCAGAAATGAAAAATGATGAGATGGAGTTATTTTGCAACTACGATTGGGGAGTGATGTAGGTTACGAAGTAAGTGAAGTAAATAATGAAGTGGTTAATGGTCAAGACTGTACTTTCGTGTGTCTCAGTTAGTATTCGATATTTTTAAAAATATCAGAAATTCGGTATATTCTTATTTAAAAACATATCACGATCGGCTCGAATGAAAGTATCGATATATCGATGGAAAAATGTTGACATACATGCCTCTAAAAATATTGGCAGAACGTTGTAAACCTACTACTGGTTTTAGAGCTGTATTTTTTATTTATTTTTTATTAGATATTCTGCATATCAACAAACTAGCAGCATGCTTATCACCATTAGAGCAAGAATTGAAAGGAAAATGATGCACGTTCACTCTTGTCGGGGGATAAGCACTTTACTAGTGGTAACGGCATGTAAGAGGCACAATAAAAGGTGCCCGATAGGTCCGTTGTTCAGATTTGTCTGGAACACTTTATGTCGACTTCTATCTTTTTTTTCTTTTTTTTCCGATTGCAGTGACCTAGCAGCTGTGTTGTCAAAATTGCGTGGTGAACGTAAGCGTGGCAATTTCTGCCGGTACCGCCGCGCTCCAATTACGTGAGCATTTCCGCTCACACGTCTCCGCCCACCACAAAGACTAGTCTTGTCATTCAGAGTTTTATTCAGCGTTTTCAGCAACTGTTTTTGAAGAATGCTAATGTGAAAAAATAGCACTCTAGCTGCGTCAAAAATAGTTTTCAAACGCAACTGGGGTACTATTTCTTTACATCGGAAACCTCGTTATCCCATTCACACCGTCACCCCCCCCCCCCCCCACTCCCCACACCACGTACATGTCCCTTGCATATACCCTCTATCTACTACTTTCACCTTTTGCTTTCCTTTCTTTGCTTGGGAGTGGTTTCCCATCTGACCGCTTGATATTTATACGGGTGATTCTCTTTCTCCAAAGATCTATTTAATTTTCCCGTAGGCAGTATCTACCTTCACCTAGTGATATATGCTTCAACATCCTCACATTTCTCCTCCAGCCATTCCCACTTAACCATTTTGCACTTCATATCGATCTCACCTTTAAAACATTTGTATTCCTTTTTACCCGCTTCATTTATTCCTTTTTTATTTTCTCCCTTACTCGATTAAATTCAGTATGTCTTGTGTTACCCAAGGATTTCTAACAGCCCTGGTCTTTTTACCTACTTGATCCTCTGCTGCCTTCACTATTTCGTTTCTCAAAACTACCCATCCATCTTCTATTGTAATACTTTCCCCTGTTCTTGTCAATATTTCCTTAAAGCTCCCTCTGACATCCTCTACAGTCTCTGGTGTTTTTCAGTTTATGGAGGTATCATCTCCTTAAATTTCCATCTTTTTGGAGTTTCGTAAGTTCCCATCTGCATTTCATAAGCAATAAATTGTAGTCAAAGTTTGCATCTGCCCCTGAAAATGTCTTACAATTTAAAATCTGGTTCCTAAATCTCTCTCTAATCACTATATAATCAATCTGAAACCTTCCAGTGTCTCGAGGTCTCTTCCACATATACAACTTTCTCTCATGATTCTGAAACCAAGTGTTAACTGTTATTAAATTATGTTCTGTGCAAAATTCTACCAGACGGCCTCCTCTTTAATTCCTTTTCCCCAGTTCATATTCACCTACTACTTTTCCTTTTCTCCTTTTTCCTACTATCGAATTCCGGTCCCCCATGACTATTAAATTTTCGTTTCCCTCAACTATCTGAATAATTTCATGTATCTGATCATACATTTCCACAATTTCCTCCTCAAAAAATGGCTCTGAGCACTATAGGACTTAAGTACTGTGGTCATCAAACCCCTAGAACTTAGAACTACTTAAACCTACATAACCTAAGGACATCACACACAGTCATGCCCGAGGCAGGATACGAACCTGCGACCGTAGCGATCGCGCGGTTCCAGACTGCACCGCCTAGAACCGCTCGGCCACTCCGGCCGGCTTTTTCTCCTCATCTGCTGAAATAGTTGGTCCGGCCGGGGTGGCCGAGCTGTTCTAGGCGGTGCAGTCTGGAACCGCGCGACCGCTACGGTCGCAGGTTCGAATCCTGCCTCGGGCATGGATGTATGTGATGTCCTTAGGTTAGTTAGGTTTAAATAGTTCTAAGTTCTAGGGGACTGATGACCTGAGAAGTTATGTCCCATAGTGCTCAGATCCATTTGAACCATTTGAACTAGTTTGCATATAAACTTGTACTACTGTCGTGGATGTGGGTTTCGTGTCTATGTTGGCTACAATAATGCGTTCACTATGCTGTTTATAGTAGCTTATCTGCGTTCCTACTTTTTTGCTCATTATTAAACCTACTATTTGATTTTGCATTTGTAATCGTATATTCACCTAACTAGAAGCCCTGTTCCTCCTGCCACCGAAATTCACTACTTCCGAACAAAGTCTAACATTAATCTATCCATTTCCCTTTTTAAATTTTCTAATCTACCTGGTCGATTAAGAGATCTTACATTCCACAGTCCTATCCGTATAACGCCAATTTTGTTTATCCTGATAACGACGTCCTCCTGAGTAGTTCCCGCCCGGAGATGCGAATGGGGGATTATTTTACTTCCGTAATATTTAATCCAAGAGGGTACAGAAGAGCTGCATTCCCTCGGGAAAAATTACGCCGGTGGTTTCCTCTTGCTTTCAGCCTTTCGCTGTACTAGCACAGCAATGCCATTTTGGTTCACGTTACAAGGCCAGACCAATCAATCAGCCTGACTGGTCCCACACCAACTGCTGAAAACCCTGCTACCCATCTTCAGGAACCACGCGTTTGACAGGCCTCTCAATAAATACCCCTCCGTTGCGGTTGCACCTACGGTACAGCTATCTGTATCGCTGAGGCACGCTAGGCTCCCCAACAACGGCAACGTCCATGTCTCATGGGTGGGAGGAAAGGGGGGGGGGATATACATATACATGGTCCAGATTAACATGCCGACTTTGCAAAGACAGGGGAGAAGGCTAAGAAAATATACTAGCTTTACACCCGCGGCTTCGACGTACACATACATGGTTGAAGCGGCGGGTGTAAAGCTAGTATGTTTATTTGGCCTTCTCCCATGTCTTCGCAGGTTCGTCATGTTAATCTGGATTTGGCTATGTTAGTGCTAGAGTGTGGCTGGATGTTTTTCCTGTCACCACTCCTTTCTCCAATCTGTCTGCTTCTAGTTTCATCCTATGTCGAAGTGCGAGAACATATTTGAAATATTTACGAAACATGTAACAGAGACGGATCGTGTGTACAAACCTAGTGCTCACCTATTCGCATGAAACCACCAAAGAGCCATACCAAAACCCGGCGGCATGTCGGATCTCTTCATTAGCCTGCCAGGCGATTTTGGTGTCTTCTCCAGTCGCATTCACAGTAGGACAATTGCTACCAGAGTTACTACCCTTTCTAACCGCTACATGCACATTCACTAAATTATAGTCTCTACAATCGATTCTCTAACCTGATCACAGTAGGTGTCGCTAACGCTGCTGTTTTACACACTTTGTTCCGAATTACGCATTAATTCAACTCGTAACATCTGGGTTCCATGGATTAAATGATTACTAACACAACATCTTGTAAAACGAAGCCTGTAGCTTCAACAACTTTGCTAAACAACGGTTTATTAACTCAGATTAATGTTCTAGCGACAGTACAAAATTGCTGGGAAATGTATAATTCATGAAAGGTATTTTAAACTAATTTTTTGTGATCTCCATAAGTTTAAGGCCAATTACTTGGCCTTGTCCTGAGGGATATGAAAACCAGTTTTCTCGGACATTATTCTTGAGCCGTTGGTATCAAATCTGAATGTAAACATTCACGTGTCAAAAGCAGTAGCCACTGGTTACGACACATTGTTTTGGTGGTAGAAGACTCAACAGCCAGGCTGGTAAGAAATGAGAGTGACGTGTTTCTTCAGTTGCTGAAGCGGTGTTCTGATAAATTAGAAATCGTAGCAAATGAGGCTACCTACTTGCGGCTCAAATGCAGCCTCTCCCGGTCGCAGGACTATACTGTGAGCGTTGGGAGAACTCTAGTGCGACGTATATTTGAAGTATCTCAGAGAGCTGCCAAATCAATGGACTGATTAGCAGAACAGGGCACCATTGATTTTAAGATGCCACTGGAACTCCTTGGACGCTATCTTGATGCAATCCTCACTACTGTCGTCGTATTTGCCGCAAAGTGCGATACAAGCGATTTAATTCAACTTTAAGGCGTATACAGAGAAGTGTGCTGCTAAGGGCACAAGGACCTACACAACACAACCGGTGGAGGCACTGTTAATCATAGCAGGCGTGTGTCCAATAAATATAATTGTCAATACACAGGATCTCTCTACTGGATATGTAAAGGGAGATATCCCAAGTAGTAAGAAACAGCGGGTCCGGAAACAACAATCAAAAAAGAGCACAAATTATGGACTGTTGCGTGAGTATAAAGGAAACTGGGATACTATCACAACAGTGCACTGAGTAAATGACATAATTCCAAGCATTAAGGAGACCATTTTTATGAACCAAGTAAGTCGACGTCTAAGCATTGTTCTATGTCTGGCAGGCTATGGACGCTGTCCTGAATATTCGTACCATGCACAGTAACGTCCGGCAAAAATGTGTGAATGTGGCGACATTGGTACACCGGACCATTTCATACTAGTGTCCAGCGTACAAAGATTTTTGGACTTAGAGACACCGAAAAGCACACAAAGACACGTTTTAGAAAGAAGCAGCACACAGTGTATCTGAGAAATAACTTACAAAGTATCTAGAGTGGAAGAGAATCCCAATTATTAGTGATACTGCTGAAGTGAATTGTATGAGTGCGTTAATGAGTATTATCGAGAATTCCACGACGCTGAAATTAATTCCTACACATTAATTCCTAACAGTGGATATGAGACCAACAAAGTGGCATTTATGTCAGAACCGGCATAATGACTTCGTAATTATGGGGGGCTTATGTGGGTCTCGCAGCAAGAGCAGGCTGCGGGGTTTAGATGGTGGATCGCTGGGTGTCCTAAGTTGAGTCTGCAGTGACTGTACACGACAGCGCTAGCTCATTTGTAGTTCCATGTAGGGGAAAACGCTCGGTGGGTTCTGAGTTCTATGGGGTGGCATGGTTTTCCTAGAATTCCAATTCTGGGGATGTATTATGCTGTCAACAAAAATCGGGTAATGATAGCATGGCACATAGTATTCCACAACTGGGGTTCCTCAAGAATAGATCTTCCTTACGTTAAATGTCCTGATTGTGAAAGTTTGGGAACTGCCAGTAATCTATCTGCTGCCATGGTAGTGTAGATGATTAACAAATGTAGCATCATGTTGAAGGGTTTGGATGTTTTTCCATTTTCTGTATTATTTTCTGTATTTTCTGTTTCGTTAGTATATAACATCACTAATGACTGAAAATGCTTAAAATACATTACAGGTCTTGAAGTGAATGTTAATTACAGTTATAAAAACACTCTGTAGCAATGCGAAAATTTGTCCCGAATCAGGTTCCTGTTAGCGGATGTCGATAATCTTAACAACAATAAATAAATATCAAAATAATTTCCCTAGGTCAACGTTAATTATAGACTCGGTTAATTATAAATTTTCTTTGATAACATTAAACCGTTAGTGTCCAACCTTACATTAATAGTACACATGACCAGAGAGGACATGTGCTGATATTTTAGCCAAAAATCCTTGTTCTTGTTACGTTCGTTTAAGCATTGTTGGATATCTGTTCTTTTCTACCTCTATTGCTAATTGAAGGAAGTATTACGTTACCGTGGACAATTGTCAATTGAATTTGGACATTACATCCAGAGTCTCAATAACATGATGCCATGGATTTAGATTAACTATAACTATTAAAATGATTTCTCATTCAGGTTCAAAATCTATGAACAGTTCTTTAATAAAATAACAACTGAATACCATTTATTTCAAACTTATGTAACATTACATGTATCTCAGAGACACACGCAAATCATTCAGCGTTACATAAAAGTAATACTAAGCACTGATCAGAGTATTTTCATAATTTTAAGTGCTATTCTTTTAAGCATATTTTTGTAGCAAATTTTTTTAGAGAACAAGGCCTTGGAGGCACTGGGGCTGCGTAGGAATATTATGTCCTCCACAATTATCCCGCTCCAAAAAGAAGGAAATGGAGAAAGATAAAACAATAATTGTATTCTGCCACACAAAAAAGTGTAAATAACATGAAAAATTAAAATTTTTTTGCCGCATAAAATTCCAGTGGCGTTAACCCAGCAATTAATGTTAAAAGATATATTCAACGGTCAAGAAAACAGCTTGAAAATCCTCGACCCACCATTCTTACAGAATACAACGCGCACGTGCGTGGAACTGATCGAACGGATCAAACTGTGAACCAGTACGAACTATATGTAACAAGAAACAGTACTCGGCTCTTTTGAGTTGGTTATTGCATGTCGCAGTACTCAGTTCCTCGATTATCTGAAGTAAAAGTGGAAATACAATCGCTCATGTAAATTTTCGGGCAAGGAGTTCTGCAGGTCAACTTGTGGATATATTAACACATCTGGAAGGACTTGGACGAACTTCGCACTTCAGTCCGGCAGCAAATGGGCTCCAGATTAATGGAATCAATCACATGACTAAAAACTCAGCAACTCGAAAGAAAGCGATGTGCTGGAATAAAGAGAACATCAGCACGTACACAGTGCAAGGAGTGTAACGTGGGACAGTGTCTTGATTATTTTTCTGCTTATCGTACCAACCAATTTTTTTTCTAGTTATTACGATGTTTAATTTGTTCCTTACTTTTCAAAAATGGCTCTGAGCATATGGGACTTAACATCTGCGGTCGTCAGTCCCATAGAACTTAGAACTACTTAAACCTAACGAACCTAAGGACATCACACACATTCATGCCCGAGGCAGAATTCAAACCTGGGACCGTAGCGGTCGCCAGGTCACACCCTTTTCTTTTCAAAAATGCGTAATCTTTACCTGCAAATGCTCTCGATAGTGCTTACGGTTAGGTGTGTGGTACATTATATTTTAAGGGGGCGTTCAAGAAGTAATGCGACACATTCTTTCCTCGGCCAGTTTCTGAAGAATATATGAAGAAATTGTTGTCGGACGTCATGGCATATTCCCGATTCAGCTCCTGTAGTTTCACGAAGTTCTAACTGGTGGCGGCGCTATACGCATCCTTCAAAATGGCGTCTGAAATTGATGAGCGTTCCAGGCAGAGAGCTGTCATTCAGTCTGTTTTGGCGGAAAACCAGAGCATAGCAGATACTCATAGACTGTTGCAGAGTGTCTGCGGAGACGTGACAGTGAGGAAAAGCGCGACGAGTCGTTGGGGAAGCGTCTGTCATCATCGCAATGTCGCGCAGACCTGTCCAATCTGCTGAGTGCTGGCCGGCTGCATAGAGCTTTGACTTCTGCAGTATTCGTACATGCGGACACATTCATTGGGGGTGATCGACAGATCACTATCTAATACCTCTACGCGTAACGGGCGTCTCTGTTGATAGACTATCCCAGTAACGTGTCCTAAGATCGTGGAACTGAACGGAGATTATGCTAAAAAGTAGTATTTGTTGCCAAGAGAGAGGAGAATAATACGTTGTTTTGGAATACTGAATAAAAGTAAACTGCTTTCAGTGAAAGATATGTGTAGCCCTACTTATTTAAGGCCCGTAAAGGTATACGTCACTTTTTCACTTTACATGATTCTTTACATTGTTGCAAACAATGTAGAGGTAATAAAAGTGAAAAAAAAAGTAATTCGGGCACTAATGGGTTATCTGGGAAGAGTTCACAGAGAAGTTAGGGATGTGCATGGCATCTTGGGTCTTCATTGCTGTAAGGACATTGCAAGCAAGTGAACTTCTCTACTGTCTAGAACTATGACCGGAGTGATGTTCGTTCTACAACAATAAATTAATCAGGATATATGTCCTACACATTTTCAAGTATGACCAGAGAAATTGTGGGCAACAGACTGACTACAATAAATACCTTTCACATGTTTAATTTTGTCAGTGTTGTGGCTTGCTGCTTAAAAATTAAGTACTATTTTCTTTCAGTACTATTTCAGCAGAAAATGTTAGTGGCCACTTCTCGCATCATACAGACGTCCCGCCTATGTCCTTTTTCAACTATTTCTAATCTCTGATGACTTTACCATGCAGTATATCACAGAATTATCTGCAAACAAACTAAGAGGCCTGTCCAGATGGTTACCTAAACCGGTCACATGCATTAGGAATAGCAGAGGGGTTGCAACACTTTCTTGTGGCATGCCTGTTTTCACATGTGATAACTTGAAGATTTTCCATCGATTACTAAGTACTCGATGTTTCTGACAGGAAATCAGGATTCCAGTACCAAAGCTGAAGCTATACTCCATAAGCAGGCAATCTGTTTAGAAGTCCCTTGCGGGGAACGGTGTCAAAAGCCTGCAGAAAATCTAGAAATACAGAATCAAATTCAGATCCCTTTTGGATAGCGTTGATTATCTCGTGCGACTAGAGAGCTAGTTGTGTTTCATAAGAGCGGTATTTTCTGAATCCGTGATGACAACGTGTCGGTAGCACGTTACCTTCTAGATAATTCATAATAGTCAAACATAGTATATTCACCAAAAGCCCGTTCTAAATCGACGTCAGTGATATGGGTCTGTAGTTCATCACAAGAGCGACTTTCCCATATATTCGTACGGATCTCTCGTCTAACGACCGGTTGTATATAACTGCTGTGTATGGGCTATTGTTATCAGCATATTTTGAAGAGAATCTATAGGCATGTTGTCTGGACCAGAAGACTTCCCTTTATTCCCCCTGAGGGACAGGGAGTAAGAAAAGGCCCGAGGTATTCCCTCCTGTCGTAATAGGCGACTAAAAGGAGTCCCACACGTTTCTGTCTTTATGTGTTGGTCCTCTGTAGGGTTTGACCTCCAGTCTTCAAAATTTTTCCGAAGAGCGAGCCAATTGGGGAAGGGTGCCTTACATGGTGCATTGTGTCCATCGTGCATTGGGATCTTTAGCCCACTATCTCGTCGTTGCACTGCAGTCCCGCTCATTGTCCGTCTTTTAGGCGAGGACACCTTACTGGGTGCGTTTTCAACCATGCACTATACAGTGCCGCTTTCTGCGCAGACTATGACCACGTACGTCTTTGCACCTGATATCCAGCACTGTAGCCAGACCGTTGTGGTGGGGCCGCCATGTACCCTGTTGGTTATATCCCCCTGAAGACATAGGAATCTTTCTGCTTATGCCTGCGTCGTGAACTCCTCATATATGCCAAGAAGTAGATTCCTATTTTCTTGGGGCATCGGGACTCCCGGCAACGGCCATCCTGCAGGGTGGCCCTTGCTGAGGCTGGATGGCGCCCTTTGTGAGGGCTCTTGGTCAGAGAGGATGGCACCAGGGTGGATGACACGCAATGAAGTGTGGTACATCATTTCTTGCTGGCGGCAACCAACCAGCAGTCTGTAAGCGTTCCAATGCTCAATTCAATGCGCAGAAGTATGACCCCAAACCGTTTCCCCCCCTGACCACACCATGGGAGGAATGCATGGCTAAAGATGGCACCAAATCTTATTCACCCCAGTACCCCGTCTGTACGAGAGTTGATGGGAGAATCATTCATGTCAATGATGCCTCGGTTTTTTGTGGAGCATTTAGATGACTAGTTTGGGGAGGTGGAGGGCTTGTCCAAACTGCGCTAAGGGTCAGTTTTAATAAAAACAGCATCCTCTGCCCAGTCACTGGCATTACTCGGCTGTGACAAGCTGGGGAATGTTTCTATTTCCACCACGCCCGTTAAGATCTTGAATATGGTCCAGGGTATTATATTCTATAGGGACCTTCTTTTACAGTCTGATGACGAGCTGCAGGCCAATTTAGAGCGGTGAGGTGTTCACTTCATCAAGCAGGTCCATCGGTGTCCAAGGGATAATCCAGGTTGCCACCAGTGCGTTCATCTTGGCACTAGAGAATGAGACATTACGTGAGAAGGTCAAGATGATGGTCTACCACTGTGATTTCAAGCCATATATCCCTCCCACGATGCGGTGCTTTAAGTGCTTTAAATTTAGTCATATGTCATGCCGCTGTACTTCCAGCGCCGCCTGTCAAGGTTGTGGACATTCTTCCCATCCCAATACTCCATATGCCCCACCTCACATCTGTGTCAACTGCGGAGAGCACCATTCCCTCTCCTCTGGACGAGAGTATTTTACAGAAAGAACGGAAGATAATGGAATACAAGACCCTCGGCCACCTGACCTACACTGAGGTTAAGCGAAAATGCAAGAGGCTCCATCCTGGGCATATGACATCAACCTACACTGCTGTTACGACAACAGTTCTAACATCTCCCGTTTCGCCATGTACAGGTGGCTCTCAGAGCCGTCAGACCCCACCTGCCCCTTGGATGGTGGGGGGCACTTCCCTCCCTGTTGCTCCTGCACCACCTACTTAGGGAGCAACACCCTACCCCTGTCAACCATCAGCAACATCAGTCCCCACTTCTCAGTCGGAGAAGTGTAATTCTACTTCGGCTCCTCTCGCCAGGAAGGGATCCCTTCGGTCACTCCCTTCCCAGGATCTGACCAGTAGAAAAGCGTATACCCACCTGTGGCTGAAGCAGCCACAGGTAGCCGGTCGTATGGCTTCAAGGTCCTCCTCAGTCGCTGAGACTGACCTAATGAAGCCCTCCCAGCCAGAAACACCGAGGGAGTAGCGAGAGAAACCTAAAATTAAGAAGGCACCAAAGAATCCAGACCTTGCGGTGGCACCCATACCACAGTTCCATACAAGCTCTGCATCTGAGGATGTGGTGAAGATTCTCGCGCCCGCTGAGGACCTAGATCTCGCTAGACCCTCAGACACAATGGATATCGACAGCACAGGTACTGATTCGGTAGCAGCAGGTGACCCCGAGGACTAACTTGCCTCCTTGAGCGCTTCATGCCTTCCCAGCCTAACAATCACGTTACCCCGCGTTGGAATTGCGGTGGTTTTTTCCACCACCTGGCTGAGCTACAGCAATTGTTACGTGTCACACCTGCTTTCTGCATTGCATTGCCCTCCAGAAAACCTTGTTCCCGGCAATGCGAACTCCTGCCCTCTATTGCTATAGGGGATATTACAAGAGCCATACCGAATTTAATAGGGTGTCAGGTGGTGTTTGCGTCTATGTCCAGAAATCAGTGTGTAGTGAACAGCCAGCCGCCGTGGCCGAGTGGCTCTAGGCGCTTCATTCCGGAACCGAACTGCTGCCACGGTCGCAGATTCCAACCCTGCCTTGGGCATGGATTTGTGTGATATCCTTAGGTTAGTTAGGTTAAAGGTGTTCTAAGTTAGGGGACTGATGACCTCAGATTTTAAGTCCCATAGTGCTTAGTGTTTTGTAGTGAACCTGTATCCCTTCAAACTCCTCTTGAGGCTGTGGCTGTCAGGATAAGGACGACGCAGGAAATAACTGTCTGCAACATATATCTTCCTTTAGATGGTGCAATTCCTCCCAACGTCCTGGCTGCCCTGATTGATCACCTCCCTAACCCTTTCCTACTTCTGGGAGACTTTAACGCCCATAATCTCTTGTGGGGTAGTACCATGCTTACTGGCCGCGGCAGAGGAGTCGAAAATTTACTGTCCCAACTCGACCTCTACCTATTAAATACTGGGGCCGCCACTCATTTCAGTGTGGCTTATGGATGACACTCGGCCATTGATTTATCAGTTTGCAGTCCAGGAATTCTCTCATCTATCCACTGGAGAGCACATGAAGACATCTGTGGTAGGTATCACTTCTCCATCATTCTGTCACTCCATGGACGCTTACCCAGATGGGCTTCAGACTAGGCAGACTGGGAAGAGGCCACAAGACTCTGAGCACTATGGGACTCAACTGCTGAGGTCATTAGTCCCCTAGAACTTAGAACTAGTTAAACCTGACTAACCTAAGGACATCACAAACATCCATGCCGGAGGCAGGATTCGAACCTGCGACCGTAGCGGTTTCGCGGTTCCAGACTGCAGCGCCAGAACCGCGCGGCCACTTCGGCCGGCACAGCAGACTGGGAAGCCTTCACCTCTGCTGTCACCGTTGAATGTCCCCCACATGGTGCCATCGATTTTTTGGTTGACCAGGTTACCACAACGGTCGTTTCTGCGGAGTAAAATGTGATCCCTCGTTCTCTAGGGTGCCCCGGTGAGAGACAGTACCGTGGTGATCGCCGGAAGTCACTGAGGCCATTAAAGAGCGTCGGCTAGCTCTACAGTGACATAAGCGGCACCCTTCCCTAGAATACCTCATAGCCCTTAAACGGCTCCGTACCCGCTCCCTCCAGCTTATACAAAGACGGATATGGGAGTGTTGGGAGAGGAAACGATTGCGATTCGCGCGCGGTCCCTTCTCTCCGAACTGGAGTTCTTCCCTTTACCACCTCTACTTGCGGTCCGTTCACGTACACCTCCATGGTGTACGCCTCGGCCGCAGCTCCGTCTGGATCTTTGGCATGGCCCTAAGGACTCCGTTAACCCCGCCGCTCTCCGCTGTCACTTCCTCTGACGTGGTTTACACCGACAGCTCTATGGGTGATGGTCACGTAGGCTCTGTGTATGTTCATGGGGGACATATTGAACAGCACTCCTTACCAGATGGCTGCAGTGTTTTCACTGCAGAGATGGCGGCCATATCTCGTACTCTTGAACACATCCGCTCATGCCCTGGCACGTCATTTCTACTGTGTACTGACTCAGTGAGCAGCCTACAAGCTTTTGACCAGTGCTAACCTCGCCATCCTCTGGCAGCGTCCATCCAGGGGTCCATCTATGCCCTGGAACGGTCCCGTCGTCCAGTGGTGTTTGTGTGGACCCGAGGACACGTCGGCATCCTAGGCAACGAACTTGCCGACAGGCTGGCCAAACAGGCTACACGGAAACCGCTTCTGGAGATCTACATCTACATCGATACTCTGCAAATCAAATGTAACTGCCTGGCAGAGTGTTCATCGAACCACCTTCACAATTCTCTATTATTCCAATATTGTATAGCGCGTGGAAAGGATGAACACCTTATCTTTCTGTACGAGCTCTGATTTCCCTTACTTTATCGTGGTGATCGTTCCTCCCTATGTAGGTCGGTGTCAACAAAATATATTCGCATTCTTAGGAGAAATTTTGAGATTGGAATTTCGTGAGAAGATTCCGTCGCAACGAAAAATGCCTTTCTTTTAATGATTTCCATCCCAAATCCTATATCATTTCTGTGACACACACTCTCATATTTCGTGATAATACATGATGTCCTTGGTATCTCCGAAGCTGATCTGCGTTCTGTCTTACTCCGCAGGATTTTCCTCCTTTGGAAGACGGGATAGCGTAACAGTATGCACAACAAACTGCGTGTCATTAAGGATACTACGAATGTGTGGCAGTCTTCCATGTGGTCGTCTCGCAAGGAATCAGTTGTCCTCTGCTGGCTCCGCATTGGCCATACATGGCTAACGCATGGTTACCTACTCCGTCGCGAGGACCCACCCCTGTGTCGCTGTGGCTCCCAAATGACAGTCGTCCACCTCTTGCTGGACAGCCCACTTTTAGCCTCTCTTCGGCGGACTTTTAACTTTCCCAGCTCCCTATCTTCTGTGTTAGATGACGATGCCTCAGCAGTAGCTTTAGTTTTACCTTTTCTCCGTGAGAGTGGGTTTTATACTTCTATATAGGTTTAAACGCATATCCCTCTGTGTCCTACACCCTAGTGCTTTTACGGTGAAGGTTTTAGTGTGTTGCAGAGTGGCTGGCTTTTCCTTTTTATTCTCGTGATTGACCAGCCACTGTAATCTGCTTTCCTGTTTTACGCTCTTATGTTTCTAACATGTCTATGTTGTTTTCTTGCCCTATTTTGTTCCTTTTAGTGTTCGTTGCCTTTCCTTCGTTCTTGTGGTTTTTCCTTTCCGTTTTGTGTTGTATGTGTCGTCCGTTTTATTCTCACACTTGTGGCATTATTTTATTAGGAATAAGGGACCGATGACCTCGTCGTTTGGTCCCATTCCCGCTCTTTCAAACCAACCAATCAACTTTACTTTATTAGGTGTTTTAAGCTGCTTCACTATGCCGAGGTTATCCACTTGTAAGGGACTTACGTTTGTAGCTGTTCTACTTTTGATTTGTGAAATACTTGCTTCGTCTTCTTTTGTGAAGGAATTTCGGAAAATTTTGTATGATAACACCACATTAGTGGCTGTATAATTGGTAATATTAGCATTGTTATCGCGCAGTAATGGTACCGGTTGTATCTTGACGCTGATGTACTTAAGATACGACCAGAACGTTTTTGGATTTCCCTTCAGATCTCGAGATAATGTTTCGTTGTGTAAGCTGTTAAAAGCATCTAATTTTGAATTCCGGGCCAAATTTTGAAATTCAGTTGAGGAAACGTGTGAAGTTAACCACATGTGTACGAAAAAAAATCCGTTAAATTCCGGTTATATTAAAAGCTACAAATATTTAAAGGTTGTCAATTAAACTAAATACCAGGGAATTACAGTTGCGAATAACTTGAATTAGAACGATTACATAGATAACGTAGTGGGTAAGGTAACCAAAGTCTGTGTTACTGTAACAGAACACTCAGAAAATACAACACGTCACCTAAACAGACTGCCTATACTATGCTTGTCCATCCTCTGCTAGAGTATTGCTGTGTGATGTGAAATCCCTATCAGGTAGGATTGATGGAGGCTATGGGAAAGGTCCATAAACGGACAGATCGTTTTGTATTGCGTGGAATATGGGATAGAGTGTCACGGATATGACGGATATGATAAGCGATTTGTGTTGGTAGCTACTGTAACAAAGACGTTTTCGTTGCGGCGAGATCTTTCCACAATAATTCAATCAATAACTTTCTCCTCTGAATGCGAAATTACTTTATTGTTATCAACCTACGTAGGGAGAAATGATTATTTTGATAAATAAGATGAGAGAAACGAAAGCTGGTACAGAAAGAAGTTTTTCGAACGTGTTCATATTGAATGTAATGGTGAGAGATTGTGTGAACGTGTTTCGAAGAACCAAGTGGCCGGTACTTAAGCGTGAATTCAAGGTAGTTATAAAAAATAGATTTATCAATTTTCATATCATAATTAAATATGTGAAATCTTCATCTTCAGAGGGACAGAGAACCGCCTTTCATCGTTTTTGGCTATTGCACTGTATTCACAGCTCTGTTCGATGCGGAGTAGTGCTAATAATACAGCACGTTGTTTCTAATGGCGGGTCCACGACCACAGAAAATGCGGCATAGCGAGAGGGGGAACGTTGTAGAGAGTGAAAGTAGAGACAATATGAGCCAACTTGTTGGCAGAGGTGCAAATGTTTCTTGTGGAGTTTACAACCCTCCGCCCGGCCGGAGCAGAAAGAGCCACACGCCTAGTAGCTAGCTTTTCTAGCATCTATAAGTATTATTTTGACCATACAGATTGTACAATTTGAATGTTACACAGAGAGTATTGATCCATAATTTCTGCTTATGGAGCGAAGCTGCGGAGTATGTCTATTCTGCTTAGTAATTATTGATTTTCCACACAGAGAAGAATTATAGAATGTGAATGAACGCGTAAGCGAACATTTAAATCTTCAGTATCATTTTAAGTCCCGTGATAGTAATATACATTGTCACTCCGGACGACATAAAAACAAACAACACGATGCTAAGCATTAATATCAAAGAAGTGGTATATGTCGAAAAAAATCCCAAAATAGATACATTGATGTAGGTTTATATTGTAACTGAGCGCAAATAACTGATTTACATGCGCACAGCTTCACTCTATGCAACAGGTAGATGCTTCAAACTCACGGGAAATAATCCAAACCTCACGTTCCAGATTAATGGATTTGAACATGGCGAGAAATATTTCATAATTCAGGAAAGTGTGAAGCCTTTAAATTTTCACACGGTGAACTGAAATGATAATATTGTCACGTAGCAGAAGGTGTAATTAGATGAATGACGAACAGAAACTTCACTTAACAATGGTTTATTCAGCACTTGCAAATACAAGAGCGCGGAGCGAACTGCCTCCGGCCAGAACACATACAGTATACATACGGCTACAGAACATTCCACTGCAATGATTCTTGACATTTGTACATACTTCTAGAATGTACTCGAACCGAATACAGAAATAAAAATTGTTCAGTCGAGGTGAATTTTGTACTCACGACCGTCCATGCAGTAGTTTAGTATCATAACCACTATACCACAGTCCTACTTAGCTTCTTCTGCGACATGGCTCCCTCCATCAGAGAACAGCGACTCGGTGTTGCGTCCTCCTAGTCCGGGAATGAGTTATCGGCCCTGCAAACTCCGAATCCTGATGTCTGATTCTCGCCGTTTCGGTGATCTTCTTATAACATCTTTTACCGCTACGCTCTTCGTCACCTTTCCGGTTGATTCCTGTCGCTGGAGCTTCGAATTTACACTGGGTTTCAGGATCCTTATATGGCTTCATTCGAAGGACGTGGACCGTATCTCCGATCATTCGTCGTCTTGTGTCGGGGTCGAAATCTTGAACTTCATATTAACATTAGACAACTGTCTCACAACCTTATAAAGTCCAAAGTAGTGCCTGAGGAACTTCTCAGAGCGACCAACCTTCCGAACAGGTCTGAAGATCCAGACGAGGTCACCAGGCTGGTAGATAACAGGGCGATGGCTCGCGTCATACTTTTCGGCGATCGTTTTCTTGAGCCTGCAGCGAGCGGAGTCGAGCTAACTGCCGAGCTTCCTAAGCTATGGTTACACCTGGCCGATGTAGTCCGTTCACGTCATCAGGATGTAACGGAAACACAGTGTCATTCGTCGTAGTCGCCTCACTCCCATGCACCAGGAAAAATGGCGTAAATCCTGTGGTGTCTTGTTTGGCGGTGTTGTAGGCAAACGTCACGAAAAGTAGCACCTCATCTCAGCTGCTCTCCTCAACAGTGGCGAGCATTGATAGCATGTCGGCCAAGGTCTTATTAAGGCGTTCTGGAAGCCCGTTAGTTTACGAATGGTAGGCAGTCGTCATGCTATGAGTAATGTTGCACCGACGGTTTACCTCTGTCACGAGATTCGATTGAAAAACTTTTCCTCAATGCGTAATTAACGACCTTGGGGCACCGTGTTTAAACGCAATGTCTTCCACGACGAATTTGGCTACCTCGGATGCTTCGGCTGTTTTCACAGCTTGTGTAATGGAATAGCGTGTCAGATAATCAGTGCAAACCATAATTCATCTATTGCCACTAGCAGATGTTGGAAATCGTACGAAGAGCTCAATCCGAACACGCTGGAAAGGCGTTTCGGCTTGTGGTATTCGAATGAGTCGGCCAGGTGGTATCTGAGGAACTGCCTTTCTCCTCTGCCACCCTCGACAGTGCTACACGTAGTGACGGACACTCCTAAATAAACCGGGCCGGAAAAATCTCTTCCGGATTCTATCGTATGTCTTAATAAACCCTAAACGTCCGGCTTCAGGTGTGTCATGGATTTCTGTAGAACATCTAAGCGCATGTGTTTAGGTATCAATGATAGCCACCTCTTTCCAAGCGGATCAAAGTTTTTCTTGCAAAGTAATGCATTAGCTGCCTTAAAATGTCCTTTCACATCCTCTGACCGATCTAAAGCAAGCATGATTTGAGATATCTTGGCGTCCTTGTTCTACTAAGCAGAGAGATCCCGGAGTGCAGCGAGACAGTCACTAGCTTAATCAAAGTCTTAACGGTCTTGCACAGGGTTTCTTGAGATACAGTCGGCACTTTGTGTCTTCTTCCACTTTTGTACACTATAGTAATGCCATATTCTTGAAGACGTAGTACCTACCTGGCGAGTCGTCCTGCTGGATCCTTAAGACCTGTCAACCAACAAATTGAATGATGATCTGTAACAGCGGTGAATAGCCTTACATAGAGATACTGAAAGATACTGTTGAAATTTGCATATGGCCCAGATCACAGCAATAAATTCTCTTTCTGTAGTTGAGTCGTTTCTCTCGGCTTTTGTGAGTGTCCTAGAAGCATAGGCTATAACCTTCTCTTTACCATCCGAAATTTGCACCAGAACAGCACCGATCCCATATCCGCTGGCATCTGTGTGTAGTTCTGTGGGTGCTCTCTCATCGTACAAACCAAGTACAGTGGTCAGTGGTCAGAGCTTTTCGCAGCACACCGAAAGAGTCTTGTTGAGCAGTAACCCAGATAAATTTAGCATCAGCTTTTAACAACTGTTGGAGTGCCCTGACTTTGATGCAAAAGTCTTTGCTAAAACGACGGTAATAAGAACATAATCTGAGGAATCTTCTCGCATCTCTAATACTTTTAGGAATAGGAAATTCCGTTGCAGATCTCATCTTTTCTGGGTACGGCGGCACACTTTCGTTTGCTCCAAAGAGACACTTTCTTGGATTACGTTTCAGTCTGCCTTGTTGGAGACACTTACGAACGGCTCTCAGTCTTTTTATACATCTACATGACTACTCTGCAATTCACATTTAAGTGCTTGGCAGAGGTTTCATCGAACCACAATCATACTATCTCTCTACCATTCCATTCCTGAACAGCGCGCGGGTAAAACGAACACCTAAACCTCTCTGTTCGTGCTCTGATTTCTCTTATTTTATTTTGATTATCATTTCTACCTATGTAGGTTGGGCTCAACAAAATATTTTTGCATTCGGAAGAGAAGGTTGGTGACTGAAATTTCGTAAATAGATCTCACCGCGACGAAAAACGTCTTTGCTTCCATCCCAACTCGCGTATCATATCTGCCACACTCTCTCTCCTATTACGTGATAATACAAAACGAGCTGCCCTTTTTTGCACCCTTTCGATGTCCTCCGTCAATCCCACCTGGTAAGGATCCCACACCGTGCAGCAATATTCTAACAGAGGACGAACGAGTGTAGTGTAAGCTCTCTCTTTAGTGGACTTGTTGCATCTTATAAGTGTCCTGCCAATGAAATGCAGCCTTTGGCTCGCCTTCCCCACAATATTATCTATGAGGTCTTTCCAACTGAAGTTTTTCGTAGTTTTAACACCCATGTACTTAGTTGAATTGACAGCCTTGAGAATTGTACTATTTATCGAGTAATCGAATTCCAGCGGATTTCTTTTGGAACTCATGTGGATCACCTCACACTTTTCGTTATTTAGCGTCAACTGCCACCTGCCACACCATACAGCAATCTTTTCTAAATCGCTTTGCAACTGGTACTGGTCTTCGCATGACCTTTATAGATGGCAAATTACAGCATCATCTGCGAACAACCTAAGAGAGCTGCTCAGATTGTCACCCAGGTCGTTTATATAGATCAGGAACAGCAGAGGTCGCAGGACGCTTCCCTGGGGAACACCTGATATCACTTCAGTTTTACTCGATGCTTTGCCGTCTATTACTACGAACTGCGACCTTCCTGACAGGAAATCACGAATCCAGTCGCACAACTGAGACGATACCCCACAGGCCCGCAGCTTGATTAGAAGTCGTTTTTGAGGAACGGTGTCAAAAGCCTTCCGGAAATCTAGAAATACGGAATCAACTTGAGATCCCATTACTTCGTGCGAATAAAGAGCTAGCTGCGTTGCACAAGAACGACGTTTTTTGAAACCATGCTGATTACGTATCAATAGATCGTTCCCTTCGAGGTGATTCATAATGTTTGAATGTCCATCAAATGTCTCTGAGAACACCTTAGTGCCATCTAAATAACAAAGACACATTGTCCACTTCAGCTGCCTTAGAAGTTTATCCATCATCAGTTCAAAAGTTGCTGGTGCATTACAAAAACCAAACGGCGTTATCTTAAACTCATGCAGGCCCTCAGGGTGATGAATGCAGTTTTCTCACGATCAGCCTCATACACTTCAATTTGACATTATCCAGTGGACATGTTCATGGTTGAGAAAAACTTAGCCCGCTTCAGACTATCTAGTGTTTCGTCAGTTCGTTGAAGAGTGTAAACGTCCTTCTTAGTTATCTTACTAAGCTTCCTTTAATCAACACAAAAGCGCCAACTGCCATCTTTCTTCCTGACTTCCTGACGAGGACTACTGGTGACGACCGCGGGCTGTGCGAAGGCTGAATGATGTCATTCTTCATTATTTTTTCTACCTCGTCGCGAATTACGTTCGACGTTCCGTTGGTGGCACACGGTATGCTCTCTGGCTTATTGGTTGATGGTCTCCAGTGCTAATCCGGTGTTTCACCTTCGATTTGTCAAGTTTGCTCTTCACCTGTGGATTGAACCATTCAGAGAACTCTTGAAGAATGGAAAGTAGTTTCTGTTTTTCCTCAGTGAGATCTGGTGATAGTCGAGCTAGAAGATCTTGTCTCACAGTGGCTGCGCTAATTTCGCCCTAAGACTCGGCATGGGAGGTTTCTATGACGCTAACGTGTTTTTCAATTACCGAGCGTTCTAAGGCGCTGCAGTCATGGACTGTGCGGCTGGTCCCGGCGGAGGTTCGAGTCCTCCCTCGGGCATGGGTGTGTGTGTTGGTCCTTAGGATAATTTAGGTTAAGTAGTATGTAAGCTTAGGGACAGATGACTTTAGCAGTTAAGTCCCATAAGATTTCACACACATTTGAACATTTGGTCTTCAATTAACGGCTCAGCGTTTGCTACGCCCTTGCGTCTTGGAACGATCTGTGGTTCTCGGCGACAGTTAACTATCCACAATTCACGGAATCCGTTCTTAAATGAGACGACACAGGCTGAGATGACCAAGTTATTCTTCAGTGGTGTGCTTCTCTTACATTCCACTACAAGATCCATGGGTTGATGCACAGCATGACAAGTGACAGTTGCCTTTCTAGCGCTGACTGCAGGAATGATCACTTCTTCCAGCACACATAGTCCTCACACACTGGGATGCGCTTCTTCCTGTCCACAGTATCTGATCTCAGCTATCATCTTGGAGCGATCACAATCTATAATTGCCTCAGAAGCTTTCAGAAAGTCCCATCCGAGAATCACGTCACGACTACACTCTTGTAAGGCGATGAATTATAAGGGCTATGTATGGCCAGTTGTACCTACACGAATGGTACACCTTCCTGTAGGTTTTACATATTTCCCATGAGCCACCTTCAGCAGAGATGTTTTTCTGTTGACGAATGTGGTTTTCAGCAACTCGCGATGGTACTTCTCCGAAATGAGTGAATATGCTGCTCCAGAGTCCACAAGAGTTTGGGCTGGCCGGCCATCCATGAGGATATGAACATAGTTTTCTATCATTCTTGTAGTGATCGACGGCGGAGAATTTTTTTCTTCGGAATCCTCACCTCCAAGGAAAGTCGCACCCCTTAGTTAGTAGCACCCTATGTCGTCCTGCACCCACATCTTCTTGTTCATCTTCGTCGTCCCGGAGTTGGCGTCGGCTAAGATCTGTCTGCTGTCTTCTGGCGCGGGCATCATCAAATATTCTCTGCCATTCTCGACGACAGCGCACTACATGTCCCGGTCGTCCACAGTGGAAACATACTGGTTGGTTATCCTGCGTCCTCCATACGTCAGTCTTCGTTGGTGCCCAAACAGATTCCTGATGCTGTCGAAACCTACTTCAGGAATAGGGCTTGATACATATCCTCAGCAACAATATTCATGAGATGTGCAATCTTATCTTCCTCCTTCATTCTACGATCCATTATTTTACACAGCTCCAAGACGTCTTGAATGTAGTGTTGCGTGTCGCCAAAATATTTACACAGTTCAGTCTGGAATACTTCCCAGCTTGTGAACATCTCCTCGTTGTTCTCCTACCATTGCTTGGCAGTGCCCTCTAAGTAGAAAAATACGTTAGCCACACACGGTGTCATCCCATTTGTTAAATTTGGCTATACGCTCATATACCTTCAGCCACTTGTTTGAATCTTGGCCATCGTCACCAGAGAACCCGGAAGGATGTCTCATGTGGTGGCACACAGTTGCTGCCATCGTAATGTCCTCTTCTTCTTCTGTCTCCGATAGATTGCGATCTGTTGAATAGGGCTCGAACTCGGGTTTCTCGGCACGTAAACGGCGGCTCTGTCGTGGCCTGATAGGAGACATTGTGTCGTCGATAATACGCGCTATCACAAGTTGCAATACCCAGCATCTCCACCAGAATGATGTCACGTAGGAGAAGGTGTAATTAGATGAATGACTAACTTCACTTAACGAAGGTCTATTCACCACTTGCACAAACAATAGTGCGGAGCGAACTGCCTCCGGCCACAACACGTATATATGGCTACAGAACCTTCCAGTACAATGATTCTTGAGCGTTTTGTATGCTTATAGAATGTACTCGAACCGAATACAGTAATTAAAATTGGACAGTCCCGGTGAGTTTCAAACTCACGACCCTCGATGCAACAGTTTAGTATCATAACCACTACACCACGGTGCTACTTCTTTTTTATTTTTTAAATCTCATTTTGTTCTATATTGTTCGTTGACTGTGTTCGGAGCGGACGTTCGATGACACTCGTTCAGGTTATTCGTTGTCCCGTTCACTCAGTTTTTTTTTTTTTTTTATTACAGAGGGTAGCTAAACCCTCTGACCGAACACGCTGAGCTACCGTACTGCGCGCTACTCAGCGTGTAATACAATCTGCATACAGTCAGTCAATTTTGGAAACCTACGAGCTTCTATTTTACCACGCACTAGTACACTACCCCAGTCCTAATCGCCAAGTAATCGGCACCAAACGATGCCAGTATAACCCAACGACGTTACCCAAGCTTGACCACGGAAAGTAATTGAAGTGACCTCAGCAAATTCCTTATCCACTATAGAATCTCCACAAGACCACGGACTGCATGCTGGGAAAGTCAGTTCTCTCGCTAAAAACATAACGCAGTGCATAATTGCTCCACATCACAGCACAGGAAACAGAAAAGGTAAATACTCTTTCAAATTTGGTCACCCTCGTGGCTTGTAACCGACGCCAGCTTCCCGCTGGTCGAAAAGACAAACCGACCCACAAAGATACGAAATCGCTAAAGTGAACATGCGAAAAGGGTGCTCATAATGCTTATACAGATTAATCGAAAATGATCACAGCAGACAGTAGCGAAGTACTTCAAAGGTAACTATGGCAACAAGTTAAAAATTAAATGTAATTGGAAGAAACGAAAGCGCCAGATGAACAGGCAAGTATCATCACTCCATCATTGATAAGGTGAAATATTTGATATGTCTTCTGGAGGAGATCGCTACAGGACATTAACAATTTGCACATCACATTGTATCAGACTTAAAGAACGACGGATTTTTTATAACAAGATTAATTATAATTAGTTTTAAAAGAAAAACAAACACGGATAACTTTATGGCAGTCCATTTTAGATTAAGTTTACACAGTGGTATATCATGGTCTCCCTAAATCTAATCCGGGTTGCTTTTATACGTCACCATCGCCAGACAATGTTTCTTTATACAAAACTAGGCTATGTACATACCTTTTTTGCAAGTTGAATGTAGCATTGTTTGCACTGACATTCAGGTAAGTAATACGAGTGCAACGGCTAAATGCCACTACTAATAGTAAAATGATTCAAATGAATCTGATCAACAATAGAAGAAATAATCCTTAAAGATCAGTCAGCTACATTCAATGGGTAAAGAATGACAAAGCACGACAATAAAAATATACGTTACTACGGTTTATGAATAGACTAAATTGTGAAACACTCATATAGGATACCTTTCATAGACCTCCTTAAATAGGATCTCAAGATTCATATCACTATAACTAACATATTGTGTGGATGAGTTGTGTAGGTACATTACACGTAAAAGTTAATGAAATGAGGTATTTAGCTCAAATACATTAACAAGAATAAACCCTCTAGTAGAATATGTTTCTGAAAAGAGTATCGGAAATTGCTATACATATTCCTTCTTACATAAGTATTAGGCAAGACTAGTGAGATACATTTCGACTGCCTATATGATATCAATTACCTATAAAAACCTTCAGAATAATCATACTTGTATTGATGAAGGAAGTTAATGGTAAATTATGTATCCCATACAGTAACTGATTAATTTTCCAACAATAGTGCTGCGGCGTTCTGTGCTTGACCAGCTGTGGCTCGGCTGCTACAAAGGGGAACGATCCACTCGTGTTCGGCGCTAGATGACTTGGCTCAGTTACAGAGACGCTCCATGTCAGATGTTCGGACTGCAGTCTGACTGACAGTCTGACTGACATCTCACTTTGCCTCATTTCACTGCACTGTTCAAAACCAAACGCCTCTTTCTCTCTCCATCTATAACTTCCTTTCTTTCCATTTTTACCTTGGCTCCCTGTTTCCCTTTCAAAACAAAATCAATTTTTTCAATAAAACTTACATGTAACAGTTAACTTCATAGAACACATGCAAAATAATTTGATAGTTCAGTGCAATTCTCGGAAACGAATAAACTGATCTCAAAACAGAAGATATATTCTGCCTGTCACTAACAGGAAACAATTTACAAATGAAATAAATACTGTCCTTGGAAGATATAAAACGACTGTCTTTATAAATAAAACACATATTTGTAGCTTTACACACTTGTTTGTAACGGAAGAAAATTTTTAGCTGTTGTAGATCACTAAAGTGTTCTGGATTTGCTGGGCTGCAGTGATTTAATAACATCTCACGTTTGCTAAAGGACCGCTCACTGGAGCAGAGCCTGGTAGATGCTTTCCGTTCCTGCTCCAACATTTTAAGATCCCATCATCACCGAGGTGCATTAAAATATAGACATCTAGTTCATCTACTGCGAGGGGTTTGTATTCTTCCGGTCCTTTCTGGCTAGCGATGACACTGAACTTGATTGCTCTGTTTAATAAACAAAATATTTTACGGTGATAAACTACTCGCATTATACGAATTACAATACCTGCGTTCCGTTATAAGACATTATGCACTATATACACCAAACTATGACGTTAATGGCTGCATGAATTTTGCAGTATTTATTGTTCCGCGATTTTCTCAGCATCATTTAAGTAGAAGCTACGATCGTCGAATGTGTGGTGAAGTGCTCTCCAACAATGAGCCGCACAAGTAAGGCTTCTGTGCTTTTCCAAAACTTTTGTTATTTTGGCACCCATGTCGGAGACAAAACATAATTATGCAGCATGTCCTCCGAAATATTTTGATTATTCATCTCCTCTTCTATATCTTTGATAATATTTTCTCCTATCGTCTTAACTTCTGTGAATTTAATTATAAATAAAACATTATCCTCAAGGGACCAATACCTGCTGTAAGCATCACATAGTGGACTTTACCGTACGAGTCAGTCCACATATTAACTGTAGTAGAACAATTTCTTTACTGTTGTCGGTATTCCTACGTCAATATGGAGTTTCTTGCAACTGCATTTCTTTAAGTGAGTCGCTCCCGACTTGAAACACGGTACTGGAGATGTGTTTCTGCACGACGCGTACTCAGTACACTTTCCGTTTTCGTCCAAGACAGAGGTCTATTTCATACGTTTTTAGACTCTCCCGTTTCTTCAGTGTGTACGCATTGGTTTCAGTTTTGCTTCTTGTTAGTCCTGTTATGAATGTAGTCACCCAACCTTTTTGGAGTCAAATGATGTCTGGCTTTCGGAAATGGCTTTTATTCTCGGCTGCAATAACTGGCGCGGGCAGCCTATAAAGTTAGGCTGCATACGGCTCATATCGCATTTTGCGATCGCTCGCTCTGTCATGCAGGATTCTACATTGCGCACCTGAATTAAGGAATGATTTTTTCGGAACGCCATAATGGCCTCCAATTGCGTCGCTTATGTGGAGTCCTGCCCACTCGTTTCGTATACTGTGCCTAAGGGATGCTGCCCTCTCAGAACGCTATACAACAATTCAAGCAAATAACATTAGTAGTTTTATTTCAATAAAGCTAATTGACAACACTTAACTTTGGATTTAGAACAAGTGTCTGAAACGATGGGCGACGTGCAATATAAATCAGAGTTCTGTGCTATATTCAGGCAAGTCCGTCACACAGTTTGTAGATCACTACTAACTGTTGTCGTAGCACTCTTTGCTAGGCCGTGCTAATACACCGCGAATATTGTCCACTGATGTCCGGCCGAGGCTTGAAGGAGCAGAGCAGCGCTTATATTGACTTCGGTTAGATGCCACTCGTATCGTTGTGGCGTCCTGGTCAGCATGCTTAATCACTCAACAGAGGAAAGTCCACTGGACCTGACGGGATACCAATTCGATTCTACACAGAGTACGCGAAAGAACTTGCCCCCCTTCTAACAGCCGTGTACCGCTAGTCTCTAGAGGAACGGAAGGTTCCAAATGATTGGAAAAGAGCACAGGTAGTCCCAGTCTTGAAGAAGGGTCGTCGAGCAGATGCGCAAAACTATAGACCTATATCTCTGACGTCGATCTTTTGTAGAATTTTAGAACATGTTTTTTGCTCGAGTATCATGTCGTTTTTGGAAACCCAGAATCTACTCTGTAGGAATCAGCATGGATTCCGGAATCAGCGATCGTGTGAGACCCAACTCGCTTTATTTGTTCATGAGACCCAGAAAATATTAGATACAGGCTCCAAGGTAGATGCTATTTTTCTTGACTTCCGGAAGGCGTTCGATACAGTTCCGCACTGTCGCCTGATAAACAAAGTACGAGCCTACGGAATATCAGACCAGCTGTGTGGCTGGATTGAAGAGTTTTTAGCAAACAGAACACAGCATGTTGTTATCAATGAAGAGACGTCTACAGACGTTAAAGTAACCTCTGGCGTGCCACAGCGGAGTGTTATGGGACCATTGCTTTTCACAATATATATAAATGACCTAGTAGATAGTGTCGGAAGTTCCATGCGGCCTTTCGCGGATGATGCTGTAGTATACAGAGAAGTTGCAGCATTAGAAAATTGTAGCGAAATGCAGGAAGATCTGCAGCGGATAGGCACTCGGGGCAGAGAGTGGCAACTGACCCTTAACATAGACAAATGTAATGTATTGCGAATACATAGAAAGAAGGATCCTATATTGTATGATTATATGATAGCGGAACAAACACTGGTAGCAGTTACTTCTGTAAAATATCTGGGGGTATGCGTGCGGAACGATTTGAAGTGGAATGATCATATAAAATTAATTGTTGGTAGGGCGGGTACCAGGTTGAGATTCATTGGGAGAGTCCTTAGAAAATGTAGTCCATCAACAAAGGAGGTGGCTTACAAAACACTCGTTCGACCTATACTTGAGTATTACTCATCAGTGTGGGATCCGTACCAGATCGGGTTGATGGAGGAGATAGAGAAGATCCAAAGAAGAGCGGCGCGTTTCGTCACAGGGTTATTTGGTAACCGTGATAGCGTTACGGAGATGTTTAGCAAACTCAAGTGGCAGACTCTGCAATAGAGGCGCTCTGCATCGTGGTGTAGTTTGCTCGCCAGGTTTCGAGAGGGTGCGTTTCTGGATGAGGTATCGAATATATTGCTTCCCCCTACTTATATCTCCCGAGGAGATCACGAATGTAAAATTAGAGAGATTCGAGCGCGCACGGAGGCTTTCAGACAGTCGTTCTTCCCGCCAACCATACGCGACTGGAACAGGAAAGGGAGGTAATGACAGTGGCACGTAAAGTGCCCTCCGCCACACACCGTTGGGTGGCTTGCGGAGTATAAATGTAGATGTAGATGTAGATGCTATTGGCCGACGTGGTTTTACCGCCTTCTCTGGTCTTGCGTTCTTTATTTTCTTTCCGGCGCTTGTGCTTACGCCAGAACAGCTTATGTTTGAAATTTCGCTCAAAGGTATTTTAACTTTTCTCTGTAATGGAGCAAAAACCTGAAGACCTGCCATGTCATCCTCGGTCTCGGCGGCATGGTGTCCACACAAGCGAAAAAAGTGCACAGTTCAGATATTGATGTGAGATGTAAGATGGGTTGATGATATGAAATTCTCACCAAATTCACCACGATTCTACCGAGTGCCACCGTGGACGTGCCACACGATGACAATGTCGTCTCAGTCGCTTTTACCCACATTTCACCTCTTCTTTGATGGAGGGCAGAACCGCGACATTTAGCCTGCAAATCACACGGTTTTCTTATGGGTGGCCGAGGAAAACATATCGGAAATGCTCCCAGTCAGAATCGACACGAAGAGACCCCAAGGGTTGGCATAAAGGGCTTCAATGAAACCACCACTTTCTCTGAGGCGTTGAAATCCATGCATTTCGCAATCGAAAACGATCGTTCAGAGAGCAATGAGCAACAGGAAGATCTTTGTGGCAGGCGCTGACAGCCTCGGACGTTTCAACTCTTCTCTAAGAATATTACGGGGCTGCATCCCCACTGAGCCGGCCGGAGTGGCAGAGCGGTTGTAGGCGCTACAGTCTGGAACCGCGCGACCGCTATGGTCGCAGGTTCGAATGCTGCCTCGGGCATGGATGTGTGTGATGTCCTTAGGTTAGTTACGTTTAAGTAGTTCTAAGTCTAGGGGACTGATGACCTCAGATGTTACGTCCCATAGTGCTCAGAGCCATTTTTGCATCCCCACTGAAAGTTATCGCCGTCCTTTGGCATGCAGCGAGACTGCAGTTTTTCTCTCGTGTAAAGTTTGGAACAACACCTGAGAGGAGTGTGGAAAAGAACGTACTGTGGGGGAAGGAGATTTAGCAAAGGAGGGAAAGGGGTGAAAAATATACAGAACACACCCTACCTATTTTTAAGTGGCGACATGGCGCTTCCACAGTGAATGATTTACACGCACAGTAAGGTTTCCGTATGGTCACCTAGCCGTGGGAATTATAGGCAGCACAGAACTTTTAACGAGATTAATGAACAATAATTTTGGTCGGCGGGAAGACGAATTTGATTTAGCCAAGCGGGTGCATGGCTACGCGAAGGTGAAACTGTAGTCCTGGAGGACAATGACTAGCGAGACGGGAAAGAAGAAACTTGTGATGTAGGAGAAAATGCCAGGCTCACACTCGCCACCGGGAGATGCGGCAAGCCGTCTGCAGCACACCTGCCTGCTGCCTTCATCTGCCATGGCAACGCACCGACACATTGTAGCGGGTCTTCCACTGTGCCAGTAGGAGCCCGATCACCGACGGATCAAATGTACTACTGCCCCGATTGCCGGTTACGTTCGTCTGATAGTAACCAAGATTTAAACACACTGGTCAAGACCCTGGGATGCTAGTAATTGGTAGTGAGTATCAAGTATCATGTATGACGTTCTAATTCATTACTTCTTCGTTACTAACTCTTTTTGCAACACATTTCACACACAGTATTCACGGATAAAGAAAAATATCACTGTACGACAGATAGTTCAGGAGATATGATGTCACAAACACTTTATTACTTGAAACTTCCTGGCAGATTAAAACTGTGTGCCCGACCGAGACTCGAACTCGGGACCTTTGCCTATCGCGGGCAAGTGCTCTACCATCTGAGCTACCGAAGCACTGCAGGAGAGCTTCTGTAAAGTTTGGAAGGTAGGAGACGAGGTACTGGCAGAAGTAAAGCTGTGAGTACCGGGCGTGAGTCGTGCTTCGGTAGATCAGATGGTAGAGCACTTGCCCGCGAAAGGCAAAGGTCCCGAGTTCGAGTCTCGGTCGGGAACACAGTTTTAATCTGCCAGGAAGTTTCATATCAGCGCACACTCCGCTGCAGAGTGAAAATCTCATTCTGGAAACTTTATTACTTGTGATTCTTGAGTTTCTCCCGGCGTATTTGGTAATCAAAATATCCACGTGTGTACTGCCGGTCTACAGTGTCCAACGGGCACAATATTTCGGCGATCATACATGTCGCCATCATCAGGTGAACTGACGGACTGAGCTCCTGTGAACGTGCCGTCATCTCAGACGCCGTCGCAATCTGTTCCACCGCGCGACCGGGTCGCGGACGGCGGAGGGAGCGCGCCGCGGGCGGAGGGTATTTAAATCGGCCGCCGCCGCGACCGACCCGCCCCAGAACAAAAGGGAGATAAGGATGGTTCTGGCTGTGCCTGTCACCACTGAACCGCTGCGCCGTAAGAACAAGACGGTGCAGTGCTTCAGGTGTCAGGGCCTGAATCACATCGCCGCCTACTGCACCATGCCAGTAAGGTGCAGGAAGTGCACTGAGGCCCACGACACAAGAACATGTACACTTCTGCGCACGGACCCACAAATAAGGTGCGCGCTGTGTGGCAAAAACCACACAGCGGGTTACCAAGGTTGTGAGGTCCACAAACGACACACACAACAGGCAAAGGGCGCAAAGGCCGTCCCCCCCACACACAAGCAAAACACCATAAAACCACCTAGACACACAGGAAAACAAAACATGACAACACACACGGACAAGGCCTGGGTTAAACCAAGGCCGGACACACCGAGGGCGACTTATGCGGAAGTGGTTTCTCCTCCGAGGAACCATGAAAGCGTGGCCCAATCACCACAACACCAGACACTGTCACGTGAACAACACCGAGAAATACACAACAACAACGACCAGGTCCACCAAGACGGAGGAAGCACTAGGGAACCCCCCCCCCCCCACACACACACACCCCATGGATCAGGTGTTAGGCGTAATGGTGCAGACCATGAACCTCGTCATGGAAATGATGAAGGAGTTCAGGGAAGCCCAGAAGCAGAACACACAGATCCTCGTCGCCCTTCAGACAACAGTCCAGCAGTCGCTCCCCTCTGCGACTTCCTCAGTAGTATCAAAACCCCATCATGAATAGACGACCGAATATTCAAGGCCTGACAATGTGCGTCTTTAACACAGACGGCATTGTTAATCAAGAGGTCGAGTTCAGAGAACTCATGAAGGAGTTCTCCATCGACATATGCATGATGGGGGAAACCCACCTAAAGCCGGGAATAAAAGCGACAGATCCCAACTACGTTAGCTACCGTAAAGACAGGCCAACCCAAGGCGGAGGAGTGGCCATATACATAAAAAGAGGGATCCCCCACCACCAGGTATTCTTACCAGCTACCAACAAAATCGAAGCAGTGGCGGTGGAAGTAACCACTGCCACTGGACCCCTGACAATTGTTGCAGTCTACCGACCCCCGCATGACCAGATAGATGAGGGAGACATAGCTGCTCTAGGGCAAATTGAAGGCAAACTCATAATAGGGGGAGACTTCAATGCCAAACATCCTGATAGGAATTCTAGAGTAACTTCCAGAGCAGGCGCCAAACTGCAACAACTAGCGCGTACCCACCACTTCGAAACATGGGGTCCAGTCGAGCCCACACATTTTCCAAAATATGGAGGCAGGCCCGACGTGATAGATATAGCTCTCACTAGGAGGATCGCAGGGTTTGCGACCGCAAGGACAATCAACAGAATGTCCTCCGACCACAACCCAGTGATTCTGGAGGTCGATGTGGGAGAATGGGTAGCACTCCCACGGTACCAGACGTCGTACAAACGTACAGACTGGGAGCGATACCAAGAAACTGTCGCCTCTGATATCGCTCGCGCTCCGCCACCTACTGCCGAAACAGTAGAACAAGCGCTACAAGACCTAACAGGCAGCATCTTGCAGGCAGCGGAAGAAGCCACCCCTCCACAAAGGGATGGCCCACCACCGCAAATACAGCTCCCGGAACACTTGCTAGCACAAATTCGACATAAGAACAGAGTAGCAAAAGAGTGGAAGATCACCAGAAATCGGGCCACCAGGAGGCTGCTCAATCGTCTACAGAGAGAACTGAAGGTAGCGCTCAATGAGCACAGAAACCAGCAATGGCAAAACCGCCTCACAGCTCTCAAAGTAGACGATCATACACTATGGCAAGCGACAAAACAGTTTACAAAACGACGCGCTAGGATGCCGCCACTGCATGGCGAGCGGGGACTGGTCCACAGCCATGCTGGAAAGGCCAACGCCCTCGCCGACTCCTTCGAGAAGCAGTTCCAAGCGGCAGAACCCCAGGATGACGAGCATGAAAGAGTGGTCCGTCGTCAACTGGCTGTCTTCCTCAATGCCGAGGAGGACCCAGAGGACGAACCCATACTTTTTGCCCCCGAGGTCGTGGCAAGAGTAATAAGATCCCTCCCTACAAAAAAGGCGCCAGGGCACGACAGTGTCACAAATCAGTTAGTCAAAAAACTCCCACCCACAGCGATCACACACCTCGCGAACGTCCTCAACGAGATTACTCGATCCCGTGTTTTCCCAGCTTGCTGGAAACATGCGGAAGTGGTCGCGATACACAAACCAGGGAAAGACCCTCTATTGTCTGGCGTGAGGTCAGTCGCTTGACGGCGCGTTTCGGTGCGGGCCCGCCCGTTGCCGGCGCGCCGTAAGGCACGGAAGCTCGCACTGGAGCGTATCGCTTTACGTCTAGCGTGCCGCGGCAGTCCTCACTCGGGGAAGTGATGCGTCTCTTACAGCCTCTCCTTCCCAAGTGGCTCTTTCCGCCTTCCCGTGGTGCCAGACGTCAAGCTTGGCATTCTGCCTTGCGTCAAAAGGGAGAGCTGCGACCCAACCCGATGCGAAAGTGAAGGGTGCGTGGCACAGGGGGAGCTGTGTCGAGGGACCGAACACCAGTCCCTTTCTGTTCGCAGGGTACAGACCAGCAGGTGCTTTGCATGCCGGCGACTTCGTTTGTCGGCGTGGGATCACGGCGCGAGTCGGCAAGGGTGCTTCGCCGCGCCCCTGGGTAACCGGGGCGTGTTCTGCCAAACCCAGGAGGTGGTGACATCACCTGGGCTAGGTTAGATGGGCCCAGACCGCCGAACGACTGGGGGACCGACCCACCACCTGAGTAGGAGTGGGTCCTTGGCCTTCAGGTGGAAGCTCGGGCTAGTAGGCGGCGAAGGGCGAGGGGTGCATCCGCCTCTCCGGAGTGCGGGGTGCACTTGCCGAGGAGCGTCGTGTGAAATCGTCGACGACGAGGCCTTCGATGGGGACCAGTACGCTGGCAACGGCGCGTTGAACCCTGCAGCTCTGGAGTGCCCTTGACCTAGGGGCGAGGTCGGTGGGTGAGCTGCAATAGTCCCCCCCCCCCCCATGCCAGAGGAGCCGGTCCGGGGTAAGAGACGGGCTCCCAACTTTTTCACTCGTCAACAAATCATGGCCGACCAAGAGACGAGTGAGTCGAGTGTTATTTCGAGGTGTTCGGCAATTACTGTTCCCATCCCTGAAGAGGGCCTGGGGCAGAACGCAGAAAACGTGACTGAATGGCATACCAGAATAAATCAATTATTAGACAATAGTATCAAAAATGGTAAAATAAGTAACACAGCAGTACTCTCAATTAAGAAGGAGCTCGCCGCCTGGGCTATCGCTAGCGCGAAGCTCGAGGGGCGACTCGAGGAATTGGAAAAGGAAAATGAGCGATTGCGGAAACAGCCCACCAAAACGTGGGCAGGAGTGGTCGCACAAGCGGCCACCAAAACACAAACCACAAAAGAGACCATTGAAAAGGTATCCAAAAGGCCTGACACGGCTGTCTTCTTAAGACCCCTGCCAGGCCAGGATATCAAAAAAGTACAGGAATTATTAACAACTACTATAAACCCGGCAGCAGACAAGATAAAAATAAACAAGGTAAAGGCAACAAAAAACGTTATAGTAGATGTTGCCACTGAAGAAGACCGGGACAAAATACTAAATCATGACAAACTTAAAAAGGTTGTTAAGTGTGAACCGCCCAAAAAGCGGAAACCCTCAGTAATCCTATACGACGTACCCACTGCAATAAACGAGAACGACATCTATGAGACAATAAATCAACAGAATTTTGAGAACATGAGTTTGGACAATTTCAAAAAAGAATTTAAATTACGCTTTAGAACTGGACCCAGAGAGCGCGATGTTGTACATCATGTAGCTGAAGTTTCGGGAAATATGTGGCGAAAGCTCACCACTATGGGCAGAATCTATATGGGGTTCCACTCGATAAACGTTAGGGACTAACTTGTAGTTCCCCGGTGTCATAATTGAGGAGACCTCGATCACGTTCACAAACACTGTGAGCGAAAGCCGGCTTGCTCCAGGTGTGGCGCAGAAGATCACACCAGGAAAACCTGTGGCAAAACAGGGATATGTATCCCTTGTACAAGAAGAGGAAAAAAGAACTGTAATGCCACGGGAAGAAATTGCCCTACATACAGGTTATTAGAACAAAGACTAATTTCGAGAACTGATTATGGCTGAATCCATATCAGGCGGCAGGAAGCCTAAGAGAAAGTCTCCGAGTAAAAGGGTGAGGGATGCACTAAGAGCCAGCAAATTTAGGGAGTTCTTACAAGGAGCTACCAATATCCGAATCACAAAAGTAGATACAAAAGATGCTGGTATACAAACGGACCCCTGTGGTTACATTGGTGCTTCCTCTCCCCTAAGACGGGGACTAGGGTCGCTTAAAGAGCCAGCACGACCAAAAGGGCATCCTGTGGCAAAACAACAAACGAAAGTACCAGAGAAACAAGACATACAAGTAAACATAATAAACAGCACATCTTCCTCTACCAACTCTGGTATACAAAAAGGTTTGGGTGTAGATCCCAATAGGGTATACCCCAACCTAGAACACGCACTACAACTAGCACGCCTGGAGGAGCCGGCGGTCCTCACCACAGCCCTGAGGCACGTGGTACATGTCGGTCACGAATACGGCAGAGACGTCACCTTCTCGGTGATGGAGGCTGTCGACAGAATACAGCTGAAGACAATGAATCTCCCCACTGACTTTGGAGCCCTGCGTGACCTAATCAAAAAAGTATTTTAAAGACGAAATGAGAAATTCGATCTAGATGAACTTTACAGTCAATCTGTCATAACAAATGGAAGAGTAGCTCACGACTGGAGCAAAAACTGGCCCGAATCGCATATTAGAACATATTATGCACGAGACCCATTTAAACGTAGGACAGATTAACTCACACAACAGCAAATTAGTCATGCAGGAACTCCGCAGAGTCGTGGAGGAGAGGAGTCTGGATGTGCTCTGTTTGCAGGAACCATACTCCCTGGCTGGGCGAATCCCATTTGCGGCAGCAAGCTGGCAAGTCATTCACAGCGGAGCAGAACCCAGAGCAGCTATAATGATAATCAATAAAGCATTAAGAGCCACAGTTCTCTCCCAGTTCACCGACGATCACTGCAACGTCGTGGAACTACAAACACCAGCTGGAGTACTATACATCATTAACATGTACTTCCAGTACGGCCGGACAATAGATGAATTGCTAGACAAGCTTACACAAGTAACCACGGCGTTGCGAGGACGTCGGTGTGTTATTACAGCAGACATAAATGCCAAGTCGGGGGGACTTGGCATTTATGTCTGCTGTAATAACACACCGACGTCCTCGCAACGCCGTGGTTACTTGTGTAAGCTTGTCTAGGAATTCATCTATTGTCCGGCCGTACTGGAAGTACGGTGGTGGTTCAGCGGCACACGAGATGACCGAGGAGAAAAGGCCGAAGAGACCATCATGGCGCTACAGCTAATGGTCGCCAACAAGCAAGGAAACCCGCCCACCTACGCAGGAGGTGGGGGCGAAGGCACTAATATTGACGTTACATTGGTCACGCCCAATCTCGCCACCAGAGTAACAAACTGGATGGTCTGGGATCAGGTAACAACCAGTGATCACAATCTCATCACATTCTCATTGGGAGACGAGGAATGCCGCTGGGACATGGGGTGCGAGACACAGCTAAACTACAACAGAGCTGACTGGGATCGCCTGGCGAGGGAGTGTGAAATACCAACATTGCCCGACGGTGACGAAAATGTCGAAGAATACGCAGAGGAGCTGGTGAAAGCAGATGTAAGGGCGGTAAAGGCCGCCGTACCAACCAGGAGGTGAGCCGTAGCGGCCTCTCCGTCACCATGGTCAACCGAACTGGGACAGATGCGCCAGTCGGTCAGGAGAGCGAGGAGGTACTACCAGCGGAGTGTCGTCTGGGAAGAAAAGCAACGTTGGTTGCTGAGATACAGAGAGGCTAAGGAGCACTTCCAGCAAGAGCTTAAGGCAGTGAGGCTACAGAGCTGGGAAAAATATGTACAAACGCAACTAGCTACAGACCCATGGGGCGTACCATACAAGTTAGTACGGGAGAAGATTAGGTCACCCATGGTGTTGTCCACCGTCAGGGATCAGGGCAGGATGACGGAAACCTGGCAGGAGACTGCTGAGGTCCTCCTCCGTGTCCTGCTGCCTGACGATGGCGAAAACGATGACTCTGATGATGATGATGTTTGGTTTGTGGGGCGCTCAACTGCGTGGTTAGCAGCGCCCGTACAATTACCCAATCTTTGCTCAGTCCAATTTCGCCACTTTCCTGGATGATGATGAAATGATGAGGACAACACAAACACCCAGTCATCTCGAGGCAGGTGAAAATCCTTGACCCCGCCGGGAATCGAACCCGGGACCCTGTGCTCGGGAAGCGAGAACGCTACCGCGAGACCACGAGCGGCGGACCAAAAAACGATGACTCTGAAGCACAACAACAGATTCGGAGACAAGATCTAGAGGAATACCGAAACAACAATATGGTATATCCCTTCTCCGAGGAAGAAGTAGCTACACAAATAAAAGCCCTTAAAAGAGGCAAGGCTCCAGGCCCAGACGGCATCACTGCAGAGGTGGTGCAATTCCTGGCTCCCCAATTGGTGGCACCTCTCACAAAGTTGTACAACGAGTGTTTGCGGCTCGGGAAATTCCCCCAAATATGGAAAAGGGCTACAGTTGTAATAATTAAGAAAAGTCCAGACAAGGATCCACGAGAACCCAAATCCTACAGGCCCATTTGTCTATTAGACACACTGGGGAAACTTTTTGAGAGGTTGCTGGCAGATAGACTGGCAGCACATCGAGTTTTGTGCGGGATGAGTGACAGACAATTCGGCTTCAGGACCGGGAGATCGGCGTCTGACGCCATCGCCCTGGCTGCGGAGGTCTGCGCCTCCACCCCGCACAAATACGTGGTCGGCATCATGGTGGATATCAGTGGCGCCTTTGACAGCCTGTGGTGGCCCTCGCTCTTCTCTCGACTGCGAGAGAAGGAGTGCCCAGGGTCGCTATATGGCTGTCTCAGGAGCTATTGTGAGAATAGGGAGGTCTGGCTATCGTCCCATAGCGGAAGAGTAAGTAAGTAAAAAGATCACCAAGGGGTGTCCACAGGGGTCAGTCCTGGGGCCACTCTTTTGGGATGTTAATATGGAACCTCTTTTGGACAACCTTCAAAACAGCGATGATGTGCTAGAGGGCATAGCCTACGCGGACGACCTCCTCCTGCTGGTTGGTGGCCGCAGCCGCGAAGACTTAGAGCCGAAAATCGAAAGGGCCATAACAATCCTAAGTACATGGTGCCACCTGTCCAAAATGAAGATTTCTCCAACAAAATCTACATATCTACTCTTAAAAGGACAACTAGTTAGGAATCCAACTGTGAGGATAGGCGGCTCACCAGTTCTTCGACGCCATGAAGCGCGATACCTGGGCGTAGTCGTCGATGAGAGGTGGACTCATGCATCACACAGACACTGTCACACAAAAATCTTTAGAAACATTAAATCATCTCATTGTAATTGGACATAAGCGATTCCACCTACCACCAGAACTAATCAAGTTGTACCATAATAGTATATTGACGTCAATTGTAGGATATGCATCAGGAATCTGGGCCCACAGACTCACGAGGGTTATGCCTGCCATGGCTGTGAGAAGAGTGCAGCGGAGCATGTTACTTAGATCAGTGGGAGCATACAGAACTACACCTGGAGGAGCCCTAACAGTACTGATGGGGCTCTGCCCGCTCGACATTAAAATTCGGGAACAGGCAGCATGGTACTGGATAAAAAAGGGAAATAGGGACAAAGTAGTTGAATTGATGGGGATATACGTGGGGAACAAAATTGAAATTAAACGAAGGGGGGAAGAACTTTGGCAAGAACAATGGGATAATGAGGAAACCGGTCGGCGAACACATGAACTGCTGCCCAATATTAGGGAAAGGTTACAATTAAAACACTTCACGCCATCACGAGGACTGCTGCACTTCCTTACAGGCCATGGGCCCTACCCGGCATACCTATGCCGGTTCGGGAAACAGGCGACACCAGCGTGTGACTGTGGGGCCACACCTGGCAACCCGGAACACGTGGTGTATGAGTGCCGCCTCTTCGACGACGTAGCCGCGCAATTTCGTCAGCAATTACCAAACCATGACACGTATCACCTGCTCAGGCATGAGGACCACTTTATAACCCTGAATAAATTAGCCAATGAAATATCACTCAAAGTGATAAGGGACTACTTAAGGAACAACAATTAAGACCTAACTATTCCCAAATTAGACTCCGCGCACCTGACCTGTTCCGCCGAGGCGAGGACTTGGCCAGCCGCTTCACGGCTGGAATCCGCCATGCCTAGGATTAGGGGGTGGGGTGCGCCCAACTACTGATCTGAGACACTCACTAACTTTGACACTAGGTTAAGATAGAGTAGACGTAGGATAAGCTAGGATAGAAACCTTAGTATAGTACTGCAGCGTACCATAACTCTGGCCAGCCCGGTGCCAGGGGCACGTTCACCGGGATTAGCTCGGTGAACAGGGCCAACATTGTAGGTTTATACTATGCTGGCACAAATGTAAACGCTGCAGGTAGAAGTAGCTTAGCATAAGTACCACACACTTCTGATGCAGTGCACCTGCTCATTAGCGTCACTACTCGCAGCACCTTTCTGATTCCCGTAACAGATCGAGCTTGGCGTGTATCTGCACTAAAGGGATCACTGACCGTTATTAACGTGATTACATAATGTGGTGTTGGCACTTTTGGACATGTCATCGCCGTAATTATGTACGTGGTGTTGTTCTTTCGGAAATGTGTTAAAGAACAGAAACTACGCATAGAATTGTGGTGACGACGTCCAATGATATCTTCTGAGCAGATGCACGCCAAGTAGGAACTTTTAAAGGAATCAACGAGCAGTCGCTAGTAATGAGGCTAACGAGCAGGGGCACTACATCATTAGTGTGTGGTACACAGTGAGAATTTGGGTCTAACGGGAGGCATGTTGGGGTAGCCTGTGCGGTTATGGTGACCATTGTATCAGGACGCCGTAGTAATGAGCGCATCCGCTTAGGAAGTACCACATCCAGGTTCGAATCGCGATCTGGCACAGATTTTCAACTCTCCCTATTGATATAAATCAATTCACGCAGGAAGCTATTGCCTTTAATTCCATTGTGTCTTGATTTTGCACTGTTTTCAATTCCATACAAAGTACTGACGACAATTTTGCCACCTTTAACTTATGAGGAGAGTATGTAATTCAGGCTAAGGATTTGCCGTTTTGTAATGATATACTTTTTATTTACCGTATTAAGTTACTTTTATAGGCAAAGTTGAGAATATGGGTCTGATGGGAGGACTGCTAGGGTGGCCCATTCGGTTGTGCTGGCCACTTTATCAGGATGCCGTAGTGATTAGCGCATCTGCGTAGTAAGTGGTACATCCATCTTCCAGTCTCACTCTGGCACAAGAAAGATTCAGGTCGTCTAACGATTGAGAGGACGAGGGCTTTAGCTGCTGGAGGAACTGAGTAGAAGTAGTTGAATTAGCATTTATGTAGCCTGGAAGTAGCAGGGGTTCGTGTCACACAGTGTGTGGCAGTGAGTCAGATGTAGTGCGTTAAGGAATAGAATATCATCTCACGAATCCATGGACAAAATATTTTTGACATTAGTCTTATTTAATGTTTTATTTGATATGATACTTCGGTACCAATCATAAATCTTATTTGTTTCACGTTCTAAGGATGTGAGAATTCTCTTACAATACTTTGTCCTGACAGCTAAGAATAGAAAAACTTATGCATACGTTGTCAAATGCATACTTATCTAATCAATAAGATTAGTGTGTAGTGTTCTAAATTTTTATGATATTGTATTACACTTCACTTCAGTGTGGCACCTGTGAATTAAATCACAGAAATCACAATACCTTAAATTGTACTTGAATGTGACTTGTGCAAATCATGTGAAAGAAATAGGGCAGTCACAAGAACATAAATTTGGTGGGCGGTGCTGTATTTATGACAAGTGCCTTCTTTCCCGTTTCTCCAACCACTGTCCTGGAGGACGACAATAATTTCACATTCTCCAGAGAGCTTTCCTTGGGCGTGGCCATACAGCCGACTGGATTATATTCTTTTAGAGTTCATCAAAATTATTCATCTTCATCGTTACTAAATGTTATGTGCAGCCTAAAACTTCCACAGCTGGACGACCATTTGCAGATCTTATTTTATTTCCAATTCTTTCACTGAGCCAGCTCCATGTTGTAAGTTAAGGACATGTATCCTGTGTTCTGTCCACTTTTCACCATCTCCTTCACATCTGCTAAGACCTCCGTCTTCAGTCCTTTCTTTCCCACACTCCCTTCAGCAAGAGAGCACACACAAACACTAGAAGGCGTTCACAAGAAATGACAAGCTGTATATCGCATTTCACACCGGCGTGCCACGTTCTTTAGAGGCATTCACTTGTCCCCGCCGCCATTTACTCAAAAACACAGAACGACATGCTAGAGTACGTTTGCATGGATGTCACAAAGGGGCGGTTTTATTTTCGGTTTGCACCTGCTTGCCTGCCACAGTGGCGCACAGTGGCTGGCGGCGGGAATGGCCAGGTGTCTCTATCCTCAGAGCCATCACACAGCTTCCATCTTAGAGACTCAAATATTTAACAGAGCCTAAAACTGTTGCATTTAAATCGCAGTGGTTCGCAGTGAAGTCCTACACTGTTTTTCTACACACATTTAACCTCTAGTTAATTTCAACTGAAAGAAAAAAGAAAACAAAAATCCTATTTTGCGGTCAGTATTGTGACGTTAGAACAGTTGTAATGTCAAATGTAAGAAATGGTGTATGTAACTGGTATAATTAGATATGTGTCAAATTTGCGACAACAGAAGATCTATGCGTCTTCTTTGAGGGAAATTTTGTTGTTGTACTTTCTCATAAGACTCAAGAGAAAAAATTTTGTTTCATTTGTTTGAACTACATTTGTGTTTGTACCTAAAGCCAATGCATGGGATTAAAGTTACTTTACACATGAAATTGCCTAAAACGATTTCAGTTTTTGTTTAGCAAATGTTAAGCTATCATTTTGTACACATGATGACTGTCTGCCCTTTACAGGTGGATCTTTAGCATCTTTGTTACGCGGGGCCAATGACCTACTCCATCATTATGGGTGGACTTATTTGGGACTGGAATTGTTGGGCCCCTACGCTTCTTACAGTGAATTTCCATTCCCATACTTAGTGAGCTCTTGCTATCCTTTTTCGTGTTATGTCTTTTCCTTGTTTGCAGAGAGCATGTGCTCTTGCGGATTTAAAATCCAGATGATCATTTTGTTGCGACTGGAGATACCTAAAGTATCACAGTCCCAACGATACAGCAACCAGCACTTCGTTACTGCAAGGTCTACCAAGTGAAAAAACTACGTATGACAATATTTTTCTTGATTTAAGGAAATTTAGTAATACGATAATAGAGCCTCAAGCAAATCCACCGCTCCCATTAAATAATTTGTAGGTTGAACAATACTGGGGCATTATACCTGAATGTGTGATTTTTGTGTGGTGTTCCATCCTTGTACTGCGCTAACTGGATGAGCAGCTGCAAATGTACAGCCAAGAACCACTCCTTTGTTGTCAAACCATTATACTAGTCGGACTTCATCATCACGCGTAACCTCCTTTTCTTCGTAAGACCGCATTCCTCGCCCTTCAGGTTGCTATCAGTTGAAATTGTGGAACCTGAAGACAGTTTTAGTGGAATGTTCCCAGTTTTCATCAATGCCACAGGCAAATTTATCGATGAAAACCAGCTGTCAAAAAACAAGAGACCATTCTGTCCGTCTTCAAAAACTTGTGTTGGGTGTAACACAATATTTCCACTTATATCTATGTCGAGACAACCAGCCACGGAAATAATTTGGCCTGTATAAATCTCATAATTGTGCACCATTAGTTTTGTGTCACACAAAACAAATATTTTATAATTCCATTTATTGGGTTTCTTGGGAAAATATTGCCTCAATGCAGTCTGCCCTTTGAATGTAACCAACTGCTCAACATACGTCTGAGCTGAGCTACATCTTAAAATCTGGGAAGAAATAGCGTATCCCGGTTTGAATAATCAGCGTCCAACATTTTGTCATTACCATTGCAATAAGTATTTCTCTTAAAACGTGTTGTCACAAATCACATGCCACAACATCAGCAACATAGACCAGTCGGCTTGCCATTGCCCAGTACATATGGGTGTGACGAAGATTATCCACTGGAGCGCCAAAGAATCTATTACAGGCATGCGTATTCAAATACGCCTATATATGCCAACAAGTGTCTGGCACAGTTGTTGGATAAGTTACTGCTGCTACAATCGCAAGTTATCAAGATTTGAGTCAGAACGTGGTGTTATAGACGGCGCACGAGCGATGGAGCACTGCATCACCGATGCAGCGATACAGTGAGGATTTTCCAGTACAAGTATTTCACGAGTTTACCGAGAATATCAGGGAACCGGTAAAACATCAAATCTCCGGCATCGCTGTTGCCGGAAAAAGTTCCAGCAAGAACGGGACCAACGACGACTGAAGAGAATCGTTCGTGACAAAACTGAATCCCTTCCGCATGTTGCTGCAGGTATCAGTGCTGAATCATCATTTTCAGAGTGTGAACCATTGAACGAAACATCATCGATACGGGTTTTCGGAGTCGAAGGCCCACTCGTGTACCCTTAATGACTGCACGACACAAAGCTTTACGCCTCGCATAGATCTGTCAATATAGGGGCCCGACATTGGACTGTTGATGACTGAAAACGCGTTGTGTGGTTGGACGAGTCTCGTTTAAAATTATATTGAGCGGATGCACATGTACGGGGATGGAGAAAGCCTAATGGATCCATGGATCCTGCGTGTCATCAGTGAACTGTTCTAGCTGGTGAAGGCTCTGTAATGGTGTGGGGCATGCGCATCTGGAGTATTGCTGGACCCCTGAGACGTCTAGATCCGACTCTGGCAAGTGACACGTACGTAAGGATCCATTCTGATCACTTGGATCCATTCATGTCCATTGTGCATTACGAGGACTTGGGTAATTCCAGCACACGTCCAAAATTGTTACAGAGCAGCTCCAGGAAAACTCTTCTGAGTTTAAACACTTTCAATGAACTTTAAACACCCCAGGCATGAACATTATAGAGCATATTTGGGATGCCTTGCAACGTGTTGTCAAGAAGAAATGTCCATCCCCCCGTATTCTTACGGATTTATGGACATCCCTGCAGGATTCAAGGTTTTCAGTTCCCTCCATCACTACTTCAGACATAAGTCGAGTACATTCCACGACATGTTGCGTCACCTCTCCATGTTCGCGGGGGCCCTACAAGATATTAGGCAGGTGTACCAGTTTCTCTGGCTCTTCATTGTATTTTGACATTAATAATACAGTGCCAAGAACAGCTGAAGTTAAGATATTCTGAACAGAAAACATATAATGCGGTTCGACTATATGCTCTGAAAGTCAGTCGTCAAAAAAACTGCGAAAATAATCTATGGGAGATTTCACATCATCTTCTGGTAAGGAAATATTCGAAACAGGTGTAACTCTTTCGCTACAAGTAGCTGGTATGTCTTCCACATGAGTGATCTCCTCGCAATACTTTTAGCACTTGCAGTGCTGGGAACAGCTCTCATATCTTTAAAAATGTTTTCGGCCTCATTCGCAGCACCAGAATTTGAAGCAACAAGATACTAAGAAATAGGGGACACAAACTTACAGCTTACCTGAAATGTATGAATTATCATCTGTGGATGACGTGCCTTCTGTATTGGTAGGATGATATTCATCGCCACTTTCATCAATTTCGTCAGAGAAACTGTCATCACTTTTGTCTGTAGTTGGCAGACGTGTTCTCAAATGTCCATTTACTTTCCTTAGGGCGTAATAGTAATTTGGATCCAGTGCAGAAAGAAAATCTGTACAGTAGAAATAGTTCATCTGAACTTCCGAAGCACGCCTTTACCGCAGTGTAATCAAACAAAATAGCGCTAAGACATATAGGCCACATGAATCCATATTTCATTGTTGTAAACAGAAGTGCAAAAACGCAAATCACAAGCACAGTCTGTCATTTAGGAATAATTAGCGCTAAAGACGAATGGAATTACCGTCCTTTCTTCATTATATTTCATTTCTTGCATGTGCCCTTGGCGTGTCTAAGTGCCTGATGATGTATATTTTACACCAACAGTAATTTCGTGGTCAGTGAAATTTGTTCTGCGTTATCACATCTAAATATGAATGACAGTACCTAATAGATAATATCAAAACGACACATAATTTTCAGAGTGAAACGTAATTCTGTATTTAGCTGTATTTCACGAAAGAATGAACACGACCTCAGGGATTTGTTCGTAACAGGCACACGATACATGAAGGTCGTCCTACAAGTACATCACATACCACAAGCAATGGGCTCGTTAATGTAGAATCTCCTTCAACCGGCACTATCCGTGATTCCTCTGCAGATGTCACACATAATTTCGCTATTCCGGAAGAACAATGACACAAATGCTAAATTCACTAAATCGAGGTTATTGCACCAGCCATCTCAGAAAAAGCTAGCGCGTGCTGTGAAAGATCGTCATAACTGTAGTTATACGTAATGCCGCTAGAGTGTAGTTGCAACTTTGTGGAAATATCGATATTGTGACTTCTACATCTATCTACATCTACATTTATACTCCGCAAGCCACCCAACGGTGTGTGGCGGAGAGCACTCTACGTGCCACTGTCATTACCTCCCTTTCCTGTTCCAGTCGCGTATGGTTCGCGGGAAGAACGACTGTCTGAAAGCCTCCGTGCGCGCTCTAATCTCTCTAATTTTACATTCGTGATCTCCTCGGGAGGTATAAGTAGGGGGAAGCAATATATTCGATACCTCATCCAGAAACGCACCCTCTCGAAACCTGGCGAGCAAGCTACACCGCGATGCAGAGCGCCTCTGTTGCAGAGTCTGCCACTTGAGTTTGTTAAACATCTCCGTAACGCTATCACGGTTACCAAATAACCCTGTGACGAAACGCGCCGCTCTTCTTTGGATCTTCTCTATCTCCTCCGTCAACCCGATCAGGTACGGATCCCACACTGATGCGCAATACTCAACTATAGGTCGAACGAGTGTTTTGTAAGCCACCTCCGTTGTTGATGGACTACATTTTCTAAGGACTCTCCCAATGAATCTCAACCTGGTACCCGCCTTACCAACAATTAATTTTATATGATCATTCCACTTCAAATCGTTCCGCACGCATATTCCCTGATATTTTACAGAAGTAACTGCTACCAGTGTTTGTTCTGCTATCATATAATCATACAATAAAGGATGGCGTCCTAGAGTACTCCATGCAGGTGTCATCACTGTTGAGTCCACATGGAATCCGGATCAGAGCATCCACCCAATAAGGAGACCTCGGTTCGAATCCCAGTTCGGCACAAATTTTCAACTTACCTCATTAATATAAATCAGTGGCCACTGGCCGCTCATGTCTTTAATTGCTTTGTGTTTTTATTCATAGGGGCTGCAGAATATTTTATTTTCATCAGTGTTGCTACCCTGCAACTCTCCTCTGCTCAAGGAAAACGTCAATCAACCTTGTCCTTGTGTAATATTTTAGTAAGAGTTACATAAGTTATATCACAGTAGTTATTAATAAAACATCACATATTTCTTCTGCACAATGACCTAAATCACGATATACCAACACTCTGATTTCTGAATACACAAGACGAATTACACAAGTTAGTGCTGTAGTCATGGCGAAACTTATCTCTCCTTCGCAATCTAATTTACTTATATTTTACGCATGCTTCCAATTACCTTCCTTTTGTCTCGTCCAAATTGCCTTCCCACAATCTTTGCTCTACATGCTTTTCAGTCTTTCCTTCCATCCTAGTTTCATCCTTCGCACTTACAAATGAGTCTCATAAAACTATCATTCTAATGAACAGGCATGGAATTTAAACTATTTGCATGGGTTTACTGATCTACAAACATCAAGACACTTTAATCAGCAATTCACACAACAATAAATGTAATTCAAAGATTCCTTTAAAGACATTAATATTCTCCATAGCTCTTTTACTCCCGTAAGTTCATGATGTCACAAGTATGATAGGTAGAGCTAGACTCCCCACTTTTGGAGCTCCACATGCTTCATTGCTCATGGTCCTATGTACAAAGGAAAAAATTTGTTTATATGAGAGTGCCGTTTGGTTGATCGTTTATGTGATCTATATTAAGTATTTGTCTCCTACCATAAAGATCTTCCCTAATCTCTTCCTCTTGTCACTTTCCTTACGTTTCTCAGCAGATGCCTTTATACTAATCTTTCCAACGCAAGCCTCATTACATCACCATATCTCAACCTTGGGTAAGCAGGTATACGTATGTTTTCTAGTATCTTATCAATGGATGCTGATAGTACGAAACAAACTGTTCGTAAGGATGTCGAAAAGTTCGTTTATGACATCTTCAGACAAATGTTTACATGATTTACAAGATATGTAACATGGTTTGCAGTGAAGTCTGCATAATACCAAACTCGTTTACGGCATGCTTTGTTTTAGTACCCACGTTTCCAAACTGCTTATCTAAATTTTGTCTCATAATCTGATAACATTTTGTCAACTGGGCCTATCTAGCAATGTAATACAACGAAAAATGTCCGTGCAGCTGGCTAACTGCCCTTAATGACGAGAGTGAAACGAACTCAGAAGTCAAATGAACACAAACAAAAACATATGAGTGACTGACAAGTCCATGTAAGATGACGAAACGAATCCTCTGTAGCAAATCCTCTCCATATCTTCGGGATTAAAAGTAAGAGTCGTGTCTGTGTCAAAAAATTTTTACATTACTCCTTTCAAACTCTGAATTTTCTACATCACTGTGACACCATACTAAAAAGTGTGTCCAAACCTTCTGCTCTGTTCATTCAAAACTTCATCAGCGCTAGTGGTTAATTTCTTTCTCAACTGTGCTGGAAGAATTCTACTGAAATCTCTAATAAATTCAACAGAATCTGCATTCAAACTAAACGCTAACTTGTAATTCTTTAGCTTAAGAAATAACGCAATAACACTGCCAGTTTCGACCGTAAGTGTGCAACTCGTTCTGTCAATAGTTTACTCCTCAACAGAAGACAGGACTTTGATACCTTGAAATTTGTGCTGAAACTCGTAGTGTTAGTGGTAGATCAGATTCCTGAACAGTGATTGCATCGAGCTGTGTAGAGTCCAACACATACCTAATAACATCTCCCGTTTGAGGCACTATCAACAATAGTTTATTATATGAAGTGAAACCAGGCTGTATTACGCCCTGTTGCAACATTTTCTCAAACTTAGGCTCCACTCGCATCTTCTGAATCAGTATCATGTGATGTAGCCCGAAAAATGTTATCTTGTGGTCCTTAACCTTCAATAGATGAATTAAATCTTTAATTTTACCAGGACATTCTAAAAATAACGAAGAATAACGTCACAGCACACCAAAAATTCTTTCACTATCCCACATCTCTCCTCAACACGCGCCAACACGCTCAACACAGCCACCTGGCTACCATTATCCACATCAATCGAAAGAAAAATTAATTCCATTGACATCTTTTCAAATTATTGGACTCAACAGAGACTTTCAATTTTCCTTTTTGTCACTACGTAGAAGCTCCCTCACATCTTGAAAATTCAACATATTCACTTGGTCATAGCTGTTATAAATTGCATATACAACACTCGAGCTTCCTGCGGACAGCTTTTATCAGTCCCATGAGTGTGTGCTCTATGGACAAATGTAATTTCATGGTTCAGTTGACTGCACCTCCATAATGCACCCAGCTGGTTATCGTCATAGTGATCATCTCTGTCGTTTCACCTACTACCAGTTTTAGTGTCCAAAATTAGTACGATTCCAGTCACTTTTGCCTCTTCTATAAATTTTTCTTCCAGTGCGATCAAGTACGAGTATATCACCAACATGCCTCCATTAAACCTCTAGTGGGCGCGTCTATTCATAAAGTGCTCAAACCACAAACAAAATTATTTCGCACCATTCGCTCGTTTCACAATTACGAGCCCATACCTATTCCCTCATTATTGTTGCAGCTAAGACAGTGATAAATTGTGTTTTCATACTTCCAAGTGGGCATCAGTAATATAAAATAAACAGCGAGCTTGGTGAGAAAAAATTTACCTAGGGTGCAAGAAAATGGCCCAGATTATGTGCTGTCAGCACATCCCACACTGAGGCAACTGTGTACGAGATAATTAGTAATCGACTAAGCAGCTGGCTGGGACCTGATGCAGATGTGCTGTTTAATATTTCGAGTGGGTAATTACCGTGGTTTATCACCTGCCCGTTACAACAGGGTGATACAATGAAAGTAAATTACATTACTGGTTAGCTAAACAGTGCTTGAGATCATACTATGTAAGTTTACTTAATCGTTTTTCATTAAAACTAAGATTAACAGTAATTTTACTAGAATGTTTAGTTTCGTAACATAAAGACCGCTATTCGTTACAGATGTAGCGAGGTCAGTGGCATGCTTGAGGAAACCTGTCAACAAAAACAAAGTACGAAGCGCATCATGGGCTGGAACATGTGACTGGAGACCACGGAAATTGTTCTGCATTCACTTTGTTACGGACACTTGCAAATAATGCGATAGGCATATCCTTCTGAAGAAGGGCACTAAGAAACTGAAACTGGTCAAAAAATTAAATTTCTTTTATGCAACTGGTTGCTTATTATTTCATTATTTACGATTACAGTTGCTGATGATGGCAGAATACTAAAGAACAAATATCTAAACTCCTCACGAGATTCACAATTCGTAAATAACACAGAAGACTTACCTTCCAAATAGTCACAAACAGCATGACAACAGGCCGGAGTGAAAAAACAAACTTCTCCAATCAAGCAGGGGGTTGAATTCTATACGCTGAGCTTCTGAGCACATGAAATTTGTAAACAGGCGAGGAATGGTTATAGTGAAAACCAGACATACTGTCACGATTTCCGTTCTCTCGATTGAAATGAATGCAACTACCATGGGTTATCTTCGTTTCATAATGAGACCCCGGATCTAACTCATAGTCATGACTGTACCACATCATTATCAAGCACACTAACTCAGGACCACTACTATAATATTAGACTAATTGTTCTTCGGTGTAGGACACTAACTTAGTTCTTAGCCTAATCCCAATCTTCTCATATTAATTTACATCTGACTTTCTTTGTACCTTAATAGAGATGTCAACTCTTCACTGTCACCAACACCTTCACGTATAGTACCACAGCAACTGTTTACTATTAAAAATCACAGTGCAATAGATGCTGCCAAATCATGAACCTTTGCTTTATTATTTCTCTATTCTTTGATAACTCCCTCTCAGATCAATCTTTTAGTTCCTCAGAAGTCTTCCCTAACCCTGTAATAATGTAGTATGACTTTAAATTCGTTTCAAAAGTTAATGAACATCTTTCTCCCTAAGCACCACCTCTAATCTTCCTCAGAAATCCATGTTATTCTTTTCATATTCCTCCTTTAAATTCGGAAGCTGTCCTTATAATTGTTTATTCCATTCATTAACAAACTACGCATTTTTAATCTGACCTTCCTCAATGCGACAAATTTCCTTCCAATACAAGAGATCCGCTCATCATAATCTGAAAATAATTCTTCCCTTAAATGTGTACTAATAATTTCAAATTTCTCTAAACATCTCTAACCATGTATTCAGTTTTTTCCTATGAATTGAGTGGTACCCGTAAAGTAACGTCAGTTTATAATCTAACAGTTAACTCACTGCCACTGGCCTCAGTTTTTTCTTAAATCCTTACCCAATTTCTTTTTGCTTGCCTCCAGATTCTCATTTTCTTTTGCATTAGCTTCTAAACTCCCTACGGATGCCAACAAAACATGACTCAAATTTGTATAAAAAACCTCTCTAGGAACTAAACTTATACTCTGCTTTCCACGTATAGTGGTACATTCAGCAGAAATGGCACACAATATGTTTGATGAAATGGAAGAATCTCATTATGATAATAAAAACCTCAACATCTCATTCTAGGCTTCGTCCAGCTTCTCATTCAGAATTTACGATTCAGATCTCTTTTACTCAGTCACAAAGTTTCCAGAAACCACGGAGTACAGACAGAATAAAAATTCAGCCAGTGTCATCAGCTGATGACTCCTCGTGTCTTTTCATTTCAATAAGTAATAAGGAATAAAGAGATGCGCTTGAAGTTCTCCGAGGTTATAGATACAGCGATACATAATAGCTCAGTAGGCAGTTCAGCTGCAGGTAAATAGACATCTATAAAAAGCGCAGTCACAAAAGTAGGAAAGAAAACATAGGTACAAAGACGGAAACTGCGAAGAAAGCGTGGGTAGCACAGGAAATACTTCACTTCATAGATGAAATAAGGAACTATAAAAATGTTCACTGAAATTCAGGAATACAGAAATAGAAGTCACATAGGAGTGACATAAAAAGTAAGTGCAGGGAAGTAAGTGGAAACGACTGCATGAAAAGTATGAATAAATAGAAAAAGAAACGATTGTTGGAAGGACTGGCTCAGCATATAGGAAAGTCGAAAGAATCATCGGTGAAATTAAAAGCTAGGGTGGTAACATTAAGAGCGCAATGGGAATTCTACTGTTAAGAGCAGAGGAGAGAGCGGATACGTGGAAAAAGTACACTAAAGGCCTCTGAGTGGGAAGACTTGTCTGATGACGCAATGTAAGAAGAAACAGTCTTTATAGAAGAAATGGAGATCCAGCATTAGAACGAGGCTTTAAACGAGCTTTTGGAGACTTAAGGATCGAGTAGGATAGAACGGACAGATAAATACAATCAGAATCTCTAAAATCTATAGGGGTAGTGGCAACAAAACGGCTATACACGTTGTTGTGTAGAATAAATAAATCTGGCGAAATATCATTTGATTTTCGGAAAAAAAAATCATCCACAGGATTGCGAAGATTGCAAGACCGACAACTGCGCTAATTAAGGGCCCATGCATCCTAGTTGCTGACAAGAATAATATGCAGAAGAAAAGAAAAGAAAACAGTGTGTGTTAGATGAAGATCACTTTGGGTTTAGGAAAGGTAAAGGCATCAGAGAGACAGTTATTATATGTAATGGTAGAAAGACTAAAGAAAATCAAGACACGTCCGTAGGATTTGTCGATCTGGAAAAAGCGTCCGATCATATCAAATGGTCCAACACGTTCTAATTTCTGCGAAAAAATGGAATAAGCTATAAGGAAATACGGGTAATACAAATTATATACAAGAGCCAAGAGGAAATAATGAATGGACGACCAATAACAAAGTGCCGGATTAAAAAGGGTGTAAGACAAAGAAATAGCCTTTCGCTCCTACTGTTCAGTATACAGGGTGTTACGAAAAGGTACGGCCGAACTTTCAGGAAACATTCCACACACACAAATAAAGAAAAGATGTTATGTGGACATGTGTCCGGAAACGCTTAATTTCCAAGTTACAGCTCATTTTAGTTTCGTCAGTATGTACTGTACTTCCTCGGTTCACCGCCATGATTTCGTACGGGATACTCTACCTGTGCTGCTAGAACATGTGCCTTCACAAGTACGACGCAACATGTGGTTCATGCACGATGGAGCTCCTGCACATTTCAGTCTAAGTGTTCGTACGCTTCTCAACAACAGATTCGGTGACCGGTGGATTGGTAGAGGCTGACCAATTCCATGGCCTCCACGCTCTCCTGATCTCAACCCTCTTGACTTTCATTTATGGGGACATTTGAAAGCTCTTGTCTACGCAACCCCGGTACCAAATGTAGAGGCTCTTCGTGCTTGTATTGTGGACGGCTGTGATACAATACGCCATTCTCCAGGGCTGCATCAGCGCATCAGGGATTCCATGCGACGGAGGGTGGATGCATGTATCCTCGCTAACGGAGGACATTTTGAACATTTCATGTAACAAAGTGTTTGAAGTCACGCTGGTACGTTCTGTTGCTGTGTGTTTCCATTCCATGGTTAATGTGATTTGAAGAGAAGTAATAAAATGAGCTCTAACATGGAAAGTAAGCGTTTCCGGACACATGTCCACATAACATATTTTCTTTCTTTGTGTGTGAGGAATGTTTCCTGAAAGTTTGGCCGTACCTTTTTGTGACACCCTGTATAAAGGGTGTTTCACAATTCATTTTACACACTTGAAGAGGTTATAGAGGAAACTTAACAGATCAAGTTTTACGTAGAAACCCTTGTTCGGATACGTAATCCAATGACGCTACAGAGCGTCGAAGTTATAGGCACCGGCACCCGTAAAAGTATGTATATTCAGCGTTATTCCGTGATGTTAGTTTTAGAGCCTTGTTACCCGTGTTTTCTGTTCTGTTGTCTATTCCTGTTCTCAGTATTTTCTTGACACCCGTCTCAATCTGTTATTGAGCGAGCGCCGAAGACCTTGCCGTCGTGCACCCATACAAACCTCTCCATCCATCCATCATCGTGATGATGTTACAAACTTTCTATGATGATGGAGAGGGATAAATGGATCAATTTGAGGTAATGATCCCTGTAGATGTCCCTAGGTAGATGCCGTGTTTCTTGACTTCCGCAAGGTGTTCGATACAGTTCCCCACATTCGTTTAATGAACAAAGTGAGAGCAAATGGACTATCAGACCAATTGTGTGATTGGATTGAAGAGTTCCTAGATAACAGAACGCAGCATGTCATTCTCAATGGAGAGAAGTCTTCCGAAGTAAGAATGATTTCAGGTGTGCCGCAGGGGAGTGTCGTAGGACCGTTGCTATTCACAATATACATAAATGAGCTTGTGGATGACATCGGAAGTTCACTGAGGCTTTTTGCGGATGATGCTGTGGTATATCGAGAGGTTGTAACAATGGAAAATTGTTCTGAAATGCAGGAGGATCTGCAGCGAATTGACGCATGGTGTAGGGATGGCAATTGAATCTCAATTTAGACAAGTGTAATGTGCTGCGAATGTATAGAAAGAAAAATCTCTTATCATTTAGCTACAATATAGCAGGGCAGCAACTGGAAGCAGTTAATTCCATAAATTATCTGGTATTACGCATTAGGAGTGATTTAAAATGGAATGATCATATAAAGTTGATCGTCGGTAAAGTAGATGCCAGACTGAGATTCATCGGAAGAATCCTAAGGAAATGCAATCCGAAAACAAAGGAAGTAGGTTACAGTACACGTGTTCGCCCACTGCTTGAATACTGCTCAGCAGTGTGGGATCCGTATCAGATAGGGTTGAAGAAGCGATAGAGAAGGTTCAACGGAGAGCAGCGCGCTTCGTTACAGGATCATTTGGCGAAAGCGTTACGGAGATGATAGATAAACTCCAGTGGAAGACTCTGCAGGAGAGACGCTCAGTGGCTCCGTACGGGCCTTTGTTGAAGTTTCGAGAACATACCTTCACCGAAGAGTCAAGCAGTTTATTGCTCCCCCCTACGTATATCTCGCGAAGAGACCATGAGGATAAAATCAGAGGGAGAAGAGCCCACACAGAGGCATACCGACAATCCTTCTTTCCACGAACAATACGAGACTGGAATAGAAGGGAGAACCGATAGAGGTACTCTAGGTACCCTCCGCCACACACCGTCAGGTGGCTTGCGGATTATGGATGTAGATGTAGATGTATTCGTTATCAACCGTCAATGTCAGGCTATAAGACGCTGAAAAATCTTTTTTTTCGGAACAGTTTCTTTAAAATCTGATGTGGAAATCTGCATAGCGCAGAACATGCATTAATCGCAAAAAAGTTATTTTTACTGTTTTACTTGAAAATTGAAAGTTTTACTGAGAAGCTAATTACAGAGAGGATAAAGGTTTGCTTCATCTACCTACGACTCTCTTCATTCTTATTTTTAAATCAGCTGATTCGAAATTTTCCTTGCCGTGTATCATACGACGGAAGTCTCGTGGTTCGACCAGCACTCATTGTGGTGCCTGGCGATATGGCAAAGACATGTGTCTGTGGCGCATCGCTGTCGTCCCAGTGTGAACCACGGAAGTCCCTTTAACCATTTATCCGTGCGCTCCGCCGATGCGGGTTGCATCTGCATCGTATCGAGGGACACATCGCGTATCGTATCGCCTCAGTGTAAACCGCACCTTGGAGTGGAAAATGAAAATTAGCTGTGAGTTGCCCAAGGAAATGTGACTATTCCATAAAAGTTGTGCTAAAACACTGAATTGTAATGTAACCGGATGTCTAAGTGTGCACAGTATTTAACGCCCGTTTCGTTAAAAAACTAAAACCACAGGGATGATTCGGAAAACATGTGTTACACAATGGAGAAGTCTCCAAAGACTATTTTAGCACATGCACGCACTGGAGTGTGAAATCTGTCATACATGTTTTAATAGTTGTGCAACCTTTATATAGCTTTTTTAGTTTCTTTACCTGGTACTTATTTTGTATTGTTGTCGGATATACCACATAAAATGCCCCAAAAGGTACGTCAAAATGTTACCAGTAGCATATGAAAAAGAGAAAACACATACACAAAAAATACTGAACAAACGGGTGGTATAGCCGTTAATCTTAGGCACGTTCGGTGTTTTTAGTGATACCTTCAAAGGAAGTGGTTACTCTCAATTTGCTTCACAATGCTATCAAAGAAAACTTATACTCAGAGACTCGGCAACCCGATATAAAGTCCGAATAGAAGCAAGAAATACCCGTGACTGCCACAGTAATCAGTAAATTTGTATATACGACCAGTGGCTCTAACTCCTGTGAAATGGCTCTTCGTTTTGCTCTCCAAATCACAGAGCTCAGTTTTCTCCTGATATCGAATGGTAATTTTTATAACGGCTACGAAGTGCTTACACCAAACCAATGGCATTTACGAAGAGAATCTATCTTGTCTAGCGGGACAAGGACGCTGTAAGTATAAAATGGTTCAAATAGCTCTGACCACCATGGGATTTAACAGCTGAGGTCATCAGTCCCCTAGAACTTAAAACTACTTAAACCTAACTAACCCAAGGACATCACACACAGCCATGCCCGAGGCAGGATTCGAACCTGCGACCGCAGCGGTCGCACGGTTCCAGACTGAAGCGCCTAGAACCGCTGCTGTAAGTACACAGGACGGTTTAAGGACGTACTCTCGCAAACCCAATTTCACGTGACCTGGGTAGCAATGTCGATTGACAACACAGTAAAGTTCTGCGCGACTGAATTCTCACTTTAAAGATATTTCTGCTCTACGCTTGAAGAAACAACTCAACCTCAATGGCACAGCTACAGCGTACATGCACAGACATCGCTCACGATGCAGATATCTGGTAATCGAGAATGATCATAGTCCGCAGCTCGTGGTCGTGCAGAAGCGTTCTCGCTTCCCGCGCCTGGGTTCCCGGGTTCGATTCCCGGCGGGGTCAGGGATTTTCTCTGCCTCGTGATGACTGGGTGTTGTGTGATGTCCTTAGGTTAGTTAGGCTTAATTAGTTCTAAGTTCTAGGGGACTGATGACCATAGATGTTAAGTCCCATAGTGCTCAGAGCCTTTTGACCCATTTGAGAATGATCGTTGTAAATACGCGTGAAGCACTGCAGAGACAAATGACTCGATTATTAAAAGTAAAATATAATGGGAGGAAACGAAAATAACTAATGAACATGCAGCTTTGAGCACCATCTCTTACAGGAAAACATCCAGTGTTTCAGAGGTCAACTTAAGACTTTCCTGTTAGTAGGTTTTCTGCGTCCTAAACGAGCGAAAACACTTTTTATTACGTTTATTTTGTTCTTCAAGGAAAGTATCTCTGATAATTTTGTGATACATTCAGACTATCATAATTAAATGGTTTATAAGTTCTGGATTAACGGCAGCTGTTGTTTAAAAAACTAGCTGGTTACCTAACGTCGTCCGCATATGCATTTGATCCAATTTTCCGTTAATACATTGTAATGTGTCAAGTTGTTACGAGATAACATTCGAAGCTGTAAGGCACGCAGCCGTATAGCAAGGTGTCTTCAGAGTGGCTACGCGTTTTTCTACGCTCTGTCTCACAGCGAAGATGACGCTACCAGCCGTGAGAACGGTGTCAAGTAACATTCAGTCGCTATGCCAGTTCATGCCCCCTACGAATCTAAATAAACCATAGTAATTACCGTCCGACATTGTTCAAATTTGGTACGCACTCTTTTGTTATTAATTTAAAATTTCAGATATTTATCTATTATAGTTACGGAGAGTGAGAAAATTACTTAAATGTCCTAAAACGACAGTTATGTTTCAAACCTCAGTTAGGAACAATAACCAAATGCCTTTTATTATCATCTGAAGTCATAACAAAGCTCACGGTATATAAAATCAGTTAGGCGGCCGAAGTGGCCGTGCGGTTCTATGCGCTACAGTCTGGAGCCAAGCGACCGCTACGGTCGCAGGTTCGATTCCTGCCTCGGGCATGGATGTGTGTGATGTCCGTAGGTTAGTTAGGTTTAATTAGTGCTAAGTTCTAGGCGACTAATGACCTCAGAAGTTAAGTCGCATAGTGCTCAGAGCAATTTGAACCATTTTTATAAAATCAGTTAACTGGAATTTTCTTTTGAAACTTTAATTACTCTACGTTATGTAGTATAAAAAGTCATTCAAATTAGTATTTGCTTTTTATTTTTTGTGTGAATACAAGGGAATGAATGAGAGAGTGTATGCGGGACATACGTTAAAAATTAATGTAATTTTATATAAAACCTTATAAAATTGAACTGTGGGAAAATTTTGTTGCAACCACGATGCTGATGACGTATCTCGAGGTCTGCATACTTATATAAGAGAGCAGCCAGAATAAAACTCTGAAACGGAAAAAGTTTCTATATTAATTAAAAAGTGTTTAGCATATTGTTCTATTTTATTAAACAATATATTAGAAATTGAAATTATAATAACGTAAATGACTGTCTGATTAGTGGTTGACTAAGGTAAGTTTTACCGCGAGTATGATCTGGAAGGATCATTCTGATTGGTCATTCAGATCAATAGCCAATCAGAATCAAGCGGTTCCTGCATGCAGATAGATAGGCAGAGAGACGAGGAGCATCGAGACAGTCAAATGGTTCAAATGGCTCTGAGCACTATGGGACTAAAAAAAAATGGCTCTGAGCACTATGGGACTTAACATCTGTGGTCATCAGTCCCCTAGAACTTAGAACTGCTTAAACCTAACTAACCTAAGGACATCACACACATCCATGCCCGAGGCGGGATTCGAACCTGCGACCGTGGCAGTCGCGCGGTTCCGGACTGAGCGCCTAGAACCGCTTTTTTTATTTTATAGAAAGTTGTCGTGCGACTTTTAGTTAAAGACCAGTTCTTACAGGAGCGCCTGATGTGTCTCCGCCTACAGCAGGCCAGCTCGTCCAAACGTGTCTTCTCATTGCGTAGGCGTGGGTTCTGGGTAGCAGATGTATTCATTTCGGTTCGGTTAATACAGTTTTCAGCTTCTCAGGGCTTGGACGTTCCTGCTACGAGGTTGGTCATCGAAGGTGCTCCGTAAGAAATTGGAAAAATATTGCTTATAGCGTGGGTTACGGATCAGGACGCAGTGTCGTTCGTTGAGATAAGTCCAATATCCTAGCGTAGACTTGTCGCCAGAAGTAAAAAGATAGCGGACAGTGTGGCCACAGATCCAATTCACAGAGTGAGTTTTGGCAGAGGAGTAGAAAGTCTTATCGGGGTACAAAAGCATGTGGACGTCGATCTGAGCTGGTGTCTGTCGAGTAAGAAACGCCAAAATTCGCCGCGCAAGTGTCCAGACATCGAACGCTGTGCCACAGTGGAACCGGTGGACATCCGTGTCATCCACTCCACAGTGGGAGCAGAGGGGTGAATCGGCGAGATGGATGCGGTGTAGACGATCTCGGTTAACTTGTTTGCCATTCACGGTGATGTACCACGCTGATTGAACGTCTGATTCGAGAAAACGCTCATGGATCGCTTTCCATATGTGTCCCCACACGTATTGTGGATACTTACGTTCGATGGGGTTGGACGGGCGGCACTGTTGTAACAATTCGGAGACTGTTTTCGTGAGGTACAAACGTGTAAGTGGTAAGGACCGGTAGACATATCTGAACTCCAGAAAAAATCGTTGGATGTTATAAAAGGGGGTTGGAATGATCGATACCAGTACTGGGGCGGACAAGGAGGCCGTCGCAAAGTTGTGAAGCAGGAGATTAGTAAGGCTCTGCGGGCAACGATACCAAAGTTTGTAAGTAGGCTGTTTATGTTTTCTTTATGTAAGTAGGCTGTTTATGTTTTCTTATTGGCAAAGTTACGTAGTGCTCTGTATGAAAACCACTGGCTGTGCTGTGTGCAGTCTGTGGCTAGTTTGCATTGTTGTCTGCCATTGTAGTGTTAGGCAGCGGCAGCTGGATGTGAACAGCGCGTAGCGTTGCGCAGTTAGAGGTGAGCCGCCAGCAGTGGTGGATGTGAGGAGAGAGATGGCGGAGTTTTGAAATTACATATATTATGACTTTTGATGATATTAAGGTAAATACAGTGTTTGTTCTCTATTAAAATCTTTCATTTGTTAACTATCCCTATCAGTAGTTAGTGCCTTCAGTAGTTTGAATCTTTTATTTAGCTGGCAGTAGTGGCGCTCGCCGTATTGCAGTAGTTCGAGTAACGGAGATTTTTGTGAGGTAAGTGATTTGTGAAAGGTATAGTTTAATGTTACTCAGGGCCATACTTTTGCAGGGATCTTTGATAGTCAGATTGCGTTGCGCTAAATAATATTGTGTGTCAGGTTAAGCACAGTCGTGTATAATTGTTATAAGGGGACGTTTCAAGTTTTAGTTGGGAGCTGACGTAAAGTGCCTTGACACGAGTCAGCACGTGGATGAGTCCCACCCCACCACTATCTCGTGGCAGTGCAAGGGATTCATATTGCACCTTGAATAATATCCCCGAGCTGACGAAGGAGCCGAAAGCCATCAACAGTCGTCGGGCCAGGAGATTTGGGACTGGTAGTACTTGAGCCACGTGTGGTATACGGGAAGCATGATACATGTTCACGTATTGCGCGCGTTGGATAACGTCAAGAGCTCGTAGCCGGTGATCTGCGAGATTTGCTCTGACTGTCTGAGCGGCGCAGATCTGCTGCGAAATCAAGTCCAAGACATCGTATGGTGGCGGCGACACTAAGGGGGGCAACGCATCTCTCCGGCAAGCCCTCACCAATGAGCAGGACCTTGGATTTTGACACGTTGAGGCAGCTCCGCGACGCTTCGCCGTAAGTCGCCACCCATGTCAGTGCTGCTCGTACTTCATCTTCACTGCACAGATATACTACTATGTCGTCTGCGTAGGCTGTACAACAAAAACGGTGGCCGTGCTTAGTCATACCTTCGAAACGTTGGCGCATGCCCTGCAGCAGGGGTTCCAAGGCGAAAGCATACAAAATCGTGGATAGGGGGCAGCCTTGTCGTACAGATCCTGCGATGACCAGGGGCGGGGTGAGACGACCATTGTACATGATTTTAGAGATTGCACTACTCAACAGGCGCATAACGACTGTGACAATACCGCCAGGAAATCCCATATGCTCAATAACTGTCCGTAAATAGAAGTGGTCAGCACGGTCGAAAGCCTGGCTAATGTCCAGTAAAGCTAAGGCGCCAGGGAGACGTTAATAATGCGCCAATGCTATCATGTCTCTGTAAAGGCAAAGGGCTGTACCGATGTTGTTGTCGCCTCCTAGGGAAGTCTGGTCGCAGGATGTGATGTAACGTGCGACCTTCTTGAGTCGCAATGCCAATAGCCGTGTGAATATTTTCATGTCGCTGTTGAGCAGAGTAATTGGTCGATAGTCCTGGACCCTCGATAACCCGTGCGGTTTATGTACGGGGATAATAATGCCATCTAGAAAGGCGCTCGGGACCACTGTCATCGATGACATCAGCTCTTGTGCGATTGCCGTCCACGTGGAAGCCAACAAATAGTGAAAACTTTTATAAAATTCGATGTGTATACCGTCAGATCCAGGAGATCTGCTATTAGTACCCGCCTTGATAGCATCTACCACTTTATCTGTGGTTACGTCGTCTTGGAGGTCATGCACTGCATCCTCCGGAAGAGTGTTCGTAGTAAGCTGGGCGACTTCTGTGATCAGTGCTGCAGAATGTGGTACGGCTGCGTATAGCCCGGCAAAATGAGCAGGGAAAGCACGACCGATGCTTTGCTGGGTGTCGTGCCGGCGCCCTTCCACATCAGTGAGTACTGGGACCAGAGCTCGTCGTCGTCGTTGTCGTTCCTGAAGGAGGTGGTACATCGACGGACGTTCTTGACGGATACGATTAGAAGCACGAGAACGGACAACGGTTCCTTCCAAGTAAAGCCTCATGATCAAGGAGATCTGCGCCTTCGTACGATGGACCATAAGTCGCTAGACCACCGCGGCCGGCACTATGTGACTTAACGTCTATGGTCATCAGTCCCCTAGAACTTAGAACTACTTAAACCTAACCAACCTAAGGACATCACACAACACCCAGACAACACGAGGCAGAGAAAATCCCGACCCCTCCGGGAATCGAACCCGGGAACCCGGGCGCGGGAAGCGAGAACGCTACCGCACGACCACGAGCTGCGGACCATCGAGATAGTCGCTCGCTAAACTGCTTCAGAGTAACACCATGTCGCATATCTCTGTGAAAATAATATGTAAAACGAAGAACTAGAGAGAGCATTTCAGACAGAACATGTCGTGGCTAAAGCGATTTAAGTTACGAGCATTACGAGGAAAGTATAATATTTCGGAATTTATTAGTTGAAGTTTTATTAGCGTGTCATCTTGTGGTCATAGAGACAGTTCCGTTTTGCGTATTCCGTGTTCTTTATGGAATACTTTGGCGAGAACTTCTGACATAGAAGACCATTGAAGCTCCGGCCGGTGTGGCTGAGCGGTTCTAGGCGCTTCAGTCTGGAACCGCACCACCGCTAAGGTCGCAGGTTCGAATCCTGCCTCGGGCATGGGTGTATGTGTTGTCCTTAGGTTAGTTAGGTTTAAGTAGTTCTAAGTTCTAGGGGACTGATGACCTCAGCTGTTGAGTCCCATAGTGCTCAGAGCGATTTGAACCAATCTGAACCATTGAAACGACAGAAAGCAAAACTCGCTAATAGTGGTGGGTCCGTGACTGTTAGATTGCAAAATTGAATTGGGATGGACTTGCAGGAATTCTGGCTGCTTTTACTTGTGAAATATGTTGGATAAACAGTGAACTTGGAATGATAAAGCATTTGCATTATTAAATACGGATTTGATAGCCATTTTATGTGCTTCCTTACGAATAAATAGACGTTAATAGAATATTCAAATGCTTATTGCAGTTAAACTGCATTCTTCTACCGCACGAAATTTGTGAAAAGGAACTTACGGGAACTAATTTGCAACTTGAGTTACTGGGCCTCTGTGTGGTAGGTATTAGGTAGTGTTTTCATCAACGCTGTTTTACACTGCCTAGCGAGTAACTACTACTGCAGCGTGAAGGGACGTCAGAAGGAAGAAAATTAGAGGTAGATGAACTGTTCGGTGAAAATGACTTACAGAGAGTAAGAAGACGAAATAACGACAGAACGGCACCGATCTGCCGCACCATCTGTTCCTTCCCCTCCTTTCTGCGTACCTCCTCCTTGCCTCCCTCTCAGTCCTGCTCCTCTCCCCTCCCCCAAATGCCCTGCGCACCACTTTCTGTCCATCTCCCCCTTTCATCTTTCGATCTACACCTCTGCCCTCTCCCTCTACATCTCATCATACCCCATCTGTCTTTGTATATCTCCCGCTACCCCTCTCTCTCCAACACCGCCTCCCTGTGGTTCTGTCCGTCTCCATTTCCTCAATATATCTGTGTCCCTCTCATCCATCCCCTCTCTGTTTCTCTCCATCTCCGTCTCCCCCACCCTTTTCTGTCCATCACCTCCCATGGCTGGTGGTTTTTACCCCCACAGGATTTCTTTTCCGATACTAAGTGACACATGTAACAAGTTCGTTTGAAATCGATCCAGGACGTAGGAGGAGACTTTACCGGTCGTTTCGCACAAGTCACATATGTTTCACATACTTTTGACGTATTTTATACATATTTGTACACGTATTTCATCTGCACCTGCAGCGAAATTAGCCCTGAAGTTTCGTTTTCACACAGCTCAATGTTTATGTCACCTTTTCTCCTGAACTATAAATCGTACAGTGATATGGTTTTATAGGTACATTCAGTGGCAGATGTCGATACTGTCTGCGATATTTATTGGGAATAGATATAATAGTGAAGGAGTAGTAAATAGGAAAGTCATGCAAGAGGTGGCAATATTTCACGCAACACCTGGTTTGTGTCGTCTAATGTCCTGAACGATGTATCGTTGAATGATATAATTTTGCTGGGATATTCAGTGTTATATGTCATTGCGGTTTGAAAAATGTGTTGTGAATAGAGCAAATAGTGACACAGTAATAAACTAAAATGTCATACCTGATGCGGTAGTTTTACTGCATGAATACCGAAAAAGTTGTAAGATGATAAACTTCTCTTCTTTCTTCGTTTATTTGGGGGCGGGGGTGTAAAGGTTCCCAATTATGTGTAACGTTGGTTGCATGTGACAAGTGCTTTCCTTCTCAAGTGCCAAATGAATAAATTCTGCATATTTTCACGTCGCGTGTCACACCTCTTTTTCAAAAAAAATTGGTTCAAATGGCTCTGAGCACTATGGGACTTAACTTCTGCGGTCATCAGTCCCCTAGAACTTTGAACTACTTAAACCTAACTAACCTAAGGACATCACACACATCCATGCCCGAGGCAGGATTCGAACCTGCGACCGTAGCGGTCGCGCAGTTCCAGACTGTAGCGCCTAGAACCGCTCGGCCACTCCGGCCGGCCCTCATTTTCACCCCAGCCTCCATCCCTTTGATAAATGGGTGACTATTACCTCCAAAATGGTTCTTTCCAGACCGTAAGTGATATTTGCACTAAGTTTGGTTCCAATCGATCCAGAAATATAGCATTGAATGTGGAACATACATATGTATGGGCGCGAATACCTTGAGTACCACTTTGAAAGTGTTTTCACAGGTCTTCCTTTTTTGTCAGAATCTCTGACTGAAGACAGTCTTACTGATTATTTGTGTAAGCATCGTCTTTTGAACATGGTTTTTATCATTTGAGTTAAAAGTCTCCTACGATAACCTATGTCAATAGAAGATCAACACCCAATTGATAATAAAACTGCTCATCTCTATGGGGTATCTAGATTTTTGAAATATCCCACTGTTACTTTCTTTGTCACTAGAATAAATATCTAAGTGTGCGAATTTTAGTTAGAATTTTAGATTAATGTAATGCAAATTAAGAACAAAGATATAAAAACGATAAATTTATGAACTACGAATACTCATAGGATGCTGATAAAGTGTCAGTCGAGGAAATGAGGAAACTGTTATTGCATCTCAAAAGGATTACAACCCGCTAACAAACAAACACGTACATCTGAAGGTCTGGAGCAATTTTCAGAAAGAAGGTATGCAGTACATTAAAAGAAGTATGTTTTATGGAAAATCTGAGAAATTAAACCACATTTGATGTGGTTTGAGTTCGACCATGATCTACAGATACGTAACCAAATACTTGCAGGTACTTATTTCCCGCAGACAAAAGGCCACACATAATTACCTGACACATGACCTGTATTGTTCTCCATCCAATTTCATTGAATTAGGTAGTCACTACGCTCATAAATACTACAGTTAGTGGCAAATCTCGTAATAACATGGGGGGAAACATTAGAAGAGTTACTGACGTCCCCTTGGTAAATAAAGTCCCTCGTGATGGTGGGATGTCATTAAGAAATCAGCAGTGTTAACACTTCACGCCAATTATAGCACTGGTACCAAAGAATATGGCCAAGTAGTCTTGAAATGTGGCTAATAGAAGCTGATCGCACTGCACTGCAGTTTTATTTGCTCTTCCCGTCGCATTTATATCAACGTTTGCACATTTAAAAGACTTTCACTAAACATGCTCTGTATTTCCTTTCAGACAGCGCAGCACCACGTCGCTCCAGGAGTGACTGGAAGAAGCGGGACTGGAACATAAAGAGGCGGCAATGAACGCTCGATTCCAATCGTGCGTCTCAGATACAGATACTGTAAGTGTCTCAGCCGCTTGTACATTTTATCTGCATCTCTAAACGTGTTTTCAGCTGATTCATTGTCAATATAATGCATTTTTCAACTGAGAACGGTGTCATGGGTTTCGGCAATAATGTTACTCGGATGTTGTTCCTTAAAGAGACCAGAAGTTGGGGTAGATTATATCTAGTAATTATCTTTCATCTCTTAACAGACAATGCGGCAAAATAACCAATATTCGCTCAACCATGGAGAAAAACTTCGTTACTAAACACTGATCACATTTTTAGGGTTCTGTCCCTTGGAACGTAACCTAAATTATGTTCAGATTAATTCATAGATTGCCGGCCGGGGTGGCCGAGCTGTTCTAGGCGCTACAGTCTGGAATCATGCGACCGCTACGGTCGCAGGTTCGAATCCTGCCTCGGGCATGGATGTGTGTGATATCCTTAGGTTAGTTAGGTTTAAGTAGCTCTAAGTTCTAGGGGACTGATGACCTCAGAAGTTAAGTCCCATTGTGCTCACAGCCATTTGAACCATTCATAGATTATAAAAAATCACTGCGTGAAATTTCTCATACCAACCGTACACCCGCATCCTAGGAAGTCATAACACCTATAAAGCGACGTTACGCAACATATATGAATGAAAATATGTGATGCAATTAATGTTAATTATTTAACGTTGATCATAATTGTTCTTTTGTGGAAGAAACTGACTGACACTATCTCAGTTTTAATAGTTTTTGATCACTATCATAATGTAGATGAAGCTATGAAAGGAATACACTTCGAGTTTTTCTTTCGGCGGACAGCCTGACCTTGCGACGCCGAAGCATGTGCAAACTTTGGTAGATACTGATGCAAATTGGTGCGACACGAGTAGAGTTCCGTCGTTTTACTGATGTTCAGATTTCGGATTTAGTGTGACCAGCTTTAATATCGGAAGGTGCAGCGGCAGATGATAGGAAAAAGATACTTACGTTGTGTGCAGAAAGATTTTCAGAATTAAAATTGAAGTCAGTTTTGGACGCGCCTACCGAATACATTAGGAACACCGGTCAAACGTTCAGTAAGTATTTTGGAACATAAAAGGTGAGAAAGATTTAGATTTGTCGAACGTAGAAATACGTGGATTCACAGCTGGGAAAATACAAGCGAACGCGTGAATGGTTGCGACACACAGAAGGCAGCGGAGGTACCTTGTAGGTTAGGTTTACGAATCCGGCGTACGCAGCAAAAACTGCAAGACGAGTCGAACAAGTTTGTAGACCATACTGCAGATTCTGTTAACTTCCTCAAAGACAGGGAAAAAGTCTTTACTTAGTGCAGTCCTACAATGAATGTGGGAATAAGCGCAATGGCATATAAGATATTGTTTATCATAACTAACTCCGTCCAAACAAGCGGGAGAAAGCCCAACGGTACCAATTAACCCCCGTATCACCCTTTGTCGATAGGCGTCACGGGATACGGATATGGAGGCAAATGTAGTCAGCACGCCGCTCTCCCAGCCGTTGTCAGTTTTCATGATCGAAAGCGCTACTTTTCTATCAAGTAGCTCCGTAGTTAGCCTCAGAATGATGAGAGCACCCCGCATGCCAGTAACGCTGGGTGGGTAACCCAGCCTGAGAGCGCTTAACTTACGTGAACTGACAGAAACCTTTGTGGCAAGGCCATTGGCACTTTTTATCATAGTTCATCTTAAATTACAGTAATAAGGACGGAAATTGTGTTTTGAGCTTTCAAGAATCTACATTTCTAACTTTGAAGGTGCGAATTCGCATGGGATTTTAGTATATGTTTTCATGGGCTGTTCAGTTACACGTGGTGCTGCGTGAAAGGACTTAGTTAAATCTGTGTATCGCCACAACGAGATTTTGAGTTACGTAACTCTTTGTTTCGTAAATTTTGCATTGCAAACTGGATACGAAAATTGGTAGGTTCACGACAAATTGTAAAATAGTAGGTAAACAAACAAATAGAACAGTTAAGCGGTTAATACTCAACCGTGCGAAAAATTCAATTAGGCCAGAACGAGAGCGGTGCAAAATGACGTCAGACCACAATGTACGAGATGCGAATTCTGTCATGGATCATGTGATGGCTGACCATAAAATAGGGCAAAACAACGCCTTAGCCAACAGTTCCATTGTGATTCAACAAGCATCAGAAACAGGGACCATGTCGTTAGTAGTAAATTTACATAGATAATCCGTTGCGCGAATGTATCCAGATTCGAAATATGGAGCAGGATACGTTTCCGTACAAACTAAAAGTGAACCGCACGTAACAATGGAGGCGGTTGAGCTGAGTAGTGGTGTTGATTCAGTGAGTTAAACAGCATAGAAGTTTAAATGAACACTAATATGAACAATGTAGATATAGGTACTACTACAAAGGTGGAAGCCAACATAAACCAGTTGGAAACCAATATTTAAGTGTGGAATTTAAAACTGAAAAATGAAAACAAGACTCAGATAGAGACTTATCATATTAAATGAGAAAGCACGATATCTAATTTGGATACGAACCGTCCGAAAAAAAGTATGAGAATTTGGCTATTTTGACTACGCAAAGCCAAGCCATCACACAAATAAGTGAAATCCGTAGTTAGTGATGAAGCAGAAGTAACATAAAGTCCGGAAAAAGTTACCTAATTTGAAGAAAAATTCGACACTGACATCCAGAGGACAGATGAAACGGTGGAACCTCTAACTGAGGGGAAATTACAAGTGACAGAGCCCGCAGTTAAGATAGAGGTTTCAGAAAAGTGTACATCCGAATTTGAGGAGTTGCACAACATTGTGACGAGTGCGCAACGAAGCGAAATTTCTTGTGTACAGCAGGTAGAAGCGACGACACTCCGTAAAAGGGCGGAATTGTTACGGTTACAAGTATTCTTTTGGTAAAAAAATTAGAGATCTTGAGTAAAGAGGATAAGTTCGATCCTCAGAAAAAACAAGGAAATGGGTATCCATCCGGTTTCATGAAAATCTAGGAGCACCCTCCTCCCGCAGAAATACGACCCAAGGAAAAGAAAATTTGATGATTGATTCGTTACCAGGGCATGCAAATCACTATGAGCTGAACCTGAGCTTGGAGAATTTGTTATTTCCATACTTTAAAAATATATTTATGGAAGACCATTTGTCTATACTGATGTAAGACAGCTTGTGGCTAGAAGTTTCCGTCACAAGAATGCCATACGATGCACGTGAATCTGTTGGAGAGTATTGTGAATTGTGATCCAAAAGGTTACACTATATGGTGAGTAGAATGTCTGAATGAGAGATCGTACGGGAGCTTTGGAAAAAATGGCCCGCCGATTCTACGTGATACTCAGAGACTAATCGTCATACTTTTGATACGTTTTTGGGAAAAGTGGAGACCGAAGGTAGACTGCACAAAACACGCAACCAAAAAGTGTTGAGAAATCAAAGGCGACCTGAACGAGGTGAAAGAAACGGACCAAAGATTAATACGATGAGAGAAAGAGGGCGGGGACGTTATTCTCATTGGGGAAGAGGAAACTTAAATGGTGACAGACCTCGAGAAGAAATGGATAACAAAGTGCTGTACAGGTCGGGAGCCTAACATATATGGGAAAGAGAAAAATTGCCCAAAAACAATAGTAGGCGTTATACGAAGTACTGGGAAACAGGGAATACAGGCGAGACCATCAACCATTGTTTGCATGAGCAGAAGTTCCCAAACTGAAACTATTGAAGGGTTCATATTGGGTTACAGTTGATGGAAAGAGATGAAGCAACAGCAGCTACTGGAGGAGACAAGTAAGAATCGAGTGGAATCGCAGGCTACAAGTAAAGAAAATAAGAGAGTTTGAGGTCAGCAAGGAATTTAAGAGATCGGAGTGCCGATCATGGAACATATTGTCGCAAGTGGCGTCAACAGAAAATGCAGGTAGGTATTGGAACTTAGTGATGTTGAGTGGAGTAAAGAATTCGACAGTAAGTCAACGAATTCCAACGATGAGGCATCAAAGGGGAAAAGAGAGGCAGTGGAAAAGAGTATGGCGCACAGACACATGATTAATTACAGATAATCTTATTCACACAAAGTAATCATCATTTCGAGTATCAGCCTGTTCAGATTTCAATAAATGTCTGGTGATAGACCTAGTACAAACCCATGGAAGTCAGTCGTGCATGGGGATGGAAGAACATTTATCCGACACGGACATTAATTTTGTACGTGTCTTGTATGTATTAGACATCCGCAGGAAGAAGAGAAGTACGCAAGCAGCAGTATAACGAGTTCATTTCTCCAGAAGGAGAAATAGATGGATTGATTTTAACCTGAGTAGGTTATTTAACCAGGAGGTTGCACAAGTTAGTAGATGGCCAAGCATCTTTATCATCAGAAAGCACTGCTAAGGTTGTAGGAGGGGAAGAACTTTCCAGTACTATGGTACTGAGGCATGACCTGAAAGATACAGGGAAGGAGGATGCTGCAGAAGTATATGTAAACATCATGCTACGGGAAAAGAAGGTGAGGAAAAAGCCTCCACATTGGATGTTCAAAAATGTAAAGACCAGATTGTTATTAAGGCAAAACCTAGCATTCTAAAATGATCTGTTGCAGGAATATGTAGAAGACTGAAAGGAGGACACTAGAATGAAGTAATGCCTGTAATGAGTGTTAAAGTGATGGTTGCTATGGACAACGTAGCAAGACCATAAGGTACCAACTCTTCTTGGACATTAGAACAGAAGAAGAGTTGTTCAGTTACATATTTCTGGCAGTACCATAACTTAGAGACCGACTGCTTAATGAAACAGAGAGCTGTAATGGACTGCAAACGAGAGTCTATTCCATGTCATGCAGGAAGGAAGTTGTTAAATATTTCTTTCGAAACAGCTTCTGTTATGAAAGAAAACCAGCTGAATTATACACTCCTGGAAATGGAAAAAAGAACACATTGACACCGGTGTGTCAGACCCACCGTACTTGCTCCGGACACTGCGAGAGGGCTGTACAAGCAATGATCACCCGCACGGCACAGCGGACACACCAGGAACCGCGGTGTTGGCCGTCGAATGGCGCTAGCTGCGCAGCATTTGTGCACCGCCGCCGTCAGTGTCAGCCAGTTTGCCGTGGCATACGGAGCTCCATCGCAGTCTTTAACACTGGTAGCATGCCGCGACAGCGTGGACGTGAACCGTATGTGCAGTTGACGGACTTTGAGCGAGGGCGTATAGTGGGCATGCGGGAGGCCGGGTGGACGTACCGCCGAATTGCTCAACACGTGGGGCGTGAGGTCTCCACAGTACATCGATGTTGTCGCCAGTGGTCGGCGGAAGGTGCACGTGCCCGTCGACCTGGGACCGGACCGCAGCGACGCACGGATGCACGCCAAGACCGTAGGATCCTACGCAGTGCCGTAGGGGACCGCACCGCCACTTCCCAGCAAATTAGGGACACTGTTGCTCCTGGGATATCGGCGAGGACCATTCGCAACCGGCTCCATGAAGATGGGCTACGGTCCCGCACACCGTTAGGCCGTCTTCCGCTCACGCCCCAACATCGTGCAGCCCGCCTCCAGTGGTGTCGCGACAGGCGTGAATGGAGGGACGAATGGAGACGTGTCGTCTTCAGCGATGAGAGTCGCTTCTGCCTTGGTGCCAATGATGGTCGTATGCGTGTTTGGCGCCGTGCAGGTGAGCGCCACAATCAGGACTGCATACGACCGAGGCACACAGGGCCAACACCCGGCATCGTGGTGTGGGGAGCGATCTCCTACACTGGCCGTACACCACTGGTGATCGTCGAGGGGACACTGAATAGTGCACGGTACATCCAAACCGTCATCAAACCCATCGTTCTACCATTCCTAGACCGGCAAGGGAACTTGCTGTTCCAACAGGACAATGCACGTCCGCATGTATCCCGTGCCACCCAACGTGCTCTAGAAGGTGTAAGTCAACTACCCTGGCCAGCAAGATCTCCGGATCCGTCCCCCATTGAGCATGTTTGGGACTGGATGAAGCGTCGTCTCACGCGGTCTGCACGTCCAGCACGAACGCTGGTCCAACTGAGGCGCCAGGTGGAAATGGCATGGCAAGCCGTTCCACAGGACTACATCCAGCATCTCTACGATCGTCTCCATGGGAGAATAGCAGCCTGCATTGCTGCGAAAGGTGGATATACACTGTACTAGTGCCGACATTGTGCACGCTCTGTTGCCTGTGTCTATGTGCCTGTGGTTCTGTCAGTGTGATCATGTGATGTATCTGACCCCAGGAATGTGTCAATAAAGTTTCTCCTTCCTGGGACAATGAATTCACGGTGTTCTTATTTCAATTTCCAGGAGTGTATATTGTACAAAGAAGAAGTGGAATTGGGTTTAGGGTTTGGATATAACTGGTGTCCATTCTGTAGTACTCTAGAAAAGGAAGGAAAGAAGCCAAATTTACGAAAAGTGGTAATCAAACAGATCTTTATTCAGGGACACAAAAGTATGTTTTGTTACAAGTATTAAAGGACAACATGGAATGTGACTGGATGCGAGCGTCACCTAGAAGTTTTTGCGCATGAATCAGTGTTCAGATCATCATTTGCTATTCCTTTAGCGAAGTATAACGGCGTACAAAGGAAAATAGGTCACGTACTTGAATGGAGGGTTTGAGAGAAAGACAATAAACTTTGTAACGATACGTTGGTAATTGTTGGAAAGAAATATGGCAGTGAAAAACTGTTATCGATGAATACACATAGAATAAGGTTGTGAAAAAAGATGCGGAATCACGAAATTATGCAGCATTTCTGTTTGGTGGAAAGTGTTACCACTACGTTGTGATGCCTTTTAGAGTGCATACTTTTGTCTCTGTTTCCATGCGCACAGTTGATAAGGTCTGAGACGCAAAATCTGTTTGCCTACAGTGGTATATGTAGCCGACGTAATCATCACTAGAAAAAATTTGGCAAGAACATTTGACATTACTCAGTAGGGTGGTCAGACCTCTAATAAGAAGAGAGATGATCCTGAGGTTGGAAAAGTGCACGTTTTCCAAGAAAGAAATAAAATTCTTAGGCTATATAGTTGCCACACAAGGAACAGGAAATAATCGTGACGAAAATGAGCAATTCAGAGTTGTTCAGCGCCAAGAACATATAAGCGGTTAATGTCGTTCCTTCTCCCACGTTCAGTTTATCGTCAATATGTGGACAAACAGGCCTTTAATCGTCTAAACAACTTATTGGAGGAAAACAGTGTATCCGTATAATGCCAAGAATGTAATGCGGCGGTTACTCGACTCAAGTAAACTTTGGCAATGAAATTAGGTTGTACCATCCTAAATCAAATGAGCCATTTCATATTGCTGTGGATAGCTCAGACTATGGGTTATGAGTGCCGGTTTTTCAGGAAATTAGATATGTCAAGTGTGCTGAACATCCTGTACCACATGCTCTATCAAGACTGCCACAGGGCAATAAGTTTGAGTAAAAGTAGCTAATGATGGTAGATTTGAAATAAATTCTTTCGACATAGTAAAGGGAAAATATAAAATGCAAGAAATAATTCAAAACATGAAATCGCAACAAAATGCCAATGATACACTCTGGTCTGAAGATTAGATTTGATTATGAAGGTGCTGGAAATAACAGAGCTTCATGTATAATGTACATATGGGCTCTATATTTAAAGAACGTTTGCAGTCCAGGAGTATTTCGACAAATAGAACTGATTATAGAGTATTTTCAGTAGACATACAGACATTATGTGGCTACTAAACGCGCTATGGAGATGTGTGTGTGTGTGTAACTTTTAAAAACATTGTGCATAGGGTTGTGCAGGCGATACAATTTAGTGATGTTTGCTATAAATCAAAAGTAATTACGCAACCAATCAAGGACCAATGCAACCCATAAAGCCAGAAGAAGTATTAGACATCGTGGCTGTTGACATTTTCGGTCTATTACCAATGACAATCGATGGTTTTATATATATTTTAGTTGAGTAGATTTGTTCTCCAAATAAGGGAGGCTTCATCAAATTCTGTGTATTAAAGTTGGTTCGTGACTGTTTCTTGAACGTAGGGGAGTCAAAGAGAATCCTGGCAAACCATGGTGCTCAAGTTTGCTCAAAGCGATGGCGAGAAGGGACTGGCTGACCAGCAGTAGGAAATGGTCCACATTTCAGCTTACCATCCTTCGACTAATCCGGCGACTAAGTATATATGTGAAGCAGGCCGTTTAATAGGACCTATTGTCACAGCAATGTAAATAGTGGGATATTTACGTAAAATAAATTATGAATTCATTGACAAACAAGAACACTGGTTTCACTGCAGAAGAGATCCTAATATATAAATAAATAAATAAAGAGAAAAATAAAACAAAGAGAAACTGATCTAAGACATCAGTAGAGGAGTAACTAGAGTTTCCTCCTAGGGATGAGTTAGATAGCAGTGTTAAAAAATCGATGTTCAAAGAAAGAAGAAAAGTAGACTGAGGTAATAATTCGTCAACACGATGAAAGAGTTAGAACAGGAAACACATATTATGTGATGTATGTATCTACCTAGCTTGTGTACGTTCGAAGTACCATTCATGCAAGCACCACTTACTAAAAGAGTTCTCTATGTTACAGAAAAACTTGAAACCAAATGTTGGTATCATGATGTGGGAAACTGTGATCTAAGCTGAGCCTTGTGTACACGTCGCTTACATACACATTGAAATGAAAAGAGTGAGCGGAAGACTTACTACTAAGTAGTGGGAGTGATATGTAAGGAGAATGGAAGGCATAAAGGTAATAGACGCTCACAGAAGGCGTCACCTGCAGAGAAAGTTCAAGTTCCAGTAGAAGGCGTTAGAGCAGGAAGTGTTTTAGTATGTGTATTTATGTAAAAATATAAGATTTAGTTAAGTAAATTTTGAGGAATTAAATTTTGTTCTAACATTCCACATAAAAGTGGAAAGCTCATGTGTACCAAGTGTTATACAAAAGTTTATGTACAAGTATAATGATATAAACGCATAGAGAAAGATAATAGTGAGTATGGTATAAAATGAGGTCACATTATCCTGTTGGAATACACCAGGTTATAATTGTTGAGTTGACGATACAAATAAGTAGCGCATATGTACCATAACCTTAATTCAAGTTCAGAATATTTGACAGTTTAAAATGCCAGTCGAGGTGGCCGAGCGCTTCTGGGCGCTTCAGTCCGGAACCGCGCTGCTGCTACGGTCGCAGGTTCGAATCCTGCCTCGGGCATGGATGAGTGTGATGTCCTTAGGTTAGTTAGGTTTAAGTAGTTCTACGTTCTAGGGGTCTGATGACCTCAGATGTTAAGTCCCATAGTGCTTAGAGCCATATGAACCGTTTTTTGAACAGTTTATAATAAAAATTTGAAGGAGGGGGGAATTTCTCATGGCAGAGGCTTTTTCATATCTAGGGAAGCTGTGACACTTAGAACACGACGTCACACAACTTAACTGAATAAGGGTATGTAATGTGATAAATGCAAAAGTTTTAAGTTCATCATTAGTTGTTATTTTGTGGAAGAGGGTAACTGATACTATATAAAGTTCGATTGTCTCAGACCAGTAAAATAATATAGATGCACAGTGGATATTCTTCTCAGCAGGCAAGCTGACTTGGCGAAGACCAGTCGTGCCCAAGCGCTGAAAGAAACAGACGCAGGTTGGCAGGCACAGAGTCCGGACACCAGTCGAGTTTCGTCTTCACGTTAGGAATGTTCACATTCCAGAATTATTACGGCCAGCTCTAATATCGGAACAGGCAGAAGATGATGGGAAAATGTTACTTATGTTGTGGAATGCAAGACTTTCCAAACTAAAAATGATAGCAACGTTATGAGTGGCTAACAAGAATGTACTGGCATCAACAAGCATTAAGACATGAGACATCAGTTCTATACTGAGACGAGGGGACTTCAATCGTCAGCCACCTCATCTCAACAGAGGCACATCAGCACCTACGTACTCAAGGCGAGGCTGGCATTATGCTTGTTAACCGTTTTAGGAACTGTCACAGTGATAGGTCAGTATTTCAAACCATGTGAAGCAGCCATGGAAAATAGAGTAAATTTTAGTTAACTGAATTTAAATCACTCGTTATCTTAAGAAGTTTACTTTCTTCTTTATTCAAGTAAATTTTAGTGGAAAGTTTGACTGTATGACTGCTTTTTTTCAGAATTTCACGATTAAGACGAAAGCTTGTCGACAGAAGTATTATAAGCATACTACGGTGAACGCTCACTCAGAGATGAAGAATTTTTCACATATGATATGGCCATTTTTTATAATTAAATTTTCTAACAACACGTTTCAGTTAATTTTCCTGACCAGATTTTCTAAAGTAATAGTTAACATGATAACTTTTCAGTCACATTGCATAATAGTGATTTCCTACAGTAGTGAACGTGCTACAATTAAATTAAAGTCAGCTTATCCATACCGGGTTTGAGTTTATAGAAAGCTTTAATGCATAACACGTACATATTCCAGTTAAAAGTAATATCAGTCTTGTTAAACAAAGATTTCAGATTAATACAAGTTTCCGAATTTCATAGCAGCCACGTTTCTTTCAGAAACGTTGAAAAAAATTTACTCTCTCAGAGCTGGCGACCAGTCTTTGTAGTATTCGTTGAGTTTTTCGGGGGAAGTCTTACAGTAAGTGAACACAGCTCTCCTCAGGCATCACTGAGATTAACTGCTGTTGCTGCAACTTATTGTACTCTCAAACGCACAGTAGTTGGCGTAAGGCAGGAAGTGATTTATTTCAGGTTATGGTTATGGTACTCACCTATCGTAGAATGAATCATCTAATCATTCTGCACATTGGTAATAAAGTTCGATACTCGAATTTTCCTATGGAATTAGTAAAAATACATTAGGAAGACCAGTCAATAGTTCAATAAATATTTAGCAATCTAAAGGCGAAAAAATTTACAATAGTGCATAACGTATGTTAGGCAGGGTCTGTGGAGTTCGGTAATGTTTCCCCTGACATACTTGCATGTATGAAGGAAGACTGCATCGAACTTCACACACAGTGGCAAATACAGACACTGCACTATTGTCCGTCATGCCCAAGCCAAGGAAATCTGACGCGAAAAGTAAGTAAGTGTCTCCCTGTGCAGAAATCATATAAATGCGAGAAATACGGACATAAGGAAGTTTGCGTCTGTTCGGGAATACGTGATCAGATAGCAGAAGCGATTAAGGCGATTAGTTCTGTCAAGGGTATAAATACGTAAAAGCCCAACTGGGTGAGCAAATGTGAACGAGTATAGGGCAGTAACATTCTCAAGGCAGGCCAGGCGGCAATTTTTCGTGGTTAAGTGTCGCTTAGCTCGCTTTCGTTGCAAAACAGAGGTGCCTGCAAAGTCTGCATTGTGGCCACAGATTCTGTTAACTTCCTTCAGAGCAGAGAAAAAAATCTCCACTTGTACATCCTGTCAATGATGGGGCAATAAGCGCACAGGCACGTACACTGATCTGTCAGACCGTATATGACTACTGACCTACTGTCGACATAGACCAGTCAAGGCGGTAGCAGCGTCACCTGGCGAAGAATTACTGCTAGTCAGACACACTCACGGTGCATGTCTACCAGTGAGCGTGCGGTCCGTGTTTAGAATGGGGAAGGCGCACGATCTATCTGTGTTCCCCGCAGGGTAGTTCGTGATGGCCCGGAGGCTTGGCACGACATTTTTGGAAAAGCACGACTTGACCGATGTATGAAGAGAACTGTGGTGAATGCCTCCAATACGTGGCGAAATCGAGGTGTAACCACGTCCAAACGTCTTGGGACTGGGTGACCATCCCTCATTACAGTCATTACAGATCTCGGACGCCGTAGGATGGGCAGACTGGTAAAACAGGACAGGTGGCAAACTGGGGCGGAACTAACACCAGAGATCAATACTGGGCACAATGCAAGTGTGTCTGATAGTGCACTGCACCGAACAGTCGTGAAAATGGTCCTCCACAGCCGACGACCTGTGCGTACGCAAATGTTAATACCATGACATCGGCAAATACGACTGAAAGGGGCACGTGGCCATCGGCAATGGACTAAGGTACAGTAGCAGAGCGCTGCACGGTCTGATGAATCCCGATACTTTCTTCATCATGCCGATGGGAGCGCGTGAATCTGTCGTCTTTCAGAGGAACAGCTCCTTGACACCTGTACTGCGGGGCGGAAACAAGCTGGCGGCGGGTCCATTATGCTCTGGGGAACATTCACGTAGGTAACCATGGATCTAGTGGAGCTTGTTCAAGGCATCATGGCGGCCGAAGTGTATTATATATTGGTTACAGATCACGTACACCCTTTAATGACTATCAAGTTTACAGACGGCAGTGGCATTTTTCAACAAGATGCTGCCCCGTGTCCTAAGGCAAAGAGTGTGATGGAGTGGCTGGAAGAACATAGTGGCGAGTTTCTGTTGACGTGTTGGCCTCTTAACTTACCAGATTTGAACCCGATCTAACACATCTGTACTGTGATTGAGACTGACGTCAGAGCTCATCTCCCTCTACCTTGGAGTTTACGGGAATTAGGTGACTTGTGTGTGCAAATGTGGTGCAGACTCCGTCCAGCGATCTACCGAGGCCTCACTGCTTCCGTTCCACCACGCGTCGCCGCTGTCATCCGTACCAAAGGTGGATACACCAGCTATTAGGTACGTGGTCGTTATGTTGTGGATGATTAATGTAACTCACTGCTCATCGTAGCTAAACTTAAATTACAATACTACGAAATGAAATAGTGGGTCGCGCTTTTGTGATAGTAAATTTCTAACTATTCAGGTAATCGGTCTCATTGTATCTTAGTGAAAGTTGAGACGAGCCGTTCGGCTTCACGCTCTATCAGTAGAAAGAGAACATTCTTAGGATCACTCCGTTATACACCTATATGGTTGTCCGTCTGTTAAGACCCGTTCTTCTCAGGAACTATTACAAGTAGCGGGTTGAATTTTATGTTAAATTCAAGGGTCTACAGTCCCTGCGCACTGTAAATAATTGAAGGCTCCAAATCAGTGCAATCAAAATTACATGACCCTTTGTGACAACCTTGAAAAGGATAGATAACGACTCATCAAATAGCGGAGATGCTGAGTCGCAGTTAGGCACAACAATAAGACGGCAAAAAGAGGTAAGCTTTCGGCCAAAAGTGTCTTCATCGGAATCACGCAAAACACACAAACACACATACGTTCACATACAAACGCAACTCACAAACACATGACCACAATCTCCGACGGTCAAGGCCATTGTTCAATTCTGGATTTTCCATTGTTTGATACGACCCTACATGCCGCATATTATCGTACTAACAATCTCGATGTTCAGTACCTGTAGATGACCTACGTCTGTCGATGTCGGGCCTAGTTGTCTAGCGGTAAACTCCGTACCAGAACACCGAGAGATCACGGAATCGAATATCGTTCAGGGAAGGGATTTTTCACGCTTCGAAAACCTAGTCTTCACCTCCCAATCCTGTGAGGAGCCGCCAGAAAATAGACATCGTTAGTATTCCATGTTGAACTGCAGGACCCCTTCCTAAGTTGGATATCTGGGGTAAATTAGTGACACTCGAGTCGCCGAAGTGGTGTCCAATACAAAGACTTGCACGAAGCCACTGAGACAAATAATATTATTATTATTATCTCAATACATAATAATTTTCGTACGAAACCATTAGAGCGCACTTCTGTCCAATTCTTTTCTCTCAAACTCTCCGGGCTTCGGAGGGCACAACGGCACTGACCGGCCGCCGTGTCATCTTCAGCCAATAGGCGTCGCTGGATGCAGCTACTGACGGGCATATGGTCAGGACACAGCTCTCCCAGCAGTTGTCAGTTGTGACAGAAGCCTCTACTTCGCAGTCGAGTAGTGCCCCAAATGGCCTCACAGGGGCGGATTGCTACCCGCTTGTCAATATCACTCGGATCGTTGGATCTTCTCAGATTAGTGGACTGAGTCACGTGACAATATATTCTATGTGAGCAGATCGTGAGTACCTGGAAGTTATAAATTGTGAAGAATGGTAAATGAAAAAAGTAATCCACAGCTCCGGCAGCACTTAAGTCCGGTGATCTGACGGGAACCGGTGTTACCATTGAGGCAAGGCCGTCGGCACAGTTATTCTCTACACATTGCAAATCCTGATATTATTATTAATGGTACGCAATTTTGCAAAATCTTCAAAAGCCGTCCAATTGAGGACTTCACAATTCTTTCTGCAGGTGTTAGCATGAAATTAGAATAAAAGGCTAATTATCCTAACAAGCGCTGTTAGTACATTTCAGTGTTCGTGCTTTAGCCGTTGAAACATGGATTCCAGAGGGCAACTGCCGCTTTTAAAAATTCCCACGGCGTTTAAGTGAAGTAAATTGACTTGCAGGGCAGGAAATCTGCGAGCGTCGGAAGACACATCGGAGCGAGCGCGCGGCCACATTAATTAGGAGCAAACACTGCACGCACTCAGTTAACATGCAAAGCGTGTTTACGTAAAGACACAAGCGCCAGCCTGCCTTCCACAGACCAACAACCGTAACAAGTCAGCAGTGCACAGACGGAAATTTAGGCCCATTGTTATCCCCTCTCGTGTTTTGGTCTCTTCGGGCACGAACAAAAGATGTCTTGTTAGGCGCTCTCACACTTCCAGTCTTAAACTGAGGGTTTCATAGTAACTATTTTTTATGTGCTGTTTTCAAAAGTAGTTAGAGCGTTGAACTACTTATACTGATGCCATAAATGTAGATTATTTATTTCAATTACTGTTCTTCATCATTTATAGCTTCCAGGTATACAACATAGTCTCACATAGGATATATTGTCACATTACTCAGTCCACTAACCTGAGATGATCCAACACTCCTGAGACCTTCGCTTCATAGTGACGACCAAAACTAGGTAAATTAGTGTTTCAGATAATGCCCTTTCTCATTCTATCGCTGTGTGTGTGTGTGTGTGTGTGTGTGTGTGTGTGTGTGTATGTGCGTGTGTGTGTTTGTGTGTACGTAGATAATACCCTTTTTCATTCTATCGCTGTGTGTGTGAGTGTGTGTGTGTGTGTGTGTGTGTGTGTGTGTGTGTGTGTTTGTGTTTGTGTGCGTGTGTGCGTGTGCAATATTTTATGACATTGCACACATCTCCTAGGAATTTCGAAGACGTTCTATACGTTACTGATATTAAAATTCGATGTGTAGGAGTGACTCAAACTCGCCTCCACAGCATATTTTGAAATTTATAAAGATGAAAACACGCCACAAAAATAGCTCTTGGCATCCTCCAGACCACTCAGAAAGAGAAAGTTGTTTTAAAAACTTTTCGATGTGATAAATAAGATAGTGACCCACCCATATTTTGAATTAATAAGATTTTAGTCAGTGGAATACACTCTGAAATTCAACACCAGAAATTTAATAGGAGAAAACAGAGCTTCGTTTCGCCTTACGATTACCAATGTACGGAGTTAGTCCAGAAAGTAAGATACACATGTCTTCCCGCACTAATACCATTACGCAACTCGAGTGGTGGATTGTCAGAAGATAATATATTTTTCGATATTCCAGAAGACACAGTTCTGCTGCGTTATATTTAACGGTTATATCGGAGGGTGTGACTGTAGTGACGAGGCAGAGATTAAGTACGCGGGACGGTGCGATTCTTGTGTGTAAGACGTTTACATTTCTCACAGATTCATCCTAAAATTTTGGTGGTTCATGAACCAGATGGTACGTAGCATCCAGCCGTAGCAAAATGCTGCCAACAATGTTACCATATCCACACGTATATAGGTAATGCTGGTCGGGAATTCCATATCTTTCACCCTACGATTTACAACTTATCGGCAAGGTGAACGACAATCTGGGAAGTAAGAGATTTGACAACAATAAGGATATTCGTACAGTGGTTCTCGAATAGTTCCGTGACCAAGGGGCGATTTCATACCCTTGAAGGTGCTAAACTGTTGCTAGAAAGTTCCGTCGGTTGTTTACAGACAGTGAATATTTTGAAAAATAACGTCCTGTATCTGTGTCACTTTAAAGCGTAATGCAGAATTCAATAAAATTTACTTTACCTGCCATGTTAATTTGTAACTTACCTTCTTGAAGTTTCCTTGCTGTAACAGAATGGAGCAATAAACCTTTTAACGAAAACGAATGGAAGATTTATATCCACAAAATCGTACGCACGACAGAAGAAATGGTTTATAGGAAACGGCTAATAATGATTACGATGATTCTCACACATGTTCTACAACTATAGAACAGTTGTACACACTGGAAATTAGATTTTATTAAGATCAAATGTAAGATTATCAGATTCGCCAGTATCAGGAAAGTCTCGGGGATCCGTCATGCAACACAAATGTAAAGATCGTACGATAAAGGACACGTGAGTGTAACAACACTAATTATTTCGTTGTTACCGATTTTCATAATCATTTCACCTACAAATCTGTAGTTTTCATGCTTACCGATTCTCAGTATGAAATTTATTTTCTAATTTCTATAATTACAAATATGTCTGCAATTTTCTTCTTCATATATTCAACTACCTGATACATCAAGATGAGTTTTGAGTAGGAAAAGGAACATCAATGTAAACAAAAATAAAATAAAAAAACAGAGAATTTTCGCATTACCTACAGATACACGATGTCATAAAATCATTATTCCTTACATTAAAAAATTTTCGTAATGCTCGTCAACGTGTAATGTTCTTCATTTTTAGGGTGATTGGCTTTTATCTATAGTTTCAAAATTACAGCAAACTGCATGACAGGAGTTCTGCTGTTTTACTATTTATGAACAGTTCTTCCTCTATAGAAGAATACGCACGTGGCTCGTATGCCCAACTAAGAGCTGCATTTCACCTTACATTGTCTTGACGACCATAAGGAAGATCTGCGTAGAGCTTCGCAGAAAATGTCTGGATTCTAAAATCTATACTTCTTGTGAAAAATAATGAGTAAGGAATTTTCGCGTGGATATTGGGAGATAATAATCAGCTGCCTGCAGTTTACGACGATTCAGAATTTCTTTAAATATGAACATTAAATCAGCGCAGATATATTTCGTTCAGCACACAGTCACATGTAATGTAATTCACATCATGCTTTTCATCAGATCAGTTAAACAGAATTTCGACACAGGCACAGATAGGACGGCTTTATAAAACCGATATGACGCTCAGCTATACTAAAAGCTATTCATTCGCTAACTGATTTCTAGGGCCGCATTTAAAAGCAACTGGATCACAATGATACACCAAAAAGGTTTCGGAACATATTGGCCCTTATAATACAGCCAGTTTTGGGTTTTCTATGTCTTTTCATGGTTACAAGTGTAGCAAATGTCCCTCTGGAATAAATTATATTCATAACACCACAAGTTTACTTTGCTACCAACTCTGAATGTAGCAATGCCATCTGTTCCTAAATATTGTGTCTCAAATATGGAAAAAATATAAGAGAACAATAATATAATAATACGGCACTAAAATGGTAATGATATTTTTGTTTTTCGTTTCATTTAAAACTATATACGGCATCGTCATACATATGACATACCCATAATTTTTGCCAAATTTAAGATTTACCGTATGCTTAGAAAATATGTGTTATTTATTGATTGAGTGTTAATGCAATGTTGTACCTGGTTCCTAACATGCGTCAGTGGCGTTTGTTCTTAGTTCTGCCATTCGGTAGGAAGACATTGGTAACCAAATGGAATATGCGTTTAACATTATACTTTGACAGCTGAATTTTGATATTGATATGGACAAAATATACAGTCTATTCTGAAAAATAGCCCAAATACCACAGTCTGTAATGAGAACTTAAAATGTGCTTCACAATCATTTTCGGTCTGAAATTACATTGGTGTTTACTCTACATTAGACCAGAAAATATATAGGTATGTGGACCCGATGGGACGGTTCGTTAACTGTTTGGGTAGAATTCTTAGGGTCCGCCAACAGCAGCTGTTCAAATGGTTCAAATGGCTCTGAGCACTATGGGACTTAACTTCTAAGGTCATCAGTCCCCTAGAACTTAGAACTACTTAAACCTAACTAACCTAAGGACATCACACACATCCATGCCAGAGGCAGGATTCGAAGCTGCGTCCGTAGCGGTCGCGACGTTCCAGACTGTAGCGCCTAGAACCGCTCGAGCAGCTTTACATTCCGAGCTAACTAACCGAAGGTGCGTTCCATCACTGAATGAATTTCACCACATATAAATTGACTCGATTGATGGTTGTGTCACATTGATAGTGAGTTGACAACCATTCCTGCTATCCCATAAGCAAATTCTGTGTGTCTGACTGCTATAAAGTCCGTTGCCCTCATTAGTATTCAAAAACAATGAAATACACAGTCCATACTGAAAAAATATAGGAAAACCAGCATTTAATGAAATCAGCGTGAGAGACCACATGGGACTGGCTATTTTAAGCAGTAGGAATTTCGAGGAACTTTGTTTCACAGACGACGCATGAAAAAAGGCAAGTACAAAAGTCACAAACTCAAATTTCGACTATCTTAGCGGATGTTGTAGTGGAGGTCCTGTGTGTATTTATTATAAATTACGTGCTAATGCTTCATACTTAGTATGGTCCCGTATCATCTGGTTTGATAACTTATACAGCCTATTAAACTGTGAATTACGAGTGAATTACGAAGTAGGGCCTGTGACGTTCTCATGCGCTTATGAATGCCTGTGTTATTGCTACAGTATCTCTCTTGGATTCTAAAGTCGCACATTGTGTCCCATGAGAGAAAAAGACCCGGTGCGACACAAATACAGTGAAGCACTATGACTGGTGGTGCCGTTTCAGTGGATGTTCCCATCGTTGTATCACCCCATTGACTATACCCACCCATTCTCATTGGGCTGTCATTCATTAATACTCAAAGAGGTAAACTTTCAAGCAGAATAACGTGTCCCTAACAGAATGAATGAATATACATCGCGTATAATGTACATTCTGGCACGTTAAAAATAATAACCTAGCGTACATTACAAACCGATATAAACGAATTAAGGCCTTTGTGGTATGTGTTGGTGGTATTGCATGATGTTAGTGATCCACTGTACTGATTACGAGTAACTAGTGTCGAGGTTCAAAATATTTCACACGACAATTTTGTTCTATGCCATATGGTGTACTTGCATTCCGCTGGATTAAGACACCTTTAAATCCCATGGAGTCATCAAAGTAGCGATTAGGTAACCAAAATCTCCGTGCCCTTACCTCGAATGAAAATAACAAATGACCCATTGAGGTACGATAAAAATTAACAGCATTCACGTGCAGAAAATGTCAGTAACATTCAATTGACTAGGGATTATAAAATTTTATTACAACATTTAAAAGTTTATACTTATGAAAGTAAAGTTACTGGTTTTTGTGAGTCTCCCACGAGGTGAATTTCGCACAACTGGCAAGTTTATATGTACTATAGAATTGTTTTTAGATTTCGTGTGATTTGAATAAGTTCCAATTTATTCAAATAACAGCTACCTGAGAAATTATGTTTATATAATTTATGTCAAAACAATATTTTCAGCTGTTTAAGACAGTCAGTTGTCACAGAGATGTGAATGAAGTCACAGCTGCAGGTTGTACACAGTTTAGCTTAATTAAAAGTGGTGAATACACGCATTTTGGCCTGTGTTTCCCAAGCGATATGTTGAGTAAACCTATAAACTCCCAAAGCAGAACCCTCCAGAAAAAAAGGATGCTGCGAAGTTAATAGGCTGTTAAATGCTCAACGTCTGGGGCGTCCGCAACATAAATACACGTTATTTGCACCACTGAATACGCCATGAGCATGGGAAAAAGGAAACTTTCTGCGTGGCCAATTACACATATGGTCTGGAAAGGGTCCTGCACGTAACTTGTTCTCACACCAAAGAGTGAAACATTTTGTTATTTATCGTAGACGGAATGGCTATATAAAATTATTTCAAATTAATAAGTGTATTAGAAGTATCACATTATTTACTTAATGAAAATACATATATTCATGCAGTATGAAATAGCGTCCGTCTCTTTTAGCGATGTCGTTAAATAACATAAATTTTTTATGAAGCTGCCAATGGTAGATGAAAGGAAATGAAAGTCATGATTTTCGATGTAATAAAAAAATGTTTTGGGGGAATTCTTTGAATTATGACAGCAATGATACAAATGTAATACCTGGGTAAAGAGTAATACACCAATCATCAATACAGCTGACTGCTGATGTAAAAGAAGTAAGCAGCCACTGCGGAAAACTACATGCCTTTAGTCATCCTGCCCACTTATGCGGTTCTTCTACTCTTCTTAATAGTAGTAGTAGTAGTAGTAGTAGTAGTAGTAGTAACTTTATTCATCCGTAGATCTCTTTTTACAAGGATATAGGACATGTCAAAGTATTTACTAATTTATATCATCTTAAAATAAGCTAATTCATATACACATATATTTACAGACTTCTAGTTAGAGATAATCATTAGATTTACTCCTGGTATAGAATACGTTTCTTACAAATAACTTATTAAATAATGTAATGCCACACTGTTCACTCATATATCACTGTCAGTCACTGCATACCCTATACACACATTTTTCATAACACTTCATTCACTACACACACACACACACACACACACACACACACACACACACAGTAGTATTAGTATTGTGCTATGCATAGCAAATCTTGGGGGTAAGTTTTTCTAGAAGAGGAAAAGAAGCAAAAAAACATAAAGTGAAGGTGTTATGTGGAATCGTAGATATTTTATATTCATTATTATTATTACTTATTTGTTTAACATTTTTTATCAAACCCAAAGTCTGTTTTACTTACGTAATCCTTCAATGTATCAAATGTATTGCATGACAGGTACTTCTTAGCAGCCTTTTTAAATAAGTGTATTTTTGCAATTTCTTTAATCTCTTTTGGTAATTTACTGTACAGTTTCATTCGTTGGTTGAAAATGCTGTTTTGGGAGTTATATTTATGTTTTTTTGGTAAATGTAACTTGAATCTATCTCTTGTTGCATGGTCATGGACAGAGCCGTTTGTGCAGTAATTCCCAATGTTAAGTGTATTCACATGGAGCAGTTAATATCCTCAGTGTTTTGAACAGATCATTGCAATGAGCTCAACTAGTATTTTTGGTTATTATTCTTATGGCACTTTTCTGGTGTTTGAAAACTGAGTTCATACTTTGTGCATTTGTTTCCCAGAAAAGAATATGTTTCACACCACTTCATCAATATTTATTCCTAGAAATTTTGCATTTGTTACATACTCTATAGAGATGCCATCTACATTTAATTTAATATTGTCATTCTTCCTCTTCAAACTGAAATTCATGGCATTAGTTTTCTTTATGTTCAGTGTCACTTTATTGTTTATTGCCCAACCATAAACTTCCTTGAGAGTTTCATTTGCTTTCTCAGCAAGGACATCTCTTGTTTTCTCAGTGACTATAGTATTGCTGTCATCAGCGAAGAGAATTTTTTCACCATGAGTAACACTACTTTGAAAGTCATTGATATATATCAGGAACAGTATTGGTTCTAATATTCTACCTTGCGGAACCCCTATATTAACGTATTTGGTTCTGATAAGTGTTTTACTAAATGTTTACATATATTTGAAGTATGTGTTATCTCTACTTTTTGTGTCCTATTTGTTAGGTATGATCGAAACCAGTCATTAGCTACCCCTCTTATTTCTAATGCTTCTAATTTATTTAATATAATCTTGTGGTCGAGAGTATCAAACGCCTTAGAAAGATCCAAAAAAATGCCTGTGACACACTCATCTGCATCAAGAGCATCAAGTACAACTTTTGTGAATTCTACTGTGGTAACCAAAATGGAATTCGCTTAAACGATTGTATTTATTCAGGTAATTCATTAATCTGTTTTTCATAATTGCTTCTATTATTTTTGAGAATGGTGACAGCAGGTAAATGGGCCAGTAATTTTCTATGTCTTCAGCATTACCTTTCTTACGCATAGGTACAACTCTTGGCTGTTTTAACTGCTCTGGAAATGTCCCTGATGTGAAGCATTCATTTATTATATTTGTTATGGGACTTGTATAAGCCCTATGCGTTGTTTCAGTTCACACATAGGTACTTCATTTAAGCCTACTGACTTTTTTATTTTTTAGTTTTTGAACAGTTTTATTGACTTCTTTTTCTGTGGTTGGGAGTAACATCATTCTATTTAGTGCAACGTTATTTACAAGTGTTATATTTGTTTGGGGGAATTTTTGTTGTAACTGTTCTGCAATACTTCAAAATGCTCTTTTACATAGTTTTCTAAGTGCTGTGGATCATTTATTACCCTATCCACCTCCCTCATCAGTATGTTATTCTGCATTTGTTTGCCTTCCCCGTTTCCTTTTTTATAACATCCCAGACTGCTTTTCTTTTATTCTCTGCATTATATATTTTTTTTGTCATTAAATGCCTTTTTTGCAGGAATCAGAACCTTCCTATAGATCGTTTTGTATCTGTGGTAGAAATTTTGGAATTCTGGATCATTGTGAATCCTTTTCACGGGGGGAATTCTTAATAACTACTGTTAGCCATCTGTTTTTGTGAGGTGTTGATACAGACTTTTGGAAATGACTTTTCAAAGTTCAATTTCAACAATACGGAGAATTTAGAGAATTTCATATTCTCATTGACTTCCTTATACGCTTCATCTCAGCTTTGTTTTTCTGGTTCTTTTGAAAAATCTTTTATTTTGATTTCTGATAGATGTCGTTTGTAGGTTTGTAGTTTAGGGAATGATTCGATGTCTGATTTTACTGTTGTTATTTGACAGAGATGGTCTGATAGTCGGAGATCTTTTACAGCTACATCATATTTTTCCCTGTCCTTTGTACTTGAGGCTTCATCTAGAACTTCTGATAACTTACTGAAAAAAGTGTCCACATTACCACTGAGAGATCCATACACACAAAAAAATGGTTAATTTCTTGACGTTATCAAGCCATCTTAATTCAATAGCTGATATTTCAAAGTGTTTGTCTTCACTTGCCGTACTGAGGTCACGTCTTGATTTGAACTGTGTTCCTTTTCTGATACAAATGCACAATCCTCCACCCCTTGAAGCAGTTCTGCAGTAAGAGTTAGCCTTTTCATACAATGATAATACTACATGTTAGATTTCTGTGTCTCTACACCAGTGCTCAGAAATAAAAAATACTGTGCAGTTCAAAGATCGGAGCTCAACTTCTAATAGTTGCATTTAATTTTTTATTGGTTGCATGTTTTGATGCAGGATTGTTAAGTTTTTGAAATGCCCCTTGTTATTCTTTCAAATGGTTTGTTTTTCTTTGTGACATCTGCTATATGTGATATTTGAGGTGTTAAAATCTGTCTTGTGGCTTATTGTTCCAGTATTTTTTAAAGTGCTGGAAATACGCTTTAGGCAAGGGCACCTGTTGTCTAGATTTATCCTAAAAAAGACCTACTTTTCCTACCTATCACAACAGGTATTTGACCATGTGTGGCCCGAGATCCACCCCCTATACTTTCACGAATCAGCTGTACCAATCTTCCCTTCCCAGTCCTGTTTAGGTGTAGGCTATGCCTAGTGAAACCCCATCTGTTGATAGTCCCGACGGGCACCAAAGTTGGCTGTCCTCAGAGCCATCCCTAACCCCACATTGATTCGCCTCACAGCTCCATCAAGGAGTGGCCGATCGCGACGCCGGAACAGCTCAACAATGTATACGTTGGTGCCATGAGTCAGGGAAGCTATCTTGTCCAGGTCACAACCTCTGTCATATGCTCCATCCCTATCCGAAAAGTTTCCCGCCCCACCCACTTTCACCACATGGTCCTCTTTTGTAAAATCCATACTTAAAGACCCTAGGTCCCCTATCACATGACTTAGCCCTGCATTTATCTTGAAGATACTGGAGGCCTGGTACGCTGCCCCTAAACTTTCCTGTAACTGACGGCCTACAACTCCACCATGGCTACTACCTAGCAGCAGCACTTTCTTCTTCCTGAGACTTTGTACATACCTAGCCTTCTTGGTCTCGCCTCAAATGTGCTGCACAATTCCTGCTCCTCGTTGTACCTGAGACTCTTCTACACTTAACTCTGGCAGTGGTAGATACATGTTATGATAAAACTCTCAGATCGCGGTCTCTTTCTTCCTATCCTCCTAACAGCTGTTAGTTTCCAACCACCCGCTACTCCCCTATCTCCCTTGATCCTTATCAGTTCCTTCCTTGCTTCCTCCAACTGTGCCTGAAAGGCACAAATTTTCCTTTCCTGTTCCCAAATCAAATGGTTCCTACTGCATACTCTGCAGTTCCAGGAGAGAGCCTCTTCTGTTCTCCCATCATTCTCCCCACAGTAGCCTGCCTCAGTGAAAATATTTCCTACAAGATTAGCGACAAATTCCTCTACTCACTACCCTATAACAGCTCCCACATTTCTCACTCATGGTAAATTTGGAAAGAATAACTAAGTTTAAAATTTTTTTTTAAATTTGTCAAGGATGCGAGATTGGCTCTGTGTAAACTAAAGACGACACTATGGTCTTGTGTGCGGGGGTTGTTGTTTTTGTACTGATTTAGAGATACAATGGCAGAGGAATGAATTTGTAATTTATTTTCTTTCAGATAAATTACTTTATCACGGGTGTTTATCAGGTTTTTAAACGTTTACAACTCGGAAAATTTTGGCCTAGATCGCGTCTATCTAACTAGTAAGCAACACGAAATGTGTTAATTAAAATGATTTAAAAACGTTTAATTACACTTTTACAGCGGCAATAGATACTCATAAAACTGGTAGCTGTCTTTTTAAACGAATTTTGCACTATCTAGAAAACTTGAATAGAATTTTTTGTGTTTGCCACACAAAATTTCGGGTTATGTCTCTATTATCGGGACTTCAGCTAAAGAACACGTTTTTTCAAGAACAAGCGATGCTGGGACGCTAATATTCAGTTGTGTGACAAGAACAAACATAACAGTAAGTATACACAACAAATAAAATTTAAATTTGACACTATTCCATTTTAAATAAGTTCTTTTAGCGGACGAAGAAAATACCTGTGATCTCACTCGGCGGCCATGTTGATAATTCACAACTGATGAATAATACGGAATATAAACTATAGTTAGTGACAATTCTTGGCCACGTTTATTGTGTTTAGCCGCCTTAGTACCTCCTCCACGCCTTCACACGCTCGTGTTGCCTTCACAGAAACGTCAGAGGCTGTGGTAGAGCGGTTTGTCATCATTCGCAGAATACGAATAGCTTCATAAGCACACACGGACCCTCTCTCTCTCTCTCTGTGTGTGTGTGTGTGTGTGTCTCTCTCTCACATACATACAGGGGTGGTTCTAGAGGTCGGTCAGGGGGGGTGGGGTAATTGGGGGAGGGAGGTGTTGGAGGAGTGGAATATCGTTTAACAAAAGGAGAGTTGGGTCCTCCGCCGAAAAAATGGTAAAATTTGGTGTTGCTTAAAGTAATTTTTGGTAACTGTTTTGGAATTCAAGGTTTAAGAGAAACTTATTTTCACGTGGGAGATTTAATAAATTACATAAACCATGGAAAAGGTCGACTTACAGCAAATAAGTTTTCATTAATTTTCTGGATACAGAAGGTGACATAAATGTAAAAACTTGAACCTGACGTGAATATAAATAAATTCACTTTATATTTACGTCTTCTGCCCAATTTGTCATGCTCATTCGCCTCTGTTTCTGTTTACTGAATATGTCAATGATATTTTCAATGTCCACATCTCTCTCTTTATGGATATTTGCAAGAGCCAATCCATTTAGTCTCACCTGCTCCATTGTGTTACGCAAGTAAGTCTTTATTCGTCTCGTAGAGAAGCGTCGTTCAGGAGTGCTTGTGGTGACAGGAATAGTCCCAAATATTTGAAGTAAAACATGTACATTTGGGAAAAACTTCTTGTCACAGTTCTTTAATGCTTCAGTTACCGTTTCAGGTCTTTTACTTTCATCAACCCATTTTTTCTTACATAGTTTCAGCTCTCCTTTCATTAAAAGCGAATAAGTCTCCTAAAAATGTTCATATTTCTTGCATGCCTGGATCACTTCATCCTCATCGTATTTTAAACAGTATGCAGGAATAAGACCTTCAAGTGGTAGTATGGTGCGAAAATCTTGGGGAAATCTTGTTTTTAGCTCAGCAGTAAAACGATCCACAACAGGTAAAAATACTGTTAGCCTGAAGTATTCCTCGGCGTTTGTACCAGGAACGTTGTCTCTTTTGGTTTGTGTTGAAACAGTTCTTGGCATTGCTATTACACTTCCAATATCTTCTGCCAGTTTAACAGCGTCTTCAAAAATACTTCCGATTTCTATTTCCGACTCTGTCCTTATATTTTTGAACACCTCAAGCACATCATTGACACGATATATGGCAGTTGTTCAATCCATTTTAGGACTTTAGAGCTGTTCGCATAGTTTTAGAGTTGGAGATAGGCAATATGCTTCAGTTGCTAAACCTTCTACGAAGTCTCCTCTTCGGACAGCATAACTAAACATAGAAGCTTTACTAGCCGTTTCTGCGTTGGTTTCACGACTACTTGAAAGTAAGGTCAGGAAGGGGACAAATAGCTCCTTGAAAGTAATAAGGGCATCGCGTCTTTCCACCCATCTTGTTGGACACATTGCCTCCAACTTTGTTTTCTTTGACGTTGTGAACGGTAGTTGTGATATAGCTTCCTCTAGGGAACTTTTACTGTTTGAAGAGGCAGACAAGAATGCTGAAACTGATCCTACAGTTTCCACCATATATCTAACTACTGGAGTATCACAAGACTTAGAAATGCACAAGTTCAAAGAGTGGCCAAAACAGTGGGTATAAATAGCCAACGGTTATTTACTTAAAATAAGAGCTTGAACTCCTTTAAATCTCCCAGTCATGTTTGAGCCGGCATCATTGCCCTGTCCGCAAAGATATTGATATCTCAGCCCCAGTGTCCTGAGTTCTTCATCGATGGCTTCTGCAATCGAAGTGTCAGTAGTTGATTTAAGCTCTGTAAAACCCAGAACGTCTTCTTTGGTAACAAAGGTCTCTGTGTCAATGTAACTAATACAAAATCTCATCTTTTCCTTAGTGGTGACATTAGTTGTTTCATTACACATAATGCTAAAAAATTAGCCTTTTTCACATCCCTCGATATTGAGGACTAAATAGCGTCACCAATGCAATGTGTGACTTCGTTTTGGACTGCGTTACTTATCATAGAACTGTTTCGGCCAGATGTACTGAAATGATGTTTTAAATCTTCATCTCCAGCATCCACACGAAAAGCCAACAGACTCTGAAACACTCCATGTTTTGCCTGTAGAAAATCATCAGTTTTTTCTTCTTTTATCTGAAGAATTAAACCATGATCACGATGTCCTCGTCAAGGTAGGTAATTTCTACCACACAGGACTATAATCTTTGTAACAACGTTTCCGGTTTCCTTCAACAACTGAAGATTTCTTGGTATCGAGGACAACGGCAATACTTTTTTTACTTAATTCCCTAGACTTGGTGAACTCTATATTGCCCTCTACATGGAAAATTTGTGATAGTTTGTGTTTTAATGATGACGAGGGTCTTCCGTGGCCTTTTTGTATTTGGTCAATGATTATTTTACCTGTGTTTTCAACGCCTATAAAAATAAATTAAAATGTCTTACGTAAAGAATGAAGTAAAGAAAAAATAGTGCAAACAGCAAATCTTGGAAGAACTCGAAATGTTAGCAACATAGAAATTGTTGCAGAAAAACCAAGCCTGAAAACTATTTGTATAATTATGTTTTTGTATCTGAAGTGTTTCCAGTTAAATACATCTCCTACTTGTTTATGTTTTTTACCAAGCCAGTTAAAGGTTTCATCTATTTAGAATAATGGAAAGCAGTAATAAGTACCTGGGAGCCGATTCCGGCACCTGAAGCAGAAAACAGAACACATGCAGTACAAAATCGACCACGTAGCATTTTACTGTATGAAAGCCAGTTGTACTGGCTCATCCATACATGGTTAAATCTTCGTTTTTGCTTCCCTTCTAATTGAGTAGGAAAACAAAAGTTTTCAGGAGACTTCTTTAGATACTTAAGCTTCTCTTCATTACCTAAGGCGCCTTTAACAGCTCTTCCTATATCATATGGGTCATAATATGTTTCAGTCCTTTCTGGTCTTTCATTTGAATTAAATATGCTTTAAATGTCAGTATTACGTACAAGTGGCTCAACACAAAAGTATATAGCGTTATTTACACATATAAATAATTTTAATTTATTATGACCACTAAAAAGTCACCATTTGTCTTCCAAAACATTAACATTAGCCCATATCCCTCGGTCTTGTCCCCTCCCACTACAAATATTCGTATGGGCGCCCTCAGTAGCAGTATTGAAATGGTCTTGTGTATTGACATGTTTAATGAAGGTACTAACTGCAGCAATTCCGTACACTAACCGCAAGGAAAAAAGACTCAGAACAGTGAATAAGTACATAGTAAGAACACAGACAACAATGGCTACTTCAGACAGTGTTTCACCTACCTAATGTTACCGGCAGCCCGCAACAAGTGTCCGCCATCACCCGCTTTCTAACAATTCAGGACAGTCAAGATACAGTTTACACACTATAACTCTTATTTGTTTGTGAAACCGGTCCGTGAACGGTATTTATGAGCCCAAAAATATATAAAATATAAGTTTCTCTTAATTTAGTGGCCTTTGCCTGGAAGTTTTGTTTGCAAATTTTCCTGCAGAAAGGCTTCAAAATTTAAAACGACATTAGCGATCTATGTCAGTGAAGGTCGTTGGTTGGCTGCGGCCTGTTCCATCAGTCGGTCGCAGTCACATTAATATCAGCAAAACCAGGAAAGGTTCCGCATCACATTACTTACTGTAGGCCTATAAGCTTTCTTCTAGTAGTCTGAAAAGCTTTTAGAAACTTCTGAAATGCTGTCACATGTTTATAGACTATTACTGAATGTTGATAGATATTATTGAGAAAGAAAGCTTTGAATAATTTCTAAGGTGACAGAATAAACGAAAGTCAATTTCGTACCTTACTTAAGAGCTTTATATATCGTAACGGGAAGGTGAATATGACATCTAACGTAATTCGCCGGTAATGAGCAAATTTTCCTGTAAGTATCCAACGCAAAAGGGATTACACTCAATCGGCGGTATTAAGACGCCTATCATATAATGCATGTCTATGAGCAGAAGGTGAGACAAGCAGCGAGAGGAAACGTTTTGATTTGGAAGCAATCGCGCGGAGAGGTGAAGCACACACCACAGGGGGTACCATGGAAAGCACTGAGGACGCGTCTCAAGGCGGGAGTCAACGACTGAACGACCACGTGACCTAGACCCTACTGGTCGAAAAACGCCGTGACGCACAGAACGAAAGAACCTAGGTGGGGAGACAGTTCGTCTACGTGAAAGACAAGACGGAAATTTTCTAAAACTCTGCTCTGCTCAGGCATCGAGTGCAGAATAGGGCCCATAATGCTCTGTACGACGGAGAGGAGAAATTTGTGTGAACACTGGGTTCACAGTAGCTGACGTCCAGCTAGAAATTACCTCTAGCGTCGTTTAGCTCCAACAGCAGAGAAACGAATCAGCCAGTTAGTTAATTGTTATTGAGAGAACTGAGAGGCCATTATAATATGCACGCTGCTCCAGCCATGCGCTTGTTTATCACTATATTCCAAGACTGGGGATGAGTTCCTGTTTTCTCGCATAACATGAAACATAGGGAGAGTTTCTGCTGGAAAATGCAGCAAAGGTTTAGTAAGTTTTTATAGGAATTTCAGAGGAAGAGAGCGGCCATGCATATATTCTGAAGTAAATACCGCGTGCAGAGGTGTAAACTAGTTGGCTCGCCAGCTTGCGTCCACTGTAAACTAGAGCGACCTTGGGTAATCTTTTGCTCAACTTGCCACAAAACTAAACATCCTCGTTAGATTTGATTGTCTTCCAAAATAGTACCGAAATTTGAGTCGGAATTGGATGATTTATCATAGTACTAACCAACATCATAACGTAATTGTAAGAATTATTTTGTAAAGAAACTTCTAGTTAAAGTTTAACCCTAGCATTACCAACGTATTTTTTGTTACATGTAATACCAACGGGGGGGCCTCAAAGGCCCATAAAGAATACCACAATTTATTTTATCATAAATCAAGTTTATTTACTTCTGATACCTCTAATAACAATTCAAAATGCTTAGACATTGTTTTTGTATACTGGATAATAAAAGATGTCATTATAATAGGAATAAAATGAACAAATCACGAGATTCAGTTTATATATTTTTTGGAATAATGTTTCAAAATAGTGTTTTCTTATAAAAACGACTTTTTTAATTCGATTCACTACATGAAGCAAACAAAATTTACTGTCTCATTCTGCAACGCATTTTTCACACAACACTGTCTTCCTGCAGTGTTTCCCACAGACGTGTTTGTGGCACTGAGAGCAGGTAACAGTTGACTTTCCCAGCTTGTTGTACTTGATCTTTTTAGATGCAGCTTCTTGGCAGCATAGGTGGCACCGTCCACGTGTTCCTGGTTCTGCTGTTGAGGATGATGGTTCAACAGAGCAGCTGAGCTTCCGTTGTGTGATGCTTTCCATTGCCATTATTACTGGCTTCTGAAGTCCATACAAATTTTGTGCCCGTTTATCTACTTGAGATCTTATCAGTTCGAGACCTAAGTTAGTGATAAAAACTCTTCTGCGGTTTAGCAAATTCTTTTTCCAATGCAGAAAGTTCAGGAGGAAGAGTGAATATGCATTTATTGTTGCTATGTCAATGAGTGTGTAGAAGAGGGACAAAGGCCATCTTCTTGTTCCTCTCTTTGTGCTGTAGTGTCTTGCCATCTGGTCTATGGTGTCCACGCCTCCCTTTGTAGAATTATAAAAAAAGATTTATGTTAGTCTTTTTTGAGTCTTCATTCAACACCCCTTCTGAGTGATAAGTTGAAAGCATCAACAGCAGTCGTTTTGGCTTCTCGCGGACTAGCGTTGATGCAAGAGTAACTGGTGGCCTCTGTGTCTGAGGGTCAGTATAAGCAAAGATGGAAGAGTGTAAACTGCGGCCAGTTGTAGTCTTCAGCTCTTCAGGTATGTGTCGTCTGTTAGACTGTAGGGTGCCAACAAGTGTGAGGTGAAAATCATTCCATAGAGTCTCAGCAAGCTCCACTGAAGTATAGTACCGATCTGTGGTAACATTACGGCCTGATTTTTCAATAGGTTTTATTAGTCTCTTTACAATTTCCATCGGTCCATTTGAATGCTGTGTATTTCCTGACTTGCTGTATAGATGTCCATGCTGATCACATATCTAGTCTCAGAATCAGACAGCATTCGAATTAGAATGCCGTATTTTCCAGGTTTTTCTTTTAGAAACACCTTGAATGGACAGCGACCACGGAACAAAGACAACATCTCATCCACTGTTGTATGTAGACCAGGAATGAAATACAATGGAAGTGAAGAATTGAAGCTTTCAAAAATTTCCCTCATTGGAGCAAACTTGTCAGTCTGGCGACGAATTTCTCTTGTGTTCTTATCATCAAACCTCAATATTTTAGTCAATTCGAAAAATCGGGTCCGACTCATTGATCCATAGTACACTTGTCGGCCCTGAAGCAAAGACCATAAATCTTGGACAGGTATCTTATTGTCATGATTTGAACCCATGATTAGCAAGAGTCCTATATAACAAAATAACTCATCTTCATCTGTGTGCTGAATACCTAGTCGAGGAGCCTCTTCATTTGAGTGTAGTTTTGTTAGATTCATAATTTGAGGTGTAAAAAAGAGCTCTATAGCCTCTTTCGGAGACGCAATTCTTCCTTGTTGTCCTAGCCCCATTCTTTCTCGCACTATATTTTGTACAGAACGCCGATATTGTCGAGATGGCTTCGTAATATACTCTCGTCCACTTTTTGCAATGAATTTATCACATTCCGTATCATTATCATCTGGTGGATTGGCTTCAACCTCATCTTCATTCTCAGACGATGAATCAGTTCTAATTTCTTCCACATCATCATCCACTTCACTTTCCTCTAAATCTCATTCGTTCAAAACTTCTTCTAGCACTCTTTCAATGGAACTATCACGTAAACGATGTCTACTCATGTTGTTGGTTCAACAGCAGCAGAAACACTGAAAATAACAATGGTCCGCTTCATAATAATATGTCTGAAGGCAACAATGCCAAAATTCGTTTCATGGTAAGAATTTGAAACGAGAGACTCAACCTCGTAAATCTTTCCTTGCTATTACCAACGGGTGGGCTTCTAAGGCCCACAGAGAATTAAATCAAGTAAATGAATTTTAATTACATTTTTATTCCGAAATTCTGTAATGACTCAATAGTACATTCAATAACGAACAATTACCTTTGCTTTCAAGTTCATATATCAAAGGGTGTGGATACAACATAGAAAAACTGAGTCAGTGGGCCTACGAGGCCCCCCCGTTGGTAATGCTAGGGTTAATATTGTTGCGTTTAGGATTATTTAAAATTCAGAGAACAAGATGCGTCATTTTCACAACTGTCTTATCGTTGTCACATTTTCAACAGTGTAAAAGCGTGTATATGTGTGAAAAGTTTGCAACATTAAACATATGTTATTACAGCATACACAGTTATTTCCTCAGTCATAGAGTAAGTAACCACCATTTCTCATTTTACAAATTTGGTAGATATTATTAATAGCAAAAATAAGTACGGCCAGCTTCAGTAAAAAATACAACAATAAAGTATTATGTTTCAGTACAAATTAATTAAATAATGCTGGTTAGTGCAGAAAATATTTTACCTCCTTATAGACGAATGGCGTCTTTAAATATTGAGCTCACTTTTAATGTTTCCAACCAGTCGTATTCTTACCATTAATGATCGTTTAAACATAATAGCGCTAATCTTAGTTAATTAAACTAATAACTACTAGTAAAAAATCTCATTAACATTAAAAAGACATAACCCTTACCCGGTTTTTAACAATCAATTGGTCAGATGATTGTTTTTTAGTCCAGTCAGTTTCTTCACTCGGTTGCAGCCGTTATATGAATTTTACACTCAGTTTCCAGGTTTGGGTTACTTTATTTATATTCTCTTTCGGGATTTTCGGTTGTGATATCAAATTTTGGTTGGTTTTTAAAATTTAATATCAGATGCTCCCCTGTAATTTTATGTATATATAAATGGACCGTCATCTCTTAACACGTTTCTGAAATATCTATGATCAAAGTTGTAACGATTGTTTTGGAACACCCTGTATTTTCCTTACTTCTTCATTGAGATAATGAGAAGTCGCCAACAATCGGCGGTCGTATGTACTGCGACGTCGGCCCGCTCACCAGACAAATGAATAATTTAAATATCGTTTGCCTTCTACTCACTGAGCTGTATTAAAATGGACTTAATTTACATTCATATTCCGTACTACCCTCCCCCATGAACCACGGACATTGCCGTTGGTGGGGAGGCCTACGTGCCTCAGCGATACAGATAGCCGTACCGTAGGTGCAACTACAACAGAGGGGTATCTGTTGAGAGGCCAGACAAATGTGTGGTTCCTGGAGAGTGGCAGCAGCCTTTTCAGTAGTTGCAGGGGCAACAGACTGGGTGATTGACTAAACTGGCCTTGTAAAACCGACCAAAACAGAATTGCTCTGCTGGTAATGCGAACGGCTGAAAGCTAGGGGAAACTACAGCCGTAATTTTTCCCGTGGGCATGCAGCTTTACAGTATGGTTAAATGATGATGGCGTCCTCCTGAGTAAAATATTCTGGAGGCAAAATAATCCCCCATTCGGATCTCCGAGCGGGGACTACTCAGGAGGACGTTGTTATCAGGAGAAAAAAAACTAGCGTTCTATGGGTCTGAGTGTGGAATGTCAGATCCCTTAATCGGGCAGGTAGGTTAGAAAATTTAAAAAGGGAAATGGGTAGGTTAACGTTAGATATAATGGGAATTAGTGAAGTTCGGTGGCAAGAGGAACAAGACTTCTGGTCAGTTGAATAAAAAACTAAACTAAACTCCTCCCGAACAGGCCATGAAGGCCCAACGGGACTGACCGGCCGCCGTGTCATCCTCAGAGGCATTGGCGTCACTGGATGCGGATATAGATGGACATGTAGTCAGCACACCGCTCTCCCGGCCGTATGTCAGTTTACGAGACCGGAGCCGCTACTTCTCAATCAAGTAGCGCCTCAGTTTGCGGCACAAGGGCTGAGTGGACCCCGCTTGCCAAAAGAGCTCGACAGATCGGATTCTCACCGATCCAAGTGGGTCAAGTGAATACAGGGTTATAAATACAAAATCAAATAGGGGTAATGCAGCAGTAGTTCTAATAAAGAATAAAAAAATTGGAATGCGGGTAAGCCTCTATAAACAGCATAGAGAACGCATTATTGTGGCCAAGATAGATACGAATCATACGCCTACCACAGTAGTACAAGTTTATATGTCAACTAGCTCCGCAGGTGACGAAGAGATTGATGAAATGTGTGATGATATAAAAGAAATTATTCAGGTAGTGAAGGGAGACGAAAATTTAGTAATCATGGGTGACTGGATAGTATGGAAAGGAAGAGAAGGAAACGTACTAGGTGAATATGGAATGGGGGAAAGGAATGAAAGAGGAAGCCGAATGGTATAATTTTGCACAGAGCCTAACTTAATCATAGCTAGTACTTAGTTCAAGAGTCATGAAAGAAGGTTGTATACATGGAAGAAGCCTGGAGATACTGGAAGGTTTCAGATAGATTATATAATGGTAAGACAGAGAGTTAGGAACCAGGTTTTAAATTGTAAGACATTTCCAGGTGCAGATCTGGACTCTGACAACAATCTATTGGTTATGAACTGTAGATTAGAACTGAAGAAACAGCAAAAAGGTGGGAATTTAAGGAGATGGGGCCTGGATAAACTGACTAAACCAGAGGTAGCACAGAGTTTCAGGGAGAGCATAAGGGAACAATTGACAGGAATGGGGGAAAGAAATACACTAGAAGAAGAATGGGTAGCTTTGAGGGATGAAGTAGTGAAGGCAGCAGAGGATCAAGTAGGTAAAAAGACGAGGGCTAGCAGAAATCTTTGGGTGACAGGCGAAATACTGAATTTAATTTATGAAAGGAGAAAACACAAAAATGCAATAAATGCAGCAGGCCAGAGGAATACAAACTTCTCAATCATGAGATGGACAGGAAGTGGAAAATGGCTAAGCAGGGATGGCTAGAGGACAAATGTATGGATGTAGAGGCTTATCTCACTACGGGTAAGATAGATACTGCCTACAGGAAAATTACAGAGACCTTTGGAGAAAAGATAACCTCTTGTATGAATATCAAGAGCTCAGATGGAAACCCAGTTCTAAGCAAAGAATGGAGAGCAGGAAGGTAGAAGGAGTATATAGAGCGCCGGCGATTTTTTTTTGTCTCTGGTCAGCGATTTAAGTGTTTGTAGGCATACTGGCATATTTGGCTTTCTTCAGTATTGTAAGTGGTACATTAATATACATCCCGTGTATATGAATAAATAATAAGACGTCCATTTTAAGTTTAATGATATATATTGGTTTAGATAGTAAGCTGTTTGCCGTTCTTACTCTTTTGTTAAAATGTATTAGAAATACATTGCAACCCATATTGCTACATAATTGTAAAAAAATGATTGAATCAGTTGAAGTAATATATTCGCTGATTTCTGAATTAATTTTATCCGGTATAAATTGGTACTCCATAAAGGGTGGGGGGCTATAGGCCCCATAGCCCCCCCCCCCCCAGCCGCCGCTCCTGCATACATACACACACACACACACACACACAAACACACACACACAAACACACACACACACACACACACACACACACACACACGCTCGCACACAAACACACACACAGTCTTTATCTCCCAGTCACAGCTCAGTATTAACTGCTTATGAGAAGGAACTATTTCCAATCAGTATATATTCCAAAGCCACTTTCTTGTTCTTCTAATTTGATCTGTGTACCTAAGTTGGCGCCAAAATTTCGGAAGTGAGTTGTATGACCAGCCGTCGAAAGTTGTATCTTGAAGTCAAAAGAAAAATAGCGCATTAAATAAACCAAAACTTCTACATTTTTTGTCAAAATAGGAAAATATTTTTATCGTAGTAGCTCAAAACCACAAGTGGCTCACTTATTGACACTACTGAAGTAACTTAAATGTTAAACTACACGTGGTGCCAAAACCTATCTGAGGTTCAGTCTTTGTACCAAAACGAAAATAACACTTTAAAGAAACCAATGCAATCCACTATTTTTATAATACCGTAAAGATTAAATTTATGAGAGCACAAAACGTAGGGTATGAAACTACCATATTGGAATTACTGATGTACATTACAGGTTAAGTTACACTTCGTGACAAAACCTGACTAAGGTTTCATCATTGTGCCTATTTATTGCAGTGCACAGTGGGCCCTCAAGTTAAGTGCCACAAATTTATTTCCTCGTCTCATACACAAAGACACCATCACTCATAATCTGGAACACTAGGGAGCTCTTCAATGTTATTCGTCACTCAAACTTCGTATTTTTTGAAAATGGGAGTAACTACCAAGTGGGGAAGTCTATGAGAGGCAATGTTCAACGCCAGAAAAATATAGCTGACATTATTTACTGGCTGGGATAACTTTCCATTACCTTCATACGTGAATCTAACCTCCATCACGTGAATCTCTTCATCTGGCTTCACGTTGGTGAGGGACCTCGTTCTAGAACTCCCTACCACAGAAAATATCTGAGGAGATTTCAGGAATTAAACCTGGATAATTTCCAAAGGACGTGTGGTGTCACAGCCAGACACCACACTTCCTAGGTGGTAGATTTTAAATCGGCAGCGGTCCGTTAGTATACGTCGGACACGCGTGTCGCCACTATCAGTGACTGCAGACCGACCGCCGCCACACGGCAAGTCTAGAGAGACTTACTAGCACTCGCCCCAGTTGTACAGCCGACTTTGCTAGCGATGGTTCACTGACAAAATACGCTCTCATTTTCCGAGACGATAGTTAGCATATCCTTCAGCTACGTCATTTGCTGCGACCTAGCAAGGCGCCATTACCAGTTACTATTGATGCTGTAAAACATGTACCGTCAAGAGCGATGTGCACCATTTATGGATTAAAGTTACGTATTCCACAGCTACCTCCTTTTTTGCTAGTCTAATTTCCTTGACCTGTTCCAGACCTCACACCAGCCTACATGAGCTAAAACGCGTGCCTTTCGGCTTCGTCTAGTAGTACCGGGTTGGCTCTCTTGCCAACCCACAACAGGACGTGTTGTTGATCATTGGGCCATGGAGACGATCTTTATATGACGTAACCCAACGATTTTAATATAATTCGTCGTACTGGTTCCCAGTGCTTCAATAACGATTTTTCCCATCTTTCCAGTTGCTGTTTCATTATCGTCCCCATGTACGAGAAATGGTACTTTCACCTTCGTTCTATGTCTCAGAAAGCTGACCTTGAAAAATTTCCCGCATAGACGATTCCTTCATTAATCTTCACAGATTTTATCCATCATACTGTTGCCAGAAAATGTTTCTATAATTTGTATAGGCACATGAAAGTTTTCCTTGCGACAGAGATTGCCATTTTAGACATATTTTATGTTACTGGTGTTTGTATCAGGATCGTCCAGACTCTCTACTAATATCATGACATCAGCTACGGTTATTTTCCCTTGGTTAATGCAGTTGAGTGGGAAAAAAAACCTGTAATGTTCGATTCAGAAAGGGTACAGTGATGCTTGACACTATTACGTCAATTAATTATGCAGGCTTGTCGTTGCAGACTGATGTGAAACAGAGCGAGCATGTAAGGATAGTAATAGGAAAGTCGAAGGGTCGTCCTCGGTTTATAGGGAGACTTCTATTGAAGTATGGCTGATATGTAAAGGAGACCGCATACAGGACACCAGGGCGACCCTTCCCTGAGTACTGCTTTTTTTTTTTTTTGGGAACCACATCAGGGCGGCTTGAATGAAGACATCGAATCAATTCAGAGGCGGGCTGCTAGTTTTGTTACCAGTGGTTAGAATATAACCTAAGTATGACGGAAATGTTTCGTGAACTCAGACAGCATTTCCTGGACGGAAGGGCACATTCTTTTCGACGAATACTATTGAAAAAATTAAGGAACCGTCATCTGAAGCTTACTGCTGAACGATCCTGCTGCCGCCAACGTACATTTCTCGTAAAGGCCATGAGAATAGGATAACAGAAATTGTGGCTCGTACGGAGACATATAGTTGGTCGTTTTTCCCTCGCTCGTCTTGCCAGTGGAACAGGTAAGGAGATGACTAGTGATGGTATCCGTTAGCGTCCACACAAACCGTACAGTGGCTTCCGGAGGACGTATGTAGAGGCAAATCTAAAATTTAAAAGGCTGCTCTGTGCTGTTCCCGGTTGACATCTGCACGACTGCGCACGTACAGGATATCACGGTGCCGAAACCAAGCTATGCGACGCGGTTTCCATTAATTATAAAATGCGGAACTAGGGTCCACAACCGAGAGCCAGTACCTAGTAGTCTTCGAAGTTCAGGGGATCATAAGAAAATAAGAAAAATATTCAGATGGGTTTAAGCCATAACGAATCACAGAAACTACTCTACAAAATGCAATTATTGTATTAGAGGTACTAAACAAAAAAGTCTGTAAGTTGAAGAGATCTATGTCAACAAGTGCTCACTGGATTATTCGGTGAAAATAATTGCTATGAACGAGAAATATTTCCACGACCGGTGCTGCATGTAGTATCATTAGCTAGATACTGTGGATTGACAGTACCAACCCAAAATCAGCAACTGCCGTCATTAAATATTTCTCATTTATGGAACGTTCTGAAATTTCTTAAATTTTTTATGTTTGCATATTCATAATTATTCGAGGTTCGTGTAAATAGTAGCATCCTCCACCCTGGAGCTGAATTCTGGCCCATCTGTACGTTGGTGTTCGTAGAAAACATGCTTTCAGTGCTAAGTTTAGTACTTCATTGGCTACATTATTCCGGAATTTGGTTTTGATTCTGGTAATTAAGTGACATTATTCGGCGGGGACGACAGGTACTATAAACATAAACATCACCGTTCTCCCTATTTATTAAGGTTTAAGCTGTCAGCCAGAACGATGCGAATCAGAATACTTCCAGTACGTTATTCACAAGGACCACATATTCAGGAAACCAATAGATACCAAAACAGAAAAATATCTGATTCATATGTGGCATTCATCAGCGTTTTCCGTGGAAACTGCTGGAGAACCGACGAAAAGGATGAAAATGTTCGACCTAGTAGCTAAATACGACACTTGTAATGACTTGATGCGTTTAGCTACGGTGTAATTTTACTAGGATGGCGCAGGTTAAGGGATTTTAGAGAAAAAGTAAGAGAAATTCGATAGCTGGTACAAATTCCAGACTGAACTGATGAAAAAAATTGATCACAATCAACAGCAAGACCGCTTAGCGGAAGAACAATAGAAGAACAGGGCCAAACGCCATGGGGAATCGATACGGTTACATGAAATAATCTTTAGGCTCTTCGCCACATTGTGAATCCGAATATGATAGAATCCATCGTAATATCACACTTAATGAAAGAAGTCGCAGAAGGCATATGCCAACTTCTTCTTCTATACAATGTCACAAAAAACGAGCAATTCATGTGCCAGCACATCGGGCAGATTCAACGGCAGAAATCAGGATGGAATTACGACCCACTCTCGCATGTAGTGCCTGTGGCAATTATGGAAGACAATCAAGATATCGCATTTCCCGTACGCCAGGTAGTAAGAGAAGAGAGACAGCGGTTAATAGCCGCTAGTATTGTCGGGTCGAGTGAGCGACATACCGCACGCCAGGAGGTATTACAAAATGCTGAAGAATAGCTGAATTGTTCTTTTGCACTTTGACCCGAGCAACTAGAATCTACGCCGCAGCCGTAAAGCGACAACGAGCATCTGACAAACGCAGGTACAACCAACTCATGTGACAAGTATGACGCCCCGCAGAAGAACTGACATTTGAAGGACAGAAGACAATTGGCCAGTAAGTTTCCACTTTGGGCGTTCAGGAAACTTTAAACACCATTGAAGAGAAATAATACGAATTTTTTACGATTACTACCCCGTGAGATGCTGATCATCACAGTGGTTGTATTCATGCCAAGCACCTACAGACACAGCCCCGTACCTTTGTACGAGGTCCCTAAGGAACACGACGTAGCCGTTCCCGTCGTCGTACAGAGGTATCAACTGCTTGTTTATTTGCCAAGATTAGGAAAGGAAAGCGAGTCGACCATCTATGGAATGAGGCCACCACAGATGAAAATCCTCCATGGACCACAGTTACCATCTTATCATGAAATCTCATCGACCTCACCAGCGACACACAACATCTCCCAAATCCTGTCCCCTGAGTTGTTTCTTTTTCTGTAATAACGAACGATTGTCTTCGCCAGCTAAATTATACTATGTTCCGTGTTAAGGAAGGGATTCTGCTGGAAGTTGAAAATGAAAAATATTTTCAGCACCAGGAACTTTTATAGCACGAACGACAAATGACATACCAAAGCCTCTCAAACTTGTCACTTTCATAGAGAGGAGTCATAACGCTATTCTAGGACAGGACATACTGCAGGAATCACAATCAGTCATAAAATGTGGACCATCAGAGCTCCAGACTGACCAAGCTACTAGAATAGGCAAAAATAACAAAGATTGCTGTGGGTAGTTGTTTGCCGTTGGAAATGTTGTTACCATGTTATCAACAACGAGACGAGTCTCAGTCGTCAACCTACACTGGCTGACACGTAAAAGTGAAGCGCTTGGAAGACATGGCGTAATGTCAGTGTAACTCTCTGTGAAAAGTTTAAGGTCCACCAGAGTGCATTGATATTTTTCGTGTCTACTGTTGTTACGAGGTTGATAGGTATGTAAGAGGCGCGAACAGCGTCAGATGTTAAGTGATCACATTGAAGGTTGCTGAGAATCTGTGAACTCGTGTCACAGCGTTTAGAGCATATAACAGAGTTTCAAAGGAGCCCCGTTGTGAGTCTTCATTCATCAGAGATGGTCGAATCGTACGGCACACAGACAAGAGGGCCTCAGTACGTGGCAGTGACCCAGTGTTACAGCGCATGGGAGTGAGGGTAGGCATAGTCGTCGTCAAGGATATGGTTGAACAAGTCTGACCACAAAGAGGGAGGATTGCCGTATTCTGCAATAACCAAATCATAGCCCATTCTCATCTGCCCCTGCCATCGAAGAGGAAGTAATGGTCTCCGTGCAACACCATTTCTCGGAGCTGAGAAAGGGCTAGACTAAGGAATTACCATCTCCTGCATAGGCTGCCGTGAACACCGCAATACTAACTACTGCATTTGGTGTGGTACAGTGACTGGGAAACTTGTACTGCTGATAAATAGTGCCACATTGCTTTGAGAGATGAATTACGGTCTTACACTAAACCGAATGACCATTATTAGTGTGTATGGCGGAGACTTGTGAAGATTTCTCACTCTTCCAATGATTGGGAGAGACACAGCAGTGATACTACTGGCGTCATCGTGTGTCGAACCATCGGATGTGACTTCAGATCATGGCCTGTAGTGACTGAGGGAGCCGGCCGCTGTGGCCGAGCGGTTCTAGGCGCTTCAGTCTGGAATCACGCTGCTGCGACGGAAGCATATTCGAGTCCTGCCTCAGGCATGGATGTGTGTGACGTCCTTAGGTTAGTTAGGTTTAAGTAGTTCTAAGTCTAGGGAACTGATGACCTTATATGTTAAGTCCCATAGTGCTTAGAGTCATTTGAACAATTTATTTTGACTGAGGGTACCACCACAACATAACAGTACTTCAAGGAAATGCAGCCCTCCATGTTTTACATCTCATGCGACAATACTATGGTGTAAACTGCCTGGTACACACATATCCCAAGTCACTGTGAGTGGTGTGCGTGATGTTGATCTACTCCTGCTCAGAGCAGGATCTGACGATCGGTCTCTAATGGAACATCTGCCAGACCACCATGGAAGCCTACATGACTTCAGTGCCAGTACCCAATTACCTATGAACAGTGAAAACTGTGTTACGCCCCCCCTGCAGGTCTGGGGGTAAGAATACGCCCGAGGTTTTCCTTCGTGTCGTAAGAGGGGACTAAAAAGAGTTTCACACGTTTCGGCTTTTATTTGTTGGTATCCTGTAGGGTTTGACTTTCATTCTTAAAAAATTTTTCAATAGGTGAAGGGCGCCTTACATGGTGCATCGTGTCCATAGTGTATTGAGATCTTTACCTCACTTTCTCGTCGTTGCAATTCAGTCCCGCCCATTCTCCGCCGTTTGGGCGAGAACACCTTCCTGGGTGCGTTTTCCACCATGAACTATGCAGTGCCGCTTTCTGCGCCAACGGTGACCATGGACTTCTTTGCACCTGATATCCAACATAGTGGACAGTCCGCTGAGGTGGGGCTGCCATGTACCCTGTTGGCTGTAGCCCCCTGACAACACAGGGATCGCTCTGCTGGTTCTTGCGCCGTTAACTCCCCACGTATGCCAAGGAGTAGATGCCTATCTCCCTGAGGCATCGGGACTCCCGGCAATGGCCATCCTGCCAGGTGGCCCTTGCTGAGGCTGGCTGGCGCCGGAGAGGAGGGCCCTTGGTCCGAATGGGTGGCATCAGGGCGGATGACACGCAGTCTGAGGATGTGCGTTCGTTTGTGGATTACTTGTAAACTTCAGCTGTGACGAATGGATGGTCTGATGACAAGTTGTTACATGTAGCCAAGATCAGACTAATGGGTGAAGCGAATACATGTGTAAGGTGTTCTCAAGCCTTAAGGAAAGCAGGACAGTTTAAGCAGTAGATGGAGGGGCTTTTACAGAGGAACAAGAAACAGAATAACGCTCGGTAGTTTAGGGAGAGGTGGAGTACAATGACGAAGAGACAGGGACAGGCGGTAGAGAAATTTGCTGACAGAATAGGCGAAATTAACGAGTATACTTACGAGTTGGGTCAGAGCGATGGAGCGAATGGTGTTCTGTAGCAGGAGCCCGAGCAAAGGGCACTTGATACGTTTTTGAGGGATTACCGGCACATATAGCGCGGAAAGTCCGTGAAGGGACTCTGAAAGGTTTGTTATCGGCCTTTCAGCTGACAATCCAATATGAGGAAACAGACGTGGCAAGGGGGTACATGATAGACAAACAGTGTTTTTAGCGGGTATAAAATTATATGAATGTGGTCCTACTAGACATGTGCAGAGGTAGTGTACCCAGTCACCGAGGAATAGAGGAATGGGTGGATGTCAGCAGTGTTGGGAATGTAGAAGTGGAGTTAGTAGAGGTGGACAATGGTTAAACAGCTGCGGGGGCCCAAGACTCACCTAAGGGACCTCCCGCTTAATTTCAATGCTACAAATGCAGGGTTATTACAAATGATTGAAGCGATTTCACAGCTCTACAATAACTTTATTATTTGAGATATTTTCACAATGCTTTGCACACACATACAAAAACTCAAAAAGTTTTTTTTAGGCATTCACAAATGTTAGATATGTGCCCCTTTAGTGATTCGGGAGACATCAAGCCCATAATCAAGTTCCTCTCACACTCGGTGCAGCATGTCCCCATCAAAGAGTTCGAAAGCATCGTTGATGCGAGCTCGCAGTTCTGGCACTTTTCTTGGTAGAGGAAACACTGAATCTTTCACATAACCCCACAGAAAGAAATCGCATGGGGTTAAGTCGGGAGAGCGTGGAGGCCATGACATGAATTGCTGATCATGATCTCCACCACGACTGATCCATCGGTTTTCCAATCTCCTGTTTAAGAAATGCCGAATATCATGATGGAAGTGCGGTGGAGCACCATCCTGTTGAAAGATGAAGTCGGCGCTGTCGGTCTCCAGTTGTGGCATGAGCCAATTTTCCGCGTGCTACGCGTGAAACTTGCCCGCACGCGTTCAACCGTTTCTTCGCTCACTGCAGGCCGACCCGTTGATTTCCCCTTACAGAGGCATCCAGAAGCTTTAAACTGCGCATACCATCGCCGAATGAAGTTAGCAGTTGGTTGATCTTTGTTGAACTTCGTCCTGAAGTGTCGTTGCACTGTTATGACTGACTGATGTGAGTGCATTTCAAGCACGACATAGGCTATCTCGGCTCCTGACGCCATTTTGTCTCACTGCGCTCTCGAGCGCTCAGACAGCACAAACCTGAAGTGCGGCTTCAGCCGAACAAAACTTTATGAGTTTTTCTACGTATCTGTAGTGTGTCGTGACCATATGTCAATGAATGGAGCTACAGTGAATTTATGAAATCGCTTCAATCATTTGTAATAGCCCTGTACATATGCAGAGGTGGAATCTTCAGTGGTAGGATCCACAGGAACTAAAAAGTTTAAGATTTTGTTGGACACAGAGCCCAAGTGTCAGTTGCTACTTAGAGTTTAATGGAACGAGGGAAATTAGACCCATCACATAATAGGTTGTATGGAGTTGGGGATAAGGAGGTCAGACCTTTGGGGTCAGTGAAAGTTGACTTTCGCATAGGGAAAGTCCGATTTGATGCATGCATGGAGGTAGTACCATGGGTAAGGGAGGTCTTCGACATGATCCTAAGAGGTAGGTGTAGCGATCAACCACTTAGTGCCGATCGAACTGCATTGCATAACGAAGTTAAGCATTTGAAAGCAGGAGAAAAAGGGCATATGGAAGAATTGTGGGAATTTAAGGATTTGTTCTTCCGCGATGGCCGTTACCATCAACACCATGACTTCTACATAGGATACCAACAATGACTGAAGCACCTGTTTACCCTAATCCATACAGAATACCGAAGTATTTGCAGCTAATTGCGGAGGATATCATGGATGAGCAGCTTGCGCACGTTATTATAGAGCATAGTAATAGTTGCTGGAGAGCGGGCATTCTCGTTGTGCCAAAGAAAAATATGAATGGGAGTAAGAAATACTGGTTCTGTTGTGACTACTGACACCTCAATAATAAGACGGTAATGGACGCATACCCCATTCCTACCATATCTGTGACTTTGGATCGCTTAGGACAGTGCCAGTACTTTTCTACAATGGATTTGACAAGTCATTATCATCAATTAGAGGTGGCTCCAGAGGATCGTCCGAAAACTGCTTTCTCTACTCCTGGAGGCCATTACCAACACATCAGAATAAGAATTCGGCAACGTTTTAGAAGTTGCTAGACTGTGTGTTAAGGGGTTTGAATCCACAGCAGGGTCTTGCCTATTAGGATGACACTATAGTGTTTTCAACTAGTATGGAGCAGCATAGGCAGCGGCTAAGCGAAGTCTTTATGAGCTCAAGGCCAGCTCGTTTGACGTTGAGCCTGGATAAATGTCATTTTGCATTGGAAGAAGTGAAATATATAGGTCCTATCATCATTAAGCACGGAGTGCGAACAGATCCGAGGTTGGTACAGACTGTAAGGGATATTCGGGATCCGAAAACAGTTAAGGAAGTGCCACCATTCGTAGGAATTTGCAGTTTCTATCGAAATTTGGTGAAGAGTTTTGCAGATTTAGCACAGCCATTGACGCGATTGCTACGGCACAGTGTGAAATTTGAGTGGAAGTAAGAGTGTCAGAAAGCGTTTGACAACTGAAAGAAGTGTTTACACCAAGTACGGTTCTTGTGTTTCCAGATTTTCAAAAGAAATTATTTCTAGCATGTAATGCATCGAATCATGCATTAGGGTGTGTTGTTAGTCAGAAAATTCGTGGGAAAGAACATCCTGTAGCCTATGCGTCTAGGACGTTGAATGCACCAGAGAGGAATTACTCAACAACAGAGAGGGAGATACTTAGCACAATCTATGGAATCACATATTTTAAATGTTAATTATACAGGAGAATATTTCTGGTAGAGACAGATGATGATGCGTGGAAGTGGTTGTTGAGGTTGAAGGATACGTCCATTAGACTCGCTAAGTGGGCTGTGAGGCTTAGTGAAATCGACTACGAGGTGGTGCACAAGCCTTAAAGAAGCACGGTAATGCTTATGCACTGAGTAGAAAGGTGGCGAAAGTAGAAGTCATGGGTTATGGCCTAGCAGTATGGCAAGAATTACAGGATGCGGACGACGATTGTAAATTGTATCGGATACAGCCACAATTTAATATATACGATGGTCTTCTGTGCAGGGAAACGAAGTTAGGGCCAAGGGTAGTAGGACGAATTTCCGCAAAACAAATCTTCCAGCATATTCTAAATAGACAACGGTATTACATAACGTCTAAAGGCAATTACACAAACAGTGTTGCCATGGTTCTACTAAGAGCTTTTGCGCTCTGTTTCTGATTGAGACATAAAACCGCTCTTCTCCCCGAAGAACCAATGCATCAGCTACCCATATAGTGGGAAAGTCAATATGTACTGTTAAAATTGTATGAATGTTGCACGTCTGCTAAACCACTAGACCGATCTCAACCAAAGGTGGCATACATATCCTTCAATGTGTGGGAAGAATCGCTGCAGGACTGAGAATCATCTACGTATCAAAGAGGGAGGGGGGGGGGGGGCTGAGAAAGTAATTTAGTCAGCGATATGTGAATACTTAGACTTTGTTTATCCAGTATTTTGAGAATGAGGGCATTTAGTGACTTGCCACAACCTTTGCACATAATTTCAAATCCTTACGAAACTTTCTTATGATGACTGCCCCAACAGAATGATGAAAGGGGTAAAGTTTATAGCTTATTACATTTTTGTCTTTCATACAGTAAAACAGCCGTGTCAGGAAAGACGTTTTAATACGAAGGTTGTCCAGAAAGTAAGTTCCTATCGGTCACGAAATGGACACCACAGTGAAAACCCGATGACGCTTTACACCGATGTGTTGGGTAGTGTCTCTAGTATGACCGTCAATCGCATCAAGGTGCTCTTTTCAGTTGTGAGTGTACTGTGAGCGATTAAAGGTGCATAGAACAATTATGTCTCCCGCCAAGTAGGAGGACTCGCTAAGAGGCTTCGCCTTAATGAATGCAGCCCACGTAACACAACTGCCACGCACTTGCTTCCTCATGCCAGTTCTCAGCCGCATTTTGCAGAGGCAGTGAAGACACTCCTGCAGCCTTTTCGACGGGAAGTGTTCGATCACCCACAACACAGCTCTAATTGGCTCGTCCTGAGTATCGCCTCTGTTCACATGAAATCCTCGATACGAAGACAACACTCGGGTGCAGGCTATGCGCTATAGACCAGCGTAGAGAATTATCTGAAAGCACAGGCGGCTGCCTTCTATGACGATGGTCTTCGAAATTTGGTATAACTCTCTGACAAATGTCTAAGTCGGAGCGGCGATTATGTAGGGAAGTATCTGAAAAGTATTGCTACCTCTTGCAAATAAAATGTTTCTGATTTTCACTGGGATTTCCGTTTAATGACCGATCGGAACTTACTTTCTAGACAACCCTTGTAGAATACTTTTTACTGCTTACTGTATTCATGACACATTTTGCAGAGAGTGTTCACACAAGCTTTACTTGAAAAATTACATCACAGCAAGACACTTTGTATAGGAGATACCAAGTCATAATCAGTGAGCTGCTTAAGAACGAAACTGCAGCGTGAAATTCGCTAGAGATACAGATGAAATATATGTGAAATATACGTAACATGTACACAGGTAGACAAATCCTTAGGTGAACTGTTCCTCTATACCCATGGATTGATTTCAACTAAACATGATGCACATACTAGTTACCATCGGGAAGTAAATATTGTGGGAGCAGGAACCAGCAACATCCCATTGTGTTGGAGACGACAACGTAGAGAGGGAAAGAGGAGGATGAAATGGTCAGACGGAGAAGTGGCTATTGCGCTGCAGAAAGATATCATGGGCACAGATATGAGGGAGGAGGAGATGGACATAGGAGGACAAGGCGGATATGGACAAAGAAACGGATGAGGAAGAGATGGACACAAAAAGTGTGGCAGAGGAGATGTATAAATGAATGGAAGAGAAGAAGGGGAAGGAGGAGATGGGCGGAAAGGTGGAAAGGAAGAAGGATGAATCGATAGAGTGGGGAGGAGGTGATGAACAGAAAGTGGAGGGACAAGGAGGTTGACAGGGAGAGGGAGAGCAGGAGATGGACTAATAGAATTGGAATAAATTCATACTTGGGCAATGATGGATGCTCAGCTGCTAGTATTAATAAATATCTAAATGTTGTAACGCAAACTAAGATTTTAAACTGGTAATAGATTATAAGAATTCAACAATCTATACAGAATTAAGAAACAAAACAAAGACTTAGTGGCTAAGGTTTGTCAAATATTTTAAAAATAAGAAAATGTAGACAGTGCAATAAACCACAAAACAACATGTCATGAGACTGATCCAGAGTCAAAATAAGGAAAAACTCATGATGAATATTTATAACGCAGAGGTGGCTATTGCGCTGCAGAAAGATATCATGGGCAACTCAAAATTCTCTTAAGGCTTTCTCCAACCACTGCTAGACAAAATCAGTGCAGGCCAGTGCACCATCTAGCAATCGTAATGACAGGCCGAGAGGCGATACTGCTAATATTGTGGCACACCCCGGATAGTATTGTTTCACCTGTCCGCCCCTGGCAGATGTGTGGTCAGCACTACGGAATGTCATACCTAACGGCCCGGATTAGATTCCCGGCTGGGTCCGAGATTTTATCTGCTCAGGGACAGGGTGTTGTGTTGTCCTTATCATCATCATTTCATCCCCATCTTCACGCAAGTCGATGACGTGGCGTCAATTCGAAAGACTTGCACCAGGCGGACGGGCTACCCGACAGGAGGCCCTAGCCACTCGGCATTTCCATTTCCATTTATTGCTTCACCTGTCTCTAGCGTTAAGTCGTATTCCTTAATTCAGCAACATTACATTACTAATCAGGGATCATAACTTAATTCTGACAACACGGAACTATGCTGCACGGAACTAACATCCCACCGACATGGCGGAAAAGCACCAAGATGAAGCCCGGAAATCCACAGTTGTGACACCGGATAGCAGCAAAGAAGATGGTAAGCACGGAAAATGAAGAGAAATGTGGCCATCCTTAGCAAGGCATAACGTCATTGTCTTGGAGAGTAATACATATGTAGGCTTCCAAGCCTAACGTCTATTCAGTAACAGTGAACCAGCAATGATACCGACTGCGTGACATGATGCCTACCATTCACTAGATGATTTCTTACTTTCAGAATGCTGCCTGCCTACTCTATCAAACCTGGTCACGTTGAGCTGTCTTTGTCTCTTCCACTGATGGGACGTCTTTAGGATCTCCTCGTATGGCTTGCTGAGAGCTGAATTGAAGGTGTTTGTGGCAAGATCCACTTGTCACTGGATCCGGGAGGAACACTAATGGCTCCTACCCCTAATGTGCACCTGTGAGCAGACTTCAGCATCCACGGCCTACCTGTGATGGAGAGGACTGTCGTAAATCTATGTTACTGGCTAAATCCTGTGCAGAGTTGCTGTAGTTTACTTGGACTCAACAGTTCGATGTTCCCGAGACTGCCCTAGTAACCAGCATCTGATGATCTTATGGGCGACCCTGCTGTACGAGTTGCACCTGCCACCCGCTACCCTGCTTGACATCACAGTATTACATGAACTGCCACAACAGAGATGACGGCCAAGAGAGAGGACTGAGTAGCCACATCAGCGTGTTCTGCTCTGCATGCTTTTTTTGCAGCATTCTTTACTGCCGTAGTGGAGAAGATCATTCATCTGTAACGGTTGATCGGAAAAAATAGATGTCTTAATACTGCACAGAGCGCCAACTGTCTGCCATCACTTTACTCCACACTTTCTACAATTGCAAGGGTCTCAGGCCCGGCCCTTAAGGTACCCATACACAGGTGGACCAGTCGACCAACTTGTCAGTCCAGTAGGTCTGACCCGACCCGTTTGCATATGTGTGGGCTAAGGGCTCACTTTCAGGTCCGTGGTATAGGTGCATCTGTTTGACCAGCGAATCTCATATCTGCTAGCCTCGACCACTACCTCCCAGCACACATCCCGTCGGTGCAGGCCGGTAGGTCCACCAAGCAGTCGCCATTTCCACACACACTCGGGGGTGTCAGAGAGCGATTCGGCGAGCGAGTCGGGGCACTGTTCGGGCTGTGAATGGGCAGCCTTACAGTTTGGTCCACGAGACACACGGACGTATTTTCTGGGTTTAAAGTAACATACCCGTTAATCGACACATGTACGTGATTACTCTGGTATTCAAAATAAAGTGCCTGGCAGAGGGTTCGATGAACCACCTTCAAACTGTCTCTCTACCGTTCCACTCTCGAACGGCACGCGGGAATAACGAGCATTGAATTTTTTCTATGCGAGCCATGATTTCTCTTATTTTATCGTGATGATCATTTCTCCCTATGTAGGTGGGTGGCAGCAGAATGTTCTCGCAATTGGAGGATGGAACTGGTGATTGAAATTCATAAGAAGATCCCGTCGCAACGAAAAACGCCTTTATTTTAATGATGGCCACTCCAATTCAAGTATCATGTCTGTGACACTATCTCCCCTATTTCATGATAATACAAAACGAGCTGCCCTTCCTCATACTTTTTCGATGTCACCCATCAGTCCCACCTCATGTGGATCCCACACCGCACAGCCATACTCCAGAATAGGGCGGACAAGCGTGGTGTAAGCAGTCACTTTAGTAGACCTGTTGCACCTTCTAAGTGTTCTGCCAATGAATCGAAGACTTCGGTTTGCTCTACCCACAATATTATCTATGTGATCGTTCAGATTGGTTCAAATGGCTCTGAGCACAATGTGACGTAACTTCTGACAACTGCTGAGGTCATCTGTCCCTAAGCTTACACACTACTTAACCTAAATTCTCCTAAGGACAAACACACACACACCCATCCCCGAGGGAGGACTCGTACCTCCGCCGGGACCAGCCGCACAGTCCATGACTGCATCGCCTAAGACCGCTCGGCAAATCCCGCGTGGCGTAATCTCTAAGTATTTAGTTGAATTTACACGCTTCAGATTTGTGTGACTTATCACGTAATCGAAATTTAGCTGATTTCTTTTAGTACTCATGTGAATAACTTCCCAATTTTCCTTACTCAGGGTCAACTGAAACTTTTCGCACAATAGAGATATCTTATCTAAATCATTTTGCAAGTCGTTTTGCTCATCTGATGACTGTACAAGACGGCAAATGACAGCATCATCTGCAAACAATCTAAGACGGCTACTCAGATTGTCTCCTATGTCGTTAACATAGATCAGGAACAATAGAGGGCCTATAACGCTTCCTTGGGGAACGCCGTATATTACTTCTGTTTCACTCCGTGACTTTCCGTCTACTACTACCCACTGTGACCTTTCTGACAGGAAATCACGAATCTAGTCGCACAACTGAGGCGATACTCCGTAGGCACGCAGTTTGGTTAGAAGACACTTGTGAGGAGCGGTGTCGAAAGCCTTCTGGAAATCTAAAAATATGGAATCAATTTGACATCCCCTGTCGATAGCACTTATTACTTCATGAATATAAAGAGCTAGTTGTGTTCCACAAAATCGATATTTTCTGAAACCGTGCTGACTATGTGTCATTAAATCGTTTTCTTCGAGGTACTTCATAATGTTCGAATACAGTATATGTTCCAAATCCTACTGAAAATCGACGTTAGTGATATAGGCCTGTAATTCTGCGGATTATTCCTACTTCCCTTTTTGGGTATTGGTGTGACTTTAGGAATTTTCCAGTCTTTAGGTACGGATCTTTCTGTGAGCGAGAGTTTATATGTAATTGTTAAATATGGAGCTGTTTTATCAGCATACTCTGAGAGGAACCTGACTGGTATACAAACTGGACCGGAGACCTTGCATTTATTAAGTGATTTAAGCTGCCTCGTTACTCCGAGGATAACTATGTCTGTTTCTCATCTTGGGAGATGTTCTTGATTGGAATTCAGGAATATTTACTTCGTCTTCTTTGGTGAAGGAGTTTCGGAAAACCATGTTGAATAACTCTGCTTTAGTGGCACTGTCATCAGTGACTTCACCGTTGTTATCGCGCAGTGAAGGTATTGACTGCGTCTTGCCACTGGTGTGCTTAATGTATGAACAGAATCTCTTTGGGTTTTCTGCTAGATTTCGAGACAGAATTTCATTGTTGAAATTATTAAAAGCATCTCTCATTGAAGTATGCACTATATTTCGAACTTCTGTAAAACTTCGGCAGTCTTGGGGATTTTGCGTTCTTTTAAATTTGGTATGCTTTTTTCGTTGCTTCTGCAACAACGATCTGAGCCGTTTTGAGTACCACGGGGGATCAGTACCATCACTTATTAATTTATGTGGTATACATCTCTCAATTACTGTCGATACTAACTGTTTGTAAATATTCCACAACTTTTCTACACTTACCTGATTGGATCGGAAGGAGAGAAGACTCTCTCTTAAAAATGCGTTAAGAGCATTTTTATCAGCTTCTTTAAATAGATATACTTTGCGTTCTTTTTGATGGTTGTGGTCGCTAATCCCTGCATTTGTCACAATACTCACTAATTGTCCAGGATTATTTGTTGCTAAATGGTCAACTATGCTTTCACAACCATTTACGCTTCGAGTGTATAATACTACAACTGCGTTTACGTAGCTTATGTAATCAAATACCAGATTTGGTTTATTACGTACTATGCCCCAACAGAACAATTAGTCATGTCACGGAAAAGCCACGTATAACACTTCTATCCGATACTGCTATACCGCAACCTCAAAGCCGGAGGCAGTTTGTAAAATGCAACTATTTTGCTAGAGTAATTATGGTATAAAGCAACAGAGCAGTGTTACCCTCTGAGAGGAATTTAGTTATGTTGACCGTGATATACCTAACGGAGGTGGCGTATCGGAAGCGAAAGTCAGAAATACGTAAATATTTAAACGGTAATAAATAGTATTTAACCTATCCACACTGTTTAAAGGATAAATAAAACGGTCGCCAGCCTAATTAGGCAAGAGAATGATTAACATTCTTGTTCAAGAAAATAGTTATTAGTAACTTTAACAGACAAACACAACCTATACTTTACCACACGCGAGTGCAATGAACTCTGACACTTGCATATGTCAACGTTAAGGTTGGAACTAACCATAAGAGCAGCATAAACTATTTGCAAAAATATAACAGATAACGGAACACACTATTACTTAGAGGGCTTATTGAAACTGAATAAGTTTTATAACATTACTATTAATATTCACATGCAGAACCATAAATTGGACATTGGTTAAGTATTATTTTTTCAATCATTTTCCTAGTTGACATACCTGTAAAATTATAAATGTAGTTCACTGCAGAATTATGAACTGGTCACAGGTTAAGTCTCTGTCAGCTAAACACTTTTCTATTTAGAGTGAAAGTTATATGGAATCCACTAACAGATTACTTTTCATTGTCTTTTGAATAAAGAAGTTACTCTTTTCATAGATAGTGGTCTTTCTATTAATCGTAATGCAGTGTGAGCACAATAGGCAAACTATGGATCCTGTTACAACATTAATATGCACTTTTAATACACAAGAGGAACCCGATATTGTACAGAATTTGACTTGAATAGCAGGAGTTATTGGAATTTGCTGTAATTACGTAACTTTGTGCATTTGAACTACTTTCGGTGGAGGGGGGCCCTTAATCTTGACCACTGTAGTAGAGCATACTACATACACGTTCAATACACTAAAGAAACAAGATATTAGTTCTCAACTCTTACTGCAGTAAACACAACGTGACATATCTGTAAGAAACTTACTCACCTTTTGCAATTTGCAACAAGCAGCAATGTGATCATTTCCTAAGCAAAACTTTACCATCCTCAGTTTTAAGAACTTTTAATTTTGAAATTGGCAACAACATATTAATAAAACAGTTTTAATAGAAAAGTTATTTTCAGCAAGCATCATGTACGTTAGCTCACTCTCTTGCCACATTAACTTTAACTTTCTTTCAATAAAGGACACTCGGTAAGCACTATAGCGTGGGAGGGACCGTAAGTGGATATGTGACTAAGGATAAATCACGGTAGGTACAAACGTTCAGTTAAAATTTACCTTGTATTTGAGTACACTAAACATCCAATGAGCTGATCCTTCACTGTACACCACTATAGTGTTCCAGTAACAGTTATTGCGCAATATGGTGGCAATTGCATGTTGTTAGGTGGATTTGCAGGTAGAATTGCCGGAATCTGTCATTTCTTGGTGGCGATGATAGACATCAATTCCAGAATAGCTCCAGTTCTTTATCCATCCATCCATGGCATTGGAAAGTGGTACGGAAAGCCTCTCTAGGCACCAGCACAATATGCAGCTTTTACATGAGCAATTGACAGTTTGGTAGCTCGTCCCCGACTGACTCTTAGTTCCACCTATTCTACCTAGGGCAACCAAACCACAAATTGCGCGCTACACAGTTCCGTTCCCGAGAGGAACCACAACAGCTTTTACATACAATAACTAAGAACCCTAAGTGAAGGTCAGCAGTTTACATAACAGCAACCAAACATTTTAAATAAAACAGATCCTTTGCACATATTAACATTTCTATATAAAAAATTATTTAAACAAAACTCCAAATATATACAGTAAATTTTGTCTCCCTCCAATTGGGACAAAGAATTTAAATGACAGATACACTACATTGCATAGAAACAAATCATGACATCAAAGTTTTTACAAAGAAAGGAGTATACAATTTTGTGTTATCTAGACAATCAAATACATTTACAGAAGCTCAATGATGTAACATTAAACAAAACAAAAGGCAAAATAAATCAGTAGATCATTAGAGCAATGGTGTTACAAATGGGCTCATTAACTAATTGTTCAAAATAATTTTCTGAGAAAGCATTCAGTACAATTTCGGACGACGTTTTATGCCTACCGCCAGCTTTAAACGTATAATTTCTCCATCATATCGAGGGTACATTGAAGTCACAATCGATTATAATTGTATAAGCGTAGTATTTATTTGAAACGAGACAGAAGTTTTCTTTGAACTGTTCAGCAACTATATCTTCTGAGTCGTGGTGGGGGGGGGGGGGGGGTCGGTAAAACGATCCAATTCATAGTTTAGTCCTATTGTCAGGTATAACCTCTACACATAATACCTCACAAGATTTATCTGCTTCAATTTCACTACCAGGCAAACTTCCTTTGACAGCAATAAATACTCCACGACGAACTCTTAGATCGTTTGAAAAAATTTAGGCTGAACTTATTTCCGGCTTTAGCCACCTCTCTGTACCTACAACTATTTGAGCTTCAGTGCTTTCTATTAGGGTTTGGAGCTCTGGTTCTTTCCCAACACAGCTACGACAGTTTACAAGTACAATACGAATCGTTTCTACAACTACGTTACTGTGTTTTACCGGCCCACTTATAGACGGACGTCCCTTTTGTGGTTCCCGGAGACCCTCTAACCTAAAAACCGCACAGTACCTTCCACACAGCCCCCGATACCCGTGTAGCCACCTAATGAGTGTAGTGAACTCCTTACCTATTAAGCGGAACCCAGAAACCAACACCCGATGGCGCAAGTCAAGGAATCTGCAGCCTACAAGGTCACAGAACCGCCTGAGCCTCTGATTCAGACCCTCCACTCGGCTCTGCCCTAAAGGACCACAGTGGGTTCTATCGACGACGCTACAGATGGTGAGCTCCCCCTTAATCTCGGAAGCAAGACTAGCAGTCTTTACCATTTTCGCTAGCCGCCCAAAAGCAGACAGAATCTGCACGCATCCAAAGCGACACACGTCATTGATACCGACATGGGATCTGTATGGACCCTTTCCACATTCGGAATGACTCCTACCGCAATGCACATGGAGTGCACACTGGTTTCCTTCCCCTTCTTGGCAGCCATGTTCCTAAGGGGCCGCATTACGCGTCTGACGTTGGACCTCCCAACTACCACCAAACCCACCCGCTGTGAATGCCCAGACCTTGCGGGCCTAGAAGCTTCCTCTGAAACAGGGTGGACGACTGCATCCGGCTCAGAGACATTATCAGACGTAGATAACGTCCGAAACCTGTTCGTCAAAGGAACCGGGGAGGCCCTATGATCGGCCCGTTGGAAAGTTTTTCGCTGCCTGCCAGACTTGGGAATGACCTCCCATTCAAACACGGGTGAGGGGTCAACCTCAGAGCACTGGACAGATCGGAGGACACGTGGGACGTCCTCGACGTCCCTCGCATCCCCGCGTCGATCCCCCACAATGTCACCCCTTGGCAGCAGCCTCAAGCTGTGTGACGGAAGCCAAAGCAGCCGGAGCTGTGAGCGAAGGGTCGCCAACTTAGCTCGCATCTGTACACAACAATCACAGTTCCTATCCATTACTGCAGTCGCTTGTGTTTGAAGCTCGTAAAAATATGTAACAAGCGAACGGTATACTCGCCTTATTAGTAGCAGGAACTAGCAGTGCTGCTCTCGGTGACGGTCTAATATGTGAGTCGTATCTCGCAGACAGATCGGCACCGTCGAGGGCAGTGCCACCGTAAGTGGCAAGTCACAGTTCAGCAGCGTTCGACCTTCAACGATGGGACACATCTCGAGCTGTGCGTGGCGAAGAGGCCGGGAGGCACGCCGACTTGCAGTTCTCCGGTCGCAGCTCGTGGTTTGTCTGGCCAACATCCCGCTTCTTCCCACACGTGCCAGAGCCTCCATTACAATTCATTCGTTAAGCTCTCACCCCTGTGCTCCAGGTAGATTTCCCGTATGTTGTCCTCCTGTAGGGAAATGTGGTATCTCAACCACCGGCTCCTGGGAATTAATCGTGCCTGCTGTAATCATGCGTGTTGCTGAGGCCCTTTCACTCTTTGTTTACATCTGCTGCCCGTAATGCCAGCGCGTCTGCAGATATGTCAATTTTATATATATATATCTCACTGAAACACATTAGTAACATAATCATACATAGAACAAACCTATATCTGAAATCACATGCAAAGTGAACAAACAGTTTCATTGCCTGACTGGCATTTGAACTTTACACCTGATCCATTACAGTAAATGACATTTACATGAAAAAATATTTGAAAACTTTCACGTTTCTCGTCACAAGGATGAAGTCAAGGAAATTTAATGAAATGCTAGATGTAACAAAATGTGATATTTACATCAAAAAATGGTAAACTATTTTTTCGTGATTTGTAATGAAAGTAACAAATGTTACTTATCACTAACCACTAAGGAAACACTAACACAATTCATATAATACACTCCTGGAAATAGAAAAAAGAACACATTGACACCGGTGTGTCAGACCCACCATACTTGCTCCGGACACTGCGAGAGGGCTGTACAAGCAATGATCACACGCACGGCACAGCGGACACACCAGGAACCGCGGTGTTGGCCGTCGAATGGCGCTAGCTGCGCAGCATTTGTGCACCGCCGCCGTCAGTGTCAGCCAGTTTGCCGTGGCATACGGAGCTCCATCGCAGTCTTTAACACTGGTAGCATGCCGCGACAGCGTGGACGTGAACCGTATGTGCAGTTGACGGACTTTGAGCGAGGGCGTATAGTGGGCATGCGGGAGGCCGGGTGGACGTACCGCCGAATTGCTCAACACGTGGGGCGTGAGGTCTCCACAGTACATCGATGTTGTCGCCAGTGGTCGGCGGAAGGTGCATGTGCCCGTCGACCTGGGACCGGACCGCAGCGACGCACGGATGCACGCCAAGACCGTAGGATCCTATGCAGTGCCGTAGGGGACCGCACCGCCACTTCCTAGCAAATTGTTGCTCCTGGGGTATCGGCGAGGACCATTCGCAACCATCTCCATGAAGCTGGGCTACGGTCCCGCACACCGTTAGGCCGTCTTCCGCTCACGCCCCAACATCGTGCAGCACGCCTCCAGTGGTGTCGCGACAGGCGTGAATGGAGGGACGAATGGAGACGTGTCGTCTTCAGCGATGAGAGTCGCTTCTGCCTTGCTGCCAATGATGGTCGTATGCGTGTTTGGCGCCGTGCAGGTGAGCGCCACAATGACTGCATACGACCGAGGCACACAGGGCCAACACCCGGCATCATGGTGTGGGGAGCGATCTCCTACACTGGCCGTACACCACTGGTGATCGTCGAGGGAACACTGAATAGTGCACGGTACATCCAAACCGTCATCGAACCCATCGTTCTACCATTCCTAGACCGGCAAGGGAACTTGCTGTTCCAACAGGACAATGCACGTCTGCATGTATCCCGTGCCACCCAACGTGCTCTAGAAGGTGTAAGTCAACTACCCTGGCCAGCAAGGTCTCCGGATCTGTCCCCCATTGAGCATGTTTGGGACTGGATGAAGCGTCGTCTCACGCGGTCTGCACGTCCAGCACGAACGCTGGTCCAACTGAGGCGCCAGGTGGAAATGGCATGGCAAGCCGTTCCACAGGACTACATCCAGCATCTCTACGATCGTCTCCATGGGAGAATAGCAGCCTGCATTGCTGCGAAAGGTGGATATACACTGTACTAGTGCCGACATTGTGCATGCTCTGTTGCCTGTGTCTATGTGCCTATGGTTCTGTCAGTGTGATCATGTGATGTATCTGACCCCAGGAATGTGTCAATAAAGTTTCCCCTTCCTGGGACAATGAATTCACGGTGTTCTTATTTCAATTTCCAGGAGTGTATCTACTGTGACATCTCAAAACTGTCGCATCATATTTTAGACTAAAACATCTTGAATCCTCCTGCGTTAATACCTACCCAGTTAACTCCTCCTACGATAACATGTAATTAGCCTATGCAACATGCTCTAAAGAATGAAGAGAAAGAAACAAACACCAAGAATCTATTGAATTAGGTACAATAACTCTCCTACTGCTTTTGTTTGGGTAACCTCTTTTTACATATATTTACCTCTGATTAAAACCACGAGAAATATACAATACTCCATGAGGCAAATTATTTACCTTCGGTAACTTCGTGTTTCGGTAGCGCGTCTTCATCGTTTCTTTACATAACGTCAGATAGAAAACTTAACACTGAGTCACCGTGGCAAATACGCCTTTTTGGAATATAATACACAGAGAAACACCTATCGTTATTGGCATAATAATCATAAATATTAAGAAAAACTTTTACGTATTTGTCATCAACTTATTATGCATGGGGTTTTAAAGTCTTGTAACAGGAACAATTTCACTTTGTCCTTAGCATATGATTCTCACTTCCTTGTCCTACCTCTTTTCAGAACAGTCACAAGAGTACCTGATTTTCTCTTCAGTGTCCTTAAATAGTATACCAGACATGCGATCTCAAAAAGTCTCTTCCTTGTCCTACCTCTTTTCAGAACAGTCACAAGAGTACCTGATTTTCTCTTCAGTGTCCTTAAATAGTATACCAGACATGCGATCTCAAAAAGTCTCTTCCTTGATAACCCCAGTGACACCTTACCTGACGCGAATTTTATTTACCTACTTCCATCGCTTTTTCAGTCAGCACTACTTCTTGCAAAGTAACTGGGTTTCGGTCTCAATAGTCTCCCCTTCAACAAATTTCCTTCTGAGTGGTCCTCCAATGCATTCCTGACTCCGTGAGATCTGTAACGTACATAATTATTAAGAGATGATATGTAGAAAACCAGAATAACTGAAATTCCAGTGTTTCCGAGCATTAACATTATCATTCAAACATCATTATAGTAAACACACACAAACATTTATCAACAGATCATTCTCAAAGGCCATCCATACCCACAGATTAGCTCCCCATTACAGAAAGATAAAATGTATATTACTTTCTCATTCTTATTCATTTCCAGAGCTCGTCATCCTATTGCTAATCCATTACTGCTATGAATCTCAAATGATCTTTCAATAACTACTTCGGGATTACGCTTCACCTTTCACCATTTCCACTACATTTATTCATGTTAGACCTTACTTCCGTTTATTCTGCAAGATCAGTCTCGATTAGCTTTCTTCCAAACCTACAGCTGCACAAGCCTTGATTATGTCGGAGATTAAATGGCAGAAAAAGGTAGTTTCATTTTGCATCAGGTATTATCACTATCACTGCGTGCTCCCTTTCACAGGAACAAACTTCCTCCATCGCTCTCTCGCGTGGAAACACCCAAGGGCAAAACACAGTAAGCCAACGTCCTCTGCACTTCAGCAAACATCCACGAGAAAAATTCACAAAACGTCCTTAAGGAACAAAAACAAAAGAAAAACCTAAAAGAAACAACAAGTAAGTTCTATGTCGCGAGGCAACCTCCACGTGCAAAAACACACAACACTCTAACGCTCTCTCGGGTTCAGAAAACCTTCATGAGAAAATCGCACAAAGCGTTCTTAAGTAACGAAAAAATAACACTAAAGGAAACAGCTCCTCCTCTCCCTTCGCGTGAACTCAGACTCCAAGCAGTCCGCGGAGCTATACGTTAATCTGAAAAACATAGCTAAACATAACATATTCCTTAAGTCTATTCGCTCAAATTCAACCACGAACCAAAATCAACACATTAATCTAGCAAAGCATTTAACTTTGAGGAAGCCTACTGTCCTCTCCTCCTCCTCATTAATTTACAACTGAACACCGAAAACTATGCTATTTCAACCTCTGCTGCGGAGGAATTCTAACTAAAAGAAATTCAATTTAAGTAATCTCATGTCCACCGTAATCCCATCTTCCCTAGGAAAGGTAGAAAAATTTGCAGAATGTATGTGTAATTGTCTCCGATGGGACCGACATTGTTGCTTGCGGAAAGAAACAATATCACGAATGCAGGTCAGGGAGGACCGTCAAACCCACGTGAATAACTACAAACAGGCCCAAACAAGTCGGCGGACGTATGTGGACTGTAATGCAGACAAGTACCAAGCACTCCCCTACACTCTCGCCTCTCTCTCTTCAACCAATGATATCCAAGCTCCCACAACCATCCTCATTTCTTAACACAAGAGAAATAGCATGGGCAAGATTAGGGTTTATCAGCTAGCGATCCAGGGGGGATAGAAAGAGTATGAAGACAGTTCAGGTAACATAACACAATATTAAACACATAAATACTGTAATATTGTTATTTTGCGACAGTATTGTAAGAGTCGTAAATAACTACGGAAAAATGCAAGTGTGTACATTGCTATTAACGTCATTTCGACCCGTTCATAGATTTCCAAATACACATGCCGGACAATTAGCAAATTGCATTTTTTAAAACTATTGTTACAAATAACTTTTCTGTGAACTTCGTAACTTCCTACAGAACATTATTTACTTGTAAATTGAGTGTACTTAACATGAGTTCGCACTGACCTACTACTGTCTAACTGCTGGCCGCATTTAGGAAACGTTACTGTGAAACCTCAGTAAATACATAATTAAAAAGGTCTTAATTGATTGTTTTCCATATTAAGATACGTATCAACAATTTTCTCCATAACAAAGTGTAATAACTTAAAAAATGTATCTACGATTCAGCATAATATATAATTAAATTCAGCACTTACATTACTACAGCACATAAACAATGTTATGGATGACCCTTTACATTTCCACGATCAACCTGTCATGTATATTCATGTAAACTATGGTAAGTGACACCCTATAACTTTGCTTACTTGCATAAAGAAATATTCACATTTCCCTTATTTGTAACGAGTTTTGAAACGCATTTACGTTGGGGAACATATTCAGGATCTTTATCAGAGTCGTAGTTATACACACCACCCACAGATTCTTAAAACCTCCCCTGAAAAGTATTTTCCTTTAATGAACACTGCACGCTCTGCCACTACTGTCTGCTACGTTTCCGACACTATCCGCTGCTAACGTGCACACATCCTGACATAGTTGTCATTAGTGAGAATCTGAAATCGGAGACAGAATTAGCACTTCACGGTTTATCGTGTAACTGTAATGTAATATGATTGAAGCATGTCACATACCATATTTTGAATACAATAAATCTGTTTATTATCCACTGTCTCTTGTCGTAGTTTACAGCAGAGGTGTTCATTTATTATCTTTTCGGATAAGGCATATTGCAGCAGGAGCAGACATATCGTAGCAACTGTCAATTTCTGTCTAGTAAATGTATTATATAATAATTTCTACTGCATTGTCACTATACGTAAACAAACTGATTATTTTGTGTGTGACAGGTTGGCGCCAATAACAACTCCATTGTCACTCGGTTTCGAACAGTTGGGTCTGGATGTATTGTGAAATGAAAACAATTTGATCTACACATACATGAGTTGGGTAAGTGTGGTCCAAGAGGGGGACAACATTCTCGAGCTCCTGACATTCAGTGCTATCTAGCAGAAACGAGGAGCTGGTCAAGTGGCTGATCAAATGTCTAACCAAACCTGATGAACTACCGGGAAGGCCAACCCAGGTATCAGAACAGGAGATAGTGATCGGAGGTCAGGAATGACCAGCTCCATCATGGAGCCTGAACAGTGACCATGTGCATTAGCCTTGTGAGCTCGCGCAACAATGAAAACGCATCACTCACAAATTAAAGTTTATGACTCCATAAAGTTACATAATAGTGTGACACATCAACGAAAAAACCTCAGAAACGTAAAGTCTAGACGTTAACTAACAATAACTAAGACCCATTAAAGTGTAAGATTCCTAGCTTTGATAATAAGTGCTGCAGAGGTATGAACATTGGTTCAGTGAAGAAGGAAGAAACGTGATATGAGAATTCAGTGGCAAACTTTACGATTATTATCAATTTACAGACAAAAATAATTATTTTTTCTAAAGTATGTAACTTTTGAAAATGTTTGCTATAGACTGTGGTAGTTGTTGTGGTCTTCAGTCCTGAGACTGGTATGATGCAGCTCTCCATGCTACTCTATCCTGTGCAAGTTTCTTCATCTCCCAGTACCCACGGCAACCTACATCCTTCTGAATCTGTTTAGGGTATTCATCTCTTGGACTCCCTCTACGATTTTTACCCTCCATGCTTCCCTACAATTCTAAATTGATGATCCCTTGATGCCTCAGAACATGTCCTACCATCCGATCCCTTCTTCTAGTCACGTTGTGCCACAAACTTCTCTTCTCTCCAATCCCATTCGATACCTCCTCATTAGTTATATGATATACCAATCTAATCTTCAACATTCTTCTGTAGCACCACATTTCGAAAGCTTCTATTCTCCTCTTGTCCAAACTAGTTATCGTCCATGTTTCGCTTCCATACAAGGCTACACTCCATACAAATAATTTTACAAAAGATTTCCTGACACTTATATCTATACTCGATGTTAACAAATTTCTCTATTCAGGAACGTTTTCCTTGCCATTGCCAGTCTACATTTTATATCCTCTCTACTTCGACCATCATCAGTTATTTTTCTCCCCAAATAGCAAAACTCCTTTACTATAGACTAGAGGAGAGGAAATTGACAGAGGCAATCCCCTATCAATAATTGAAACTTCTGTAAGATACGGAGTGACTGGTTTTAGCCATTGCTCACCTTAAATGTACCACTGAAATGGGCATTTCATCGTGAAAGAAATAGCGATCATAAATTCGATCACCTAACACAGATCTTATAAATAGAACCAAGTCAGTATAACACTCCCCACACAAAATCTGCTGCCTTGCCCTTCCACTTCATAATACAAGATAATAGTGGTTTGTAGCTCATAACACTGTTTTCGTAATTACTTAAATAAGACACAATATCAGTGTTTTACATGATTCGGATCTACATCTACATACATTCTCCGCTAGCCACCAAGAGATGTGGAAAAAACGACTGTCTGTAAGCCTCAGTACGAGCTCTAATATCCCTTCTCTTTCAATGGTGGTCATTGCGCTATTTGAAAGTTGGTGGTAATAATATATGTTCTACATCCTCGGCGAAGATAGGATTTTGGAACTTTGTGAGCAGCCGCTTCCGTTTAGAACGTCGTCTGTCTGCAAGTGTGTTGCACTTCAAACTTTCTATGCGATTTGTAACGCTCTCGCGATGTACCAGTCATGAATTTTGCCGCTCTTACTTCGACCTTCTCAGTCTCTTGAATCAGACCCAACTGATAAAGGTCCCATACAGACGAATAACACTCTAAGACTGGATGAACTAAAGTATTGTAAGCAATATCCTTTTTGAAGGACTGCATCGCTTCAGGATTCTACCAATAAACCGCAATCTAGAGTCCGCCTTACCCGTTACTTGTGTAATCTGATCGTTCCATTTGAGATACGCATTAGGTTACACTTACTGATATTGAGATATAATTACCAGTCACTACACCACGCATTTATTTTCTGCAAATCCTCATTGATGTGTTCACAACTATCGTGTGATACTACTTTCCTGTAGACTGCAGCACCAACGGCAAACAGTCTAATGCCGGTGTCAATACCATCAACCAGATCATTTATGAAAATCGTGAAAAGCAGTGGACCTATCACGCTGCCCTGGGGCACACCTGATGTTACGCTGGTTACCGTTGAAGTTTCCCCATTCACGACGACGTACTGCTCTCTGTCTTTTATATAACATTCTATCCAACCGCATAAGTCATCGGATAGACAGTAAGCGCGCACTTTTTGGATCAATTGACAGTGCGGAACTGAGTCGATCGCCTTTGGAAAGTTGAGGAATATGGCATCAACATGGGAGCTGGTATCTAGAGCCTGTTGTATATGATGCACAAAGAGGGCCCACCTGCCTCTCGCATGACCGCTGTTTCATAAACCCATGCTAGTTACTGCAAATGAGCTTCTCAGGGTCTAGAAAGATCATTATGTCATCATCATCATCATTTAAGACTGATTATGCCTTTCAGCGTTCAGTGTGGGGCATAGTCCTCCTTATAAAATTCCTCCATGATCCCCTATTCCGTGCTAACATTGGTGCCTCTTCTGATGTTAAGCCTGTTACTTCAAAATCATTCTTAACCTAATCCAGGTACCTTCTCCTTGGTCTGTCCCGACTCCTCCTACCCTCTACTGCTGAACCCATGAGTCTCTTGGGTAACCTTGCTTCTCTCATGCGTGTAACATGACCCCACCATCTAAGCCTGTTCGCCCTTGCTGCTACGTCTATGGAGTTCATTCCCAGTTTTTCTTTGATTTCCTCGTTGTGGACACCCTCCTGCCATTGTTCCCATCCACTAGTACCTGCAATCATCCTAGCTACTTTCATATCCGTAACCTCAACCTTATTGATAAGGTACCCTGAATCCACCCATCTTTCTCGCCCATACAACAAAGTTGGTCGAAAGATTGAACGGTGCACAGATAACTTAGTCTTGGTACTGACTTCCTTCTAGATCGTAGCTGAGCACTCACTGCATTAGCTTTGCTACACTTCGCTTCCAGTTCTTTCACTATATGGCCATCCTGTGAAAATATGCACCCTAAGTACTTGAAACAGTCCACCTGTTCTAACTTTGTTCCCCCTATTTGGAACTCAATCCGTTTATATCTCTTTCCCACTGACATTACTTTCGTTTTGGAGATGCTAATCTTCATACCATAGTCCTTACATTTCTGATCTAGCTCTGAAATATTACTTTGCAAACTTTCAATCGAATCTGCCATCACAACTAAGTCATCCGCATATGCAAGACTGCTTATTTAGTGTTCACACATCTTAATCTCACACAGCCAGTCTATTGTTTTCAACATATGATCCATATATAATATGAACAACAGTGGAGACAGGTTGCAGCCTTTTCTTACCCCTGAAACTACTCTGAACCATGAACTCAATTTACCGTCAACTCAAACTGCTGCCTGACAATCCATGTAAAGACCTTTAATTGCTCGCAGAAGTTTGCCTCCTATTCCATAATCTCGTAGAACAGACAATAACTTCCTTCTAGGAGCCCGGTCATATGCCTTTTCTAGATCTATAAAGCATAGATACAATTCCCTGTTCCATTCATAACACTTCTCCATTATTTGCCGTAAGCTAAAGATCTGGTCCTGACAACCTCTAAGAGGCCTAAACCCACACTGATTTCCATCCAATCGGTCCTCAACTAATATTCGCACTTTCCTTTCAACAATATCTGAGAAGAATTTACCCACAACGCTGATTAAAGAGATACCTCTGTAGTTGTTACAATCTTTTCTGTTTCCATGTTTAAAGATTGGTGTGATTACTGCTTTTGTCCAGTCTGATGGGACCTGTCCCGACTCCCAGGCCATTTCAGTTATCCTGTGTAGCCATTGAAGACCTGACATTCCACTGTATTAGATGAGTTCCGACTTAATTTCATCCACCCCAGCTGCTTTATTGCACTGCAATCTATTGACCATTTTCACCACTTCCTGAAATGTGATCCTATTTCCATCCTCATTCCTATCCCATTGTACATCGAAATCTGAAACATTACTGATTGTATTTTCACCTACATTGAGCAACTCTTCAAAATATTACCTCCATCTGCCCAAGGAATCCACAGGATTCACATGCAGTTTTCCTGACCTGTCCAAAGTACTTGTCATTTCCTTCTTACCTCTCTTTCGAAGACTGATAGTTAAACTCCAGAATGGTTTTCCAGCAGTTTGACCCAAAGTCTCCAAGCGGTTTTCAAAGTCTTTCCAAGATATCTTCTTGGATGCTGCAATTATCTGTTTGGCTTTGTTTCTTTCTTCAACATCACTTTCTCTCTCTACCTGAGTTCTAGTATGTAGCCATTTTTGATACGCCTTCTTTTTCCTTTTACAGGCTGCCTTGACTGTCATTCCACCAAGCTGTTTGCTTCCTCCTACCTTTACACACTACTGTTCCAAGACATTCTTTAGACACTTCTAGTATTGTGTCCCTGTACCTTGTCCATTCCTTTTCCACTGACTGTAATTGACTACATTCAACTAACTGGTACCTTTCTGAGATCGCTGTTATGTACTTGTGCCTGATTTCCTTATCCTGAAGTTTCTCCACTCTTATCCTCCTACATATGGACCTGACCTCCTGCACTTTCGGCCTCACAATCCCAATTACACTGCAGATTAAATAATGATCAGTGTCACCAAAGAATCCCCTGAATATACGTGTGTCCCTCACAGCCTCCCTGAATTCCTGATCTGTTATTATATAGTCAATTACAGAGCTGGTTCCCCTGCCTTCCCAAGTATACCGGTGAATGTTCTTATGTTTAAAAAAAGGAGTTTGTGATTACTAAGCCCATACTGGCACAGAAATCCAAGAGTTGTTTCCCGTTCCTGTTGGTCTCCATATCCTCTCCAAATTTACCCATAACCTTTTCATACCCTTCTGTTCGATATCCTATCCTGGCATTAAAATCACCCATGAGCAGAACACTGTCCATGTCCTTTAGTCTAACAACTACATCACTGAGTGCATCATAAAAACCATCCATCTTATCTTGATCTCTCCCTTCGCAATGCGAATATACTTACACAGTCCTAATTATCTTGCTAGACACTGTCAAATCTATCCACATCAGTCGTTCGTTTACATACCTTATTGCAACTACGCTGGGTTCCATTTCTTTCCTGATGTAAAGCCCTACACCCCATTGTGCTATTCCTGCTTTGACTCCTGACAGGTAGACCTTGTATTCTCCCACTTCCTCTTCTTTCTCACCCCTTACCCGAATGTCACTAACAGCTAAAACATCCAGCCCCATCTTACTTGCAGCCTCTGCCAGCTCTACCTTCTTCCAAGAGTAGCCCCCATTGATATTAATAGCTCCCCATCTCATTACCATTTGTTTGCCGAGTCGTATCTTAGGAGTCCCTGGTTTGTCAGTTAGAGGTGGGACTCCGTCACCTCCAAAGGTCCGAGCCATTTGGCTCTGCTTCTTGCCAGTATCATATTTAAAGTACCAGGGAAGCAGGTTGCTAGCCTTACTTTCCCCGAGTCCCATTGAGTTTTACCCCTAACTGTTGAGGGACTAGCCGGTGGATTTGGTAGTCTTTGCCTTATTAGCGCAAAGGTGACCACGACTCAGAATATGTCCGAGATGCCCGACTTATTCCAAAGTAACTGGTATCCCGGCTGTCGGGACCATTTACTTGGCCACTCATACGTTGCACGTGGTTCATGAACTAGGACTTGACTACAGGAACCCACACCATGAACCACAGAAATTGGCCGGTAATTATGTGCATCCGATTCTCTACCCTTTTTATAGTTTGCTATGACCTGGGTGTTTTTCCCGTCCTTTGAACTTGAACTTGAACTTTGCGCTGATAGATTATGGCTAAGTATGGTGCTATATTTGTAGCATAGTCAGCATAAAATCTTGCGGGGATATCGTCTGGTCCAAATGACTTCCTGGCTTCTAAGGATCTTAACTGTTTTACAATCCCAGATACATTAAACACTATATAAGCCATCCTTGCGTTTGTTCGATAATCGAAGGGGGGAATGGTGCTGCAGTCCTCTACCGAAAACGATTTTTTGAAAGCTAGATTTAGAATTTCGGTCTTCTGTTTATCATCATCCGTTACATTACCCGTACTGTCAGCAAGAATCTCTCATTGGCCTTTTGACAGCTGCTTTTATTTGGCATAATTTCTGTTTGTCAGTGGGGCAGTGGCTATGTTTAAAACGCCTCTGCAAAATTCTCTGCTTTCTCAGCAACTTCCCAATATGTTTGTTGAACCAAGTTGGATCATTTCCCTCCCTTATATTTTTGCTAGGCACATATTTCTCTAGCACGTGTTGGACAATACCTTTAAATTCCGACAAATGATTCTCAATTTTATTGTGTCCTGCGGTGAATGCTTGGAGCTGCCAATGAAGACATTCATTAATAACACTTTTATTGTCTTTCCCAAATAAGAAAACTCCACGCTGTTTCTTTTTTTTTTTTCAACTTCCACTAACACAAAAGCCACAACGACATTATGGTCGCTATTACCTTCTTCTAGATTAACTTCCTCAAAACGATCAGGTCTGTTTGTCATCAAGATATCTAATACTTTCCCATCTCGAGTTGGTTTTATAACCAATTGCTCAAGATTGTATGTTGAGAGGGCTCCTAGAATAACTTCATACGAGTCTTTGCTTCTGTCCTCTGTCATATAAACTTGTAACTTTCCCAGTCAATGGATGCCAGATCTCCATCTATAACTAACGGATAATTTGAAGATTTATTTCCTCTGTATTCAAGACTTTCCCTGAAACGCTCTGCGACGTTTGCTGGGGATGCTGGGGGTCTATAAAAACATTCTAATACAATGGTCACTCCTTGATTGATTGACAGCTTTATCCAGACTGTTTCACAGTCCGACCCAGTATCGATCTCAACTGTATTCAAACAGCTTTTAACTGCAATGAACACGCCATCTCCCATAGAATCAGTCCTATCCTTCCTAAACATTGTCCAGTCGGAGTTCAAAATTTCACTGCTATTTATGTCTGGTTTCAACCACATTTCGGTACCTCATATAATATTGCCATTACTACTGTTTATTTTGGAGAATAACTCGGGGATCTTGCTACAGACTCTTCGACATTTTACTAAGATGAGATTTTGCATATTTAAATCCTGTTAGTGATATCGGAATTCTGGTTATTTAGGTAGACTTGTAGGAAACGCCGTATTCTTGCATATGCCACATGGACATGTTAGGTATGATGAACTTTAATTAGTGACCAAATGTGATTTTTATGGCTATTGACAGCGGTACAAGCGCGGGGACTCTGTAAAATGTAGGTAGGACATCATGTAGTCTACGAGTGTTGTTGATACGAAGCAGTTTCCCTGCTATGCGAGGAACGTTAGACACACAATTTAGAGTCTGAGGAATAGTGCGCAGTTTTGAACTCTTAACTCCTTCGTGTATACTCATGACGGAATTTTACATGGATAAACTGGACTTAAGTAATTATTGGACAGTATCAGATTCTGTTACATATACGTAGTCTTATTGAAGGGAGAGTAGGTAAACTTTGAAATACCATTGGGAATTAGAAGATGGCAAACGCAATTCTGCTTGATGTAGTCACTGAACACACAGTTTATTCATTAACAAATAAGTGAACATTTAGAGCTTGGTATTGCTTGAAGGAATTTTCGCATTCACGTGAAGTACATGCCGACAAGCTGTCCCAAATTAAAGTAGATTCTATGAAACAGGATGTCAGTATGGAGTTAGCAGATGTGAAATGAGAGAATTTACTGCTGAGTGGTTATGAACTGGCATAGAGAGCGAAATTCTTCAGTGCAGCAGTACAGTAAGGTAGCCACGCACTGAATATTACTGAACATGGAAGTGAGTTTATGGTGGACAGCCTTATTAAGACTCCGAATATTTTCTCAACCATAAGGGAGAAGTGGTGATAAAAATTTTTTTAATATCCAAGGCCAGTCATGAAACACTTCCTGATTTATCCGTGTCGAGAGAACATATACGGTAAATGTGGAGCGGCAAAAGCATCCCTTATTGTGCTTAAACAACGTTTTGCGATAGATCGCCAGAGTGTTTTACTTCAGTTAATAACATCCGAAATATAAATCATTTCACAGTGTTAAATATTATTTTTAAATATTACATTCAGTTACTTTTTGCTTACGTTCAGCATAGAAGCTTTATATTTCATATTTATTACGGCCACTGCTTTGTACGTCTTTTGTGCATTTCTCACGCTACAGACGGCCTTTAATATGACATCCTGTTACTAATGAAACTTGTTATGACTTTTCATAACTTTGATACTCCTTAAAATTACGGCGGGAAGGCGAAGATTCCATGAATCTTAAAAGAATATATAATGTGTTTGAGACATTGTAGTCAAGGCAGGCAGGATTCGGTTACGATTATGGACAGGACCGTCATCTGTTACTATTGGTTCTCTTTTGCAATTACACAAATTCATAATGAAACGGTAATTCCAGACTCAGCAATAAATAAGCATTTCACACGTTATTAATGAATGAATAAACAACTGTGTAATTAATAGTGCTTTCAGTACGTTAAAATTTTCCAAATGGGCATCAAATACAGACTCAGCAAATAATGTTTCAAAAACAAGACAACGTGATCCCAATCAGAATTTTAAGGCAAGTAACCACAGTCACGGCTGAAGGCCTTTACGCCAAAAACGGCAACAATAAAAGAATAACAAACATACTGTAAAACAGGAATGCAATAGAAAGGTTAATTTAAAAAGACAGGCAACTGATCACCAAACAGGTGAGACAAATGATGGTAAACTTGGTAGCACAACCATCTGAACCTGATGTAATGCCAAGAATGGCAACTATATAAAAAATTTAAAAATATAATACAGTAAAACAGCAAATACAACAACAAAAAGTTAATTTAAAAGGACAAGCAACTGATCACCAAACAGGTGAGACAAAATGGTGGTAAACTGGGTATCACAATTATTTAAACGCGCTGTAACGCCAAGAATGGCAATTATATAAAAATTTAGAAACACGCAATAAAACAGGAAATACAATAATAAATCACAAGGGCCAGTAACAGACGGTGCACAAGGAATCGCCCTCTGAGTAGGTCTGGCAAAAAACACTTTTGAGAGCTATGAGAAAGGCAGCCAAGAGCTGCATTCACTTCACGATTTGGTAACTCGGACTCGTGGCAGTCTTACGAATGACTAATGATAAACTTGCTGAGGCTACCTGACGTCCAATAAACCAAATGCAAAGATGTAAAAATACGCCAAAGCCGGAACCGGCGGCCGGGACTCCGCCTGCAGAATACTGTGCTGAGAGCGCTTGGAACGAGAAAGGAATCACTACCACCAGAGTAGAAGATTCGGCAACCAAGCAACAATCAAGAAAGCTGTCATAACTAGACGCCTCACCGGACAGCAGCGGTAAGGCGAGGAAACGTACACTGCCGTTGCATACACTAACCCTCGGGGCAGGTAACTGGGGCGTTAGCGGCCACGAGGCAGGAGAAATACCGCTGGTGGAACTTAACAAATAGTAACAAACTGAACGCAATAAATAGTAATTACAAGCCCAGGAAAGTTAATCAGATCCGCCTTCCCCAAGCACTCCACTCAATGCTCTTCGCCTCGGCAACACTGCGAGCAGCAACACGAACCCAAGTCACTAGAGAATCGCAAGATCTCCAATGGTGGAAGTTTCTCTACTTGAATCCAAATGCACTCAACTTAAACTTGCAGGGTCCGGTTTATGACGAGGTTGTGCACCCTCATGACCACAGGCCTTCGATCCGGCAGTCCATGCGGGCCGCCAGTGGTCCCAGCATGTTCTGCCACTTCGCGGATCTGGCTCCTCCTGAGTCCCCAACCGAACTGTACGCTGAGAAGACCCGGAAGGACCACGACGTCTCCCCGAAGATAGGGCCACAGTTATTACATATCGATAACCGCCACTGCTGCCACTAGCGGACAGGCAACGCTTGCGAAACCAAGGGGCGCCAGTCAACCCTAGAAGAAGACAAACAACCGCATCCATGTCAACTAAACGATACGGCTCGGCCTCCAACAGAGGATAGAAACCTACAAACAGCACCAACGCGAGCTGCAGCACGGCTCAGCGTTAGCTCACGTGTTGCCCCAACTGATAAGAGACGCTCATGTTAGAGATGACTTTCTGCTTGTGACATACGAAACAGATCACAAAAGTACACCTTTTTATACAGGGTGTTACAAACAGGTACGGCCAAACTTTCAAGAAACATTCCTCACACACAAATAAAGAAAAGATGTTATGTGGACATGTGTCGGGAAACGCTTAAATTTCCATGTTAGAGCTCATTTTAGTTTCGTCCACCTACTCTCTATGGAGCACGTTATCATGATTTCATACGGCATACTCTACCTGTGCTGCTAGAACATGTGCCTTTACAAGTACGACACAACATGTGGTTCATGCACCATAGAGCTCCTGCACATTTCAGTCGAAGTGTTCGTACGATCTCAACAACAGATTCGGTGACCGATGGATTGGTAGAGGCGGACCAATTCCATGACCTCCACGCTCTCCTGACCTCAACCCTCTTGACTTTCATTTATGGGCGTATTTGAAAGCTCTAGTCTACGCAACCCCGATACCAAATGTAGAGACTTTTCGTGCCCGTATTGTGGACGGCTGTGATACAATACGCCATTCTCCAGGGCTGCATCAGCGCATCAGGGATTCCATGCGACGGAGGGTGGATGCATGTATCCTCGCTAACGGGGGACATTTTGAACATTTCCTGTAACAAAGTGTTTGAAGTCACGCTAGTACGTTGTGTTGCTGTGTGTTTCCCTTCCATGATTAACGTGATTTGAAGAGAAGTAATAAAATGAGCTCTAACATGGAAAGTAAGCGTTTCCGTACACATGTCCACATAACATATTTTCTTTCTCTATGTGTGAGGAATGTTTCCTGAAAGTTTGGCAGTACCTTTTTGTAACACCCTGTATAAGTGAAAGGTACCGTACTGAACGTAATCCTGAATTAAATCAAAATCACATTTAAGACTCATAACGTTCAGCTTGATACCAGTCTATATCTGAAGTGTCACAAAACAAAAAAGATCAACAGATGATTGCAAGCTTTCGCCGAAACTGGTTCGCGAAGAATGAACAAAGTACACTCAAGTGGACACACAGAAACCACATTGATTAAAGGACAGAAAAGAATTTAACGATGAAGAAAGTGTCGTACAAAATTTTAGAAACATAACTATTTATTTTCTCGAGAAGATACATACATATGTTTGTTAATATACTAAGTATTATAGAAATGTATTTCTTCCTGTGTATAACTGAATTTTCCAGGTTTGCATATGTTGAATAAATGTTATACAAAAATGATTTGCATAACGTCTATTTATTGTCTAAACTACACATACACATGCAGTGTAAAATCTAATACCTTTCCACTCTGAGATTCTAGGTCTCTTTCTTGAGAGGAAACTAGCACGAAAACGGGTAAGAAATAAAATACAAATTAAGAAAATATAAATATGCATCTATTACAAGAGCGAAAGTGGTGAGTATTGGTTAAACAGGTACCACTGGTCGATGCCACCGACCCGCCAATCTCAAAACTTCCATTCAAAGAGTTCTTGACACCGGCATTCAGTGTCAACGTTTGGGGTGAATGCCGCCGTTTGTAACACATTCTGGAATGCCTTGAGGTGAAGTGTCTTTTTGTATGAATAGAATGTGCTGCTGAGGGTAGCCGTCCTGCGTAGAGCGTAAGGGAATTCTAAGAAAGCTGCGGCGTATTCACCTGTCAGTCAACTACGAAAAGGTGCACGGCTAAACTCCATACCGTTCCAACTTGTATCTAATAATCTCTGTAACCTTGCAAAATGTTTAATAAATCAAAATGATAAATCATATGAGTCACAATGTCAAAAATGAGTGAGAGAATTAGGCCTTACGCATAGACAGGCAGTGGATGAGTACAATCAAGAGCGTCGCTCCTTAGAAGTTCTGATAAAGAATCGGAAACAGTTAAGGAGAAAGTTACAACCAAAATGATGTTTTTCACCGTGTCGTTCATGTCATTGTAGTTACCGTTTAGCACTGGGATATGACATTATGCACCAAAGTCTTGAATGAAATCTGTTTTCTTGATAAAAATTCAAATCAGTTAATTATATTACTGCTTTGTCCCATTTTTGCTGGTCAGTGGAAACTATTTGTGTCTATAGCTTAGTATGTATATTGTTACCAAAATCCCGTCGGCAATTCAAATTTTGGTTTACTGTGGTGGCTTTCGTAAGTCGCTAGTATGTGGATGGTTCGTCTGGAAACAACACTGTGGCCTTCCGTATGGAATGACACCGCCGTACATTTGTCATTCAGTAGTAGACTTCCTTCTCTCCTGTTTCTCAAATGTATGAGGCTACTTTGCGACAGGTACGCCGTTTGTGAGAGCGATCAATAGGCAAACTGTGAAAAAATTGACATTGTCTACAGATACGCAGATTCTCAGAGCGCAGCATTCATTAGTTGGCAATGGGTGCAAATAAAGAAAAGTGAAAAAAGTGAATACCAAGCCAACTACGCATAAGGAACCCAGTCCCACGCCAGACAGATTAAGCCCAGTAGTTTAGCGTTTCGAGGAAATCCCCCAGTTCTAGCTAACACGGACATTTTCTGGAGCACATGACATGTTGAAAGCTTGCATCACGCCACACGGAGAAGGGCAGTGAAAGGCGCAAGTGATACTACTCCTAAAGGAGTGAGGATTAGGATAGTCTGGCCCTCCGGATAGCTCGGAGCGAAATAGAAGGCGATAGCCGGCAGGTTGTGTCCGATTTATCACTGACGGCCGCTAAGTTGCGGTGAGACAGCCCTCACCGGATTTATTGTCGAAGATTATATGTGAGTTATCTTCGGCGAACGGACGCTCCGACGGATTCGCGGTGGACGGCCGGTTAATACATTAAGGGATTTGTGCTATCTGTACCTGCCTCGACTGTATTATAAACTAAAACACGCTAAAAACCGCCACGTCCCTCGCACACGGCCGCACAGAACTTCGCGAAAGGAAGCAAATCCGCTGTAGCGAAATAAAGCTGAGTGCCGTCAGCAGTCAGAAACAAAACACAACTGCGTATTTGAATTTCTAAATAGCTCACAATTTTTATTATGGCTGTTGTTTGTGAGCTTAAGGGCGCAGTTATTAATACGCTGTTGAAATACATTACGGAACTGAATTTCTTTACTACAAACCCATGAAATCAGTCCTATCCAAACATACATACGCTCAAAAAACCATCCTCTTGCCCATAGCACATAAAATTGTTTTCAAATTAGTCATAAAGTGTAAATTCACTAACAGAACGGACTAAACTTGCGATGTGGTATGTTTTAAGGCTAGTTAATCACTTTGTTTTGTGAAGAAAAATTAACCTACCTGGAATTCTGTTAGTTACGAATGGTAAAATACGACGAGTTAATGAACTTGAAATTTCCTTCTTTTGTTTAACCCTAGTAATACCAACGCATTTTTCCTAACGCCTAATAACAAGGCGAGTGGCTGAAGGCGGTGGCGAGGGGTTCTTTGTGCACAAAAAAAAGAAAAAAACAAACAAATTTCGTTAACTGTGTTTTGTTTCTTTTAACAATATACTTTTATACTTTTTAAATAGCTAATGATGTATAAGTAGGGTACATAACCTGAAAATATCTTTCAGCACGATCTTAGCAACACCAACGCATTTAAATTATTAAATAGAGTTGAGGGATACTTTATGAACACTACAAAAAATTAAAAAATAGGAATTTTGTTAATGGTGGTTGATTTTCATTCTCATCATGCATTTAAAAGCAATACAGATGCTTGAGAAAGGTCCTGAATCAGAAAATATGAAAGTAACGTTTGTTGCAAAGAGTTACATTCATTACTAAGACTTAAGGTTTTGGGATAAGCTTTGCTGAAAAATTTGAAAAGTTACGGAACATGATACAAGAACTCAGTGAAAACAATAAACATTTTTTTTAAATTTTGATATATGAATTACCAGACTAGATTATGATGTTTTCAAAAGGTGGGCACGAAGTACCCTCCCCACTTGATGTTGCGAGGAGTAGTATCTGTTATTGACACGTTTATATAAATCATTCCAGGGAGAGGAATGTGAACCACAAAAGTAAAAATTCTTACTTATAGATAACAGAGTCATAATTTTGAAGACATAGAGAGCCATTAAGGCTGATAATGAATGCATCTACATTGCCCAGCATAAGCTGAATTCAGGGACTGTTTAATAAATAAGAATTTCTTACATTTTGTATTGAAATTCTGAAAAATGTACCACCACCAACTACAGATTAAAACACATATAATTGAGTTTTAAGTTTATCTTTCTGGGCCACGTCGACTGAAAAACAGAGTGTGCATAGCAGCGTAATAGAAAGAGATAGTGGTCGCTGTTGCATGCCCGTTGTAAAACTAACGGACGTCAAAAACCAAGCAGGCGAGAGTTTTGTCATGTGAGTTCACGCCTGAAAGGACTGTTAAATGCTGACGTTTTAGTACTGAAGGTTTCCTTTCAATACAATACACTCAAAACAAAAGAGAAGACGACGTACCATGAAAGAACTATCCAAATGCGACGGATAGCCGTAGATGCCACGTGTCGTTTACAGATATAGACAAACAACTGATTCCGATTTCAGAAACATGGAGCTTTACAAATTGAACTCGTCAGTAACGCGTTGGTCCACAACCTTGAGAAAGAAGTTACTCGAGTTGGTATTGATTGATAGAGTTGATGAATCACCTCCTGAGGGATATTGTGCCAAATTCTGTCAAACTGGCGCGTTAGATCGTCAAATCCTGAGCTAGTTGGAGGGCCCTCTCGAAACTGCTCCCAACGTTTTCAGTTGGGGAGAGATCCAACGATCTTCTGGGCCAATATAGGGTTTAGGAAGCACCAAGACAAGCAGTAGAAACTCTCGCCGTGTGTGGCCGGGCATTATATTGCTTAAATAAAAGCTCAGGACGACTCGCCACGAAGGGCAGCAAAAAAGGGCGTAGAATATTGTCGACGTGTCGCTGTACGGTAAAGGTGCCGTGGATGACAACAAAACGAATTGTACTGTAAATTGGATTTGAGTGCTAAGTTTTCATAATGTACGACGGGTTGTGAGAAATTGTTCATACTGTCCATTTGCACAGTTACGTATAAGACGTACTTCATTGTTAAATACAGTTTTTGTTAGTAAGTTTAACTCACTCAACAGACGTTTAATTGAAAATGTAATAGACTGACAGTTTTTTAGTTTTAATGTTCTTCAGTTCATAAGACCATGTAACAGCGTCAGGGTTGAGTTGCCACGCATTTAGTTAGTGCCGTGTGCAGCAAGCGCCAGCAAAGGCAGGGATCCGGAGCAGTAGCCAGACGGGGAGAGACGTTATCGTAGACAGACGTGGATGAACACAAGTGAGATAGGTTCATGTGAGCAAATTTTAAGAGTGCTTACTTAAATCTGAAGGGTATTAAAATTAAAGATACCGGTTCTAGGTGGTAGGAAAAGTTGTCTCCATAGAGCGAATTGTCGGAGGCTAAGACTTCGCGACTGAATTGATGACAACGTGCCATGAGCGTAACCATAATGTAATCGCGTCGACATGCAATGACTATCAGTGCGGTGACGTGATGATATCATCCAGCCGCCACTCCATGCCATCTATGGCATCTCAACTTGTAACAACGATAGGCAAGGCAGAAAACTTGTGTCAAACAATTTTCAAATCTGGTCAGAAAACCGCCTGACATTAATCTTAATTTGGGATCAATTCAGTAATAATATATAACAAGTTATTGAAATTCTTATGAAGTTATTTTATTTGAAACAACATTCATCTTTCCTAAAGTAAATTCAGCATAAACATCAGTTTTAGTATTAATTTAATTTGCAGCCCAGTATAAGGATAAAAACTAGTCATCTTACACGTCATTAAATTACGATGTTACATGCTCCTCCAGAGAAGCACTGAAGTTGTAAAGAAAATATGGGCGCTTTTTTATAAGTCGTTTGTTTAAATTATCTTTCACTTAATTACAAAATGTACTGCAAGGAATTAATTAAAGTTAAAATGAATTCGGTGAATTTTTGATCAAGAACAGTATTTTATTGCATTAGTAGCAATTTTACGAAAAATCTTAATATTTCACTTCACTTCTCCATCTTGCATCTGAGTTTACAGAGAAACAAAATGTCATTCAAACACCCAACTTTTCAGTCACACAAGATGTCAGAAAAGTCAAGTCAAGTTTGCTAAATTTAATTCAAGTCTGAAATGTTAACACGTTCAAGTTTCTTTCAGAAGCCTGGAACAAAATTTGCTAATTAGAGCTGGTGACGGATCTTTGAATAATTACTTAGTTTGTTAAAGGGGATAAATAATTGTAATTCATCAATGGTCTCGTCGGGTAATGTGAGTTGTTTGCTGTTACGGCGTTTCATTGGAATCCGAAACGCACTGGAGAAAGTGTAACAATTGAAGTGGGACAATATACGAAACGTATGACAGTGTTTAACCTAGAACTGAACCCTGAACGAACGCTGTGCTTCAACGAAAAAATTTGATTTTCTATTTATTTTGTGAATTTCCCGAATTATTTTTCTGTTGGAATACGTCTCAAAAACTTTATTGTTTACTATTGCGTAACAGTGTTAGATATAGTGGGAATTCAGTGTGTAGTATTTCGCTAATGCTCAAATGAGTGAAATGACAGCGAAATATTTTGTAGGACCCACTGAACATGTTCGGCCTCCTGCGTTTCCGAGAACGAGTACCGTATGACCGGCCACGGCAGGAAAAAAATTGGAGAACATACAAGTATTGAATTATTGTGTGACTGCCGATTCTACCACATTAAAATTTCAGCAATTCATTAAATTTCGTTGATGCTAGCAATATACAATGTCCTTTGACAAGATTAACGGTAAAAAGTGCCAGTTTTACTTGAAGTTACAGTGACTGAAAGTAAATAAACTCCACTCACATGGTGACAAAGTGAGGTCAAGCAACGCAATTTGTGTTCCTCGTTCAGGGTACAACTCTTTACCAATTAACATTTTTGTGCCGTTGCACCTGTAAAATGCATTGAAGGACATACTCTTTTATAATTTTTGTGTGCCATAGTAAATTTAAAATTTAACTAACTTTCAGTTTCCTAAAATTTGGCGTTGTAAAATAGATACAAAAGTTGCTGAGTCCAGAGTTTCAACCTGTAATACAACAGTAACGATCATTTAGAGCAGTTGAGCTGTATGTACCTGACTGTATGAAAATTTCAGACAGGCACGAACGACAGCAGCACAAGATGGTGCCAGGTTGTATTATACCAGCCAAGATATTGACGATCGATCAGAAGTTGGCGGGAGACAATATAAAACATAGAGACAATTTACAAAGCAGTTGTTGTGTGATGTTACCATGAGTGAAAACAGAAAATTTCTCCTAGAATGGAGGCTCTCATGGCAGGATTTGTCATCACTTAACATTTCCGGGCTCAGATGCCGTGGTCCATACATAATGTATGGACCACGGCCATGAGAAAATTTCTCGTTAGTGGTTCTAGATGATACAAGTGGAGTAGGTTAACAATTAACTGGATCCAAGCTCATTAGAAAAATGGATGAGCACTTTGGTCAAGTAAAATTTAAAGCCATTTCGGATGTAGGAATTGAGGCGGTACAGAAGGATATCCGTGTCGGTTTAGTGATTTCGTCAAGCAATGTGGCTACCCCATTAATAATATTGGTATGTGAATTACCACCAAAATGAACAGTGTGGATGCCGATATCAATAATTATATGGAGTATATGGAAACTAGCAGGAACGACAAATAATACAAATGAACACTAATATGATACAATCGCAGACAAAAATATGTACTAACCAAGATAAAAAATTGGTACAGATGGAAACAAAGGTGACGAAACTGAAAAATGAAATCGATACGTAATGAAAGACGGGTATATTAAAATAGAAATCACGATATCCGATTTGGATACGTATCTATCAGAGAAAATTGACGCGAATTTTGCAGTTTTGACTAGACATAGCCAAGGCATAACCAAATTAAGCAAGGCAGTAAACAGTGTGAAGTCTGATGTAATAAAAATTCAGACCAAGTTTGTAGTATTGAGGAAATATTCGAATCGGAAATTCAGAGACTCGATGGAGAGGTGGAATCTCTTATTTAAACCAAACTGTAGGTTATTGCACCTGCAGTAAAGAATGATATTTCAGACGAAACTCAGGCTGAACTGGAAGCATTATGTAAAACACGGAAAAGTGTGAAACAAGTCTAAGGTCCTCCATACGGCAAAAAGTGACAACTGCTCGTTAGGAACTGTTATTATTATATCAGCTGGCACAGAATAAGACACCAACATGTAGTATACTTTCAGTAACACAAAGTCCTCCCCCGGCAGCTGAGTGATCAGCGCGACTGAATGCCAATCCTAAGGGCCCGGGTTCGATTTTCGGCTGGGTCGGAGACTTTCTCTGCTCAGGGACTAAGTGTTGTGTTGTCCTAATCATCATTATTTCATCCATATCGATGCGGAAGTCGCCGAAGTGGGTCAAATCGAAAGACTTGCACCCGGCGAACAGTGCACCCGAAGGGAGGCCCTAGTCACACGACAATTTAGTAACACAAAAATCTGAAATTTTATGTAAAAAAGACACGTTAGATCCTTAGAGAAAACAGTGAAGTTGGCACCCAACTAACTTCATGATAAGCTGTGAACGTGTGTTAACCGTAGAAACGTCTTACAAGGAAAACATAAATTTATTAACTGATTTGCTGGCAGAAAATGCTAAGCATTTGTGACTGAATCTGAACGTAGAATTTGCAGTTCTCCAAATGTAAAAGTAGGTTTCAGGAAGATTTTTGGTCTGTCCAGTTACAGAAGAAGTTGTGATGAGAGTTTACTGTCACCAGAATGACAGAACATGGGCGTGGATCTATGAAAGAATATTGTGAAGCACGGTTTAAAAGATTAGAGATTTTAAATTACAGAAGATCTAAATCTGTGATAGCTTTGGAACCCTGGAATAATCTGCCAGACAATTCCTAGCGATATGTAGGAAGAAACCATCACAATTTAGAAGAATTTCTGGAAAAAGAGGAGAGTGAAGATAAATGGAGCGAAACTCTAACCAAAGAGGATTCATTGAGCACAGTTGCCCTAAACGAGTTAATAGGAATGAACCACGAATGATGAGAGGAAGAGTCGAGAAGGTTATCTCCACTGGGGAAGGGGAATCTTCATTGGTAACAGGACACAAAATGAACTGGTAAACCTAGAGCTGTACAGGTTGAGGTACTAATGGATGCATAATGGAAGAAAAGGTCCAAACTTGATAGTATGTGGTACAAAGTACTGGGGAAGAGAGAGTAGGGAGAGAACATTAAGTGTCGTTCGCATAAGAGCACTTCCAACGTCGAAACTGCAAAAGAAGCAATGTCGAGATACAGACTAAAGACAGTAAAGTACAAACGATTATTAGTGGAGGTCAGGAAATGGTTGACAATCGTGCAGGATCTAGGGCTCAAAGTAGGGATGCTCGTATGGTTTGAGGTCAGTGAGCTTATTTAGTGAGGGAAGTGCCCAATAAGTAGCATATTGTAACATGTGATTACATCACAGAATGCAGTTACAGGCAGGAAGTGAGCAATGTTCAGGAAAACAAAAAATTCGGTCGACAAGTCGACAAACAGGGGTAAAGTGAAATCACGAAGCAGCAGGAAGCAATAAAACGAAACATGACACAGAGACGCATGCATATTCAGGAATTACTCCACTCACTCAATAGCTCAACAACTGGACAATCAGCTTGCCAAGAGTCCCACAACTTCCATAGAAGAGACTAATTCGAACCTGACCATGCAAATACTTGAGAGCCATGCCAATTTCAATAGGTACGTAGCGCCTACAAAAAGAAGGGTATAACGCCAGCGAAGATGTAAAATGGTAAGAATTTAAGCACCTGACAGTATTTTCGTAGACATCCTACATGGAATATAACATTCAAAGAAAGACAAGGAAGATTCGATTATCAGTCACGATAAGTTCATTTTTCCTGACAAAGAAGTCAATGATATTGATTTAAAACTGTGCATATTGTTCAGAGAAGGGGAGGGGCAAGAAGAATGAGTAGATGATCTTAAAAGGGTATCATCAACAAAAGGAAAACGAGGATAATGGAATGTAGTCGTGTTAACTCGGATGATGCTGAGGGAATTAGATTAGGAAATGAGGCACTTAAAGTAGTAAGGGAGTTTTGCTATTTAAGGAGCAAAATAACTGATGATGGTCGAAGTGGAGAGGATATAAAATGTAGATTCGCAATGGAAAGGAAAGCGTTTCTGAAGAAGAGAAATTTGTTAACGTCGAGTATAGATCTAAGTGTCAGGAAGTGGTTTCTGAAAGTATTTGTATGGAGTGTAGCCATGAATTGAAGTGAAACATGGACGATAAATAGTTAGGACAATAAGAGAATAGAAGCTTTCGAAATGTGGTGCTACAGAAGAATGCTGATGATAAGATGGACATATCACATAACTAATGAGGAGGTATTGAATAGAATTGGGGAGAAGAGGAGTTTGTGGCACAACTTGACTAGAAGAAGGGATCGGTTGGGAAGACATGTTCTGAGGCATCAAGGGATCAACAATTTAGTATTGGAGGGCAGCGTGGAGGGTAAAAATCGTGGAGGGAGACCAATAGTTGAATACACTAAGCAGATTCAGAAGGATGTAGGCTGCAGTACGTACTGGGAGATGAAGCAGCTTGCACAGGATAGAGTAGCATGGCGAGATGCATCAAACCAGTCTCAGGACTGAGAACCACTACAACAATAAAGATGTAGAAGATGTGTATGGTTCTGATGAATTGTCGACAGAGAAAGATGACGAATGGAAAGAAATATACACACTAACAGCATAAATCATAGTGTTAGTGTGAGCTAAGGAAGTTAAACAAAAATCCGTCAGGAAAACAATGAAAATAAATTATATGAGGAATCGCCCAAAACTGTGGTGGAGAGACACAACCAAAATGATATCATAAGGGAGGATGTGGTCTTAGATTGTGTAGACGCAGCGCTACGAGTGAGAGCAGAGGAGTATGTGAGGTTGAAGTGGAGGAAGAAGCATGCAGAGAAGACTTACAGTATGAAGACGGGATGGATATCACGTCAAGAAATTTCAGTGAAAAAGGATTAGTTATGAGAACATAAACAAAACAGAAAGGAGACCACTAGAATGCAAGGTATTGTTTCCACTGAAGTTTATGCACAGAGAATGTTTGTGATTATCGATACAGGAGAGCAAATAAGTCTCATTTCGAATACCTTTTTTCGGAATGATAAGGTACAAGCCAGGAATTGAAATAATGCTAATGCTGAGTGTTAAGGGCATACATGCTACAGGAAAGAGTAGCAGACCTATAATGTATTGAGTATAATTAGATAATTGGATTCTCAGGTGCAGAGAGAGATTATGAGCTATGTCATTCTAGTGGTACCAGAATGAAGTGCTATTAGAGGAGAACCAGCTGAACTGTTTAGTGTATGTACAGAAAGAGAATTCTGTTTTAAGACTGAGGTACGAGTGGTAATCATTACAGAAGATGTGGGATGACGATGGAAAGTGCCCAACTTAGACAAGGTGTAGGTCAAGCAGGTTCGTTACCTAACAACGAGAGGAACTATTACAAATATTACAGGACCATAAGTCAGTGATTTCTGACTGGTAAGGAAAGGTAGTTGAGTATGAACATCATTTAGAAATTACTGACCATGAAAATGTATTCAAGGCACCATATAATAATCCGTTAGCCAAAAATAAATAAGTGAAACAGAATTAAACCCATGTAGCACACATGGAAATACGTCATTCACGAGAACTGTGCGTAATATAAAGAAGGAACATATCTTCTAACAATCCCTTAGTAATTGTTGAGATAAAGGATGGTATCATGCTTGTTGTGAAAGATGCACGTGTATTGAAGAAATTTTCAACAGGGAGACTGCCTCTCCTGAGAATATGTAACATCTTTTGCAATGATTCAGAGGGGTCAAATCTGATGATGTATATGCTGGGAACATAAGAACGTCGCATGTAATTTGTAAAGGGATACTATACTTAAAAAGAGAAGTAGGTGAGGAATACAGTGAATGTGTTGGCCCTCACCGTACATAAAAAAATGGCTCTAAGCACTATGGGACTTAACATCTGAGGTCAGCAGTCCCCTAGACTTAGAACTACTTAAACCTAACTAACCTAAAGACAGCACACACATCCATGCCCGAGGCAGGATTCCAACTTGCGACCGTAGGAACAGCGGGGCTCCGGACTGAAGCAGCTAGAACCGCTCAGCCACGGCGGCCGGCCACTGTACATAGAAACGATATTTGATCACTTTCACCTTCCACATGGTCCCTGTAAGGTAACAAATGTCTACCTTTCAACAACGTGGCCCTTCAGGTTGAGCAACGGGTAGAATCACGTCACCTTTACAAAAAGTAAAAAATAACAAATGCAACCAATTGACTGCCAATGCAGGAAATGAACTCAAAGGAAGAATTTAAAATTGTGACTGTGGCCATTTTAGATCCACTACCAAAGACAATGGATAGTTTCGTTGATATATTCATGACCACAGACCCATTTTCCAAATACATAACATTGTATTCGATAATTAAGACTACATCTAAGGTGGGGTACAACAAAATGATTAGTGATTATATTCAGGATATAGAAAACCTGAAGGGAATACTCTCGGACAACGGGGTGCAGTTCTGCTAAAAGCAGTGTTGAGAAGGAATAGCTAAGCAACAAGTGGAAGTATGTCATATCTCAGCATGTCATCTGTAAGGCAATCTGGCACTAAGATACATGAGAGAGACCGGCAGGTTGTGTAAGAACTGCTGTAATAGGTACCATAAACTATGTGGAATACATGTGGATGATTTCGAGAAAATCATCATTTCGCTGGTAAGCGAGAGCACTGGCTTCACTGCGGAGGAGTTCCTGAAAGAAAGCAAACTAAGAGTTTGGTACAGGAGCAAGTAGACTTTTCTCCCTGGAACGAAGTAGATATCAATATGAAAAAGACAATGCTCAGAAACAAGATTCAAAAGCAAGCTAAAGCCACAACTCATCATCACGAAAAAAATTAAGATGCCAAATTTAAGATATTAGACCTTGTGCTTGTAAACACACATGAGAAGTTCAGTGAAAGAACCAGTGAAATAAGCCACTTGAAATTTATATAGAATCGACAATTGACGATAGTGAACAGTCCAAATGTGTGTACTATCTGGAGCTCCAAAAAACAGGCGAATGCGTGGATATCAGGAGTATAGTTGTTCTAAAAACTACGAAAAACGAGTTCAAGCAACCTAATGTAGATATACTAAAATTAATGAGAAATGAAATTTTTTAATGAATTAAATGTAAGTATTAACAGGAAAAAGTGAATATTGTGTTCATGTGTTTACTTTGTAGTCGCTTAAATGTGCTTTTCATGTAGTATCACATTCTAAAAGAATTCTGTAGGTTACGGAGCATCCAGATCCAAATATCAGTATGCCCACATGAGAAATTATGCTTCAAGTAAAGCCCTGAGTACGGAAAGTAAATGAATTCCAGAATCAAGCGGAAAGAGTGAGTAAAAGACTCATTCAAGTTGGAGTTGAAGTGGGAGGAAAAGTACGGGCAGAAAGGTGAATGACACTCAAAGAGTGCATCGCCCACCTTAAAAATTCTATGTACAAATGTAAACACAAGATTAGAAAATAATTATTACCTTTATCTATGAGACAATATGTTAGTTAGTTAAGTAAAATTTTAATAACTTGAATTTATGGCGAACGGCCCACGGAAAAAGGCGGAAAAAATTGTGTTGTAAGATTTTATAAAAATTTTCTTTTTTTATAATAACAAGTGTACAAATTTGTTGAGTAAGATATAACAATTTTGATAGATATACATCAAAAAAAGTTTTGCATCACTTCTGTTCCTTCTCTGCCTCATGATGACTGGGTGTTGTGTGATGTCCTTAGGTTAGTTAGGTTTAAGTAGTTCTAAGTTCTAGGGGACTGGTGACCATAGATGTTAAGTCCCATAGTGCCCAGAGCCATTTGAGCCATTTTGAACTTCTGTTCCGGGAGTTCCAGAACCTGTACATAAAATTGGAATAGAGATCGACATAAACATCACTTCCACCCTTTTTATTGCTCATGACAACATCACATTGCATGTTGTACGACCATACAACGAGACCTTCAGCCGTAGCGGTGCAGACTGCTGTACACACCGGTATCTCGATTATCCAGTAGCACGTCATCTTGCACTGATGCATGCCTGTATTCGTCGTGGCATACTATCCACAAGTTCATCAAGTCACTGTTGGTCCACATTGTCCCACTCCTCAACGGCGATTCAGCGTAGATCCCTCAGAGTGACTGGTGGGTCACGTCGTCCATAAACGGCCTTTTTAGATCTATCCCAGGCCTGTTCGATAGGATTCATGTCTGGAAAACATGCTGGTCACTCTAGTCGAGCAATGTTGCAATCCTGGAGGACGCCGTTCATAAGAAGTGCACGATGGGGGCGCGAATTGTCGTCCATGAAGACGATTACCTCACCAATATCCTGCGGCTATGGTTGCACTATCAGTCGGAGGATGACATTCACGTATTGTACAGCCATTACGGGGCCTTCCATGACAACCGGCGGCGTACGTCGGCCCCACAAAATGCCACCCCAAAACAGCAGGGAACCTTCACCTTCCTGCACTCTCTGGGCAGTGTGTCTAAGGCGTTCGGCTTGACCAGGTGGCCGCCAAACACGTCTCCACGATCGTCTGGTTTCAGGCATATGTGACACTCATCGGAGAAGAGAACGTGATGCTAATCCTGAACGGTCCATTCGGCATGTAGTTGGGCCCATCTGTACTGCGCTGCATGGTGTCGTGGCTGCAAAGATGGACCTCGCCATGGACGTCGGGAGTTAAGTTTCGCACCATGCAGCCTATTGCCCAAAGTTTGAGTAGTAACACGACGTCCTGTGGCTGAACGAAAAGCATTATTAAACATGGTGACGTTGCTGCAAGGGTTCCTCCGAGCCATTATTCGTAGGTAGCGACCATCCGTTGTAGCAGTAGTCTTTGGCATGCCTAAGCGAGGCATGTCATCGACAGTTCCTATCGCTCTGTACCTCCTCCATGTCCGAACAACATCGCTTTGGTTCACTCCGAGACGCCTGGATACTCCCCTTGTTGAGAGATCTTCTTGGCAACAAGTAACAACGCGGACGCGATGGAACGGCGGTATTGACCATCCAGGCATGGTTGAACTACAGACAACACGACCCGTGTACCTCCGTGAAATGAATGGAACTAATCGGCTGTCGGACACCCTCCGTCTAATAGGTGGTGCTCATGCATGGTTGTTTACACCTTTGGGCAGGTTTAGTGACATCTCTGAACAGTCAAAGGGACTGTGTCTATGATACAATGTCTACAGTCAACGTCTATCTTCAGCAGTTCTGGGAACCAGCGTGATTCAATATTTTTTTATGTTTGTATGTTTATGAGGAAAATATTGTTAGACATGTTATCCTATTAGAAAATTCCTAATTTTAGATTTGTGTTTTGATTCAGACGAGAATATTGCTGAACTATCCCACAAGGCTATTTCATTAACACGTGGGGCACACGTAACGTAACCTTACTTTGAGTACTAAATTTTTCATGTCATGTCGTCGGGTGCGAGACACTTTGCATGCCAGTGGAAGCCATGACACTTTAATACAAAATTTACTTCATATCAAAATGTCGATGTGTTACGAACAGTTTTTGTTCATTAGTCAAACTCACTCAATAATTGTTTTGTTAGACATATAATAGACTGGCTCTTCCTAGGTTTTAATGTTGATCATTTCATAAAACAATGTACAAGTGTTCAGGTTGAGTGGACTTGTAGGTGGTTTGTGCCATGCGCCAAAAGCGAAATCAAAGGGACTGGAAGCAGCAGTCAGATGGTGGGGGGACACACACGCAGGAACGCATCTGAGATCCAGTCCTGTGCAAAAAAAGGTTAAGAGTGGTTATTTAAATGTGTGTTGCATTGAGATAGAAGATAGCTGTTTATTATGATAGGAATAGTCGTCTCCACAGCGCGAACTGTCAGAAGGCAATAATTTTATACTGAATTGACGGCAAAGTTACATGCACCTTGAAAAGTTCCCGTCTCCTCTATACCTCTTTTGTTAATGATAACCTTCCGTTTTACAATAACCTGAGAGAAAATTTGGAATGCATTTCAAATAAACTTTCTCAGCATCTTATAGTCTTTGGTGGTGATTTCAATTTACCAGATATAGACTGGGACACTCAGATGTTTAGGACGGGTGGTAGGGACAGAGCATCGAGTGACATTATACTGAGTGCACTATCCGAAAATTACCTCGAGCAATTAAACAGAGAACCGACTCGCGGACCTACTGATAACAAACAGACCCGAACTTTTCTACTCTGTAAGTGCAGAACAGGGAATCAGTGATCATAAGGCCGTTGCAGCATCCCTGAATATGGAAGTTAATAGGAATATAAAAAAAGAGAGGGAGGTTTATCTGTTTAGCAAGAGTAATAGAAGGCAGATTTCAGACTACCTAACAGATCAAAACGAGAATTTCTGTTCCGACACTGACAATGTTGAATGTTTATGGAAAAAGTTCAAGGCAATCGTAAAATGCGTTTTAGACAGGTACGCGCCGAGTAAAACTGTGAGGGACGGGAAAAACCCACCGTGGTCGATCAACAAAGTTAGGAAACTACTGCGAAAGCAAAGAGAACTTCACTCCAAGTTTAAACGCAGCGAAAACCTTTCAGACAAACAGAAGCTAAACGATGTCAAAGTTAGCGTAAGGAGGGCTATGCGTGAAGCGTTCAGTGAATTCGGAAGGAAAATTCTATGTACCGACTTGAAAGAAAATCCTAGGAAGTTCTAGTCTTACGTTAAATCAGTAAGTGGCTCGAAACAGCATATCCAGACACTCCGGGATGATGATGGCATTGAAACAGAGGATGACACGCGTAAAGCTGAAATACTAAACACCTTTTTCCAAAGCTTTTTCACAGAGGAAGACCGCACTGCAGTTCCTTCTCTAAATCCTCGCACAAACGAGAAAATGTCTGACATCCAAATAAGTGTCCAAGGAATAGAAAAGCAACTGCAATCACTCAACAGAGGAAAGTCCACTGGACCTGACGGGATACCAATTCGATTCTACACAGAGTACGCGAAAGAACTTGCCCCACCTTCTAACAGCCGTGTACCGCAAGTCTCTAGAGGAACGGAAGGTTCCAAATGATTGGAAAAGAGCACAGGTAGTCCCAGTCTTCAAGAAGGGTCGTCGAGCAGATGCGCAAAACTATAGACCTATAACTCTGACGTCGATCTGTTGTAGAATTTTCGGACATGTTTTTTGCTCGAGTATCATGTCGTTTTTGGAAACCCAGAATCTACTCTGTAGGAATCAACATGGATTCCGGAAACAGCGATCGTGTGAGACCAAACTCGCTTTATTAGTTCATGAGACCCAGAAAATATTAGATACAGGCTCCCAGGTAGATGCTATTTTCCTTGACTTCCGGAAGGCGTTCGATACAGTTCCGCACTGTCGCCTGATAAACAAAGTAAGAGCCTACGGAATATCAGACCAGCTGTGTGGCTGGATTGAAGAGTTTTTGGCGAACAGAACACAGCATGTTGTTCGCAATGGAGAGACGTCTCCAGACGTTAAAGTAACCTCTGGCGTGCCACAGGGGAGTGTTATGGGACCATTACTTTTCACATTATATATAAATGACCAAGTAGATAGTGTCGGAAGTTCCATGCGGCTTTTCGCGGATGATGCTGTAGTATACAGAGAAGTAACAGCATTAGAAAATTGTAGCGAAATGCAGGAAGATCTGCAGCGGATAGGCACTAGGTGCAGGGAGTGGCAAGTGACCCTTAACACAGACAAATGTAATGTATTGCGAATACATAGAAAGAAGGATCCTTAATTGTATGATTATATGATAGCGGAACAAACACTGATGATCATATAAAATTAATTGTTGGTAAGGCGGGTATCAGGTTGAGATTCATTGGGAGAGTCCTTAGAAAATGTAGTCCATCAACAAAGGAGGTGGCTTACAAAACACTCGTTCGACCTATACTTGAGTATTGCTCATCAGTGAGGGATCCGTACCAGATCGGGTTGACGGAAGAGATAGAGAACATCCAAAAAAGAGCGGCGCGTTTCGTCAGAGGGTTATTTGGTAACCGTGATAGCGTTACGGAGATGTTTAGCAAACTCAAGTGGCAGACTCTGCAAGAGAGGCGCTCTGCATCGCGGGGTAGCTTGCTCACCAGGTTTCAAGAGGGTGCGTATCTGGATGAGGTTCAAATGGTTCAAATGGCTCTGAGCACTATGGGACTTAACATCTATGGTCATCAGTCCCCTCTGGATGAGGTATCGAATATATTGCTTCCCTCTACTTATACCTCCCGAGGAGACCACGAATGTAAAATTAGACAGATTCGAGCGCGCACGGAGGCTTTGAGACAGTCGTTCTTCCCGCGAACCATACGCGACTGGAACAGAAAAGGGAGGTAATGACAGTGGCGGGTAAAGTGCCCTCCGCCACACACCGTAGGGTGGCATGCGAAGTACAAATGTAGATGTAGATGTACCCTTTCCTTAGGATTTCTATCTCTTGTTTAATAACTACAAATGAAATCTTCCCTTTGGAATTTATACTCTTTCTCAATCTTCGCATACAAAATTAATTGCTGCTTATTAAAAGTGATTTTCGGACTATTTCGATGAAACATATGCGACATGAATATACTTACTGTTTTACTATACTCTATTAGCCGCTGGTGGGCTTTCATAATAAGTGGCTATATTTATTACCAAAGCTGACGTTATTCTTTAATAGCAAAGCTGTACGTTATTCTTTAATTAATTTGACTGAAGTTATGTAATTCATACTTAAACTCTTTCTTGACAACAATAAAATTTTGCAAAGTTTTATGTTGATGGTTTTGGGGATGGATTATAATCACTAATGCCGCATTGCTGGCAAAAATTAATTATATTCTGAATGAAATTATTTTACAAACGTTCAAATGGGACTTACTTTTTACAATAATCTTACAACTAGCAATGTTCAAACGTACCTTCAGTAGTCTTGACTTTCTCAAAAAATTAATTCAATACTATTAGTTCCTCTTATTATAATAGTTAGCAGATGTCTCTGTACAGCCGTTTATAATCTCTTGTAAATCATAGCTAGTTTCTTGCAGGCACACCGCTCCTCAACTATCGCTTCAGACCTGCTACCCACTCGCTTCACATCTCGCTTACTACTGACTTCCTACGAACGCTAAAGTGCGGTCTCTCCTGCCAACAATGCTTTCTGGTGCAGACAATCCCTGCTACCATTACAAAATGTATCAATGCGCGGTATTTCCCGCTCTTTTCTTAACATTTATCCGTACGCTGTTTCTCCCGCCCTTTTTAAAATTATATCAACAATACTTTGGTGCAGACATTCCCTGCTACCACAATTATTTCCAACACCACAAATATTAATTAGTCCTACTTAATCCTATTAATAAAATACAAACATCTATCATAAATTGTGATTTGACAATAGACAATAGAAATATACTCGTCTTACAACCTAAGAACGATATAATGACATTGAACTACAAAAACGCGTATATGTAACAATGGCTACCGATACAGAGATGTGAAAGCATCATCCAGCAGCCATTCCAACCCATCTATGGCGTCTCAACGTGTAATGACCAAAATCAAGGTACAAAACTTCTGTTAAATAACTTTTAGAAGTGTTCAAAAACCGCCAGTCAGTAATTTTGATTTGTTATCAGTTTAGCAGTAATAAGGGAACAAGGTATTGGAATTATTGTAAAGCTGTTTTACCTTAAACAGCTTTCATCTTTCCTAGGGTAAAATGTATTTAAATATCAGTTTCACCATTCAAGTGTATTTGTAGAACAGAACGGAGACAAAAGCTTGTTTTTCACGTTATAAAATGAAGATGTTATATGCCCCTTCAGAGAAGAACTATTGGTGCAACGACTGTATGGTCGCCTTTCTGTACGTCATTTCTTTTTATCTTTGACTTAAATCTAAAAGTTATTGCAAAGAATTAATTAAAGTTAAAATGAATTCAGTGTACTTTAGGACAAGAACAGTGTTGTATTGGTAGCAAGTGTGCTGTTAATATTGAAATTTTGGTCCACTTCTCTATCTTGCATCTGAGTTTACAGATATACAAAATTTCATTCACACAGGTAACTTTTTACTTAAAAAAAACAAGACAGCAAAGTCATCAAAATGTTGCTAAAATTACTTCAAGTTTGAAATATCAATATGTTCAGATTTCTTTAATAGAAGTGAAACAGAATTTACTTATTCAGAGCTGGCGAACTGTCTTGGTAAAATTAGTCAGTTGTTTGGAGGGAGTAACTCCTCAGGACATGTTGAGATTGTCTGCAGTTACGGCTGTTGATTGGATTCCAGAATGTACAGGAGAGTGTTTTAGGCAGGAAGTGCGACTGTGTACAAAATGTAGGGTGGTGGTCGTTCTAGGAGCGAGTCCTCAATCAACTGTGTGCTTCAGTGACAGATGTTTATTAGCAAATTGTTTTGCGCCTTATCCAGATTAAATATTTTCTGTTGACACAGGTGTCAAAAATTATAAATTACAGGGTGATTCAAAAAGAATACCACAACTTTAAAAATGTGTATTTAATGAAAGAAACATAATATAACCTTCTGTTATACATCATTACAAAGAGTATTTAAAAAGGTTTTTTTTCACTCAAAAACAAGTTCAGAGATGTTCAATATGGCCCCCTCCAGACACTCGAGCAATATCAACCCGATACTCCAACATGTTCCACACTCTCGGTAGCATATCAGGCGTAACAGTTTGGATAGCAGCTGTTATTTCTCGTTTCAAATCATCAATGGTGGCTGGGAGAGGTGGCCGAAACACCATATCCTTAACATACCCCCGTAAGAAAAAATCGCAGGGGGTAAGATCAGGGCTTCTTGGAGGCCAGTGATGAAGTGCTCTGTCACGGGCTGCCTGGCGGCCGATCCATCGCCTCGGGTAGTTGACGTTCGGGTAGTTACGGACAGATAAGTGCCAATGTGATGGACTCTCCATACAGTTGATTGTGGAATTTGCAGCTCTCTGCTAGCTCTGCGAGTCGATTTTCCTGGGCTGCGAACAAATGCTTGCTGGATGCGTGCTACATTTTCATCACGCGTTCTCGGCCGTCCAGAACTTTTCCCTTTGCACAAACACCCATTCTCTGTAAACTGTTTATACCAACGTTTAATACACCACCTATCAGGAGGTGTAACACCATACTTCGTTCGAAATACACGCTGAACAACTGTCGTCGATTCACTTCTGCCGTACTCAATAACACAAAAAGCTTTCTGTTGAGCGGTCGCCATCTTAGCATCAACTGACGCTGACGCCTAGTCAACAGCGCCTCAAGTGAACAAATGTACAACTAAATGAAACTTTATAGCTCCCTTAATTCGCCGACAGATAGTGCTTATCTCTGCCTTTTGTCGTTGCAGAGTTTTAAATTCCTAAAGTTGTGGTATTCTTTTTGAATCACCCTGTATTATTTAGTAACTGTGTTGAATTAGTGTGCTGTATTTTTCCAATGCTCAGCTGAGCGAAGTGACAGAGAAATACGTTGTGGAATGCACAGAACAGGGCCAGGAGCACGCGTTTTTGTGAACGAGTACCGCACAACTGGACACGGAAGCAAAAAATGGGTAAGCACAAATGTATAGAATTTCTACCGTGAGGCTGCCGATTCTACCAAAGTTACCACACTAAAATATCACTAAATGTCGGCGATGCTAGCAATAAACGTCTTCCATAGACTAGATTAGGGGTAAAGATACCCTTTTGCACTTGAGATTTCAGGAACTTAAGATAAATAAATGTCACCTACATGATGAACGAAAGTGATGTCAAAATAATAACACAAAAGCAACGAAATTGGTGTTCGTCTTTCAGATCTTAACCCTTTACCCTCCAATTATAGTTAAGTTACCAAATAGTTTTTGTACTCATGCAGGATCCTGCTGTGCAACGAAGTGGCACCTCAAACTACGATTTCCGGTTTTCTATCAGGATGACGGGCAGCGTCAGGGGCGACTCTCATTGACTGGAATAGAAATGTCTTCAGTGATGTGACCAACTTACAACTGGGCCCCAGTTACCAGGGGAAACGGGTCTGGAGAGACCCCTGATAGTTGAGGATACCAGCCTAGCAGTCGCCCACTGTGATGCACGATAACCCGGAGTGGTAGTATGGGGTGCCATTTCTTTTCATAGCAGGGTCCCATTCCGTGTTATCCGCATTACCCTTACAGCACCTTCTACCTTCTGTTTTGTTGTGCTTCGTGGTAACCCATCCTGGACTTACATATCAGCAAGGTAATATCCATTTGGACATGGCGAGAGTTTCTACTGCTTACCTTCGTGCTCACCAAACCCTACCTTGGCGAAGTCACCGGATCTCTCCACAATCGGCAATGTCTGGAGCATTGTGGCCAGGACACACCACCGAGATCGGTATTTTGACAATAAAACTCGCCAGTTGGGCAGAATTTGGCACGATGTGCCACAGGAAGACATCCAACCACTCTTTCAATCAACGCCAAGTTGAATAACTGCTTGCGTGCGCGACACAGGTGGACCACTGCGTTATTGCCCTATACATTCGTAAAGCTCTTTCTCTTGAACTAATCATTCTGTTTTTGAAATTGTAACCGGTGTTTTTCCTGTACATCTTCATCACATCAACCACTTTCGGTCCCATTTGAATAATTCTGTGGTGGTGCGCTGCTTTTATTGCACTAAAGTGCAATTTTGTTAAAAGTTATAGATTGTGGTGTGGTAGCCGATGAAATATATACAAAAATCACAATAGAGAACTCGGCCCTTTCTGATATTATGTTTAATTACAAAGAAATTGGTTTATTTATTCATATATTAAATAGAGTGTTCTGTTGTTTCCAGTGGTTAGGAATTTTTCCTTGCATTAGTATTAACACAATTGGAGGTGAAGTTTTGCAGTATAATAATATAAATTTCAATGCATGCCTGTATTTATTGTTTATTGTGTTAGATTTTAATTTTAAATGTTTTCTTGTTTTGTGAATGTCTATGCGCAGGCATATCATTCAAACACCTGAAAAATTTGTATTTCACAACTGCACTGATAAAAATTTGTGTCAGTTGTAAAACACTTAAAAACTAATTGTATCACAGACTAAATCTCTCGATTCTGTTTCAAATTTTTTTTTATGTGATATGCGTTACGCGGTACTGGAGCAACCTACGTTAGGTCACTGAGCAACAGTTTATATGGGGAAAATAGATTTTAATTTATCAAGATTTTGAGGAAATTAGGAAATATTTGGCGGGATATATAAACATGTAAACATCTTTCATTGACACTTTGCGACACAAAGAAATGGGGGTTCTCAAGAAACATTACACGAAACATCTTTGGAGATATGGTTTTCGAGGGGAAATTAGTGTGTGGGTGGACAACGGAGATGAAAGTGTAAGTAAGTGTGGCTGCTCGGATAGTATAGGAGTCTTGTGGGTTGTGTTTCCTTTTATTTGAACAGTTAAGTGAGTCACAGGTAGAAACAATCGAACTGCAATAAAATCATTACGAAATATCACCCCCTATTGTTTGTCATGGCAGGCAGCTGCGTGTTACCAATGAGACTGATCGACCGAAATACAAGACAGCAATCTCTAGTATCGTCGGGATTTCGTAGCTAATATTCCTCAAGAATTCCAATGGCATGTCTCTGGTCTCAAAATTTCAATACATTAAATTCAGTAAATGTGTGGTTTTTAGTTGCCACAGTGGTTTTAGCAATTACAGAACTCGTTTCATACTATGGTACCTAGACAGGCAATGGAATGAGCTGTTCTCCCTCATAGCGACCATTTATTGCACGTCATATTTCACTTAATTCTTCAACACTTTTACAGAATCGTTCTCAACTTTTATTCTCAAACAGTAAATTTCAGCTCTCAAAGACTGCGCTTGGGGAGGCGTACTCGTCAATATGAACTTAACCGACCGCTCCCTCATCTAGATAGACCTAGAGGATCAAAAGCGCCCTGACCGAAATCACCGATACTGATGCTCAGGAGTACTAATTGGACACAGTACTGTCAACTTACTGTTTTTACGTACTAACCATAGTCAAGAATGTATAGAGCACACTGTTAATTCCTTTTTAAACATATGTAATGTAAAATGTGTTGTATTATGGACGGATCTGGATATCTATTTACCATCTGTCTGGCCCTTTACATTTAGTGGAAATGGGTCGCAAGTGGTATAGCTTAAAAAATTCTGTTTTGTGTATGATGGTTTACCTAAACTGCTAAGCAGGTGACTTTTCCGTGCCCATGCATATGTCCTGAAAAAGCATTCCGTAATGGACAGCCTGTTGCTTGGTACATCACCCTGCATTGTTGCAGAACTAATCAGCTCACCCATGGCACTAACTTTTCCCTCGCTTACTCCTCCCGTTGCCACTGTTGCCTCTCCACCTTCCGCTCTCTATGCCAATATGATTACTTAAAAATTGAATGAAAATCAAGTGGGCATTTTCCTATTGCCCGCCAGATCACCTTCAACCTCCCGAAATTTTCCAAGCAAGCTATCCATCAGACAGATTTATCACGCATATCCTTTACGCCATAGTGAAAGGATCATCATGAAGTGCCAGCATATGATATCAACTTACACCACCCACAAACAGAATAACACAAAGTGAGACGAAAACGTTAATCTGTAGACCAATAGCTGAAAGCCAATTATCACACAGCCTACACACATACAAACTCCTACACAGCTCATCAGTTACATTCTGCCACAGAAAAATTGCACCACGCATCACACTCATGACATGCTTGCATTTCGCTGATAGATCCTAAGTAACAGAAGGCACTGTGGTCGTAAACTGGACTTCTTATCATGTTTAGGGCATATGACATATTACTGTAGTTGTTATTTTCTTGCGAATCCGCAGCTGTCTGTGCTAAACTGGGACTGTTTCAGCGATTTTCTTCCCTGTCGAAATCAGTGTTGAAGTTTCGTTATGGGCAGGAAGAGGACTTGTCACAGAGGCATGTCCCTAAATTTCTGGAAAGAACTTGAAGAGATTCCGTAAACAGCTGCGAGGTTTCAAAATGGCTTCAGTGATAGAACTATCACATATGGGTAAATACCTGTACAGTGTTCATTGTTTGTATTCTCTGTACATAATATAATAGTAAAAGCAACTTCAGTAGAAGCTTTATACGGTTACGTGATTATAAATTCATTTCAATGACGCAAATTTTCAATTTATATTTAACTTTAATGCAGGGAATCGGTAAAAATATGTTATTCGTCGAAGTATATTATGTAATCATACGCTAATATCTGTTTACAGATGTTGGCGTAAATGTTTTGGTAAGTTGCTGGGAAGGAACCATTGTTGATGGAATTCATGAATACGCTCAACGAAGATGGACAGGAAGGGTACTTGATTACTCACTTTCTCCCCTTTATACCAAAATCAAGGAGACCACACTCATATTCCATTCCCAGTCATGGAAGGACAGGAAACTATTGTTATAGGGTAACTTTCATGAAGACAACATTCTTATTTAGTTAACAATTTAGTTCCTAAATTGTGTAAGTCATTGATTCAATTTTTGTGAAATAATTAAAATAAAAAACATAAAAATGTGATTTATGGCCCAGAAACTTACCTTTGAGCACCTGTTACATTATTTCGATATTTCACTTTACGTATATCACGAACATAGCGGTGACGAAAGAGTACAGTTCGTGTCGTAAAAATTAATTAATAACCATATGTTCGTTCAGGTTGCGGCAGCAGGACTCTGTAACGTGAATGGTTAAGGAATATATTTAATAGGATTACAGTATTACGAATATACGAGGGCTGTTCGGAAACTAAGATCCAATGTGTGGCGAAATGACAACCACAGTGAAAATCAAAAATTTTTTTATTCGTAAGAGTTAGCCACAACTTCCAGCTACCTCTCTAAAAAGTGCCGCTCCGACTTACACATTTGTCATGGCGTTGTACAGACTTTCGCGTACCATCATCACAAAAAGCAGCCGCCTGTGATATCCGCCAATTCTCTGCCCTGGCCTGCCTCTCGCTGTTTATGCCAAAATGTTGCCTTCGTAGCCAGCGGTTCATGTGAGCAGAGATGAACAACGGAGGGACCCAATTAAGGGCTGTGTTGTGGATGATCTAACACTTCCCATCGAAAACGCTGCAGGAGTGCCTTTATTGCATGCGTCATGGATGTAGTAATGTGTTACGATTTCAGGCAACAAGGTTATAGTACAAGGACGAAATGAATGAACAAGAGATAAAAACAGTAACAACAGCGATAAAAAGTAGAGTATGTTAAGCAAATCATCATATGTATGATACATTACTGTTTCGAGTGACGTAAAATAAAATGTATAGTAACTATCACCAATGTAAAATGTCAGTGTAGTAATGTAAGCAGTAAAATAACACATGAAAATGATCAGACAGAGGCCCCTACATTAAGCAAACCAATAATGATGTGGAACGATAGACAAGAAGGAAAACTACTAAACGAATGGGAGAAAAATAAGCCTGTACCTCATAGACTTGTAAAAACGTGTACTGTATTAGGCAACAAGGCAATGGTACTTAGGCCAAATGAGTGAACAGGAAATTAGACAGTGAAATCCGTAGTAAAAAGTAATGATAAGATAAACTATACCAAATGAGACATCACATATACCATCGTACTTTTGTACAATGTTACCTACAAATTCCGAACTAAAAGGTGATAGGGATTGCCGTCTTGAATTTTGGCCAATGAGTCTCATTAATAACACACAGTTCCTTGCTTGAACAGCCGGCCGGCGTGGCCGAGTTGTTCTAGGCGCTACAGTCAGGAGCCGCGCGACCGCTACATTCGCAGGTTCGACTCCTGCTTCGGTCATGGATGTGTGTGATGTCTTTAGGTTAGTTAGGTTCAAGTAGTTCTAAGTTCTAGGGGACTGTTGACCTCAGAAGTTAAGTCCCAATGTGCTCAGAGTCATTCTGAATATTGTTTGAGCACACAATAAGGTGTGACATTTTGTGATGATTTTATTACAGTTTCATTACCTCTTCATTTGTCTGGCTTAACTGTTCAAATAAAAGAAAACGCTGAAAATTCCTGGCTGATTAAAACTGTGTGCCGGACCGAGACTCGAACTCGGGACCTTTGCCTTTCGCGGGCAAGTGCTCTACCGACTTTTTTTTTTTTTTAGTCTCATTTTGTTCGGTTTTGTTCGTTGCATCTGCTCGGGGCGGACGTCGTAAGACACCCTTTTATGTTCGTTGTTGATCGATTAACTCAGTTTTTTTTATTACAGAGGGAGCTAACCCTCTGACCGAACACGCTGAGCTACCGTGCCGGCAGACCGACTGAGCTACCCAAGCACAACTCACGCCCCGTCCTCACAGCTTTAATACCGTCAGTACCTCTCTCTCCGACACAGTTCCTACACTATCCAAGCAGCCACACTCACTTTCTCCTTCAGATCTCCTGTCCACCCACGCTCTAATTTCCCCTCAACAACCAAATCTCCAAAGATGTTTCTTATAAGTTTTCTAGTGATTCCTCATCTCTTTGGGTCGCAAGCTATCAGTGAAAGATGTTTACATGTTTATATCTCTCACTAAATGTTTCCTAATTTTCTCAAAATGTCGATAAATATAAAAATCAAGCATCACCCGATAGAATGTTTCTCAGTGACATAATGTTGGTTGTCCTAGTACTTCATTACCCATAACAGGCCAAAAATTTATAAAACATAATGAAAGCATTAGCCTCTGGTGAGTTACTGTTGGTGAAAGATTTACTTTGTGATACAACTAGTTTTAATTATTTTACAACTTATACTAATTTCTGTCAGGTGTAGGATAAATTTCTGTCCAGAGCAATTATCGAAACAAAAAGTTTTCAGTTACTTGAATGATATGACTGCATATAGACATTCCGAAAACAAGAAACATTTAGAAATAAAAATAATAAGCAATAAACACAGTCATTCATTGAAATTTAAATTACTAAACTGAAAATTTCCACTTCAGATTACGTTAATATTATTGCAAGTAAAAATTGATAACTATTAGAAACAACAGATGACACCATGTAATATATGAATAGATCAACAAAATTCTCGCAAACGGCGTAGCTCGTCGAAGGTTCGCGTGCTCCTATCGTGAGCATCTACAGAAAGAGGTAGAAAGACAATGGAACTACCACAAGGCGCTAAATGGTTGGACATTCACGATTGTTCACAGAACGTGGGGTTCGGAAACTTGTTTACGCTGTAAAGTACAAGGACAGGTGGTGACCTGTGGCACCTCTGCCGAAAGCGCAGTGTTGGTGCTGGAGTTTCGGAACATATCATTCATCGAACATTGCTGAACATGGGGCTGTGCAGCAGACCTCCCCGACGTGTTCACGTGTTGACCTAAAGACGTCACCAATTACGATTACAGTGCTCATGGGACCATCGGAATTAGATCGACCGTCAGTGGAAATATGTCGATTCTTCATGTGAATCACATTTTTACTATTATAGTGAACTGACGTTGATGTCTATGGCAACCAAATATGTCTGATATAAATCCTGTGGAACCCATTTGGGTCACTGTCACCCCAAATTATCGCTTATGCAAATCACTGGCCCCTTATTTACGCGAATTACATGATGTGTACGTAGACGTCTGATCACAAATACCTGCACAAACCTACCAACAAGCTGTCGGGTTCCTGATACGAAGAATCAGTGATGTGCTTCAAACAAGCTATTAATCAGGTGGTCATAATGTTTCGGCTCGTCGGTATATGACAAATAACAAGGAATATACATTAAAATGTGTGACGTTACAAACCTGGCTTGCTCAACTGATGTGTCTTTTCACACTCAGTCATGTGATGGTATCCAAACTTACGGATAATTTATCGTTTTTGTGCTGCAAAACAGTTTAATACTAGCCAAATTAACTACAGTTAAATAAATCAGAAAACAACCAATAGTCTAGACAAATATAATATAATTATGTATAGGGAGTTTGAGAATTATCATACTACATTTGTTTGCTGCGTAGTACATAGTAAAAAGTATGAACAAAACGTTGTCACTCAAAAAACAAAACGTTTATAACTGTGTAACATTCTGGGACGATAGCTACAGTCCTAAGTTCTCATTCAATAACTTGTTTATTGAGATCGCAAAAGCATTCAGCAGTTAATAACTTCAGATAACTATTATTAGAATGTTTATTTACTGTAATCACCTAATTTATGTAGTTTTTGTGGTATTAGCAATACAAATATCTCAGTAGGAGAATATGAGTGCTTGGAGTATGCTGAAATAATTTGTATTTGAAATATATCAATTTTTTGCAGAACTGAGAAGGATTTAAATTCCACCATATTTATTTACTTATAAAAGCCGCCATTGTACATATAACATTGTGACATAAATGCTTAGTCACATGTCACTAAACGACGATAAATAAATTCACTTTTGTGGTATTATCCTAGATTTTATGGATGTAGGAACAAGGTTTTGAAATCTGGTGAATGGACATATTAAATGATCTGTTGCTAGAACGTGGTGAGAAATGCCAGTTACAAGCTTGAAGCGTTGGGTGGTAGAGCTGCCAATTTTTTGAATGTTACCCCGAATTCCCCCAAGTACTATAATGCCACGGTAGAGTGCAGCTGCAAGATGTCCGCAGGCCGGGATATAGCCAAACACCTTTTCACAGTTGTGCGAACTACAAGAGATCCTTGGGGTGGGAGTAGTTAGAAAAGCCGAACCATATGCAGATAATGAGGCACCGCCATTTTACCATACACAGCAAGGGAACGAGCAAGGCAAGAGTCCATATACTGCTAACTTCTAGTCAGTTTACATTTATACGTACTACTGGTATTTGTGGAGAAAATTCTGTAGGCTGCCCTGCATATTAAAAGGTATGATGAAATTCTCTGTTGCTACTGGAGCAAAAATCGAGACTCTTCCACTAAAACCAAATGTAAGGTGGAAGGCCTCGTGTTCTCCCACTAGTGGTAGTAGACCATCACGCCAGGCCAATTTTCCATTATTATATTTGATTCTGCTCACTGTAGAAAGCCTCTAATATGCGATGGACATACACTGATCTGCCAGAACATTATGACTACCGACCTGCTACCGACAGAAACCCGTCCAGGCGATACTAGCCTCAACTTGCAAGAAATGGCGGTTAGTCAGACGCATGCACGGTGCATGTAGCAGCAACAGGCGTGCTGTCCGTGCGTAGAATGGGAAAGGCACCCGACCTATCTGCGTTGGACCGAGGGCATACAGTGATGGCCCAAAGGTTTGGCATTAACATCTGAAACTCCACGACTTATCGGGTGATCGAGGAGTGCTGTAGTGAGTGTCTTTAACATGTAGCAAAACCAAGGTGAAACCACGTTCAGACGTCATGGCGTTGGGCGGCCACTCTTCATTTCAGATGTGGGACATCGTAGACTGGGCCGACTGGTAAAACAGGCCAGCCAGCGAACTGTGGTGGAACTAACAGCAGACTTTAATGCTGGACAGATTACAAGAGTGACTAAACACAGAGGGCACCGAACACATCTAACGATTGGCTTCTGCAGAAGATGACAAATGCATGTGACAATTTTAACACCAAGACTATGACTGAAATGGGTACGTAGCCCTCGACACTGGACGTTAACGCAGTGGCAGAGCGTTGCATGGTCTGATGAATTCCATTATCTTCCTCACCGTGCCGATGGGAGGTCGCGAATCCGTCGTCTTCCAGAGGAGCAGCTCCTTGACAACTGTACTGCGAGACGGAGACAAGCTGGCGGGCCGGCCGGTGTGGCCGAGCGGTTCTAGGCGCTTCAGTCTCGAACCGCGCGACCGCTACGGTCACCGGTTCGAATCCTGCCTCGGGCATGGATGTGTGTGATGTCCTTAGTTAATTAGGTTTTAGTAGTTCTAAGTTCTAGGGGACTGATGACCTCAGAAGTTAAGTCCCGTAGTGCTCAGAGCCATTTGAACCATTTTGTGATGGAGTGGTTGGAGGAACACAGTGGCCAATTCCACTTGACGTGGTTGCCCCCCAACACAGCTGGGTGGTAAAAATGCTCTGGCTGATCAGCCTACTTCATTATGCAAATCAGTGATCAGATTCTGTGTACCGACATGCAAGGGAAATAATTTGTATGAGTGACTGATATAATGTTTTCAATCATTTCCCATTCCACCTTGAGAACGCTCTGAAAGTCTCAAATGCCAGCTTTGAGGGTGGTCAGAGAGGGGAATAAGCCGACGAATTCCCAGAAACGCTGCCAAGATACACAACAGCGACGCCAGTCAATCGGTGAATGGAAGGGGGTGGCCCATGTTATTGCCCGCCCGCAGCTGGCATTCTGATACTCACAGTCGCTAGCGGACATCCGCGACACCGTTTTTCGTGGGCTATCGCTACGGCCTATGGCAATGTCTGCTGGGACTTCACGGAATCGAACGTCCAACTCGACGCCGGGTGCTCCACGGCTGCGTCTCACATAGACCATGTAATCAGCGTAGTCCGTTGGTGTTCGAAGCCCGAGCGTTTCCCTCGCAGATATCTCGCGGAGGCTGTGATTGGAGGGTTTACCATTACGTCAGTTCATGATTAAGGCCGCCGTGGAGAACGACGGACAGAGCTGTCATTGGCGGCTACGGTGAAATTTTGTAGTTGGAGATTTTCCTTTTTTGTGTAATAACCATGACTAGTGGAAAAATCCTTGTTGGGCGGCGAAAGGCTGGTAAGCAGCTCAACAGAGTAGAACATCTAAAGGAGCCGTGGCGTAGAAACACAGGGAGAGTTGTCCTGACAGTCGCAGGAGTTGGACGTTAATCACTTTTCTGTACATTATCTGAGAGTAGCTCGTTAGCATATTACATGTCCGGTCACCCGGACAAATAGACTTCCGCGGTCGAGTTTGGAGACCTCTACTTCAGAGGTCTTCAGCTTCATTGTAGTGCACCCAGCAACGAATCGCAGCAGTCATCTACACACCGAAATTTTCTGTTTGTGGTAATATACATTTCTCCGGCTAAGAGGGAATCCGTCAATCGATTTCACCCCCCAACGCCATAGCCCTCTCTTTACAACGGAGGCACTTAGCACCATATTCCTTTGATTAGGAATAGAGTTGGAAAGTGTTCCATCACTGTCACGTTAGCTGTGATCACAATTAACCTTCATCTCATTGCGACCCCAGTCACACATACACTGATAAGCTAAGACATTATGACCGTTGCCCAACGCGAGGTTAGTTGTCGCCTGGTGGCGTTCCGGGAACGTAACATGGTAGGCAGAGTATATAAATGAATGAAAGACGGAAGAAAAAACCTGATAGCGACGACGCGAGCCGCAAATCCACAGATACAAGCGGCTTTGGCGAAAGTGATATTATTATTACTCAGAGCTTGTGAACGAGTATCTCGAAAACGGCGTATCTGGTCGATTGTTTACGTGCTATAGTAGTGAGAATAAACGGGAAGTGGTAAAACGACAGTGAAACTACTACTGGACGATAAGTGGTTGTACTTCAACCACTCTTCACAGAACGTGGGATTTGGAGGCTTGCCTCTTCTGTAGAGTTGAATAGATGGCGATATGCGGCATCTCTGATGAAAGACCAAAATGCTGGTTCAGGCATAAGTGTTTCGGAGAACACCGTTCACCGTACGTTTTTGAACATTGGGCTCCGCAGCAGATGATGCATAAGTGTTCACACGTTGGCCCAACGACATTGTCAGTTACGATTGCAGTGTTCACGGGATTATCGAGATTAGACCGAGGATCAATGGAAACGTGTCGTCTCGTCGGATGGATCACGTTTTTTGCAGCACCAGGTCAATGGTTGTCTGCACAAACGCTGTGATCGACGCGAACGCCGGTTTAAAACTGCACAAAGGGCGCAGGCTATTGGAACCAGTTATATGCTGTGGGAGACATTCTGCTGCACTCGCATGGTCCTGTGCTACTAATCGAGTACAAGCCGACAGTTGGGAACCACCTGCAGACCTTTATGTTTTATGTCTTTCCCACCGGCCATGTCATCATCCAGCAGGATAGTTGTCCATGTCTCGGAGTCAGAGCCGTCAGGGACTCAGCATTTGCTTGCTGAGTACTGGATTGGCGACCCAGGGGTTCCTGATCTGAGGACTGGTACGCGCCTACAGTCCCCTGCCACTGTAAGCTCTGGGCATGCTTCAGCGACCACCGTGGGGCGCGGCAGTAGAACGTTGTGTGTCACGGGGAACGGGGATCTTGGCTTGACCGCCACGATTGCGAGGATGGAATAAACCTCTATAAAGAACCCTCAATCTCAAGTTGTGCTGCGCGCTGATGAGATACATGGCTATTGAGGTCGAACAGTCCGTAGCGGGCAACCTCTGAGGAACCTGCCGCACCTCAGTGGTACAAGGCTTACTGAGGCACGCGTGGATCTATCTGAGTCGACAATTACTTACCTAGCTACTCGTGGGACTGAGATGGACCCTCGAAATTTTCTTATTCTCCTCCAGGCGAGAAGGGTGTACCGCCTGGGAGTTCTCACACCCATTCATCAAAAGGAATGAGGGAGGCTAGTCCTCCTGCTAATCATTTTGTTGTCAGTAACGGGGCTCAAGGAGTCATCAATATCAATGTCTTTGTAGTGATCAAGAGGAAAGAGGTGTCGTTTGAGAAAGTGTCCCCCTTCTATATCCATAAAGCTTTAGAAGGGCTGGCTGGTCCCCTAAAGTCTACGAAGCACTAACCGAGCGAACCAGGTGGAACTCCTTCAGAAGTCACGGAAATTGGGTGAGTACGATATGATTGTTGAATTGCATAACTCCCTTAACTCCAGCAAAGGTGTGGTAATGTGCCATGATATTACGTATATAGACGTTGCTAAACTGAAACAAGAATGGGCACCACAGATGATCATTGATGTGGAACAAAGGACTCACAAGAACAATGGAGAGATTGAGAAGACTACGACTTTTATTGTGACCTGCAATTCTCAAATGCTACCTGAACATATCATGGCAGGTTTCCTCCAACTTAGGGTTCGGCCCTATGTCCCTAACCTATGCGATGCTTCAAATGCCAGCGTTTTGGCCATACAACGCTGAGTTGCAGAGGTGAAGCGACTTGTTGGAAGTGTGGAAAGGCAGCCCATGAAGCTGGAACCGACTGTCCATCTCTAGCAGGCTGCATTAACTGCTCTGGGAGCCATCCAGTCTGGATGGAGCCAAGCCTGCTCACTTTTTGCAGAGGAATGAAAAATTCAGAAAATCAAAGTGACCAAGCGGATCCCCTATGCAGACGCCAAAAAGAATATCAGGTGATATTACCCCCTGTCTTTGCCACTTCTTATGCTTCGTTGGTGCAGAAACCTGTTAGTAAGGTAGACGCTTCTACTCAAACGACGTCTAGTGTTCCCTTATCCATCTCTGTCACCTATACTTGCACCTGTATGTGCCAAAGTAAAGTGAAAGACATAGCGATCCAGGCAGCTACGACGGAAGAGACAAAACATGCTTCCACAATGCACAGCTCGAAGGCACCCCAAAATCAGAATGCACCTCAACGCCACGTTTGTTCAAAAATATGTGGCTCTCACCTTCCCCTTCCCCCCCATCCTTGCTGGGAAAGGGAGCAGGGAAAGGATCCCAATATTCGGGTCGAAAGCTGACCCAGGTGCCATCAGATGTCATTCTGGCAATGATGATGAAGATATCATGCATTCTGATGCCTCATCACCAGACCCAGTCAGCACTAAAACCCCGCTTCGCTCTACAGGCGCCTCACCAACTCAGCGCAAAGACAGGGGTAAATCAGGACCACATTGATGAAATGGCTCCCATACTCCAGTGGAATATAAATTGGTACAGGACCAATCTGGAGGAACTGAGACTCCTCGTACAGGACAGACCCTTTAGCCTCGGCCTTCAAGAGTCATTTTAAAGAGACGGACACTCCTGTACTTGGAGGCTATCACCTTTATAGAAACGAAGACCTTACTGGTTAGAGGGCAAAAGGTGGGGTTGCAGTGTTTGTAAATGACGCGTTTCAGTTCTCACCTACTCACTTAACAACAACACTATAAGCTGTTGGCGTTCGGACAGTAACTCATGTTGACATCATAGTGTGTACTTACCACCCCATGAGCCTCTTGATCGTGGGGTCCTCACTCACCTTCTTGATGAACTACCCTGTCCCTTTCTCCTTTTGGGGGACTTCATTGCACACAGCGCTCTATGGGGTTCGAACACAACATGCCCCAAGGGTCAGGTACTTGAGGATATGCTACATGCCACAGATCTTAGACTACGGAACATAGGTCAAGCCACACATTTTAGCAATGCTACAGGTTCGTGTACCGCCATAGATTTCTCCTTCTGCTCTCCTGCTCTTGGGAACACTGCTCGGTGGGCAGTGGACAATGGCCTTTATGGTAGTGACCATTTCCCTATATGGATCCATCTGCCTGATGGAGAAGATCCTGGAAGAAAGCCACCGAGATGGTTATTAAACAAGACTAACTGTATGCTTTACAGGCAGTTAGCTGTTTTCGAAAAATGTGACAGCGTCCAGGACTGGGTGGATCACATTACAGTTGTGATTCACCATGCCGCTGATGCATCCATCCTAAACTCTGTGGAAGTGCCTGTGGTGTCACCGCCAGACACCACACTTGCTAGGAGGTAGCCTTTAAATCGCCCGCGGTCCGCTAGTATACGTCGGGCCCGCGTGTCGCCACTGTCAGTGATTGCAGACCGAGCGCCGCCACACGGCAGGTCTAGAGACACGTCCTAGCACTCGCCCCAGTTGTACAGCCGACTTAGCTAGAGAGAGTTCACTGACGGATTACGCTCTCATTTGCCGAGACGATAGTTAGCATAGCCTTCAGCTACGTCATTTGCTACGACCTAGCAAGGCGTCTTTATCCTTTACTATGTATTTATCTTGATGCCTGTACCGTCAGACTGATGTTCTCCAATTATGGATTAAAGTTAAGTATTGCATCAACTACATAGTTTATTTGCTACCATAAATTCCTTTGCTTGTTCCAGACCTCACGCCAGTTTGCGTGAGCTTATAGCGTGCATTTCGGCCTCCTCTAGCAACACGGTGTTGGCTCTTCTGCCAACACTACATTGGCGACGAGGATGGGATGCCCTTGGACAGCTCGTCCAGGGTCAACGTGCACTGCAAAACGATGCAGCTCCACCGCTACCGCAGCCACAACATGCAGTTGCACCACCTTTTCATCCTTTTGATGCGGCACTGGAAAGCTGAACGGAGTGGTCACGCCAATTTGGATTATCTCGCCGCCTACAGAATTCAAGGTATTGAGCAGCTTTTGCTTTCTTGTATAGGGGTGTCCACCTACCGTGTGATAGCGAAATTGTTTCCCCGACGCGACGTAGCAACTCTGTCCTACGTCGAAATTTTGTCTGCATTAGATGCCTATTTCAAAGAAACAGTCAATGTAGTTGCAAATAGGTATACCTTTTTTCGTACAAAACGTACGGCAGGTCAGACTAATAGGGAGTGGGTTGAAACATTGCAAGGCCTTACTAGGGAGTGTGCTTTTGAGTGTGAACAAGTGATGGACATATTGGATAGGCAGGACACACTTGTCTTTGCTCAGGAATCATTTGAAACTTCGCCAGCCGTGTGTCACGTTAACCAGCCCGCCAGGCGAGCTGCACGGAACGGTAAACAGCCCTCGCGCTCGTCCGCGCAGCTGCCGCCTAGAACTCCGCCACGTGTCCCGCGCCGACATGCAATTGCAGTACTAAAATCATGCCCGCGGTGTGCTACTAGACATTCGCGTGAAAATTGCCCGTCACGCCAGGCTATTTGCTTTTTCTGTAATAAGAAAGGACATGTTCAAAGTGTTTGTCGGAAAAAGCTCCGATCGGACACTCACAACCATTCCAGGCCCTTTGCTTCGCGCTGGAATCGAACCAAGAATACTCGAGCTCGTGAACCTTCGCCCATGGACATTCATGTAGTTCATTCCACTCCGCCCAGTGCTACTCTCTCTAGCAGTGACTGTGTTCGTCTCACAAATAGTGAGCATCGACATCGCAGGAAATCCCACCAAGTCGCACGTGATTCTGTACCAGTGTCAGTTCACGTTGCACGAGACAGTCGCTCTTGTCGTCCGCAGGACCATAAACTTTTTGTAGACTTGGACATTCATGGCAACGTGATCCCATTCCAGCTCGATACCGGAGCTGCAGTTTCCTTGATCAATAAAGACACGTACAAACAACTGGACGCACCTCCGTTGCGTGCCGCAAATGTTAAGCTAACTAGTTATTCAGGACAAGCAATCCCTGTGTTAGGACAGTGCAGCCTTCTTGCAACATACAAGGGACAAACAAAACTTGTGTCATTTTACGTACTACGTTCTTCTGCTGCAGTGAACTTGTTTGGTTTCGATTTATTTCAGTTGTTTAACTTGTCTATAGTCAATCAGGTCCTATCAGTGAACCAGACTGTGCCTTCAGCCAGTGTTTCTCGTCTATGTGAGGAATTTGCCGACATTTTTGCACCGGGCCTCGGTTGCGCTAAGAACTATACAGCACATTTGGAACTGAAAGTAAACGCGCAACCGAAATTTTTCAGAGCGCGCAATGTTCCCCAGGCATTGCGTGATGAGGTCGCAAGAACATTAAACGATTTAGAATCACAAGGTGTTATTGAACGTGTGCAGGCAACAGTGAATCCACAACTTGTGACTGCTACTTTTCCTTTACCCCGCCCGGAAGAGCTTTTTGACAAACTGTGCCGGGTAAATATTTTTCGAAGTTGGACCTAGCAGATGCGTACTTGCAAATACCGGTGGACGAAGAACGCATCTTGGTTTGTACCGATTCAAACGACTGCCATTCGGGTGTGCATCCGCCCCTGCATTGTTTCAGCAATATTTACAAACTGTTTGTGCGTCGGTCCCTACTGCTGCAAACTATCTGGACGATATTGTGATATCCGGAAAGACGGAAGTAGAACATTTAGCCAATCTCAGAACATTATTTCAGGTCTTGCGACAAAATGATCTTCGCTTGCGGAAGGACAAATGTGTGTTTTTTGCTCGTGAATTGCCAAATCTGGGACATGTGCTCAATGCCCAGGGCATACATCCCAGTCCCGAGCACCTCCGTGCCATACAGGACTTGCCTTCGCCGCAGAATTTGAAGCAGCTATAGAGTGTGATGATGATGATGTTTGGTTTGTGGGGCGCTCAACAGTGTGGTTAACAGCGCCTGTACAATTACCCAATCTTTGCTCCGTCCAATTGCGCCACTTTCCTGGATGATGATGAAATGATGAGGACAACACAAACACCCAGTCATCTCGAGGCAGGTGAAAATCCCTGACCCCGCCGGGAATCGAACCCGGGACCCCGTGCTCGGGAAGCGAGAACGCTACCGCGAGACCACAAGCGGCGGACAGCTATAGAGTGTGCTGGGAAAAATTAATTATTACAATAAATATGTTCCACATGCCTCTTCCATTTCCACTCCGCTTCATCGCTTACGCTGTAAGGGTGTTCCGTTCGTCTGGACGACGGAATGCGAACGCGCCTTTCGCCAGTTGAAATCGGCGTTGATTTCCCATACTTGCCTTACGCTATTCGATCCCCAGAAACCCCTTTTGTTGATGTGGGATGCTTTGGATTTCGGGATCGGTGCGGTGCTTGCGCACAAAAATGGTTCGCACGATCGCCCTATTGCTTTGCGTCCAAATTGCTGTCGTCTGCGCAAAGAATTTATGCCCAGATCGAGAAAGAAGCATTGGCTCTCGTATTTGGTGTTACAAAGTTTCATGATTTCTTGTATGGTCGTCACTTTACCATCATCACAGACCACAAACCTTTGACGTCGCTTTTTCATCCGAACACGCCTGTACCTCCACGTACAGCGCAGAAATTCATTCGCTGGTCTATTTTCCTCTCGCAGTACCGCTACGATATCTTGTATCGGTCCACTGCTAAGCACGGAAACGCCGATGCGTTGTCCCGTTTGCCTGTCGATGAGGATAGAGCATTCGATTACTCCGAACTTGCTTGCATGTTCATTGATGCGGAAACCGATGACGTGGTCGAATCGTTTCCGATTGATTTTCGTCGTGTAGCTACAGCCACAGCTTCTGACACTGACCTTGCTACCGTTCTGCGTTTTGTTGCTACGCAATGGCTCTTGTCAAAGTCACGGATCGAGGATCCGTTGGTTCGCCGATTTTTTGCTCACAAGGAGAGACTTTTTGTTCGACGTGGTGTTTTGCTGTTGCGTTCTGATAATGATCAGTCCAGGGTCGTGGTCCCACGTTCGTTACATTCCTCTGTCTTACAGCTTCTCCACCAAGGACATTGGGGTATAGTGCGCACGAAACAACTTGCTCGTCAGCACTGTACTTGGTTCGGAATCTATGCTGCGATTACACAAATGTGCTCATCTTGCATGGCGTGTGCCGAACAACAATCCGCACCACCGCGGAAATTCTTTGCATCGCCAAAAGCCACTTCCCCTTGGCAACGCTTACACATCGATTTTGCTGGTCCCTTCTGGAATGCTCAATGGTTGGTTGTGGTCGATTCCTTCAGTAATTTTCCTTTTTTTTGTCAGGATGTCTACCACGACGTCTTCTGCCACCATCCTAGCGTTATCCGCTATCTTTTGCATTGAAGGTCTGCCACAGACTATTGTTTCCGCCAATGGCCCACAGTTCATGTCCGCAGAATTTCAGTTATTCTGCAAGGCCAATGGTATTCAACATCTGACGTCCGCGCCGTTTTCGCCTCAGTCAAACGGTGCCGCTGAACGATTGGTCCGGACTTTCAAGTCCCTGATGTTGACGTTGAAAGAGTCGCATTCGCGGGAGGACGCCTCATTGCTCTTTCTGTCCTCGTATCGCTCTCAGCCCCAAGATGGTCGCTCGCCGGCTGAGCTGCTTCATGGGCGCCCTCATCGAACTTTTATGTCTTTGCTACATCCGCCGCATCAGGTTCCTGTGCAGCGGCAGACACCTGCTTTTCCCCAGGCGACGTTGTATACTATCGCAACTATCGAGGTTCACGGCGTTGGCTCGCAGGGCGCATTCTTCGCTGCCTCGGCCGCGCAATGTATTTGGTTTTGGGGGCCTTGGTGAGGTGCGTCGGCATCTCAATCAGCTGCGCCTCTGTCGTCGCACGGGATCTGCCGCTCCCCGTCTGCTTTCAGCGACGGTGCCGTCCGGTCAGCGCCCTGGAGACCCATCTACTGGCTCGCCTCAGCCCCAGGTGTTGCCGACGCTGCCTTCCATTTTGCCCCATGTCGACACGCCGCCGCCGCTGCCTGTTCTCCCGCCGGCGCCGCCCGCAGTGGACGCGTCGCTGCAACCGCCGAGCGCCTCCCTGGGTCACGCGCTGCCGATGGCTTCCCGTGACCAGTTGTCCTCCGCCATGGAACTCTTTCCCGCTCCGGACCATCTGTCGTCTTCGCCCGTCGGGTGCTCCGACTCGATGGAGGTCGACCCTTCGGCCCCTCCTGACTATCTTCGGGCGCATACACCGCATTTTGGCGTGCACCCTGGACTAGGTTTTCAGGCGTTTCCTAGCTCCCCTCGGACCTAATGGCCGGATGCGGGTGGCACAGCCTCGCCTGTTGTTAGGCTCCACACCTCGTCACATACGTCAACATGGGGTCCTCCCCACGGCGGGCGGAAGCCTTATTACACAACCGTTCGCCGATTTGCGGGGGAGGAATGTGGTGTCACCGCCAGACACCACACCTGCTAGGTGGTAGCCTTTAAATCGGCCGCGGTCCGCTAGTATACGTCGGACCCGCGTGTCGCCACTGTCAGTAATTGCAGACCGAGCGTCGCCACACGGCAGGTCTAGAGACACGTCCTAGCACTCGCCCCAGTTGTACAGCCGACTTAGCTAGAGAGAGTTCACTGACGGATTACGCTCTCATTTGCCGAGACGATAGTTAGCATAGCCTTCACCTACGTCATTTGCTACGACCTAGCAAGGCGCCTTTATCCTTTACTATGTATTTATCTTGATGCCTGTACCGTCAGACCGATGTTCTCCAATTATGGATTAAAGTTAAGTATTACATCAACTACATAGTTTATTTGCTACCATAAATTCCTTTACTTGTTCCAGACCTCACGCCAGTCTGCGTGAGCTTATAGCGTGCATTTCGGCCTCCTCTAGCAACACGGTGTTGGCTCTTCTGCCAACACTACAGTGCCTAGAAGGGAACCCGCCGCTTGGTGGAATGATGAGTGTCATTTTGTAGTCAGGCACAGGAGAACAGCTATGCGCAGATTTAATCGATGCCCTACAGATGCAAATCTTGCACAATTTCGAATGGCGCGCGAAAAGGCGAGGAGAATCATTCGGGAGAGTAAGCATAGGTCTTAGCAAGAGTTCCTGAACTCCATCAGTAAGTCCACATCGGCTAGTAAAGTATGGGAAGCCATCAGGAGAACCCCCAGGCACAACTCTCGACTGCCAATAGTAGCTGTACGAATACAGGGGTCTCTCGTAACATGATGAGGGACATAGCTCAGACATTGGCTAAATCACGTAAATCCATTATGGCTGATTCCAGCCACGATCTCACCTTCCATCGATATCGGGAGGCGCATGAGAAGGTTGCTCTTGAATTTCGTTCCACCATCATGGAAGAATACACACAGACTTTCTCTCTGTGGGAACTGGATTCTGCATTGTCAGTTGCTTGTGATACGACCCCTGGATACAACCAGATAACCTACAGCATGTTGCAATTGTTGGACCAACGGTCGAAGGAATTCCTCCTCCACCTCTTTAATAGACTTTGGATCACTGGCGAATTTTCCAACTCGTGGAAATAATCTGTTTTAATCCCAATTTTAAAACCTGGAAAGAATCGGACAGACCTTGGTAGTTATCGTAGTATTAGCCTGACAAGCTGCGTAGGAAAGACAGTAGAGCATATGGTCAATCGACACCTAATGTGCGTTCAGAAGGTATCGCTCCACTCTCGATAACCTGACTCTGCTCGAGGCTGCGATTCAACAAGCTTTCCTTCGTAAGCAACACCTTATCGGTGTTATCTTCGATTTGGAAAAGGCCTAGAATACTACCTGGAGGCATAATACATTCCTGGAAATGGAAAAAAGAACACATTGACACCGGTGTGTCAGACCCACCATACTTGCTCCGGACACTGCGAGAGGGCTGTACAAGCAATGATCACACGCACGGCACAGCGGACACACCAGGAACCGCGATGTTGGCCGTCGAATGGCGCTAGCTGCGCAGCATTTGTGCACCGCCGCCGTCAGTGTCAGCCAGTTTGCCGTGGCATACGGAGCTCCTGGGCTATCGGCGAGGACCATTCGCAACCGTCTCCATGAAGCTGGGCTACGGTCCCGCACACCGTTAGGCCGTCGTCCGCTCACGCCCCAACATCGTGCAGCCCGCCTCCAGTGGTGCCGCGACAGGCGTGAATGGAGGGACGAATGGAGACGTGTCGTCTTCAGCGATGAGAGTCGCTTCTGCCTTGGTGCCAATGATGGTCGTATGCGTGTTTGGCGCCGTGCAGGTGAGCGCCACAATCAGGACTGCATACGACCGAGGCACACAGGGCCAACACCCGGCATCATGGTGTGGGGAGCGATCTCCTACACTGGCCGTACACCACTGGTGATCGTCGAGGGGACACTGAATAGTGCACGGTACATCCAAACCGTCATCGAACCCATCGTTCTACCATTCCTAGACCGGCAAGGGAACTTGCTGTTCCAACAGGACAATGCACGTCCGCATGTATCCCGTGCCACCCAACGTGCTCTAGAAGTTGTAAGTCAACTACCCTGGCCAGCAAGATCTCCAGATCTGTCCCCCATTGAGCATGTTTTGGACTGGATGAAGCTTCGTCTCACGCGGTCTGCACGTCCAGCACGAACGCTGGTCCAACTGAGGCGCCAGGTGGAAATGGCATGGCAAGCCGTTCCACAGGACTACATCCAGCATCTCTACGATCGTCTCCATGGGAGAATAGCAGCCTGCATTGCTGCGAAAGGTGGATATACACTGTACTAGTGCCGACATTGTGCATGCTCTGTTGCCTGTGTCTATGTGCCTGTGGTTCTGTCAGTGTGATCATGTGATGTATCTGACCCCAGGAATGTGCCAATATAGTTTCCCCTTCCTGGGACAATGAATTCACGGTGTTCTTATTTCAATTTCCAGGAGTGTATTTTGTCAATGGGGATTCAGTGGACGTCTACCAACCTTCATACGGTCCTATATTTCCGACAGATAGTTTAGATACAGGGTTGGGAATGCCCTGTCTGACCGTTTTAAGCAGGAGAATGGTGTCCCTCAAGGGAGTGTTTCAAGTGTCATGGTTTTCACCATTGCAGTCAGTAGTATTACAGCCACAGTGCTACGTCCATTTCTATGTTCCTTGTTTGTGGACGATTTCTCCATCTTCTGTGCATCCCCCAGCCTCGACACGGCCACTCGGCAATTGCAGCTGACGATCGGGCGGTTGGAGGAATGGTCTTGCACCACATGTTTTAAGTTCTCATTAGAGGAAACAGTTTGTGTTGATTTTAGTCGTACCCTCTGTAGGTTTAATTTGCCGATTTTAAAACTGGGGGACACCAATCTCACTTTTAAGGAAAAGGTGAAGTATCTGGGTCTTCTCTTTGATAATAAGTTAACATGGTTGCCGCAAGCGACATGGCTGATGTGGAGCAGGGCGCGATTATTAAGAGGCGAAGATCTCAAAGAATCTTGTATAGTCAAGGAGCACGTTGTCGGCAAAGACGAGGACTTCACGGGGGATAAAAATGACTTAAGAGTACCTCGTAGCAGTCAGGACGGCATGTAGGTGATTAGTACCCATTGGTGGTAGATCATGGACAGAGAGTACACAAACTTGAAACTAATGAGGTAATGGAAGTGACAGATGTGTAGACAGCAGATGGAACAGAAGTCACTCAGTTGTTGCCATTTCAACAGGCTCCGGAATCTCGAGTCACGTCACCGGTTATCGATATAGGTGACTAACGACCACAAGAATAGGCGATTGCTCTCCTTACAGAGATAGAATGAAGGAGAGAAGGAAGCATGGAGGAAATTGGCAAACAAGTTTTGGAAGCCGAGAAAAGAAGGAAGGAGAGTTTGAAAGAATTATTTAAACAAATAACTGACCATATTGACGAATTCGTGGGGTGGAGTAACGTAATTGGCACGAATGAGTGCGGAAACGAGGCAAACAGCACTTTCTGCGAAAAGAGACGCGCGCCTAGCTTGGATAGAAGCAACAGGAGCAAATAAAATGGCTCATGTTGAGGACGGCCGAGAAAACCACGAGAAATACATAGTAAACAAAACTGTTAAGATCTTGTCCACATGATTGGGACAGGGGCAGAATGAGTTCGAGCTGAACTCAAACAAGATAACAAAGCTGAACTACCGGGTAGCTCAAATTGGGCAAACGCTCAGAGCTGGGGGTTCAGAGATCAACGTATCAGATCCGACACTGTAATGTCGGTTCTCGAAGGTGCGAAAAACACCGATGGTTTCCACTTGGAATAGCGCCACGCAAAATACGTGCGGGTACACTGGTCCGCATTCGAGGATTATGAGCAGAAGCAATTCCGGATACATTTAATGATGATCCAGGACGCTATGACAGTAACTCACTTCATGTACTAACCCACACATGGAGGGAACAGCTGCCGAAAAGTTGTACTATGCCGCGAAAAACTGTCGGTCCTATGATGATTTTAATGAAGCATTTCTAGCCACGTATTGTTCACGATAAATGCAAGACAGAATAATACAGGACTTAATGATGTTGTCAGAGACTGAATAGTGAGACTAAAAGAGTCCCACCAAGGCGTTTGAGGCTTTATTTGCGAAAGAATCAGTTCCTAGAGTAACCCTGCTGCTCATCAAAAATAATTCAGTTCTGTTTTTCAAAGCTCCCGACACAGTATCAACAAGTGTTAGTTGGAAAATGCTGAGGCAGTACAGAAAGATTCAAGACCTTACTGTTTGAGTCAGAGCTGATGTATGAAAAACAGAACACCAGGGGCAAGAAAAGAGTGTAATAATCAGCAGTGCCGACAGGACAACGATAGGAGAAACGAAAGAAACAGACATCCTCGAGTTCTAGGGGGAAGAGTAGGGCAGCGAGATTAGAGGAACTACGGAAACCAGTCGAACGAACAAGATAACACACGAAGATCTGACCAAAATTGATGAGATCGGCAAACAATCAATAGAAGATGAGCGGCTGGTGTAGACCTAGCTGTAATCAACAGGAGGGCGACGGAATTGAGATCCGAGGTCACAACCCGTATGAAGGACCGCGAAACCGAAGACATAGCCGCAACTGACACCAAGTACGTGCCCTAGTGGTCCACAATCATTCCGCTAAAAATTTCACAAATGACTGGATTCATGTAATCTTGTACGAGGATATTCATGAGATATTAAGAGAAGATAAAGAAGAAGTTGCAGGTATGACGTGCGGACTTTACTTTTGATTACTGTATAGAAGGTTGCGTTACGTGGCACGGTAGCCACATAAGAGTCACTTCCAAAGAGCTATTCGGCCGTTGTACAGAGAATAGGAACTGGACAACACTGTATAAAAAGACGAAAATCAGAGGCGTAATTGCTTGAAAGGGCACAGAGGTCAACCTACACACGAGGAGCGAGCTTTTGTGTCAAAGGGCACCCTCTAGAAACAAAATTTCTGCGGGAGCCGAACGTAGCAATCAGTGTGGTTATTGGTATGAATTTCTTTGAGAGAATATCACACGATACTGGGCCTAGGTACAGGACTCGTCACCTTAAACAAAGGGACCGAAATTTTAATTAAATTTGACGAACAAGCAATGCGGGCACAGTTGTCGGCTGACAGTTTGATCCTTTCCTACACTCAGGGGCAAGATAAAAGGACTAATCGATCGACCGGTAACATCAATAATGTTGCTAAAAGGGAAGAAATCGAAAACAAGGAACAATAGAGGAGATAGTAAGAACAAGGAGGACTCCTTGCACAATACAGAGCCGAAGGAGCAGCTCGAAAGCGTGGTGATGACGAACAAAGAAATGTTTCTTCCTAGGCTCGGAACAATTAAGAATTTCATTTACCGATTCAGAGTAAGGCCCCGCACGAAGCTCTTCGCCCCTCCATGCGCAATTCCTCACATATGTCGCGAGAAACTAGCACCTGAAGTCTCTAAAATGCTAGCAGACGGAGTATATACTCAAGAGCCGAAGAAATTGTCACACCTGCCTCATATGGTGTAGAGCGTCAGCAAGCACGCAGAAATGCCGCCGCACGAACTGACGTGGACTCGACTAATGTCAGAAGCAGTGCTGGAGGAAAGTGACGCCATGAAGCCTGCAGGGCTGTCCATAAATCGGTAAGAGTACGAGAGGGTGGAGATCTCTTCAGAACAGCACGTTGAAAGGCGTTCCAGATATGCACAATATCAACATGTCTGGGGAGGTTGGTGGCCAGCGGAAGTGCTTAGACTTAGAATAGTGTTCCTGGAATAATACTGTAGCAATTCTGGACGTGTGGGGTATCGCATTGACCTGGTGGAATTGCCCAAGTCTGTCGAAATGCACAATGGGCATGAATGGATGCAGGTGATCAGACAGGATGCTTAAGTACATTGTGTGACCAAAAGTATCCGGACACCCAGAAACATACGTTTTTGATATAATGTGCAGTTAGCTGTTTTCGAAAAATGTGACAGCGTCTAGGACTGGAACAGACTGATGTTTTAAACACCTTCTTCCTTCCCACTGTTGAAGAGCAATACCGGGCTGGCGATTTCATCTTTCAACACGATCGATCGGCTATTCATAATGCACGGCCTGTGGCGGTTTGGTTACACGACAATAAGATCCTCGTAATGGAGTGGCCTGCACAGCGTCCTGACCTGAACCCTGTAGAACACCTTTGCGATGTTTTGGAACGCCGACTTCGTGCCAGGCCTCACCGACCGCCATCGGTACCTCTCCTCGGTGCAGCACTCCATGAAGAATGGGATGCTATTCCCGAAGAAACCTTCCAGCACCTGACTTAACGTATGCCTGCGAGAGTGGAACCTGTCATTAAGACTAAGGGTGTGCCAATATCATATTGAATTCCAGCATTACCGATGGATGGCGCCACGAACTTGTAAGTCATTTTGAACCAAGTGTCCGGATACTTTTGATCACATGGTGTACTTGTCACCATTCAGAGTCGTATCTAGACGTATCAGGAGTCCCACATCACTCCAACTGCACACGCCCCACGCCATTACAAAGACTCCACCAGCTTTAAGAGTCCCCTGCTGACATGCATGGTTTATGGCTTCATGACGTTATCTCGATACCCCTACACGTCGATTCGCACAATACAATTTCAAACAAGACTCGTCCGACCAGGCAGTCCAATGTCGGTGTTGACGGGCCGAGGGGAGGTGTAAAACTCTGCGTCGTGCGATCATCAAGGGTACACGACTGGGTGTTTGGCTCCGAAAGCTCATATCGATGATGTTTCGATGAATGGTTAGCACGCAGACACTTCCTGATGGCTCAGCATTGAAATCTGCAGCAATTTGCGGAAGGGTTGCACTTCTGTCACGTTGAACGATTCTCTTTAGTCGTCGTTGATCCCGTTCTTGCAGGAACCGGCCGCAGTGATGTCGGAGATTTGATGTTTTACCGGTTTCCAGACATTCACGGTACACTCGTGAAATAATCGTACGGGAAAATCCCCAGTTCATTGTTAGCTCGGAGATGCTGTGACCCTTCACTCGTGCCCCGACTATAACACCATGTTGAAACTCACATAAATCTTGATAACTTGCCATTGTAGCAGCAGTAACCGATCTAACAACTGCGCCAGACACTTGTTGTCGTCGACCGCAGCACCGTGTCCTGCATGTTTACGTATCCCTGTATTTGAATACGCATGCCTGTACCAGTTTGTCTGGCGCTTCAGCGTAGAACCTGATTTAGGTTTTCCGTGATTTCCCTAAATCGCTGCAGGTAAATGCCGGGATATTTCCCTTGAAAAGGCACGGCCAACTACATTCCCCGTCCTTCCCTAATCCGATGAGACCGTTGACCTCGCTGTCTGGTCCTCCCCCTAATAACGCAAACCAACCCCCTTGTTGTTGACACCCGCCAGATCAATACAGTAACCAATACAGAAACGGACAGGCTGGAAAGCCAGGAGGAACAACTCCAGAACTTTCATGGGATCTCTGTCTTCGCCTCCATCAAACTACGCAGTAGTTTCTGGCAGATTGAGCTGCATCCCGAATGTAGGCAGTACACCTCCTTTCTTGCATTCGAGAAATGCTACCAGTTTAGCAGATCGCCATTTGGCTTGTATATTTGGTCATCCGCCTTCATTAGAGGTTTACATGGGACACCCTGTGATTTTCTAAAAGAAAGGGTCCCTATCTGCGTTGATGATCTTCTTATTGCAGAAAGGACGTGGCAGGAAAGCATTCTGGTGTTACCGGAACTCCTAACCAAGTCATGGCTCGTATCTACTAATGTCAAGTGTTTAGGGCATATATTTACGGGAGATGGAATCTTACCAAACCCTTATAGGCTCGAAGCAATAGTCAAATTCCTTCGACCATCATCCAAGAGGCAATTACGCGGTATTATCGGTGTAATCAACTTTATTCAATGCTTCGTGTATGCCGGAACACACGGCAGTCCTCTCCTAACCGAACTTATAGCGAAGAAAACTTCTTGGGTTTTGGATGAAGTGGCAGTACAGCAATTTGAAGCTCGCGAATCGGCCTTGCTTCAGGCGCCCATATTGTCACACCTGATTATGGGAGAGTATTTCTGCATGATGACGGAGTGAGCGGAACTATTCGGTTACCGAAGTGGAGGGACTCGCCCTGTCGCCGTGTTATGGGCCTTCCAGAAGTTCAGGTACTTTTTGCATCGGCAGAGAATACTCGTGCATGCCAACCCCAGAGCTCTGGAAATTCAGCTCACGGTGAAACTGACACACACCAGCTCACCAGTTAGGTGCTCTTTCTCCAGTAATATGACTTTCGCATGATTCACATAAAAGGGAGTACTTACATCATCGCAGACATCTTGTGACATTCGCCACTGGAAGTGGAAATGAGCGCTTGGCCCCACTGGCCGGGAGGATTGCTGCGGGACACGTCCTGCCGCCTTGGTGCAGGTTTTATTACATTCGGCTGGGCGACCGGCGCGCCGGATGGCGATGGAATGATGATGAAGACAACACAACACCCAGTCCCTGAGCGGAGGAAATCCCAGACCCAGCCGGGAATCGAACCCGGGGCCGTAGGACGGGAATCCGTCACGTTGACCACTCAGCTATCGGGGCGGACACATTCGTCATTAAGATTCATAGAGTGCAATGAGGAGGAAATTAAGTGAGAGCGTTTCAGTCTCTATAATATGCGGAAAGTGGTACTTGATCAGAAAGTGACTGGTACCATGAGTGACACATAAAACGAGCAAGATAAAGACCACGCGCTTATGAAGCTCAATGAAATATGGAATAAATTGTGAGACGCCACAGTCAGGAAGTTCTACCAACTTAGAAAGGGACAGACCGAGCGTGGAACGTTCCCCGTGGCATGTGTACATGCCAGAGTACTTCAAAGACAAGACGCAACTAGCTCTTTATTCGCACAAAGCAATGGCCGCTATCGACAGGGGATCTCAAGTTGATTCCGTATTTCTAGATTTCCGGAAAGCTTTTGACACCGTTCCTCACAAGCGACTTCTAATCAAGCTGCGGGCCTATCGGGTATCGTCTCAGTTGTGCTACTGGATTCGTGATTTCCGGTCAGGAAGGTCGCAATTCGTAGTAATGGACGGCAAATCATCGAGTAAAATTTAAGTGATATCAGGTGTTCCCCAGGGACGCGTCCTGGGACCTCTGCTGTTCCTGATCTATATAAATGACCTGCGTGACAATCTGAGCAGTTCTCTTAGGTTGTTCGCAGATGATGCTGTAATTTACCGTCTAGTAAGGTCATCCGAAGATCAGTATCAGTTGCAAAGCGATTTAGGAAAGATTGCTGTATGGTGTGGCAGGTGGCAGTTTATGCTAAATAACGAAAAGTGTGAGGTGATCCACATGAGATCCAAAAGAAATCCATTGGAATTCGATTACTCGATAAATAGTACAATTCTCAAGGCTGTCAATTCAACTAAATACCTGGGTGTTAAAATTACGAACAACTTCAGTTGGAAAGACCACATAGATAATATTGTGGGGAAGGCGAGCCAAAGGTTGCGTTTCATTGGCAGGACACTTAGAAGATGCAACAAGTCCACTAAAGAGACAACTTACACTACACTCGTTCGTCCTCTGTTAGAATATTGCTGCGCGATGTGGGATCCTTACCAGGTGGGATTGACGGAGGACATCGAAAGGGTGCAAAATAGGGCAGCTCGTTTTGTATTATCACGTAATAGGGGAGAGAGTGTGGCAGATATGGTATGCGAGTTGGGATGGAAGTCATTAAAGCAAAGACGTTCTTCGTCGCGGGGAGATCTATTTACGAAATTTCAGTCACCACCTTTCTCTTCCGAATGCGAAAATATTTTGTTGAGTCTAACCTACATAGGTAGGAATGATCATCAAAATAAAATAAGAGAAATCGGAGCTCGAACAGAAAGGTTTAGGTGTTCGTTTTTCCCGCGCGCTGTTCGGGAGTGGAATTGTAGAGAGATAGTATGATTGTGGTTCGATGAACCCTCTGCCAAGCACTTAAATGTGAATTGCAGAGTAATCATGTAGATGTAGATGTAGATAGTCTGGCACATCCTCTACAGTTACTAGCAGGATGGGGCAAGGAAGCGTTTCCTGAAACTACGGACTATCGGACATTTTAATCACTTGGAGCTTTCGTTTAGTACGCAAGGACTTTCAGAAGGTAAGACGCACAACTACTAACAAGCAGGTGCCTCTTTATACCTCATTGTGCACTGAAAACTGAAGCAACTAGCGGCAACCAACCTTATGGGGCCGTTACCTCGCGCAAAAAGGGAATACTATTTTATTTTAGTATTCGTAGAATTCACCTTGAAGTTTGTGACACTAACGCACCTGAAAAAAGCCACAGCGCTGACAGTGTCTCGCAACTTCCTCAACAATTTTCTTGTACAGTTGGGGCATGTCGAGAAAATTATTTCCGAAAAAGGGCAGCAGTTTTCTGCGACGCTGTGGAAAGAAAAAATGTAAAAGCATAAGATATCACTCGTATTCTTCTCGTCTCATCATCCGAGCTCCAATCCCGCTGATCGTGTGATGAAGAATCTTGGGAAACCATGCAGAATTTACTACAGCAAACAACACACAACGTGGGACATCTTTCTGAAGGTGTCCCAAGACGTATTAAATGAGGTACCACGAGGTTATACAAGTGGCGCGCCAGCGACGGTGCTCTGGAACAGGCAACCACAAAATTTGTTTAGGAAACCTATAAACTTAACAACGAGGCCGCGTGAGGCTCATAAGAGAGTGCCTGAACGTGCACTCAGTGGCGTACAGGCAGTGGTCGGGTGTGGAAAGATGAGAGCTGACAGAAAAGTGCGGACACGTGAGTTCCACACTGGCGAGAAGGCCCTTCTAACTTTCCAACAAGATGAAGCAGAAGTGTTGTAACACCTATATCGATTAGAAGTAGGTTTACACTATGTAACTGTGTATCTGTAATTATGAAGCGTTTGTTCTTTGTTAGTTAAGGTCATTGATTTGTGACAGGAAATTTAAAGATGTAGTGTTTATATAGAAAATGCTAAATGATGTTTAAAATAATGAAATTTTATTTTATATATATATATATATATATATATATATATATATATATATATATATATATATACACTCCTGGAAATTGAAATAAGAACACCGTGAATTCATTGTCCCAGGAAGGGGAAACTTTATTGACACATCCCTAGGGTCAGATACATCACATGATCACACTGACAGAACCACAGGCACATAGACACAGGCAACAGAGCATGCACAATGTCGGCACTAGTACAGTGTATATCCACCTTTCGCAGCAATGCAGGCTGCTATTCTCCCATGGAGACGATCGTAGAGATGCTGGATGTAGTCCTGTGGAACGGCTTGCCATGCCATTTCCACCTGGCGCCTCAGTTGGACCAGCGTTCGTGCTGGACGTGCAGACCGCGTGAGACGACGCTTCTTCCAGTCCCAAACATGCTCAATGGGGAATAGATCCGGAGATCTTGCTGGCCAGGGTAGTTGACTTACACCTTCTAGAGCATGTTGGGTGGCACGGGATACATGCGGACGTGCATTGTCCTGTTGGAACAGCAAGTTCCCTTGCCGGTCTAGGAATGGTAGAACGATGGGTTCGATGACGGTTTGGATGTACCGTGCACTATTCAGTGTCCCCTCGACGATCACCAGTGGTGTACGGCCAGTGTAGGAGATCGCTCCCCACACCATGATGCCGGGTGTTGGCCCTGTGTGCCTCGGTCGTATGCAGTCCTGATTGTGGCGCTCACCTGCACGGCGCCAAACACGCATACGACCATCATTGGCACCAAGGCAGAAGCGATTCTCATCGCTGAAGACGACACGTCTCCATTCGTCCCTCCATTCACGCCTGTCGCCACACCACTGGAGGCGGGCTGCACGATGTTGGGGCGTGAGCGGAAGACGGCCTAACGGTGTGCGGGACCGTAGCCCAGCTTCATGGAGACGGTTGCGAATGGTCCTCGCCGATACCACAGGAGCAACAGTGTCCCTAATTTGCTGGGAAGTGGCGGTGCGGTCCCCTACGGCACTGCGTAGGATCCTACGGTCTTGGCGTGCATCCGTGCGTCGCTGCGGTCCGGTTCCAGGTCGACGGGCACGTGCACCTTCCGCCGACCACTGGCGACAACATCGATGTACTGTGGAGACCTCACGCCCCACGTGTTGAGCAATTCGGCGGTACGTCCACCCGGCCTCCCGCATGCCCACTATACGCCCTCGCTCAAAGTCCGTCAACTGCACATACGGTTCACGTCCACGCTGTCGCGGCATGCTACCAGTGTTAAAGACTGTGATGGAGCTCCGTATGCCACGGCAAACTGGCTGACACTGACGGCGGCGGTGCACAAATGCTGCGCAGCTAGCGCCATTCGACGGCCAACACCGCGGTTCCTGGTGTGTCCGCTGTGCCGTGCGTGTGATCATTGCTTGTACAGCCCTCTCGCAGTGTCCGGAGCAAGTATGGTGGGTCTGACACACCGGTGTCAATGTGTTCTTTTTTCCATTTCCAGGAGTGTATATGTTTATAAAGAAAACATTGTATGTTGGAAGCTGGTTCATGCTTAGGACACTTGTACTGTATAACACAAAAGATGTAGAGAAGTCCCTGCGCAACGGAAGTGGCTTGGCGCGATGTAAACGGTGGTTTTGGCGGTCTAACTGGACGGCTCCTTGGTGGGAACCGTACGCAGTCAGCGGCTATCCGTTGCACGGTACACATCAAGGTTGCCAAGGGAGGCATTTGGAAGCCCTTTTGCAAGAAATTTTGCCTGGGATGTCGATTTGGCTATTTCGTGGTACTCTCGGCAACAAGGAATGGCTCTAACACGTAAGAAATCCGTCACAAAGAAGAAACTGTAAAGAGCATTCAAACACCAACAGCCGTGAGTACAGTTAGCCGCCACGTCACTTGCCACCACTATTCGCCACTGCTCCACTAACTTCAATGCTTACAGATATGTATTAGAGCATGGAACATTCAATTTGAGTGAGTGTTTTCAATAATAATCTAAGTGCTATAAACCTGTGTTTAGAACCATAACTTTTATTCTAATCATGAACCTATGCAGTGTCCCCTCCTAAGTGTTCTGAAAACTGAGTATACTCTTTCTAACGAATTAGTGATTTATTTCTGCGTATTAAATGTGCTTAAATTCAGTGTCATGCTGTGTAAATGTTACTTTCTTAAATATCTGCTTCACAGATGGGGAAAAAAGTACACGAGTTAAACTTATTTAAACATAATTTAGACTTGATAGGTATCATGAACGATTTTTTAAGGTTAATCGAGCTCAGTGTTGAGTAATATGCTTTTAAGGATGAAAATGTAAACTATTTCAAGTGAGGATAAGCCCTCTGGACATTGCCTAAGCTCTTCAAACGCTTTCTCAAGCCTTCTTACTTCATTCCGCATTTTCCATACGTTACATACCAACCTTAATGCCCACTGGTTACTCGACACCACCACATCTTCCTGCCTTGAGTACAGCACACCTGCATCCAGGTGCTGCATCAGTAAGGCGTCCACCCGGATGATGAAGAGATGAATCACTTAAAATGCTCCCCTTTTCAGTGACCTGAGGACAGGGATTACCATCACCCTTCCTCCCTCATAAAAAGGACTGCTATTCGCAGCAGGCTATATCTGAAAATATATAACCTATAAAAATACAATGCCCAATTACTCTACGCAAACCCAATGATACATGACGCGAAAACAAAAAGAACTACAAATACAATACTACATTCTGGATCGCAAAGCATACGGTACTTCATGCTGTACTATATCTTCCTGGTGTTTCTCAGTGCTTAGCACCTCTCTTCACTCTCGCTTTCTTCCTCTTTCCCTCCTGTGACACGCCTGGGATCACACCCAGGCAATCCTTAAATGGCCGTAACTGCCCAATGTGTACTATCATTGCTCTAGTTTGCGGCTGAACCTTAACATTAACGGGGGATGTGGTTTCAACATACTTGGTATGGCCCTTGATACCTCGAGAGGAACTTAATTGTTTTCCCTTTTTGCGTATAGGGGCTGGACAGCATTACCCTTTGCCATACTCTATACTGCGGTAAACTTCCTTTCCGCTTTACAGCGTCTTCCTGCCTTTCCGAAGCCTTTTGTACCCGTTTCCAAACATCCTGAAATGCCTCACCAAATCAAACGGTGATGGCATTTTTCGCCCGTACACTACCTCACATGGAGAAAAACCGGTATTTGTATGGACTGTTGCATTGTATGCACATACAGTATGCTTCAAATACTGGTCACACTGATGGTGATGAGAATCCACTTAAAAACTAAGTATTTTCCTGATTTTTCTGTGTACACGCTCTGTGCTTCCGTTCGCCTGTGGGTGTAACACGCTCGTCATCAACTTCTTTACGTCCAACAATTTACACAATTTCTTCATTAAAACTGACAGGAAGTTGGTCCATTGGTCAGTAATTATTGTCTGCGGTACACCAAACTTCAAAATCCCGTTGCTTACTAAGGCTTGCGGGACCATTGCCGCCTGTTGATTTGGCATAGCCACCATCTTCACATACCTCGAAAAATGGTCTATTATTGTCAGAACGAATCTGTTCCCCAATTGTGTTCGCCTGAAAGGTCCTAAGACATCGAACCCTAACAAAGAGAAGGACATGTCGCTTCCGGTAATCGTTGTAGCTGTATCTGTTTCCGACTCCAATATGCATTCTGCCACAAATGGTATACAATTCTTGACATACTAATCCACATCAGTTTTTCTACCTCTCCACCAATACCCCTCTGCCACTCTCCTATTCGTCGCTAAACACCCTCCATGACCAGATAACACGTGATCATGTGCTTCCTTTAAGACCTCTTCCTTCAACTCCGCTGGCACAGCTACACTTAGCACTAACTTCGTTTCACTGCACAGAAGACTGTCGTACATATTAAATTCTGGCTGTGTCCGATACAGTTTAGAACCGTTGTTCACATCCTGTAATTCTAGCCAAACTGCTAGGTCATAACCGATTACCTCTACTTTTGCCACCTTCCTACTTAGTCCATCCGCAATACCGTGCTTCTACCCAGGCTTGTGCACCACCTCGAGTCGAATTCACTGAGCCTCACTGCCCATCTAGCGAGTCTAGTGGACGGATCCTTCAACCCCAACAACCACTTCACTACCCGAAATCTTCTCCCATGAAAATAACATTTGAAATATATGATTCCATAGATTACGCTAAGCATCTCCCTCTAAGTTGTTTAGTAGTTCCTCTCTGCTGCATTCAACTGCCTAGACCCATAGGCTACAGGATGTTCTTTTCCATCGATTTCCTGACTAAGAACACACCTTAATGATTGACTCGATGCATCGCATGCTAGTACAAACTCCTTTTCAAAATCTGGAAACACAAGGACCGCACTTGATGTTAACATTACTTCCAGTTTGTCAAACGCTTTCGGACACTCTTTCGTCCAGTCAAATTTCACACACTTCCGTAACAATCGCGTCAATGTCTGTGCTAAATCTGCAAAATCCTTCACGAACTTTCGATAGAAAATGAAAATTCCGATGAATGACTGCACTTCCTTAACTATTTTCGTTTCCCGAAAATCCCTTACAACCTGTACCAATCTCGGATCTGTTCGCTCTCCGTTCTTACGTTACTTCTTCTAACGCAAAATGACACATCTCCAGGCTCAGCGCCAAACGAGCTGCTCTTAACCTCATAAAGACTTCCTTAACCGCTGTCTATGCTGCTACATACTACTTGAAAACACTATAATGTCATCCAAATAGATCAGCCACTGCCGTGGTTTAAAACCCCTCAAGGCACTGTCTAGCAACCTCGGAAACGTTTACGGAGTGTTTTTCAAACCTAGTGTCATTCTAATGTACTGGTAATGGACTCCAGGTGTAGAGAAAACATGTTTTGGACAATCTTCTGGAGCCACCTCTAACTGATGATAACCGCTTGTCAAATCCATCGTAGAAAAGTACTGGCACTGTCCTAAGTGATCCAAGGACTCTGGTATGATTGGAATGGGGTATGCGTCATTTACTGCCTTATTATTAGGTAGTCACAACAGAACCTGTATTTCTTAGTTCCATCCCTAGAATTTTTAGGTAGAACGACAATGCCCGCTCCCCAGCAACTATTACTATGCTCTGTAATACAGTCTGCAAGCTGCTGATCAATGAAATCCTCCACAGTCAGCTGCAAATACATCGGTATTCTGTATGGTTTACGGTAAACAGGTGCTTCATTCCCTGTTGGTATCCTATGTTTAACTAATGGAGTTGCTGGTAACGGCCTTTGTGGAAAAAAATAATCCTTAAGTTTCCACTATAATTCTTCCATATGGTTTCTTTCTTCTCCTTTCAAATGCTTAATTTTGTCACGCAATTCAATTCTATCGGCAGATAGCGGTTGATCGCTTCGTCTACATCTCGAACACCGATCTTCGTCATCTGGCACATCCAAAGTTGCAACTAAAACTCCTTTCCTCAAATTCGCGTCTACAGCATTAAAATTATCCACGTTCACGGGAACTACTCACCCGACAGTTCCCCTCCTCTAAGCGCACAACACTACGTCTTACAAAACAACCCAATGGACCAAAAACTTCATTATCCACAAATGGTTCGAAAGTCAACTGTCACCGAGCCCATGGGCGCGAACTCCTTATCCCCACTCCACACAACCTATAGTGTGGTGGGTCTAGCTTCCTTCATCCCATTATATTCCTAGTAGCCACTGACACTTGCGCCCCTGTGTACAACCAAATCATAAACTTCATAATTCCTATGGTTCCTGCCACTGAACATTCCACCTCTGCATACGTATTTGTAACATTGAAATTGAACAGGAGCTCCCTTTGGTGGACCTTCGGAACCCTCTGCCTTTTAACGATTGTCCACATCTACTAAATCCGCTTCTCCATCCACCACACTCCTGATTTCCACGCGTTCCTCTATATCTCGGTAACTGGGTACACTGCCTCTGCACATGTCAGATATGACCACACTCATAACATCTTATACCTGCTGTAAACACTGTTTGTCTGTCACGTACCCCCATTGCACGTCTACTTCCTGATATTGGATTGCCAGCTGAATGGCCTAATACAAATCTTTCAGAGTTCCTTCACGCACTTTCCCTTACATATGCGCCGGTAACTCGCTAAAAAATACATCACGTGCATTTTGCTCGGACTCCTGCAACAGAACACTATTCGCTTCATCGCTCTGACCAAATTCGTAAGTATAGTCATTAATTTCCTTTATCCTGTCCGCAAATTTCTTCATCATCACCCCCTTTCTCTTTGACATTGTCCTTAACCTCTCTCTAAAGTACCGAGCGCTATTCTGTTTTTTGTACCTTTGTAAAAGCCCTTCCTTTAACTGCTTAAACTGTCCTGCTTTCCTCAAGGCCTGAGGACACTTAACTCATGCTTTTACTTCACCTGTTAATCTCGTCTTGGCTATATGTAACAACTGCTCATCAGACCAACCATTCATCACCGCTGAAGTCTCCAAGTCCTCCACAAACGAACGTACATCCTCAGATGCCTTGCCAGAAAACGTAATAATCAAACTTGCGGCAGCTGGATCAATCTGCTGCACCCTAGGCAACAATGACTGATCAGATGCGGTTTCCCGCTCACGTCTAGATATTAATTCATTTCTCAACTGTGTTGTCTACTGTCAGTTGTGCTACTTGTTACAACAAAATCCTTACTGCTTCTTGTTCCCACACACCTTGCATCCCTGGCTCTGGCTTTGTCTTCCTTTCGTTCCCAGTTAGTCTCAAAACAAACCATTTACGTACAAGCATAACCTGACTCCCTACACCTCAGTTTCATCATACTCGGTGACATCATACTCAAACCAATACAAAAGTAATTAAATGCCACAAAAAAAATCTTACTGCCGCAAATACACCAAAACTTATTCTGACAAAAAAGAAAATAATATGTCTATGCAAAACATCTAAAATGGCCTCCCATGAGCCATAGTCAAAAACTCAAAAAGGCAAGAAAACGTCCAATACTGCAAAGAAAACTGGTCAAATTTCACCATATGTTGTGAATGTAATGCGGGCTGTGGGATTGAACGTCATATTCGACAGACGACATCCGCTATTCTGACACCAAATGTAGTGGCAGCTTCTGCCACCAATTGTATCAGGATGACCAAATGTATCGGGAAGACGTAGAAGGCACCATATTAAGACTCGTCCGATCTTTCCAAGTGATTTAATGTTTCCAACTAGAGTGCCATGTTCCCCTCAGTCTGCGTTACCGTGTCCTGCAATGCTGAGGGCACCACTCCGCTGTATGCGAAATGGCTTGTCATGGAATGGCTGTCTCAGTGACCTGTGCAGTCACTGCGTGTTGGTCTTGTACGCCAGCGGAGTTGTGTCGTCGTCATGATTCCTGCAGTCGACTCAGCAGTCTGTGTCCCTGCCAACTCAGCGCTGCTCAGTGTAAGGGGCAGGTGGCCAGCTGAGTGCTTCTCGCCGACATGGCTGAGATCGCTGCGATTACAAGCATTTGTGATCTGGCGGCCGAATCTGCGGCCCTCGCGTTGGGATGCCTCTGGCATGTGTTGGAGGCCAGGACGACTGCTCGTGGTAGCGAGCCGTGGAGTTGCCCGCCGCTGGCTGGCTACGGACCTCGCGTCGGCCTCAGTGGGTCGAACAAGTGATCCGCCAAGGACTGGAATGCAGGTGCCCCTGCTGCTGCTGCGTGTTGCTGGTGGTGTGACACGCCCCACCGTCCAGTAGAGCTGCCACACTTGAATGAATCTCGTTAGAAACCAGCACCTCTTTATACACAGCTGTGCGCCTCTGTTTTGCCATATGTGCCGCTTTGCGTCACATACTCACAACACACTAGGTTGGCCAGTGGGCCCCTTTAGCCTGTGATTTGAGACATGCAAATCCACTGCGTATACTCTTCCAGAAATTTGACGGCCCTATGGCCTCTATTCTACTTTACAACTATTGGTATGTGTAACTCACTGGAATCCGGCCTGCACCTGGCTGTAAATTGTGCTCAAAATATCGCACTAAACTAACTTTCCCTATCCTAAATGGTGGTGCCACTATAAGCTTATGGCTCACCGCTACTCTGCATCACTAGGCGGGAGACGTCAAGCAACAGGCCCATTGTATGCAACATTTTGATCTACGAGATAGTGAACTGACAATAAATGATACTTACTGTCAAATTTCGATTAAAACCAGCGATAACAGGGCTACATATACGATCCATCATTCCAGATTCTACCTGCAAGAAATCTAACCTTTCAGGATTCCACCCCACGACGTACACTGTTGACATCCTTAAGCATGTTAGTAATTTCGAAGCGTACCAGGGAAATGGGCTTCTTTGTTCATTGGATATTTTCTGTGTTCACATCTCTGAAATAATGCGTTTCCAGATCCATGTTCACTGTACTTGCTTTTCGTGTTTCGTTGAGAACTTCCTCCTCTCAAAATATTTGAAACATCCTTCAAACGCTCTTTAGCAAACATTAAGTTAAAGGTGATTCCTTCCGACATATGTTAACCTTCTAAGGCTGTCCCTAATTGTTGCTGTTAGCTGCACTAATCGGTATGTGATTTACCAGATAATAGTACTCCGTCCGGAAACATTAATGTGTCCAACACTTACGTTCGACGTCAGTGTGTAATAATCACTAACAGACGATAGGCTGACGTGCAAAAGGGCATGATCATTGGGCCAAGGGTGGATGCGTTTCCTCAATATTCAAGTTAGAAAACCGCTCGCGTGCCACTGTGCTTAAAGTATCCCGTGCATGTTAGAAATCAAAACCGGCGCCGAGACAACTTTAGTGCGCCACGTGCCATAAGTGAGAGGGTGAACAACGGCTACGGAGATGTGTAAGGGCGATTAGATGTGCGACTGTTCGGCAACTGACAATCCAGATGATCCAAGGAGCTCAATGATCGTTCTGCGAACATTGCCGTTAAAGGGCCTCCGCAGCAGGCGCCTGTTTCATGCACCCATGCTGACCCTTGTTCATTGGTTAATAAGGCTGGAATTTGATCGCCAACACCGCAACTGGACGTCCAATGACTGGCGAAGTTGGCCTTTTCAGATAAATCAAATTTTATGCTCCATCAGACACAGGGCCATGAAACATCTGAAAACAAAGGGTTCAGGTCTATGTAGGGGTTTATATTCTCTTGGGACTACTTTCATGGTATTTTCTGGATGATGCCGTTTTTCTAGGAAGCACAATGAATCAACGAAAGTATGCATCTGTCCTTGCCACAATAGCGTCTACCAGCAGGACAATGCAACGTGTCACGCAGCTCGTAGAGCCCGTGCGTGGTTGTAAGAGCATCAGGATGAGTTTACCGTACTTCCATGGCCACTAACCTCAACGAATTTAAACCCAAATATATCAATATATTCATCACAGGCATGTAAAGGAAATAAAATATGGCGTTTCAGACTTCGATCGCTATTCTTTTATTTTCAATTACCGGTTTCGGGCTAGCTGCCCATCTTCAGATCATGTGTTGTAGTTACAGAGTAACTTGTCCGTACAGAACACACAGTTCACTGTCATAAGTAAAGTAAATTTCAATCTGTTAAAACATTATATCGCAGTATTTAAGAGTGACCAATCAGGTTACTCTTAAATACTGCGATATAATGTTTTAACAGATTGAAATTTACTTTACTTATGACAGTGAACTTTGTGTTCTGCACGGACAAGTTACCCTGTAACTACAACACATGATCTGAAGATGGGCAGCTAGCCCGAAACCGGTAATTGAAAATAAAAGAATAGCGATCGAAGACTGAAACGCCATATTTTATTTCATGAACGATCGCGGAATTCCCAGTGAGACAACCATGTCCAGTTTTGATGTAAAGGAAAGACAAAAGAAAATTTGAGAATGCAAATAATTTCCAAGAAAGAATAGTACATACAGCGTCCACGAGGACTTTGTAAAAATTTCTCCAAGAAGAGATTTAACTAAAGTGTACAGGATTTCCATTAGTTTCATTTTGTCCTTCGAGCAGTCATCGGCAGTTGCACTCGAGAAAATATCTTCATAGTTTACTATGTATATCGCCCCAGCACGTGTAAATTATTAACTGTAAAATAACAAAAGGGTCTCATTTTATATGCCAAGTTCTCGTATACGCCTTCCAATCCATTCCAGAAAATTTATTTGCAATAAAAAGTTTCTCTTTGGCTTCCTTTTGCATGTCTTTTACGGAAAATCAATAACCACTGAGCATTATTTCGTTTCGTTGGCAGTATAAGTAACGTAAATATAGAAAATAAAAAAGAAAAACTTAGGACTCGACCCCACGACCCTCTCATTACCATTCTGTACTCTTTCTGGGGCGCAAACCGCCGCCTGGAAACTACGTTAGCACAAACGGTTTAGGCTCGTCGCGGCCCTCGCCAAAGATGTTTTTTTTTTTCCTATAGGCACCTGGGGCTCCTACTTCTGTCTGTCATTCGTTGACTCAACACTGATTAACATCTACGTGTACGCTTCTTTCGAGTTGGAAAAACAGATATATGCAATTAGAGAAGGCAGCCAATCTATAATAGTGTAGCTGTGATTGTAATTTTTACACATTAACGAAATTTACATCGATGATTTACAGCTTTAGAAACCAACTATAGGGGGTGACTTTCGACATGTACGGATAAGCAAATTATGTAAAGGTATACTGAAAGGGATAGGAACGTTACGCATCTTTGCTCAGCGAAACTAAAATTTACGGAGCTATTGCTAATTTTCTGCAGCTCAGTATTAACATTTCGGAAGAACGTAAAATAATTAATTCAAGCTTCATATCACCACAATGCAGAGACCTCATGGAGCTGCTTCGTAAAAGGAAGAAGTACGTGGGTGATAAATGCACGGGAACTTTCACAAGTGCTATAGATTCAAATGGTAAGGTATTATCAACAGACAATGCCGATTCTCTGTTCCAATAACATGGCAAACACTACATAAACAAGTGAATAAGGTTAGTAACTCTGGAAAAATTATACTGCTGTGTATGTTGCTTGGCCCGTCACAGCAGCACAGTGAATTATGTTGAGTGTCAGAGTGTACATTTTACGTATCCGCCGAATACTGTCAACACGAACCACGAAGATTCCTAGGCGACGGTTGGTTCAGAAGTCGGCGACTGACTGTCTGTCACTGACGTAGGTGATATCCGAAGATCGATACGATAACATTAAAGATAAACATTAATTATTTACAAACAACATGGACCAAACTGGAAACTACATGAGTAATCTTCGTGATTAAATTATCTTTACATTATGAAGACGACATGTTTGTATGTTTCAGAAGCTTACCCTGTATAATACGGAGGTGAGATGTGATTTAGTTTTAAGGCTTAAAACATTTGTTAAAAGACTCAGCAAAATGTGTTGATAATGCTGGACTTGTCAAGTGATGAAACTGGAGAATATTAATCGTGGTGTATCGGATGCAGTGAGACCAGTTATTCGAAATGGAACTTGTGCACGGAAACTGAGGGCGTCGAGCAGTGAATACTAGAGAAAGAGGATCTGCAGTGCACTGACGAATCCCTTGGTAAGCCATCCTTTGCCCGCAGCAGGGAGAACGGCGAGCGAGTCTTACCAGCTCACCTTTAATGAGGGTGGTGTTATCAGCGGCTAACGTGCTGGAAGAGCGCTTCATCGTCACGCACATGTTCACCCCCTCCCAAGCTCGTCCACTGCAGCTGATTCGCGTATATGGAAAGGCACCCGAATTACAATGATACATTTTGGGAGGTGATTTGCACAACGTTATAGGCGATTAGCGGCCCACGAGCTGTGTTATTTCGGCATATTGCTGTACGGTTAAACATGGGAACAAGAGATTATTGGTTATAACACGACGCACTCATATGTGCATCTGTCCGAACTCTGAACCACAAAAATAGCCATCAGTACACTTAGCCCCACTACATCCACTATTAGTAAAAAAAAAAATTAAATCTAACCTCAAAAAATAGCCGTGATATTTATGCGAAGTTCTCGTATGGTCATACAAACAAAAGAAAGATTTCTTCTTTTCATAATTTTTACGTACAATTTTTTTAAAAGTCCACATATATGACATGTTAGTTGTTGTTATAGCACTCTTCACCTTCATAAGATCATCCTGCAAGACATATTACCTAAACTCAGTGATATTCATTTTGTCCAGTAGTTATCTCTTAAAGCTGCATATCTTAATCGCAACTCTGACTAACATTCTTTCATTGATTTGTTTTTCCATAAGGAATGAGTTCATATACTGAATTCCTAGCATCGTGCTTAGTTACCTGGTAAACTATTTCGTTTTATATCCTGTGGCGTACTTCTGCAGGTACACATATACTGCCTGACAAAAACAGAAAAACATCATGAAGATATGGTCGGATAATAATGTAACTTCACATACATACGTACTATTTACGTGTATGTAAATGAGTAGAGTGGTAAATTCCAGTAAAAATAGCACATTAACGAGAGTGCATTAATGTTGTTTGTGACTAGCGTCATCGCCAGGGCTGGTGGGAAATACACAGGGTGGTCAGAAATCGTCTGAAAAACTTACAAGGATGTTGCACGGGATACTGTGATAAGAAATAAGTTTTTAGAAATAATTCGATATGTTGCGCCTTTTCGGAGCAGTTTATTTAGCCAAACAGGTAATCGTGCGTGAGAATTCAAGCAGCTTGCCATAGGCGGTTTTCCCAAACGTCTACTTCGTTTCTTTAACTGTCTGCAAATGACAAAGAATGAAGGAAATAAGGATGAGAGCAAATGGGGAGGTTCATACAATGAATACATCACCTGGTAGAGGAATAAAAAGATAACTATGTTTAAAATACATAACTGAAAAAAACATAATGATCAAAGTAATTTCGATAAAGGCTTATAAATTTAAAAAATGTCAAAGTACGTAATGAGATTCGAAATAAGAAAAAACCTCCACGTGAACAGTTCCCCTTTATCACTGCGCTGAGCCTTGACCTCATACAATGCTCGTATGTTTAAGGTACTAGAGTATCTATCAAAATTCTCATTACTTCAAAACGGGATCCCACGCCTGTGGACCTTACCTTGTTTGTCAAAGTCAGCATTTTAACAGAAACAGGGATAAATAATTATGTGTCTGACCGTCATCTGTAAGGGACATTAACAGAGTCAGATGTTGAGCTATTACCGTGTAAGACACGATGATACGACACACTCGTACGGGACAGCTTTATCAGCACCAGACAATTTATGAAACGGGAGTCATTGTGGGTCTTCATTTGACTGGATCGTCGAATAGTGCAATACCATGATTTTTTCGGAGCTGGGATATAACAGTGGCCTGATGTGAATCTGCTTAGGTACGTGAAAGCATGTGTACTCATCCTCAAGGTTCCACTCGACCATGCCTGACTCTTACAAGGAAGGATCACGATATTGTGGATCAAGCATATAAATACTTCTTCACATCTGCCCTTACCATACGAAAACAAGTAGAAGACTTACTGCACCATTTATGTCATTTTGCACCACTGGCCAGAGGCTTGCAGCAGCCGGACTAGGGAATTACTGTACAGTGCTTAGGCTGTCGTTGGCACAACTATGTAATTGGCTGCGATTGGAATGGTGCAGTGACCGGGAAGCATGGACTGCTGAAAAATGGCATCGCATTGTGTTCAACAGCGAATTACTTAACAGCGTTTTCCCAGATGACCACCATCGGTGAGTACAGCGGTTACTTGGAGAGACTTCTCATTCTTACAATGTTTTGGTGAGGAACAGGGGCGACACACCTACTGTAGCGGTGTGGGGAGCCATCTACTATGACTTCAGGTTACGGCTGGCAATGACTGAGTGGACTTTGTAGGACCAGCTCGGACGTTAACTTGTCCTAATGCCAGCATCAATGATATCAGAAACCAGCTACAACAGCTGTGGGGCAGCTTGCCTCGGCAGAGGATGCAGCCGCCTTACAACACCCTTCCCATCCGAATCAGCGCATGCATTCAGTCCAGAGGTGGTGCAGCTTCATACTGGTAAGTGGCCAACACTCTCAAGTTGCTTGTAAGGATTACGCGGTGTTATAAACACTGAGAGAAAATCATATATTTTCTTAGCCCATCAAGTCTCAATTTCGTTTCTTCCTCTTCATCTCGCTGCTTCACTTCATGTACATGTTATTATGGAAAACTATCGACACAGACTTAATTTCTCATCTTGCTCGTAATTAGCAATTCTGTATGCGGGATGGAATAATACTTAAGATCACAAAAGCGAGGAGACTTCCACCGACATAATTATTATAAACAGAGTTTCTCACATGTCATGTAATCAATATGGGTTTTATCTATTTTCTTATATGTATCTTTTGATTTCAGTGTTTAGAATAAAAGCTTAACACAAATCTGTCTCAAGGTTTTCTCTGTTATGACGGACTGGGGTGGAACGAAAGCAACAGCAGATTTTATACATCGAGAACAACAAATGCATTTTAGAAAAGCTAATTCCACCACTGACACAATATTTATTTTACTTCAGTAGCCAAACACAATAAAAGCACGTAGGTAACCAGAAATAAAAATTTAGGAAATGAATGCATTTTTAACACTCTTGTGTTATACCCATAGGGCAAAAGTGACATTATGAAGTGCTATGGAGGTATATAACGGGGTATTCTCAGTATTAAGACTTGTAAGAAAGATCTTCTGATAGACTGTGCACAAGAAATATTACAAGAAAACGGAACTACCTGGAATATACACGTGTCAAATTGAATTCTGAATGACGTACATAAACATTAAAATAATTGCAAGCCGAGAGAGGTAAGAGATGTTGGGACACCGAGGAAAATATGGTCACCGTAACAGATGTTAAATAGTCTAATAGGGAACAGTTTTCTGTCAGATTATATCTAGTCTCTCACTTTATTGAGGATCTATTCCAAACCTTGTCATCAGAAATTTGCTTCAGTTAGCTACCTTAAACCCCCTCAACGAAAATAAATTAATTATGAAATGTATTCGTAAAAGGCGAATACGGTTGTACACCGCCTTTAAGATTTATTAGTAACACAGGAAAATTTGTGGCGGACCGAAGCTCGAACCCGGATTTTTACGATAGCAGTCGCCTTAGCAGCTTTGGCTATCCGTGGACGATTCAGAGTCAGATCCGTACTTCCATATGCCCTAGTATCTACGTCCCACAGTGCTCGCGTAGAAATCGTATGTTTCCTGCACTGAGAGAGACATAGTTTTTGCTCTTATGAGTGCCTTGCTTTACCATGAAATCCAGTAGGGCTGTGTCTATATTTTACAGTGTCTGTACAGTTCGACGCAATGTTCCTTCAGACACGGATGTATGTCCAAAGGAACAATACATCATGCTATACAGACACTGTTCAAAAAAAAAAAAAAGTTGATGCCTACATCGTCTGTACCCAAGTTACGATATTTCAGGATTTTCGGTATAATATCTCTTTATATTAATACACGTTTCAACATCCAGCTCTTTGTGCGCTTGTAGAAAATAAGCTAAAGCTAAATCACAGTAAGACACAGTTTTTACAGTTTCGAACACACAATTCAACAAAACCTGATGTTTTAATCTCACAGAACGGGCATATGATTAGTGAAATTGAACACTTCAAGTTTCTAGATGTTCAGATAGATAGTAAGCTGTCGTGGAAAACCCACGTTCAGGATCTTGTTCGAAGACTTAGTACTGCCATTTTTACTACTCGGATGGTGTCAGAAGTGAGTGATCTTTCGACACGAAAATTAGTCTATTCTGCTTATTTTCATTCGCTTATGTCGTATGGTATTTTATTTTTGGGTTACTGTTCCCATTCTAAAAGGATACTTTTGGCTCAGAAACGGGCGGTTCGGGCAATAAGTGATGTAAGTTCACGAACCTCTTGTCGACTCTTGTTCACGAGTCTGGATATTTTGACATTGGCCTCTCAATATATATATTCCTTACTGCTATTTCTTGTTAACAATATTAGCTTATTCCCAAGAATTAGCAGTTTTCATTTGGTTAATACTCGGCAAAAATCAAACCTTCTTATGCAAAAAGGTGTGCAGTATACTGCTGCAACCATTTTCAGTAAGCTACCACTCGAATTCAAAAATCTTAGCAGTAATCCACGCGCTTTCAAATCGAAACTGAAGAGTTTCCTCATGGGTCGCTCCTTCTATTCTGTCGAGGAGTTCCTTGAAAAATTGAGCTGATTCTTAATGTGTTGTTGACTGATTTACTTAAACTTATGTACTGACTATTTTAGGATTCATAAGCATGTATTTTTATCTGATGTTACTTTTATGTTGAATTTTCATGTACTGACACGTTCCATGACCTTGGAGATTTGCTCCTCAATTTTTAAATAAATAAAATTAATACACTGATACTCCAAATTCTGAAAATCAATTACGTGAATTCACAGAATACGTCAGCTCTTCCGTTTACATGGGATGTCAAGAAGAGTTATTGTAAGATGAATGTTACCCGAAAATGGCCATGTCAGTATAGAAGAACTATTCTAAGATGAGATGTCAAGAAGAGTTATCGTAAGATGAATGTTGCTCTAAAATAGACATGTTAGTATAGAAGAACTATTCTAAGAAGAGAAGCGATACAAAATATCAAATGGATGGCTGGAAGGGGAGGGAGGGACTGGGAGACTAGATTTCAGTTTCCCATTTGGCAGATTGCTCAACGACCTGACTTTATGTAAACAGGAGGTAGGATCCACAATCTTTAGGGAAAGTAACGAACTGTTTATTTTCTTTTTTTCTGCCGTTAGAGACAATTTTAGTGTATTTTACAGTGTATCGAATAAAAATGTAGGACTGTCATTTAAGGTGAAGGATGTAGGATTGTGATGAACCGGCAAATACCGGAGGTGCGCGCGAAAAATAAATTCCATACAGACTGCCGCTCCATTGCACAAACAAGCATACATTTAACGGACAGTCAAATGCAAACCAAACACCCGCCTCAACGGGACCGTGAGATCGTTACATTCAAAAGCAATCGCCAAACGTGTTAAGAGTGGGTGCGGTTGTGGTTCCGTTAGCACCCGATCATGTTCTACGGTGATTACCTTTGAGCGGAACCATTCCATGGTCCCATTGTGGTGGGTGGTCGATTTTCATCTGACTACCCTTCATGTAATAACGAAGGAAGTTAAGAACAACGCACTCGTTATGTACGTCAAAGCTGCACAAAAGTTTCATAAAGAGTAAAATACTAAACATAGTTGTAATATGATAATGAAGAAATATAAATTATGTAGCCTTCTGAATATTACTCACTATCTTTGAAATTGTGAATAAATGTGTCACATTCTCGAAAATGATAATGAAAAATACGAGTAATTTACAAAATAAATGGCTCTGAGCACTATGGGACTCAACATCTTAGGTCATAAGTCCCCTAGAACTTAGAACTACTTAAACCTAACTAACCTAAGGACATCACACACACCCATGCCCGAGGCAGGATTCGAACCTGCGACCGTAGCAGTCCCGCGGTTCCGGACAGCAGCGCCAGAACCGCTAGACCACCGCGGCCGGCTAGTAATTTACATTCTGATAAAAAAAAGAAAAGAAACAATGGCGAAGTTACTGATGTTACAGATCTACTCAAACTCAAATTTTCCTGCAGCTGTTTCAATCTGAATGAAAATATGTACCGTTGTTATAGAGTGCCTATGATATAATTTTTTTCATCACTCAGAAGATAAGTTTTTCTTAATTTCCTCCACTAGTAGTAACATTGATGGCTTCTGCAAATACAATGATGATACTATCACACTCAGCTGAGAGAACAAGACTGATACTAATAAAGTAACTAACAAAGTGTGAGAAATTTATTCAAAAAAACACTTCACTCTGTTAGTTATGCTGTTACGAAGGGAAGACGTGACGGGGTGTGAGCGGCCTCAAAGGCTGGAGTTGCCTGTGGAGAGGATAACAAATGGGAGAGGCAAGAAGAACCCATTATGGCAGGCATAGTAAGAAGATCGAAATATAACTGGCAAATTTTCTCCGGAATTCTGTTCCAAACAGCACACGATCGACGTAAGCTGAAACCAAATGCACCATGGATTTATTGATTCTAGAAAAGTTCATAGTAATTTATTTGAAAATTATGTGAAAATTATTGCAGGAGATACATACACTTGCAATAATGAACCTTATAGAAAGGAAAACCAATTTAACGACACACTTTTCAACAATAAATGAAGTAGCAAACAATAACTGCAGTTGACAGCTAGTACAACAGAGGTTCAAGCCTTAGACCCACATTTTTAATGGGAGGTATAGCAAACTTAACTAAGGTAGAATTATACAAATGTGCCAATACAAAGGGTCCATCTAGCATGAAGTAGCGTGACGTCAGCATAGGGTATGCGAACGAACCGCCGAATCTTTCCATCAGTAAATGGGGTATGTTCTCTACTGACTCGGTTGTTTTAACCCCCTCCACTGACGGAATGACCCGCTTCCTAATTCCGTATGTATAAAACCAATACGGACTTGTAGCTGTCACGCCTTTGCGCTTACTGCTACGTATTTTAACCGTAAATAGCCCAGTCCTAATGGTAAGGGGCAGTAGTGAATTCACGTTGTTAATATTTGAATACAGCACAGCTGCCACTTTTACTCCACTCCTACCCTCGCCCTTGCACCACATTAACTATGTGCTACGTGGACCTTGCTAAATTCACTTGCGTATACATTTTGACCGTTACTCGCCAGTATTTACCTAATGATTAGCACACTCCTAACCGGACTCTTTCCCAAAGAGCTGTGATGATTGAACGGGTTCGATCCACGGCCTACAGTGCCCTACAGTTCACACGGTAACACTGCCTACCTGACCCACTTAACTTGGTAGTGAGCTTATGTATCCAATCACCACTGCTAGCAGCAGTGGATAATCCTATCAGCACGACGAGAGCAGCAGACGTACTGTCGAATCCTCCTGAAAATACTTATAACTACGGTCGCCAGCTCTGAAGGAGCAAAAGAATAAATCAATTTTTGGCTCGTTTCAAAGTGAAACGGCTTGAGTTGAATTTCAACTTAATTCTGAATATTACTATTTCTGATCATTCGAGGTGATTCTACAAAGCAAATACTCTTTCAATTTCTGTGAGTTGGCTTGGTAATTACTACCAAGACTATTTATGCAACTTGGGTTAACAAAATTCTATCCTTTAAGTTTATGTAATGATTTTGGATATTACTCTTTGAACAATTGATGTAGAATTACTTAAGTGACTTTACTTGAAAAGTTACTCAGAAAAATTGAAGTAACTATAAATAGGCGACTCATTCTGGTGCGACCATTGCTCTTTTCAACATTCTTATACGCTAAAGTATTCTACAACAAAAAGAATTGTAAATGAAAGAGGCGATGGTGGCCTCAGTCTGATTTCACTATACTATGTTTGAGGTTACTACACTTTACAATGAACAATATGCGTCGTAATTTTTGTCATTACTATATTCTGTCCTCTGTACTTGCACAAAAGAAAAATGGTATTCTCCTTTTACATTTATACAAAGTTCGAATTAACAATTGCAAGCAGTCTTGCCCTGGGTAGACGTGTCGGTGCTAGTGGTGAGATGCATGTGGCTAACGCAGCTCTTCACGCCCCATGCCCTTAATGGCGGCTGGAACTACGAGCTGTAGCACTCATATAAGCTACTGCACGTCCGGCATAAAATCTGGGCGCTGGAACTCTTACAATCAGCCCCAGTGGCATAGAGGCGGCTTCGATAATCATTCGTCGCGTTTTACTCCACAAACGGCGACGATATTCGCCTCTTCGCTGTTGCACAATCACTTTTGCGTGAGCACAGTTACACACGTCCGATCACGTCAACACTCCCCAGGTCATTCCATTGTTCAGTCCCTGTGTCTCCAGCTACCCCTAGCTACGCTCGTATCACCAAGAGTGGTGGTGTTCCCCTACCACCTTTTTACTGAAATCATTTAGTAATTCAGAATATTTATATTTATTACCCTGGAGTTCATACCAGTCATTATAATTTACTACTAGCGCTTTACAACATTAAATTATACAGTAATAACTTATAATTACCAAGAAAAAGAATACATTTGACTCCGAGAGCTTAGTGCATTGTCTGACAGGTAGCGCTAATTCCTAGTTTCGCCAATAGATGGCATCAGGGTGCACTCCCTGGCAGTCTCACACCAGCACGCCCGTTTCCGACGCGCGGGCTCCAAATTACTGGCAGTCTACCATCATTTCAGTTCCGTTAGAGGTACCAATATCGTTTTTCTGTACATGGGCAGGGCGAGGGGTAAAAGTTATTACATACCGCTTACGACAACATCGTACAGGAGGTCAAGTGGTCAGGACTTGTAAGTGTGCATCCAAGACAGCCGTTAAATGACAGAACAGAAAATTAGGTAAAATAATGCGAATATATTTCAGTGTGCGGATTACAAAGGTTCACCTAGGGTCGGAAGTTACCAGGTTTAGGCCAGTCTAGGAGGTCTAACAAGTAATTAAGTGGGCAACGGATAAGGAGGCGGTTCGTGTTAACTGATATTGGAACGCAGAGCCAGAGGATCTGCCTCCCACGAAAGACGTCTGTTCTGCTCGAGGTCTGAATCACAAGAGAGCGAAGCAACTCTGTTCTGCACAGCAGAATTCTCCGGAGTCCATACACGTGACCTGTATTCCATGCTCGGTATTGGCTAGAACTGATGGCGTGAATTCGCTAGCAGTTTCTGCAGAGAGCCAAGGCGTCTCTTGTTCTGAAAGGCAGGCAACTTGTGTCACGTAGACACAGCGGAAGTTCCTCCGAGAGAAGACTAGTAAAGGTTTGACTGAGACCTTTTAAATAAAATTTTTGAAACCAATTCCCTAAAATATATCCTGACTGGCTGCCACCCTGTACATTCCCATTATTCCACGTAAAACTTATTCGTTGACTGAAATGGTCATGAATAAAAAAACTATTAATAACTCATAAATAGTAGCAGTAGTTTACTATCGACATACGCAAATGAGTAAAGCGTATAAACACTATTAATTAAGCTGGCCACCTTTATTAATATCTATTTTATTAACGAATCTGTTATTGTTTCATATCAAAAGCACATGAGCGCTGCACTAAGATCATAGGTAAGAATTCATGCCCTGCAGAACGTATATTATCATATGAAACAGAAATATGGCTGCCAAGGGACGGCAATTATTTATCAACTATTTCTGTATACGCTGAGGTGACTAAAGTCATGGGATATCTCCTAATATCGCGTCGGACCACCTTCTCCCCAGCTTAGTGCAGCAACTAGACGTAAGATGGACTCAACAGGTCAGCTGCAGAAAAACTAAGCCATGCTGCCTCAATAGCCGTCCATAAGTGCGTAAGTGTTGCCGGTGAATGGATCTGTGTATGAACTAACCTCTGGTTTATGTCCCATAAATGTTTGTTGGGACTGATGTCTGGCGACCTGTATTACCAGATCATTTGTTCGAATTGTCCAGACTGTTCTTCAAACAAATCGCGAACAATTTTGGGCCAATAGCATAGCGCACTGCCATCCATAAAATTGCCATTGTTTTTTGGGAATCTCAAAAAAAAAAAAAACAGTGGCTACAAATGGTCTCCAAATAGCAGAACATAACTATTTCCAGTCAATGATTGGTCCAGGTGGGCCAGAAGACTCATTCCATTCGATGTAAATATAGACCACACCAACTTGGAGCCACTATCATCTTGCACAGTGTCCTGTTGACAACTTGGGTCCAGCGTTTCGTGGTGTCTGCGCCACAATCGAATTCTACCACCAGCTCGTACCAACTGAAATTGGGACTCATCTGACCAGGCCACGATTCGTAGTCGTCTAGGGTCCAACCAACACGTTCACGAGCCCAGAAGAGGCGCTAAAGATAATGTCGTTTTGTTAACTACAGCCTGTTAACACCAAATTTTGCGGTTCTAGGTGCTACTGTCTGGAACCGCGCGACCGCTACGGTCGCAGGTTCGAACCCTGCCTCGGGCATGGATGTGTGTGATGTCCTTAGGTTAGTTAGGTTTAAGTAGTTCTAAGTTCTAGGGGACTGATGACCTCAGAAGTTATGTCCGATAGTGCTCAGAGCCATTTGAACCATTTTTGAACACCAAATTTTGCCGCACTATCCTAATGGATCGCAGTCCCACGTTGATTTGTGGGGTTACTCCACGCAGTGTTGCTTGTCTGTTTTCACTCGTAGCTTTACGCAAACGCCGCTACTCTCGATCTTTAAAGAATACCGTTGGCCACTGCGTTTTCCATGGTGAGAGGTAATACCTGAATTTTGGTATTATCGACACACTCTTCATACTGTGACCTTCGGAATATTTAATTGCCTAACGATTTCCGAAACTGATGTTTCAGGTATTTATCTCGAACTACCATTCCGCATTTAAGGTCTGTTAACTCCCGTCATTCGACCATAATCCCGTCGGAAACACTACACATGCATAACCGAGTACAAACGACAGCCGTGCCTATGCACTGCCCTTTTATACTTGACGTAGTTCATACTACCACCACCTGAATATGTGCGTATCGCAGTCCCCTGACTTTTCTCACCTTGAGAGGTGGCAGACCTCTCTCTCACTTTAACAACATTGCCAGTTAGATTAAAATACATATTTTATGTCATGATCTCACTGTTCCCCAGTACTACATTTACTATATGTTGCTTATGACTTTTCTACATGGTGGAATTGTGAGCACAACGTTCTTGCAACTGCATGTGTAACCTCTAGAGAACTTTTACCAAAAGAGCCGTAGTGGAGGCGATAGATAACAGGGAGAGAGATGGATTTGTGGAGATAAATGCTGCGTACAGCTGCATGGCCGTGTGAGGGATTCTGGGAAATAGCACTCAGTTGAGGTTATCTGCACAGGGTCGTCTGGCCGAAGCTCTCTCCACCTTCCGCTTAGGGTCAGACAAAAGGTCGACCAGTTTACTATATATTTTACATGGGCGACGCGGCGGCAGTCCATCGCGAAGGCTTTCGGATGGCCGAAAGTGGGTGGAGGAAGCTGTTTAAGTGAGACTGTTGTAAACAGAGCTTTTGTGGAAACGGTGGGACGATCATAGAACTCTGTACATTCTCGTATTAGAAGCTGATATGATATCGACCGAGTGGCTTGTGTATATGTTCAGTGGAAGTAGGACTGTAACCCCCCATGATGCCATAAAGTTGCCAGATTCTGTTAGCTAGCGGCAGAAACATATACTTCATGGGCACGACTGCTTGGGAATCTTAACAGCCTCATTTCCGAAATTGGAAATAGTCAGCTCAGCAAGATTAGATCACTCCACAAATTAGGGACTGGGGTCCCATCTAGGTAGATATTTTTTGCCAAAATATGGCCATGCTTAGTGTGAAAACGACCCCTCCCTAGTCTAAAACCTTCTTTTTTCTGACAAGAGGGATTTGGAGTAGCTGATTGGCTTCTCTCAGAACATACAAAGTAGAGGCTTTCTCCTCAGTATAGGAATCCTGGTACTGTGTCTGTATTGGTTACTAGGCCAACAGAACAGTCAAGAAGGGAGATTCAGTGAGTAGTGGATAGTTAGATTGGTTTGTGCAATGTGGGGGCGCTTTTGTTTTTGTTCACTGGACTGTCACACTAGGCTTCGTGGAAAGTGGTTGTGATTCTTTGCTTTCTTTGTCTTCTGGTACTCCCCTGATGGAGAACTTCAGGTCTTAACCTAGTGGGTGAGACTTGTGGTCTGTATCTTGTGGTGGACTAAGAGCCAGTGGCAGTTTTCCATCTGTACTGACAGTGGAACTGTGGAGAGGAAACTTATTCGTCCTGACTCAGCCGTCAGACGGTTGACAATTCCATAACGCACCGTCGTACCTGTGACTCAACTTAATTTGGCCAGATCAGCGAACGGGGGCTTCTCACGATGAAATCTGCCAGGATTTTAAGGCTCAGATAGGGAAGTTTCTCGCGTGTTGATAATCAGAACGCCAGGCCACGTAGTTTGTACACTCCTGGAAATTGAAATAAGAACACCGTGAATTCATTGTCCCAGGAAGGGGAAACATTATTGACACATTCCTGGGGTCAGATACATCACATGATCACACTGACAGAACCACAGGCACATAGACACAGGCAACAGAGCATGCACAATGTCGGCACTAGTACAGTGTATATCTACATTTCGCAGCAATGCAGGCTGCTATTCTCCCATGGAGACGATCGTAGAGATGCTGGATGTAGTCCTGTGGAACGGCTTGCCATGCCATTTCCACCTGGCGCCTCAGTTGGACCAGCGTTCGTGCTGGACGTGCAGACCGCGTGAGACGACGCTTCATCCAGTCCCAAACATGCTCAATGGGGGACAGATACGGAGATCTTGCTGGCCAGGGTAGTTGACTTACACCTTCTAGAGCACGTTGGGTGGCACGGGATACATGCGGACGTGCATTGTCCTGTTGGAACAGCAAGTTCCCTTGCCGGTCTAGGAATGGTAGAACGATGGGTTCGATGACGGTTTGGATGTACCGTGCACTATTCAGTGTCCCCTCGACGATCACCAGTGGTGTATGGCCAGTGTAGGAGATCGCTCCCCACACCATGATGCCGGGTGTTGGCCCTGTGTGCCTCGGTCGTATGCAGTCCTGATTGTGGCGCTCACCTGCACGGCGCCAAACACGCATACGACCATCATTGGCACCAAGGCAGAAGCGACTCTCATCGCTGAAGACGACACGTCTCCATTCGTCCCTCCATTCACGCCTGTCGCGACACCACTGGAGGCGGGCTGCACGATGTTGGGGCGTGAGCGGAAGACGGCCTAACGGTGTGCGGGACCATAGCCCAGCTTCATGGAGACGGTTGCGAATGGTCCTCGCCGATACCCCAGGAGCAACAGTGTCCCTAATTTGCTGGGAAGTGGCGGTGCGGTCCCCTACGGCACTGCGTAGGATCCTACGGTCTTGGCGTGCATCCGTGCGTCGCTGCGGTCCGGTCCCAGGTCGACGGGCACGTGCACCTTCCGCCGACCACTGGCGACAACATCGATGTACTGTGGAGACCTCACGCCCCACGTGTTGAGCAATTCGGCGGTACGTCCACCCGGCCTCCCGCATGCCCACTATACGCCCTCGCTCAAAGTCCGTCAACTGCACATACGGTTCACGTCCACGCTGTCGCGGCATGGTACCAGTGTTAAAGACTGCGATGGAGCTCCGTATGCCACGGCAAACTGGCTGGCACTGACGGCGGCGGTGCACAAATGCTGCGCAGCTAGCGCCATTCCACGGCCAACACCGCGGTTCCTGGTGTGTCCGCTGTGCCGTGCGTGTGGTCATTGCTTGTACAGCCCTCTCACAGTGTCCGGAGCAAGTATGGTGGGTCTGACACACCGGTGTCAATGTGTTCTTTTTTCCATTTCCAGGAGTGTATATTTTAGTGGAAATTTCAGAACATACAGCTACCGCAGTGCATCGCTCCTCGCCCACAGTGCATAATTATCCGCTTTCGTAGAATCAAGGTGAAGGGCTGAAGTATGGCTGCACCAGCGTAAGGTTGTTAAATAATATTCATAAATCACTGTCCTGAGGTGAACCATAGTTTCTGGTATACTTGATCGTAGTTGATTCCATTTGAATAGAGCTGGTCCTCACAGTGGATTCATATAAACCAAAAGTAGACTGCGTTGTAAAAGGGATTAATTCAGGGGAGAATTACTGTAGTTTCCGCCTTAATGTATGCTTTGCCTATGAAACACCATTCCTTAATGTTTGTGTAATTTTATCATGAGGTTCTCCAGAAAGCTGTACTCACTAAAGATTTATTAAAAGTTGTCATTTTGTAAACTTAAATACGCCACTGTTCTCATTCCCACTCCTTCTAATATTCACTGTTTTTTTTATTGTGGTGGTACACGGTTATACCAGCAATTTAAGGTTCAATATTACTAAATTAGTTTCATTACTAACTTAAGTTCAGACAGTAAGTACAGGTATAGAGCAATAAAAGAGCTATGAATAAATTGACTAATTCATGTATAAAAATGAGGGGTGTAGCACATGATTTGAAGATTATTTCTAAGGTAATATTATTCTTTATGTAAAGATAGTGTCATTTAGCTTCACTCGGACATACATTTATGCCTACAGCAAGTAACATCGTGCAACCTAAGTGTAATGTTTAGGTATATACTTCTTATTAAAGGTGAATGTCATCTCCTTATTTAGTTTGTCATACTCGTAATTGTTTGACATAACAGTGCATGGAAGCATAGAAGTCCACGAGTCTACATGCTCAGGGTGAGTTTCTGAGAAATGTTGGATTAGGCACGGTACGTGCTAATGTGAGTAATATTCAGGATTTGGATTACTGGTGGCGAATTGTTAACGTTATTTAATACTGAAATGCGGTAGAAGATTCCATGGCTGCCTTTTCTTTTCATAGTTTACTAATGATTTGACTTAAATTAGGAAGTGAACGAATCCTCCTTGATTAATAGTCATTATATCATGTATTCCAAATTTTATTAATATAACGTTGGTGCATAACTTCGAAGCGGTTTTGTTTTGCAGGCTGGTATTCTGGTTGCTAAGTGATTATTTATCGATTGTCACTTTTATTTGTAGTCCACTGCTGCTATCTGACTTTATATGCAGTCATTTTGTCATTTGGAGGTAGTCAGTGGACCTGTAGACGATAGAAAATGGAGTTCTGAATGGAGAAGTCGGAACATTTCATACATATTCCTTTGTTTCGAGTTAAGCAGCGGAGGCAGCCAGAAACATTCGTTCAGTGTATGGGGATAATGCCATTGGACGGAACACGGCAAGAAAATGGTTATCTCGTTTTAAGGAGGATCGTTTCGACAGTAGTGACTTTCCACTTTCAGGAAGGCCTTCGTTGTTTGATGAAGGTCGTATAAACACATTAATCCAAAATGGTCCACGTCATTGTACTCGCTCGAGAACTGGCAGATCCGATGTACTTTGGTCCTCCACCGTCGTGCGATTTTGCATGCAATGAGAAAGGTAAAAAACCGGGTGTAGGGGAACCGAAAGCTCTAAACCAAAATCACAAAACATCCGTGGACACCTGAACGTGCATCTCAGCTTGCTCCTCATCTACTGACTTCTGAACAACCCCGTCCATTTCTATGTTGTATCGTTATTGGCCAAAGTCACCCTTGTCCATGGTCTTTCTGTTGTATACACCCACATACATATTCCACAGGCTACCATATGGCGCTTGGCAGAGAGTACCTCGTACCATTGCTGGTCATCTCAAGGAAAAGAAACGACTGTTTCAGTCCCAACAAAGCAACAACTCACCGTGCAAAAACCTACACACAACCACGAAAGATAATGTTATGCACCTGCTGCAAAAGAGTACTACGAATTGCTTCCCCGAGGTGTAACCATCACCGCTGACATTTACTGTCAACAACTGAGACGTTTTGCAGACCCAGTCCAAGAACATGGAGCAAGAAGACTGCGTGAAATGATGGCACCCCACGATAACGACCGTTGCGCGAAGTGATGCCACTCCACGATAACATCCGCCCATATTCTGTTAGACTGATAAAAACTATAACACCCCACCCGTCACTTATCTGGTTTTGGCGTGTGTTCACCCCAGCTAATTGACTAACAGATCAACAGAGAGTGCAAAACTGCCGCAATATCGGATAACGCAAAGAAAGTAATAAGGCCCTGTGACTCCTGATTGAACTGCGGTCGCAGTGTTGACATTAATTGATTCAGAATTGATCACTTTTAATTGAAAAGGGGTGCACATTGATGTTATATGCAGCTATTGAACATCAGATGCAAATGTTGAACATAAAATTGAATAAGAAAGTGACTTGGGATTTCAACTACTTGATTGAAAACAGATGCAGTCGATTATCACAAATTATTTTAACTCACGACCTTCAATCATCACATTACATGACTCTCCTACCAGGTAGTGGTAATAAATTGCGTTTGCGTGGAGTAAAGCTCGATAACTCAAAAGTAATTCTTACCAACTGACCCAGACGTAATGCGAAGTGCGAGAAGAATTCTACAGTACACTGCGCATGAAACCCTCGTGGAAACTTTGCCAACGTGATCCAACAAATTAATCAGTGGCCGGAGTGAGCGCAATATCACTGAATACAGCGTGGCGGAGCGGCGTCGTTGTGTGGACGTCGGCCGACCTTGTGGTGCTGCAATTGTTCACTCCTAGCTATCTTGCTCAGTACATAGCTGAACCAAAACTTTCTGTCTCCTAGCTCAATCGTTCCATTTGCTAAGTTCTGAACTGCAGAGATGCTCACTCTTTCTCAGGCAAGCTGATTAAAGAACGCCACGTCCGCACTCTAGGCAAGCTGGGAACGGAAGACCTCTACTAAGATTTCTGCCAGTCCGCTCTTCGCCTCGGTTTCCCCTCCAGCAAAATCACTTACGCCAATTGCAGCGCAAGTCGCATTAATTATGCATCGCGTCCCAGCGCTGACCCACAAAATTTCCCTTCCTCTCAACTTCTTCTATTTAGCTCCCACCATGCCACCCATCAAGGTTAGCGTCTGCACAAACACCAAGTTTTCCGGAATTCTGACTCCCAGGAGAGTATTTCAAATTCCTTGGTCCTACGTTCCCATTGGAGGCCGGCGTATTTCATGCTGTCGCTCTTCACTTGATTTACTTCAGGCTCTGGGGACCTTGAATTCAGCGTGAAGTTGCCATAGTCACGAACACGCATATTTTGACCTCTGTTGACTGCTCCACCATATCTTTGCGTGGCTTTCTCGCATGTTTCACTAGAAACGGGACGACAGACATTTATCAACAGGCATACAAGTTCTCTGTCTGTTTCCCGGTACACCAGCATGGAGTCGGGGTCATCCCCTCACTGTCACTCATCTTAAGGCGGCTGGAGGCCGCACTCTGTTACCGCTTTCTCAAGAGTTTGAGCCGCCCTAAGCTGCCTATTGTCGCTTCCCTTCGCCGCTCCCACGCCGGCCACGGTGGTCAACTCAAATACTTCCCCGGGGTAAACTAGCCTCCAGAAAATCGACGCATTTCCACAAAGTTTTCATGTCATGTGAATTACATTACAACCATCACCCGACATTAATTATTCCAATATGTCCATACCATACCCTCTACAGGATGCATTGCGCCTTGTCAGTCATTTTTGTTCAGCCCTACTGTTCGCTCAAGGTGAGTTAGGTGATCTTTAATGACTTCATGTAAGGGGCATAGTTCTTGCCATCTTACAAAACCACCTTACAGGAGCTGGGTTGGAAGTAATTCCGCACCCAACTTTTTCACCTGATCTTGTGCCCTCAGATTTTCACCTTTTCTGCTCTCTGTTGAGTATCCTTCAGATAACTTCCTTTCTGGAAGAAAATAGTCTCCGAACAAAGCTCGACGAGTTCTTCGCCTCAGAACCACGTGATTTCAATAGCCGCAGAATCGCAAAGTTGCCCTACGTTGACAGATTATTGCAAATCGTGAAGGAGAACATATTGATGACTAAGGTCACTGTTATGTGTACCTGTTGTGTTTATTAAATTTATGTACCAATCCAACAAATGGCGGAGACGTAGGTACAGTCGATTACGATGTCCACCATAATATAAATTTAAATTTACTATTGGTTTCTTATCTTCGGTCCGGTTCTGGATGCAGATACAGGGGAATGGAGGATCAGATACAACCAAGAGCTTAAAGGAACTATATCAGCAGCCCAACATAGCAGGAACTGTCAAAGCCAAACGAAGGCAGTGGTCCGGCCATGTGGCTCGGATGAAGGATCACAGGTGGCCTCGGAAGCTCCTGGATTCCACACCTACAGGAAAGAGACGACCAGGGAGACCCACGAAGCGTTGGAGGGATGGGCTCCATGAAGATTTAAACCAAGTGTCAATAGATGTGAACGGATGGCGGATAGCAGCAATGGACAGAATACAGTGGAGGAGGAAACTTGTAGATGTGTGCGGTTCACTGGGCCTCATCACGTAGTAGTAGTAGTAGTAGTTTCTTATGGAACGTTTACTCCTGGTATACAGCTGTGGCCTGGACTAAAGCCACTGCAATCTCCTCAAAGCGAGAGCGACTGTGCCCCCGTTCAGTAGCACGGCCGGAGGCATTTTAGGACCTGCTTAGCTGACCAGAGGACATTGACGGACTCTCTGACGTACCTGCGCAGTTCCTGCTTCGCTTTTCCTAATGTATTCCACGACTGTCTGTTCACGGTTACCGCCTCTTCGAACAGGGGTTGGGGTTCGCTGAGTGGTGGCATGATACGGTATTCAAGCTAACTGAATAAGCTCTTCAGTGGCACAGCATGCGCCCTGAATGTTTCACATCGGAGTACAGTCCGCAGTTGGCCAACCACCCTGGTAGCAGTGCAAAAAGCAACTGTACGTGTCACAAGCCAGTCGCAGTTATCTGCACGAACTGCCGGTAAGCATTTTAGTCAGCTTTACAGTTGCCAGTTAGATGCTTGACGATTTCCCACGCACCAGGCTATATACAAGTCTGGAAACTTTACTTCAGGCCTTGGGAAACTAAAAATTCAGCAGCGGGAACTGAAGAGACGAGATTTTGGAGGGGTGGGGGACGGTTGCCGTAGGAGTCTGGTAGGAGTGGTGTTATGGCAATGCGAGTAATAAATTATGAACAAGAATACAAGAATCTTAGAAATGTATGAAGCATGTGATATTAATAGGTAAGTCACAGACAGTCACTGTGAGTTCCAGCAGTATTAATGATTGTGTAAGACCAGAAAGGAAGTGATTCTTCAAGCACGGGGTATAATAAGGATAAAAAATTGCGTTATTGTATCTAAGTTAAAAACCACGTGGTAGAGACAGAAAATTTAGAAAAAGAGTAGGTTGGGGAGAGGAGTGGATGGGAAATTAAATACACTATTGAGAGCACTAAAAAAGTGGGGCGAAAAAATGGATGTTGCTAGGCGGATAGGCTAAGCATGTAGTAAGGGCAATTCAAGTTATGATTAAAAAGAAGTATCTGAAAAGTATATGAAACCAATAATGTTGGTTAACAATATGTCCACATAAAATTAGTGTAAATAATACAATATGTATGGATAAAAAAACGTGTGATAATAACAGCCCACACTGTTGGTGTCTACTGATTTTTTAGGCCCATTCAGTTTCTGCGTATCGTGCACCATCCTGTAACTATAGTATCTGTTTAGATAACATATTTACAACGGCGCAAAATACTCCTAGATCATTTTAAATCTGGAATATCTCAATAACTTATTCTAAAAATATTCTTCCGACTACATGCTGTTGCTTGTTTATACAGTGAAATTCAATTATTGTGACAAACTGTTTAAAGCAAATTGGTGAAACGACTACCCTCTGAAGGCTACGTACAGTTTCCCACAACGCCGTTGCTGATGTCAAATGCAAATGCCCTTAAATGGCATTTACTTATCTTCGTCTGTTGTTTTAGCTTTATTGAATTAATTGTTAATAATTTACAAAAGTTCCAGATGTTACAAATTCGTGCATCGAGTCGAAAGTATGGAGCTTGTAAGATGAGGCGTTTACATCACAAGAGCTTCAAAAGATTCATTTTTTCTGAACTTGGAGACTGTTTCTCATTGTGAAACAGATATTGATATATACAGGAAGAACTCGAGCTTTACCATCAAAACTTCGGAAGTTACTCATGGATATTTTTTGAGTTTTTTGGTATCGGTTGGTCGTTATAGAATAACAGCATTTCATCTTATTCGGATTCTTACATCTCATTATGCACGTATCTGTACTGAACTGAAAATGTCTGCACAGCATTGCAAATGTCAACGTCATGTGCGGTTTGTATGGTCTACGGTCATACTTGCTCCATTCACTCATCATACCTGCAGTTGCCAAAGGAATGCCCACTTTACTCTTCACCCTCAGCTTACATTTAGTACCGCATGAATTTTTTTTAGGGGAACCACGTCACTTTGCTTTGACGTAAATGCGTAAGCGCCTACTCATAAAGGCAGACTGTGTTTTGGGTTTATATGATTGGGTGACTATTTATTTAAGGCGGTTTCCCTGTTATGACAGTATTTTTTAAAAAAGAAAGGCAATCGTGGTAATAAACTGAATAAATTATAGTTACACTATTACTCTGCAAAGAACCACTGGTTGGCCCGGTTCCTCTATTCTAAAATAATCAGCAAATATCCCTGAACAGGATCTTAAATTTTTTTTCGGTGGAGTCGGGGTTCACCCAGTGTGTTATTCGACGACACTCCATTTGGGCGATCTCCAATGGCGTATGTGTTGTCACCGCCTGTCAAGCAGTACCTCTGCCGACGACCTTCTTCTTATAACTTCGCAGTCCTAAGCTACTTGACTACTGTTCACTGTTGGTAATGGAAATAATTACGTCTGCAAAAGGGAAGCTGTGTTTTCTCAACGATGGTCATCGCTGCCGTGTGCACTGAAACTTTAATGAATGTACGAACTGCATGTGCATGAATTCTGAATTGAGTTAGTGCCGAGGCAATTTAAGAACTGCAAATGGCAGAATCATGACTAAACATCAATAGTCTTGCCTACCTGACGAAGCTAATGTCTAGAATAAGGAACGAATGCATAACTGCAGGAGAAAAGACCATGAAGAAGAGACAGCGTCTGTTATTCAAATTTTTAACGAAGAATTGCAAGATACGTGAGATAAAGGTTTAGATTTCGTTGCAAATATTCCAGATTTCGAGAACTCAAAGACTGCATTGTGTACAGGAAGAAGATAAGCTACTGGAATTACCCAGATCCCTCCACACTCTCGAAGATTGACCTGAACGAAGGCGTTTTAAGATTAACCGAAGGAAATAGTTTTTCTTTTTTAAACTGATGATGGGTCTATTCTCAACAAGCTAATCCCGCTATTGGCTTGAGAATGAGCGGAGAAAACACAGTGTCCAAATATAACGATTATTATGGACGAAATATCTGACAGTTGTTCGAAATAGTTGAAACAACTGCAAATCAAACACGTTGACACTAGCAACACAGAGGAAGAGACGAAGGTATTTTCTGTTTCATTTGATTTGTTCCCACACAAAAGCAAAATAAACATGAAAGACTTTTTTCTGGACTGAATAATAAGAAGCCTTGGTGGTCAGCAAAGATTGCAGTGTTCGACTTCGAAATGAAAAAAATTAAAGCTTTGAATACCATGTTCCCCCAAAACATCCCTTTGCGATTGCCATTTTCACTTTAACCAATGTATGTGGAAGAACGTACAAGAACTGAGAATAACGGAGGAATGAAGGGATAAAGGAAAGGTAAGATTTTTTGCCCCATGTGTGCTGCAGTGGCACATCTTCCACGAAACGCAATGTAGATGACGCGTCGATGGTAATGATGAAGGCAGTGCCCAGTGGAGAAAGTGTCACCAAATTCGCTTACTGTGTAATCACTCAATGGATGAAAACTCCTAATGTACCTATTACAATGTGGAATGTTCTTAACCAGAGGCACAGAACCACGAATGCTGCCGAAGTTTGACATGGGAGCTAAACTCATTAATATATCATAATGTTTTGTATCTATTCTTTTTTATAAATAAGCTGAAGAGGAAGCATTGAATGCTGTATTTTAAATTTAAAAAGATTCCATAGGCCTCCCTTTTCAGAAAAGGTAAATAAGTACATAGACATTGAAAAAAAAAGTATTTAGAAGACGAAATCAAATTAAAACTAGACAGATGGATAAAACTAAATAAACTGTTTATTACTTAAAAACTGTGGCCACAACTGTTAATACGTTTATCCCATTGTGAGACACGACGATCAGTGTCTTCCTAGAAAATGACTACTGTTGCCTACGTTACCATGAACGTACCTAGACGTGCACCTCTTTGCCCGAAGACAATCAATGGCCACGGAAGTCATTCTTGGTGGCTCCAGACATATAGAAGTAGCATGAGGAGGGATCGGGACGGTATGGAGCTTCTGTAAGGGCTTCTCAGCAAAATTTAGCGTTCTCGCTACAACGAACATAGTGCCAAGATTATTTCGACCACGCTGTATAAGTTTCACTGGGAAGACCTTTTACGTCCTCCATAAAGTCACGATCTCTCGACATGCGATTTTCAGATTTTTGGAGTTCTCAAAGAAGACGTTCGTGGCCGTCGATATGCTTCGCAAGAATAGCTGCACGCCTGGGTGTAATAAAAGGTTGACTTACGTCCTTCCAGCTGTCTCGTTTTCATTTGACTCTCTTTATGTAAAACCTCAGGTATTTAAGAAAATGATTACAAAAAATAGAGTGAGAAACGAAGAGTCATAGAAAAGGTAGGAAGTTTAATATTTTCCTCTAGTAATGTTGTAGAGAAGACAAAATAAAAATTAAAAGGTAAAATTCAAATATAAAAAAAAACGTTTGAACTGGTCTCAGTACTATATGCATAACGGGTCCCTAGCCTGGGGAAAACGTGAAGCAATGTTCTGATTACAGAAAGTCGGCAGTGCCTTTCCGCTATTGCGGCTTTCCTTGACGGTCGAAAAACCGACCTCTAAAATATTTGAGGCCGGACATACCGCTTTGACGTCACGTTTCACCAAGACCACGGTGGGAAAGCCTTCGAATCCACTTTCGTTTTCTGATTCAAAGCATACTTTCAAAACTATGCGTCACACAGTAGCATGCCCATTTCCTCCAGTCAGACATTGTTGACGTTTCATGTCACAAAGAGAGACTAAAATAATGTAAACTGAATGAGGCATAAAGTCGAAGCGATCAAAACAAAATTCGCTCACTTTGATGTGTATTTATTTGTTTGAGGAAAAAGTCATATGTTTTACGTAGAGCAGACGCGCAGATAATTTCAGCTACCCTTCAAGAAGATCAATCACATAAAGGGGAAATAAGCCCTCATTCGGTGTACATGTAAACACTCCGTTGGTACCGTTGGTTAACATAAGACACTCTTAGGTACAGCTCCTAATAATCACTTCTCACGTTTGAATATATATATATATATATATATATATATATATATATATATATGTGTGTGTGTGTGTGTGTGTGTGTGTGTGTGTGTGTGTGTGTCTGCTTGTGTCTGTATATGTGTGGATGGATATGTGTGTGTATGTGTGCGAGTGTATACCCGTCCTTTTTCCCCTTAAGGTAAGTCTTTCCGCTCCAGGGATTGGAATGACTCCTTACCATCTCCCTTAAAACCCACATCCTTTCGTCTTTCCCTCTCCTTCCCTCTTTCCTGACGAAGCAACCGTTGGTTGCGAAAGCTAGAATTTTGTGTGTATTTTTGTGTTTGTTTGTGTGTCTATCGACGTGCCAGCGCTTTCGTTTGGTAAGTCACATCATCTTTGTTTTTAGATATACAGGGTGATTCAAAAACAATACCACAACTTTAGGAATTTAAAACTCTGCAACGACAAAAGGCAGAGCTAAGCACTATCTGTCGGCGAATTAAGGGAGCTATAAAGTTTCATTTAGTTGTACATTTGTTTGCTTGAGGCGCTGTTGACAAGGCGTCAGCGTCAGTTGACGCTAAGATGGCGACCGCTCAACAGAAAGCTTTTTGTGTTATTGAGTATGGCAGAAGTGAATCGACGACAGTTGTTCAGCGTGCATTTCGAACGAAGTATGGTGTTAAACCTCCTGATAGGTGGTGTATTAAACGTTGGTATAAACAGTTTACAGAGAATGGGTGTTTGTGCAAAGGGAAAAGTTCTGGACGGCCGAGAACGAGTGATGAAAATGTAGCACGCATCCAGCAAGCATTTGTTCGCAGCCCAGGAAAATCGACTCGCAGAGCTAGCAGAGAGCTGCAAATTCCACAATCAACTGTATGGAGAGTCCTACGAAAAAGGTTAGTTATGAAACCTGAACGTCAACTAACCGCGGCGATGGATCGGCCGCCAGGCAGCCCGTGACAGAGCACTTCATCACTGGCCTCCAAGAAGCCCTGATCTTACCCCCTGCGATTTTTTCTTATGGGGGTATATTAAGGATATGGTGTTTCGGCCACCTCTCCCAGCCACCATTGATGATTTGAAACGAGAAATAACAGCAGCTATCCAAACTGTTACGCCTGATATGCTACAGAGAGTGTGGAACGAGTTGGAGTATCGGGTTGATATTGCTCGAGTGTCTGTAGGGGGCCATATTGAACATCTCTGAACTTGTTTTCGAGTGAAAAAAAACCTTTTTAAATACTCTTTGTAATGATGTATAACAGAAGGTTATATTATGTTTCTTTCATTAAATACACATTTTTAAAGTTGTGGTATTCTTTTTGAATCTCCCTGTATTTTTCCCACGTGGAATGTTTCCCTCTATTATATATATATATATATATATATATATATATATATATATATATATATATATATATATATATATGAGAAAAACTTTTTGGCAGAGTAAAAGTGTGCGCTAAGGCAGATGTCGTCCCCAAAACAGTACTTTTCTCGGACGACACACTTTGAAAGGTCATTCCTCAAGAAAGATCAGGTGTCAGGAGCAATTGTCCATCCGACACACTCACGTAATCAGTCCGTCAGCAAGTTTCAGAAATGGTTCAAATGGCTCTAAGTACTCTGGGACTTAATATCTGAGCTCATCAGTTACGGACTGAAGCGCCTAGAACTGCACGGCCACAGTGGCCGTTAGCAAGTTTCAAAACAGTATACAATCCGCTGCAGGGAGTAGGCTTTATTTTCGAAGAAGTTACTATAGGTGCCCACCTGAAAACTTGTTGGGGAAGGAAATGAATTTCACCGGCATTGGTAGCTTATGAATTTTGATATGATGCCTGCCTAATCTGCATATGTGACCTGCAAGTCTAATATACTTTCCACCTAGTTACTTTATCAAATATCTGAAAGGCAAGGTGTAAAACGTATAATGGTTTCAGGGTAGATGTCTTTGCTAATGATCAGATTCAAATGCATTTTCCTTTTATCTCATTTTGTGTTACTTCATATTATAAACGTTGCTATATGTCAATACTAACAAACTCTTCTATTTAATACATTACAAAATCTTTGTCGAAATAGCTGCAAGTGCCTATTTGCCTTCTACTACAATTTTACATATTTTAAAAACCATCATGTAAGCGTGTTATATGAACAAAACTTGACTAGTACAGAGAGTTTTAGTGCTAAGTCTGTTATGCTTGCTAGCAAACGGTACCTATTATACTGCAAAATGTTCATTCAATTCATGTTCCTCCTACACTGTAAGCAGCTGTTATCTCTTGCCATGAAATAACATACTGTGCATTAGCTTTTTTCGTACATGTTGCTCCCTATGCAACGTGTCCCAAGTGTCCCGGAGGAATGATAGATATTCAGGGATATGACAGAAACGATGCCTCGAAACAAAAATGTCTAGTAAATATGGGCTCTAAAACTCAAACGTTAAATCTATGAGCACTTTTTCATCATCGATACAATGAAACAAATCTCTTCTGCTGCAAGCTCTTTGATTTGTGAAATGAAAGTGTGGAGAGAAACAAGAAAAAAACGTCCAGTAAAAACGGGCTCTAAACTACATACCTCAAAAGCTATGAGCACTTGTTTATCTTCGCTACCGTAAAACCCATTTCGCTAAGTACTCATAGCTCTTAAATGTGTATTTTGGAGCCAAAGTTTACCGGACGTCTTCCTTTTTTCTTCGAACGACCGATCTTGCCAAATCTCTGAATATCGACTATTTCTCTTGAGACATCCTACAGATCATAATTTCAGAATGATAAATATTTTCCATTAAGCAATAAAAAGAAGAACTATTAAGACAGGTAATATTGTGAGTGGAACATAGTTACCACACAGCTCTAATTACTTACAGTTAGATGAGTAGTAACTGCATTTTCGTGTAACCTACAACCATTTCAAGGAATAATTATAGCCAAGCCACAGTGAATTGTGTTTACCACATCCAATGTGTTTCAGATTATGTAAAACGGAAAACGCTTTCAATTTGACCACCGTCTTTCAATGTATAGATGCTGACATACCTATATTTGTACTGTTAATTGAACAGTAGTTTTTGATTTTCCACTTACATAACAGTGCGTTACAAATGCTACTTGTGTAATAAAAAATATGTATGTTTTTCTCATAGACCAAATTATAAAGTAGCACTCAACTGCATGTTGTTAATACACTGCAAGATTAATATTCTTACGTCTTAATGCACTTAATATGTCAGTATTCGTGTGTATGAATAATAGCTCATGGGGTACTAGATGACTGTTGCACATATTCCTTTATTATGTAATTGTAACATACATAGCATTACATTTATTACAGTTAAATTAAGTTCTCATAACGTATAAAAAGAAAAATTGGCCAGAAATTTACCATCTCGTACAGTATTAACATTCGAGTAGTAGTATATTCTATCCATCAACGGTTACTGCAATACAGAAAGTCTGTGTATACAGTGTGTTTCAGAAGTGATGGTTAACAATTCACACATGGAAAGTGCAGGTCACAAGTACCTAAAAAGCTCCCATAAACATCGGTCCATAAATCAACCGGTGTCGAGATACAATACACCTTCTGCTGCTGTTTATCAGTCTCTAGGGACTCGTGGCATCCCTAAGCGTTAAAGTATGTGTGCGAAATGTTGTCCACTCGCCTGAATGCAACATTGAACTCGTCTGTGAAATGAGATGCTAATCTGCTCAGGCAGTCCTGGGGATATTACGTAAATGCTGGAAGGCTGCTTCAATCCGCAAGCGTAATTCCTCAAGAAAGTTGTCCTCAGTAGCGGAGTCGAGGCTTTTGAAATGACCTCACAAACAGAAACCCATGTGATTTAAATCCGCAGACCTTGGAGGTCATGGCACAGGTCTTCCTCTAAATATCCAATGTTGAACGTAGGTCTGAGTTAGAAGCCGGCGAACTCGTAAATAAATATATGCTAGAGCACCTTCATGTATGAACCAAATGTTCAGGCGTTCGTTCAGTGGGACATCATCATGTACATCTGGAAGGACAGTCTGCGGAAACGGCATGTACTGCAGTCCGGTTAGTCTCTGTGGTAGGAAGTGTGGTACAATTATGCGGTCGCCGAGCAGTCCTGCCCAGACGTTCAACGAATAACGCAGCCGATGTCGCGATAGTATGTTGCATTAAGATTGACATCGGCCCTAATATGACACTTATGGTAGTTAAAAGTAATCCAGCTTCATCCGTCAACACAATACTGCTTACAAACAGGGAATTCTGGGTACATTTTTCTTGCACCCATTGGTAGCAATTCTCTGTAGAAGGGAAGTCTGCGTTGTTGAGGGCTTTCACTCGCTGGAATGATATGGAGAGACTACTTTCTGATGTAGAATCCGCCACACGCTCCTCTGACTGAGGATACGCTCTGGAGTAGCAATCCTCCTTCCTAAAGTATTTGGACGTTCGTGTACAATGCGTAACACTCTTTCCTCAGCATCTGTTGCTATGGTTTGTTATGCATCTGGGTCGCCCTTCTTGTTCATGATGTGAGAAACTCCAGGTTTTTCTAAGGCGGTGGTCTAACCTAAATGTACGCATGTTGGGCTGTCTGCGGAGAGGAAAAGCTTCTTCATACAATCGTACAGCCTCAAGGGCACTACTATTCGCTTTGCCGTACTCTTCATTAGTGTAGCCTCTGTACATGACATCTTCACGCTCATAACTGATTGTGACACAGGTACGGCACAGTGCACGTAGGGGGAAAGGGAAGTAGTTGCGCATGCGTAACCTAACATATAGTCGAACCCAAGCCTTGAGATGCCAGTGTAAATTCAGCGGTTTACAGGGGTTTACAGTTGGTTCCCAACTGCAATTAGTGCCATACCGCAGCAACGATTGATTTGTGTACTATGTTTATTGGAGCATTTTAACTGCTTTTGGCCTGTACTTTCATGTGTTAATTATTGACCATCGCTTCTGAAACACCCTGCATAAAACATGAGGTGTAGATTATATCACGCAGACAGAATTGCATAAAAATAAAATAGTCACTTTTATATGTTCATTAACGTCAAAGCTAATGTTGTCGATATACACTTAGTACGCTGTTGTATATGACTAATGTAAGTTTTTTGTTTATGACTGTCAAAATCGCTCGAAACTCACGTATGACTATACAACATGCATCTGCGAAGAAAATCTTAAGGATATTAATTATTGGAAACGCAGCGTAAAAATTGATGTATGGAGTCCCTCCGTATGTTATATTGTATCACCCCTGCTTCGACTTGTTAACAGAATTCACGTATGTAGTCGACAGTATTTAGAGTACTCCACACTAAATGTTGGCCCTCTATTACAATATGTAGATAAAGATTAACAGTGTTAGTACCGTTTATCATTTAGTGTGCAATGTATTTTACTGTTTACTGCAGGTAACACTGTACAAACGTATCGCATATTTAAGTATATCGCTACATGTATCAACTCTGTCATTATCATTACTTTATGTTTTGACCTACATTTCAGTGAACATAATGATTTAAGTGTTATTTGAGACTACAGTTTTAACATTGACAAGTATATCACACTGTGATGCATTCATAGCTAAATATTAAATGTATCTCATGTGTCCAGACCTTGCGTATAAAAAACACTTCAAGATGATGTGGAGCTCAAAACTACTTGTCAGTAACGAATTACGAGTATTTATCAGCTGCTCTTAACGGGTGGTCCACCACTTACACAAAATATAAGCAGTACACGATATGACAGACATTATGAAACCAAAACGCAGCAGCAGTAGAGTTCGTAAGAACTACTCATAAATTTACGTCATGGTCGTAATACCTAGAGCGAAAAAATAAGGAAAAGTCGTCGTATAATTACGTACACTGCACTAAAGGAGAAACTAATTTCTGAGCGGATACTGTGTCAGATTTCATAGGATACAGAGCTGTAGTCAGTACTTGTTGCGAAATAGGCTACGCACAAAACTCGTGTCTGGTAAGCCTCAGTTATATTCCTTTTAACAGTTAAACGCGCAATGGAATTAGAAGGAACGAAATTTTTTCTACAAGGATACTGTTGTGAATAGTTTCTACGAGGGTTGCCCAGAAGGTAATGCACCGCATTTTTTTTCTCAGCCGAAAACAATGCTACGAATGCGAAACGTTACGTATGTATTATTTGAAGTATCCTGAGTGAGTGTGCCAAATTTCCGTCACTTCCGACAGATAACGTAGCTGCAGGACAGTTTCAAAATGCCGTCTGTAGGTGACGTAAGCAACAAACAACGTGCCGTCATTGAATTTATCACTACAGTGAAAGAAACTGTGGAGAAGATTCACAAACGCTAATGCAAAGTCAAAGGAGCATGTGCTGCCGACAGAAGTACAGTTAGTCCCTGGGCACGGAGGGTGAGGTCATCATAACGCGTCCGCAACTTGCTGCGATCAAGGAGACCCTCCACGGCTGTCACACCTGACATGTTGCAACGAGCTGATGTCAATCGTGAGGCCAGACGCATTACGACGTGGTAGTTGTCACGGCATCTGTCAATCAGCAAGAAAGTGTGGATGCAATTACGCGTACTCTTGAATATTCAAAGGTATGTGCAAGATGGGTCAAACGGTGTCTAATGGTGGATCACAAATCGCACAGAAAAAACGTTTGTCTGTATTTGTTGCAAAGTTTTGAAGGTTTTGGGGGCGGAGTGGGGAGACCTTCTTGCCCTGGATTGTGACAGCTGATGAATCCTCGGTTCACCATTTTGAGCCCGAGACAAAACGACAAAATGGCGCACTTCTCGCTTCCAACAGAAGAAAAAATTCAAAGCAACTGCAAAAAATTCAAAGCAACTGCTTCCGAAGGTAAGGTCATGATTACCGTGTTCTGCGTCTGTGATGGTGTGATTCTCATTGATTTGATGACAAGGGGCGGTACCGTTAATTCAGAAGCATATGTCAATTCTTCAACAAAACTCACAAGGCGCTTCCTGCGACTTCGGTGCCACAGCAACCCCGAAATGTTTTGCTGCAACACGATAACGTTTGACCCCATATAAGTATAAGAACTGCAGAACACATATAAAAACAGGTTTAGACAGTGTTACCCCATCCATCCTCCAGCCATGACCTAAAAAAATGGTTCAAATGGCTCTGAGCACTATGTGACTTAACTTCTGAGGTCATCAGTCCCCTAACACTTAGAACTACTTAAACCTAACTAACCTTAGGACATCACACACATCCATGCCCGAGGCAGGATTCGAACCTGCGACCGTAGTGGTCGCGCGGTACCAGACTGTAGCGCCTAGAACCGCTCGGCCACTTCGGCCGGCAGCCATGACCTAGTGCCATTGGACTTCCACTTGTTTGAGCCATTGAAGGATGCCATTCGTGGAAATAATTTTGAGGACGATGAGGGTGGTGATTCACACAGTGAACCACTGGCTCCGCCTTCAGGACAAGGATTGGTACCGACAGGGCACACATGCCCTTGTTTCGCGCTGGAGGAAGGCCGTAAAACGGGATGGAGATTACGTGGAAGAATAGGGTGTGTAGATAAAACAATATTCTTTCGTGTGTGTAATTCTCATTATGTTCAATAAAAAAATTGTCGAAAAAAAATACGATGGATTAATTTCTGGGCAACCCTCGTATCAATTACGACTGTAGGTTGGATTTGACAGTAAAAACACTTGGCACTGCACTCCCAAATGTTCCTATAAACAAATAAAAAATACAATACTCACTATTCTTGACATAATCAGTGGAAAAATATGTGAAAACGACACGAACTTCGAATCAGTTCAGTCTGGGATACTAAGTAGCCTGCGCAAATACACGCATCAAAAAATATTTGCATTACCCCGGTTCCCAGAACTCCTGAAGACAGATGTTGACTGTGGATATTGTATAACAGACCCAGTCTATTTGAGTGTTCAGAGACGTCACAAAACCCGCCCAAACACGTAAACAACCATGCATGAGCAGCGAACGTGAGACGAAGGGGTTCCGACAGCCAATTAGTTCCAGTAATTTCGCCAGGAAGGAGGTACACGGCTCGTATTGGCTGTAGTTCAACCATGCATAGACGGTCGATACCGCGGCTCGATCGCGTCCGGCAATATGTGGGGCCGACGTACGCCGCTGGTAGTCATGGAACGCGACGTAACGGCTGCACGATACGTGAATGCCATTGTCCGATGGATAGTGCAACCATATCGGCAGCATATTGGTGGGGCATTCGTCTTCATGGACGACAATTGGCGCCCCCATCGTGCACATCTCGTGAATGTCTTTCTTCACGATAACAGCATCGCTCAACTAGAGTGGCCAGCATGTTCTCCATACATGGACCCTGTCGCACACGCGTGCGATAGACTGAAAAAGGGCTGTTTATGGATGATGTGCTCCTTCAACCACTCTGAGGGATCTTCGCGGAATCGCCGTTGAGGAGTGGGACAATGTGGACCAACAGTGACTCGATGAACTTGTTGATAGTATGCCACGACGAATACAGGCATGCATCAATGCAAGAAGATATGCTTCTGAGTATTAGAGGTACCGGTGTGTATTGCGGTGGTAGAACATGCAATGTGTGGTTTTCATGAGCAATAAAAAGGGTGGAAATGATGCTTATGTTGATCTCTATTCCTGTTTTCTCTGCAGGTTCCGGAGCTCTCGGAACAGAGGTGATGCAAAACGTTTTTTGATGTGTGTATATGAACGGCATTATATCTATTGGAGATTAACAAAAAAATTGGTTCAAATGGCTCTGAGCACTATGGGACTCAACTGCTGTGGTCATAAGTCCCCTAGAACTTAGAACTACTTAAACCTAACTAACCTAAGGACAGCACACAACACCCAGCCATCACGAGGCAGAGAAAATCCCTGACCCCGCCGGGAATCGAACCCGGGAACCCGGGCGTGGGAAGCGAGAACGCTACCGCACGACCACGAGATGCGGGCAAGGAGATTAACAATAATCTAATTCTGCATTACCAAGAAAGGCAGGAGAAGTACTTAACGATCGTGGCATATGTTTTATGCCGGGTTGTTTTTTCCCCCATAGAACTGTCGATGGTGGAAGTGTTGTAATTGTCAGGTACAAGGATGCAATTCAGTGAGGAATGTGTAGTAAGTACTTTTGTATTCAGAGTAACACAGTTCTGGTAGAACTTGATTTCGACTACGGAACGTTACTTCACTTGCCTGCACTGTCCACGTACTAATATTGTGTATACATATTAGAATCTCTCTCAAAACGAGATCACTCGAGCCTTTTGATCCTAACGACATTTGTCGGTCGCAATAACCACTCAAGACAACTTAAGATTTCACGACAGTAAGTAGACGACCATTATACTACGCACAACACAATACTTTCGTGATTAATCCATGTGTGCTGTTCAAATTTTAATGCAGATGGCGTAGTTTACGCAGCGTGACAGGTATTAACGAATATAAATCGCTTACCGATTGAACTGTTTCTAATTAACCGCCATACCGTCTCGCCTGTCCCGTTCCGTGGTGTACTGTTACTCATACCGACAATAATTATTGCCACATTATACATCTATTTCTACCATGCCCTGCTCCATCCTGTAATGAGCTAGGCGACGCCTGCAGCCCTACCTTATCCTCTTTTTTGAGGCAATTCTCTGCAGGAGTTCACAACGAAAGAAAGCTTCGTAACCGCCGAGCGATCGATACTGGCATTCGATATGCACAGTTTAGATACACAGTTTTACACAAAGGAAAAACTGGATGTTGCATTATTAATGTAGATAAATGTGCGAATACATAGTCTTCTTCACTTGGCTGAACATGACGCTTTCTACACTTGCATGCGAAGAATGAACTCTGTAATATCAGTTTATAACACTTAAAATTGGGAAACTCGTGGATTACCAGTATAGTATTTCTTCTGTTTGGGGCTTATCCGTAATTCCCCAATCTGTGATAGTAGAGCACATGTGTATATATTCGAGCTCGTGGTGAAAGGATAAGGTCATAAACAATAACATGCAATTTTTAGAGGCTTTAGTACACTACATATACCGCACCCAACTGGCTTCTGGTACTGTGCACAAGTAAGTGACCTAAGTCTCTGGGCTGTAGTTTTGTACCTATATTCTATTTGGGAAGTACATGTTGTTCAGATATATGAACTGAGTACTTCAAGAGGAACGGTAAATATTTTAGGACGTGGTAGTATAAACTATTTCCAATAAAACATTCCAGAATATATGTGTCTGTTTGTTGCAGAAGTAGAGTTGTTAGAAAATAACCCAAACAAAGGCTTACGGAGGGGTATTAAGGGAAGGTAAATGTTTAAGATCAAAGTTGATTTTTATAAATTCGAGATCCGAATTCTTGCTTTCGAAGTCTCTTCATAACTCCACACATGTTCGGGGTCCACTTGGTGCTTTTTATGTGGGCAGTGCTGTTCATAATATGAACCATCAATTCGTCTTTTGTTTTTTCTTTTTCTTTGTAGACTTTGCCTTTAAACGTCCACACAGGCAGGTGTGTAGAGGCATACGATCCTGGGCCTTAGTGACCATGAGGCGTAACCATTACTTCTGGTCCATGTTCCTAGGAATATTAGGTTTAGATGATGCTTCACCTGATGACTACAACGCCATGTCCTTATCATACTGGAAGACAATGTGTATTCTTGCCTCAAAAAGAACTTTCTCCAATAATTCTGGAAGGTCTTTTTCAAGGAATTCCGTATGATGAGGCCCTGTGATGCGATCACGCAGTACGCCAACCAACCGATTGTCTACCATACCACACTTTTGAAACATTACATAGCGTAATATAACTCATTCACAGCTTCACAGCTTGATCTTTGAAATAAAGATGAGAGTCACCTCAATGTAGTTGGAGAACCAACACATGATACGAAACCTGTATCGTTATAATAAATAAAACTTCGGCACATCTTGTATGGCATATTTATTCTACCACATCCTAAGTCAAGTCATCAAACACTATTTTACAAATATTGAGGTGATGTTTCGTATACCAAAACAAGAATAAAAATTTATGTGTACTCATATCCAAAAATCCATAATTTATGAGTTACAAGGAAAAGGTTGCAGACGAGATAAGATTAAGGTGAGAAGAAAAAGCGAATTATTCAACCACCGCATACAGACCACTCTCAATCCATGTGCTACAGTTTGGGCTAAACGTCACCATCAGTTTAATGTGTGAACTGGAATTGTAGGTAACTGTCTTGGGGTTTCATACCTTCAAATACTACGTCTCAGCGATGATACTTACGGGACTTTATTCAGAATACTCCAAAAGCTAACTGGGAGATAAGACCCTGCAAGTATATAGAGGGTGGTCCTTTGATAGTGACCGGTGCAAATATCTCACGAAATAAGCATGAAACGAAAAAACTACAAAGAACGAAACTTGTCTAGCTTGAAGGGGGAAACCAGATGGCGCTATGGTTGGCCCGCTAGATGGCACTGCCACAGGTCAGACGGATATCAACTGCGCTTTTTTTAAATAGGAAACCCCATTTTTTATTACATATTCGTTAGTACGTAAAGAAATATGAACGTTTTAGTTGGACCAATTTTTTCACTTTGTGATAGATGGCGTTGTAATAGCCACAAACATATGGCTCACAATTTTAGACGAACAATTGGTAACAGGTAGGATTTTAAATTAAAATACAGGACGTAGGTGCGTTTGAACATTTTATTTCGGTTGTTCCAATGTGATACATGTACGTTAGTGAAATTATCATTTCTGAGAACGCATGTTGTTACAGCGGATTAACGGTAAATACCACATTGATGCAATAAATGCTCAAAATGATGTCTGTCAACCTCAATGCATTTGGCAATACGTGTAACGACATTCCTCTCAACAGCGAGTATTTCGCCTTCCGTAATGTTCGCACATGCATTGACAATGCGCTGACACATGTTGTCAGGCGTTGTCGGTGGATCACGATAGCAAATATCCTTCAACTTTCCCCACAGACGGAAATCCGGGGACGTCAGATCCGGTGAACGTGCGGGCCATGGTATGGTGCTTCAACGATCAATCCACCTGTCATGAAATATGCTATTCAATACCGCTTCAACAGCACGAGAGCCATGTGCTGGACATCCATCATAGTGGAAATACATCGCCAGTCTGTCATGCGGTGAAACATCTTGTAGTAACATCGGTAGAACATTACGTAGTAAATCAGCATACATTGCATCATTTAGATAGCCATCGATAAAGTGGGGGCCAATTATCCTTCCTCCCATAATGTCGCACCATATATTAACCCACCAAGGTCGCTGATGTTCCACTTGTCGCAGCCATCGTGGATTTTCCATTGCCCAATAGTGCATATAATGCCGGTTTACGTTACCGCTGTTGGTGAATGACGCTTCGTCGCTAAATAGAACGCGTGCAAAAAATCTGTCATCCTCCCTTAATTTCTCTTGTGCACAGTGGCAGAACTGTACACAACGTTCAAGTTCGTCGCCATGCTAATCCTGGTGCATAGAAGTATGGTATTGGTGCAATCGATGTTGATGTAGCATTCTCAATACTGACGTTTTTGATATTACCAATCCTCGCGCAATTTGCTACTGATGTGCGGATTAGCCGCGACATCAGTTAAAACACCTACTTGGGCATTATCATTTGTTGCAGGTCGTGGTTAAAGTTTCACATGTGGCTGAACACTTCCTGTTTTCTTAAATAACGTAACTATCCGGCAAACGGTCTGGACACTTGGATGATGTCGTCCAGGATACCGGGCAGCATATGCAGCACGGGCTCGTCGGGCATTTTGATCACAATAGCCAAACATCAACACGATATCGACCTTTTCCACAATTGGTAAACGGTCCATTTTAACACGCGTAATGTATCACAAAGCAAATACCGTCCGCACTGGCGGAATGTTACGTGATACCACGTACTTATACGTTTGTGGCTATTACAGCGCCATCTATCACAAAGCGAAAAATGTGGTCCAACTAAAACATTCGCATATCTTTACGTACTACACGAATATGTAATAAAAATGGGTGTTCCTATTTAAAAAAAAACGCAGCTGATATCCGTTTCACCTATGATATTGCCATCTAGCGGACCAACCATAGCGCCATCTGGTTTCCCCATTCAAGCTAGACGAGTTTCGTTCTTTGTAGTTTTTTCGTTTCATGCTTGTTTCGTGAGATATTTGGCCCCGTCACTATCAATGGACCACTGTTCAGAAAATGTGTGAAATGCTTGTAGGGATGTTACAGGACAGATTGTACTGAGACATAAATGTTAAGAAAAATATTCGATACGTTGCTCCGTTTCCGAGATTTAGCGTAGAATTTAGCCAATCGGGGCGTCGCGCGCTCACACTAAAGCGGCCTGCCAGGGGCGGCGTTGCCCAGCGAGTGCTTTGACTCGTTAGCTGAAACTTGAATTTACGTGCGCGACGATCTGATTGGCTACGTTCAATGCTAAATAACACGGAAACAGCACAACGTATTGCATTTTTTTCTGAACATTTATCTCTCAGTGCAATCTGCCCTACAACATCACGACAAGCGTTTCAGATATTTTCTGACCACCCTGTATATACATCGCAATTGAGTTCCAGCCCTCACTCTTCGAGAAGCACTGAGGCACTGCCTGGTATCTTTCCTAACGCATAGTTAAAGGACCACCATTAACATGGTCTGCACATTCTCCTGACCTCTGTGAGTAATCTTATCTCTGCGGTTACCTAATACAATTTATTTGTGCTGCTGACAACCTTTGTGCTGAAACTATTCATTGGCGTGTCGCTGAAGCCTGTGAAGCCATTCAACAGCTCCAGGGGTATATTTCAAACTGGTAGACTGGCCTTGATTCAATGAGTGCGTGCGTGTGTGGAAGCCATAGGGACCACTTTTGAACATTTTATGTTGATGATGCTTTCACGCTGAAAATGTGTAACAGATGTGTTGAACACAAAATCACATCAGAGTTTCATAAATAAACAAAGGTATTATCATGCGAGAAACACTGGAACTAGAGGTAAGGCATGTGACCGACCGGCGAATCCCACGTTTTCATTACAACGCCATTTTGTTGTGTTGCTACAAGTAGGAAAGCATTTTTCACGTTCCCGAAGATTTTGATTGTTGCTAGAAAGCTGGAAATATATTACAGGAGATGAGTACATGGTTTAATAATTACACATGCTTTAAAACTTCGTTGCTCTAGAATATCAGTGACGTAAGTAGTTTCGTTGTTCACGAAGTACATTAATGGATCACGTTTTGTTAACAAGTGCAGGTGCCTCAATTTGGGAACGTACCGCTATGGCATTCCTTACGTGAAACTCCCCAAACTGGGATCCCAAATTATTCGTTGTAACTTTAAGTTCATCGCTATGTATGTCTAAGCTAATTTTCTTTCTACAAACTTAATTTTAGATAAATCCCACGTATGTATATGTAAACAAGTTTTCATTTTATATGCTAGTTGGCGTACTAAATAAAGTATTTTAATTGTAACAGTCCCTGCCGATAGTCTACGTTTCTTTTATAGATCCCAAACAAATGAAGGCTACCACTTGTGCTACGCACAGTAAAGAAATGTAGAGCTATAAAGCATCTCACAATTTCAGTGTTCCTCAAATAACATTGGAACCTTATGCTAACGACAGCAAATGCCCAGGTGAATCTATGGACACCGAATTAGGAAGGAAACCAACCTATCCTAGTCTGTCTATGAAATATTTCCGAAGGCTTGCCTATCAGCTTGCTATAAAAATGAGACTGAGAACCCATTTTCGAAAGAAAACCTGCAAGGTGGTACAACATTGTTACGCAATTTCCTAAAAAGGAAACCCAACTCTCAGTTAGTTCTCCACAAGGATTTTCATTCGCCATGGCTAAGAGTTTCACAGCCGCAGATGTCACAAAGTTTCTTGACATTTATGACCTGGCCTTGGATCCAGTCAAGAGCAACCTAGCCAAATTTTTAACGTTGACGGAACTTTTATCACAGTTGTGCATCATAAGCACACTAAAAGTGTTGCATTGAAGGTGGAAAAGCAAATAGCTTCTCTACAAGCTGCTGAAAGAGATGCACTTATTACTGTAGTGATACGTATAAGCCCTTCCGGACGCTTCATACCACACCTAATGATCTTCGCACTAAAGAATGTGAACATTGAATTAATGGGTAGTGCTCCTCTTGGTTCCATTTATCCATGCCATCCTTCAGGGCTGATTCGAACAAATATTTATACACAAAGGTTTCGCCACATCTTTCTATAGGTGAAAACAACGAAGTGTGGTCCTGAGGTTCTCGTAGTGGATGGACACTTCACTCATGTGAGATATATTGACGTGATTAATTTGGCTAGGGCTAACCATGTCTCCAATGTGTCTCTCCCGCCACATAGCGCCCATAAAATGCAGACATTGGACGTTTCGTTTACTGGGCCACTGAAGACAGTTTATGTTCAGGAGATTGACAGCTGGATATAGTGACCATGTTAGTCGTGTTGTAACAGTATACCAAGTTCATAAATGGCTCTGAGCACTATGGGACTTAACATCTATGGTCATCAGTCCCCTAGAACGTAGAACTACTTAAACCAAACTAACCTAAGGACATCACGCAACACCCAGTCATCACGAGGCAGAGAAAATCCCTGAGTATACCAAGTAAGCAAAATTTATCGAAAAGCTTCAAAACAGGCATCGGCAGCAGAAATAGTAGAAAACGGTTTCCAGAAGGCAAGTCTGTTCCGATGCAACCTTCAAAATTTGCGGCCTCATGAATTTGTTGTAGTAGAAGAAGTGGTTGATCCTCCTAAGAATAGTACACCTGCAAATGAGGATTCACAAGATGGACTTCGCGGAGATCTCCCAAAAATGCCAATTCTGAAACACTGGAATCTGAAGAAAGTGCTGTTCATCAAATTCTAAGATCCTGATTTGTCATAGTAACTGACATCAGTTCTTTTCCAAAATTTAGATGCCAAATAGGTTCCAGAAGATACCGCAATGGCGCTTCTCAGCTGATCACTTGTTCTCCTTATAAGCATCAGGTAGTGGAGTCAAACCAAAGGGTGGTAACCTCAAAGGAAGTAGGAAATGCAGGACGTAGTAAGCGCGAGGCATCAAACCAGGCACCTAGTCGTGGTAAATCGACTGACAAGACACGGAGGATCATTGAATCTTCATCAGAGTCCGAAGCAGATGAAATTGAACTGTGTGATAAATGCGAAGACAGCGACGACGATGAAGACGCGGAGTGCACCTACTGTACAGGGCTCTTCTCAACCGATCGCAATTGAGGGAACTGAATTCGATGCTCAGAATGAATGAAATGGGTACATATAACATGTGCTGGCTCTGTAAGCAAGAGATATGTTTGTGATAGGTGTCGTTAAAGATGCTACAGATGCCAAACATCTGATTACTGGGTTTATATGCAATGGTCATACGGCCTCCGCAAATTATGAACCAATTTTCAAGCGAGACAATTGTGCAACATTATTTGCACTATATTTAATGTTGGTGTATAACAAGAGCAGAAATGGAACATGCATCATCACTCTGACTTGCAAAATAAAGTACATTTACTGTTTGTGTAAGCTACCTAAGAAAACCTCCTCAAATTAGGTGACTTTTCTCTATCATATTTTGCTGTGAGAAACGCGTTCCCAAAATATGAAAAAGTATTATTGAATCAACTTGTACAAGAGACTAAGTTTATATACTGATGTACAAAGAGTTTTCATTTGTTTCTTTTTTGCAGATCTCTGGTTGTAGTAGGTATTCCGAGAGTTGATTTTAGAATCTTCCTTTCCATCACATATTTCTGTCCTAGACGTTTAATGTTCCAAATCATACGTTCGCCACTTCACATTCAAGAAACAAAGTTGTTCCACCACAGTACAGTACAAGTGCCCAAGTATCAGCGTAAACATCCACGTCTGTTTTCTCGATGGCAACAAACCATAGTCTCATCCCAGTTTTATGCGTATTGTTATTTGTTTTTAATCGTTATTTATCTTCGAGAATGTCGTTTATTTGGCTCTATTTGGAGAATTTTTGAACTTCTGGCTTGTTGATAAGCTGACGTTTGGGAGTTGTCTTGAAGTAAAAGCATTATATGAAGCGACACTAACAGTGCCTAATGGAAAACTTTCTAAGCACGTGAGGGCATCAGCCGAGAAAGAAGACCTATGATTCGAAAATTAGCAATTATTTATCATCTGATAGGTATGAGTACTCATCAGTCACAATAACTCACATTTTGACGAGAAATTATATAATAGGTGGGAGTAAGTCTAACGGATAAATGTTCTCGTAGTCCACTAGTAGCGGGAAATTACATTTCTGGCTGCAAGCTAAAGCTTCATTCTGGCTGAGCAGAGTAATGTAATATTCATAGTAAAGTGATTAACTAAGGTTAGTGGATTCACAAAGCGTCAGTAACTGGCAACAGATTATGCCAATATGTCTTCTCTCCGACCATTTACTGCTTTCACAAATAATTTGCTTAAAATCTCATCAGTTACCAGCACGTACAGAGCTCAGTAAATAATGCGGCATCGACAGCTGGCTCAGTAATAATGTTGCCCATGCAGATACATTCGCACGGAACATTGCATGGTTATCTTTCTAATATTGTCCAAGATTTCGTGACATATGTGCGTTTTCAATCGCCTTGCTGTCTCTCATCATAAAATGATGGAACAAATATTGCCGTTTTCAGTACACTGAACCTCTTGTAAGACTTTTAATTACATACGCGTTACATCAGTCAAGTATATCTATCTAAGGTGTTCCAAAAATTATACTTGTAAAAAGCCTGGAAACTCACTATAAAAATTAATTTTGATTATTGAATGCATAAATTGGAGTACATCTATTTTCCCAGCCCCTCCCCAAATCAATCCTTTGAAACCAAGGATGGGAAATGTTTCTCAGACAGCATGTAAATACACCTCAGAATGAAAGCGAAGTCTTTAAAGAAAAAAATTCCAAAGGAGTGCTTCCTGTTTGTAGCAATATAATGTAAAATACGAAACCAATATGTCATACCTTGTGAGAGCTATGGCTGTCAATTAAACTCTTCTGGTACGTGTCTTCTTAAAACTAATGATTTTCGTTGTAAAATTTTTCATTTTCTCCATTCGTTATGTTAAGATTTCGTAAGGCCGAGCCGCCTGCATGTCAGTGAAACGAACACCATTCACTTTTTTCCACACCCTGAATGATGTTCTATGTGAAATCTATCACTCATAATTATTTCCCTGAGATTTTATGGTAAGGGACTACAAGTAACAAGATGGATATCAAATGGCTATGAGCACTATGTGACTTAACTTCTGAGGTCATCAGTCCCCTACAACTTAGAGCTACTTAAACCTAACTAACCTAAGGACATCAAACACATCCATGCCCGAGGCAGGATTAGAACCTGCGACCGTAGCGGTCGCATGGTTCCAGACTGTAGCGCCTAGAACCGCTCGGTCACTTCAGCCGGCCATGATGGATATAAGCAAAGACAACAACACTAACGACAGCCTGTTCTGGGTGTCCGAGTTCCTTAAGCAAAATGTAAGTTGGTGTCAGTAGAATCCTTCTGCAATCAGCTTCAAATGCCAGATCCCCAAATTTCCTCAATAGCCTTCTTGAAAAGAACTTCGCCTTGACCCCAGAATTCAAATTTGATTCCTCGGAGCATCTCCGTAATACTTGTGTGTTGATGAGTACTACAAGTAACAAATCTAGAAACGAAACACTCGAGCGGTATTCAAGATTGGGTCGCAATAATTTTTTAGAGTTCTCTATGTTGCAGAAGATCCACGCTTACCGTAAAGTTCTCGCAGTAAAAAGAAGTCAACCATTCACGTTCCCCACTACAATCCTTCCATGTTCGTTCCATTTCAAATCGCTTTGCAACTTTATGCCGAGATATTTATGCGACGTGGCTGTGTCCAGTAGCACAGTACTAATGCTGTATTAGAACATTTTGGGATTGTTTTTCTGATCATTTGGATTAACTTACATTCTTCTACATTCAGAGCTATCTTCCATTGGTCACATCAATTAGAAACTGAGATCAAGAAATCTTTTCAAATCCCGTCCCATACAAGACCATTATTGCATTTAACTGTTGTAGCAGTACAAGAATCGGATATTCCTTATGATAAGTTGCAACACCTTCAGATGTTATACCGACAGATGGGAAATGTCTGCTCATATGAAAACCTGGAGACGAATAGACCATTGATGAACCGACATAAAAATTCCTCAAATGAAGAAGCAAAGTTTATGCAGCCAAGAATAGATCTCCAAAACAACGTCGCCATTGACACATGCGAAATGGAACAAAGGCAACCACGCATTCACGACAATCTCAGACCTTCAGTAACCTTTCTCTCTGCTGACCGTCATCCTGTGCTTAGCAGAGACGCGGCGATGCCCACAGCCGATCGTCTCCCATGTTCGACGGAGGTACGTCGAAACATAAGAAGAATAAAGTGACAATATCAATGAACCATGTTAAAGAGGTAGGAGAAAGAAGTGTCTGTGACAGACTAGTATCAGAATAAATGGAAATAAGAAAAAAAAATTGCGATTGTATTTAAAAATATTTGGATTTGAAGACTTTTATGTGTTAGCAACAGATCCTTATTGGCGACGCGTTTAATAATTTTTATCTTGACACAACGATAATATGTCATTGTATTTCATATTTTTAACATGTTTTAATTAAGAAAACCTGAAGTTAATATTTTTGGAAAGGTTAAGATTCTAGTGAGTGATAGGTTTTTCAAAAACAGAGGACAGACAAATATAAATAGGTTTAGGTATTCCATGACGTCTGTTTAAGTTCTGTCAAGTACTTAATAGGATTAGAAAGCTAATGTTTGTAAAAGTAAAATTTGAAATTTTTGTAAAGTTATAATGCCTAGATTTATTGTTTTGGAGAGTATAAACATGTTCATGAATAGGATTATGCCTGTAAAGTCATGGGAATCATTTGCTTGAGTTCAAAATGAGTCATAAAGCTTTATAATAAGAAATAAAACTTTGTTAGATTATGATTGATATGAAAGCTGGAGATATTGAAAAAGGTAGGGATAATGTTAAATGACGGTTTCCTCAACTTCAATACATATCCGTCATCATTTAACATAAATTAGGTAATCAAAAAAAAACAGATCAGTCCCAAAACTAAAATATTTAGACATAAAGTTAAGCTCCAATTGTGTATATTTAAATTGAAATTAAAAGATAGACACCTACACTGAAAGAAAAGGAGATTAGACGAGTTAATTAGAATTGTGTAGAAATCAGAAAAATAGAAAAATTGTTAAATTTTGAAAGAAAAAGGAACATAACTTAAAAGCTCAAATCTGTACATATGAAATCAAAAACAATGTGAAATAGAACGATAACGAGACTAGATAGAACGCGGTCTAAGGTATATAAAATATTAAAATAGGAAGTTGGTCAGTAAATATGTCAATTGCTACAGTCAGCAGTTGCAAAACATTTTGCAGTGACTTCGATCAATTTCTCAGACATTTATTGACCAAGTGCAAAATTGAACACGGAAGGAGGAGGATATGTCAAGTGGCTGAAGGTCAATGAAGGTCAATTTCGCACCTTACATAACAGTATACACATTGTAACGGGAAGGTGAATATGACACCTAACTTACTTCGGCGATAATGAGCAATTTGCGCATAAGTATGTAACGCAAAAGGAGTGACACTGAACCGAAGATATTAACACACCACTTCTGTATAGTGCATGTCAGTGAGCAGAAGGTGAAACAAGCTGCGAGAAGAAACATTTTGTGTGGAAGACAGTGTGGGCAGACGCAGAGGCCACACCCTGGGAGGCACTACAGACAACTCTTAAGAGGGCGCGTCCCACAGCTAGGGTCAGCATACTGCAGTGCTAGTAACAGGGCCGCCAGAAGTAGGACAGGAAGAAGCTTTAGAAAACTGCATTTCGGAATGCCAAAGGGATACAAACAAAACCAGTGACACATTCGAACGCGTGAACTGCAAGTGGTACACACGTGATAGACACATGTAACTCTTTAGGCGTCTGGAGCAGGCACAAAACGTCCGATTGGCGGAATCGCACCGGAAAGGAGTAAAGTGCCGAGATTTCGATGCAGTTCAATGGTGGGACCCTTGCGATTGGTATAGAGATTTTCAGAAAATAAGAGGAACACTCCTGTTGGTCGAAAAAAGCCGTGGCGTGGAGAATGAAAGAACCCAGTTGGGGAGAGAGTTCGGCTACGAGAAAGACAAGACGGAAATTTTAAGTGGACTGTTCTCTGAACTGGCGCCAAGTGTAGAATGCTGTGCATTCTGCACTGTACGACGAAGAGGAAATTTGTGTGAACACTGCGTTGACAGTGGCTGACTTCCAGCTAGAAATTAGCTACAGCATCGTTGAGCTCCAACTGTGGAGAAACGAACTGGCTAGTTAGTTAATTGTTCTTGCGAGAACTGAGAGGCTATTATAATATGAATGTGGCTCCCGCCATGCGCGTGTATATCGCCATATTCTGAGAGTATGGATGAGTTCATGTTTTCTCGCATATCGAGAAACATAGGGAGAGTTTCTGCTGGAAAATTCAGCAAAGGTTTAATTAGATTTTTTATAGGAATTTCAGTGGGCGAGAGCAGCCAGGCAGGCGTCAACTCATCGCAGCTTGTGTAAATACAGCGTGCAGAGGCATTAAGTTGTTGGTTCACCAGCTTTTGTCCACTGTAAACTCGAGTGACCTTTGGTAATCTTTTGCTCGACTTATCAGGAAATATAATTTTCCTCCATAGACTTGACTGTCATCCTACAAATAGCACCGAACTTTGAACCGTAATCGGATGATTTATCGTAGTACTGACATCATACCGTAATTGTAAAAATGATTTTGTAAAGAAACTTTTTGTTAAAATTTCATATTGTTGTGTATAGGATTATTTAACTTTCTGAGAGTATCAATTTAATACTGTTGTGTATAGGATGAGTTCACTTTCAGAGGCTGAGATGCGTCATATTTGGCCGGCCGGGGTGGCCGAGCGGTTCTAGGCTCTACAGTCTAGAACCGCATGACCGCTACGGTCGCAGGCTCGAATCCTGCCTCGGGCATGGATGTGTGTGATGTCCTTAGGTTAGTTAGGTTTAAGTAGATGACCTGAGAAGTTAAGTCCCATAGTGCTCAGAGCCCTTTGAACCATTTTTGCGTCATTTTTGATAATTGCCTCAACATTGTCACATTGTAAACTCTGAAAAGCGTGTATTTCCGCGACAAAATTGCAATATTAAACAATGTCATTAAAGCTTACACAGTTGCGTTGAGTCATAGAATATCCTGAACCATAATCTTACAATGTTTCTCTCCATCACACAGTTTTAACCTGCCAGGAAGTTCCCTGCCAGATTTTTTCACAAATTGCAGCATCCCGATTCACAGCGCGATAAAACCCTTGTAAGGTTTTCCATAGCTTAAATTATTGAATCAAATAAAAAACATTAAATGTTTCTTCTTACATTCGTGGTAGTTGTAGTATACACAACAAAAAAAGTTTTGCATCACCTCAGTTCCGAGAGTTCTGGAACCTGTACAGAAAATAGGAGTAGAGATCAACATAACAATCATTTCCGCCCTTTTTATTCCTCATGAAAACAACAGATTGCATGTTGTACTACGATACAGGGAGACCTTCCGAGGTGGTGGTCCAGACTGCTGTACACACCCGTACTTCTAATACTCAGTAGCAGGTCATCTTGCGTTGATGCATGCTTGTATTCATCGTGGCATACTATAACCAAACTCATCAAGGTACAGTTAGTCCAGATTGTCCTACTCCTCAATGTCGATTCGGCGTAGGTCCCTCAGAGTGGTTAGTGGGTTACGTCGCCCATAAAAAGCCCTTTTCAATCTATCCCAGGCATGTTCAATAGGGTTAATATCTGGAGAACATGATGGCCACTCTAGTCGTGCGATGTCGTTATCCTGGAGGACATCTTTCAAAAAAATTTGTACGATGGGGATCAGAACTGTCATCCATGAATACGAATGTCTCGCCAATATGCTGCTGATGTGTTTGCTCTATCCGTCGGAGGATGGCAATCAAGTATCGTACAGCCGTTACGGGGCTTTCCATGACCACCAGCGGCGTACATCGGCCCCACATATTGCTACCCCAAAACAGCAGGGAACCTCCACCTTCCTGCACTCGCTGAACAGTGTGTCTAAGGCCTTCAGCTTGACCAGGTTCCCTCCAACTACGTCTCCGACTATTGTCTGGTTGAAGGCATCTGCGAATATCATCGTTAAAGAGAACGTGATGCCAATCCTGAGCGGTCCATTCGGCATGTTGTTGTGCTCAACTGTACCACGCTGCATGGTGTCGCAATTGCTAACATGCACCTTGCCATGGACATCAGGAATGAAGTTGCGCATCATGCAGCCTACTGCGTACAGTGTGAGTAACACGACGTCCTGTCTCTGCACGAAAAACATCATTCAACATGAGGGCGTTGCTGTCAGGGTTCCTCCGAGCCTCAATCCGTAGGTAGCGGCCATCCACTGCAGTAGCAGCCCTTGGGCGGCCTGAGCGAGGCATGTCATTGACAGTTCCTATCTCTCTGCATCTCCCCCCCGTCCGAGCAACAACGCTTTGCTTCACTCCGAGAATCCTGGACGCTTCCCTTGTTGAGAGCCCTACCTGGCACAAATTAAGACTGCGGACGCGATCCACCTTGGTATTGACCGTCTAAGCGTCGTTGAACCACTACTTCCTTCCTGGTGGAATGACGGGAACTGATAGGCTGTTGGACCCCCTCCGTCTAATAGGCGCAGCTCATGCATGGTTGTTTACATCTTGGGGAGGGTTTAGTGGCATCTTTGAACAGTGAAGCTGGCCGGTGTGGCCGAGCGGTTCTAGGCGCTTTAGTTTGGAACCACGCAACCGCTACGGTCGCAGGTTCGAATCCTGCTCCTGGCATGGATGTGTGTGATGTTCTTAGGTTAGTTAGGTTTAAGTAGTTCTAGGGGACTGATGACCTCAGATGTTATATCCCATAGTGCTCAGAGCCATTTGAACCATTTTTGAACAGTGGAAGAAACTTAAAGATATACTTGGCTCAACAAAGACCAGCTGGGGTTGCAGAGACCGGACATTTACAGTATTGAGTGCGAATGTGGGTTGGAATATATCTGGCAGACACAACGATGTATCTCCCTGCGCTGTACTGAACACACCAGGAACGTACGACTAGGACAGACAAACAAGTCCGTGGTAGCGGAACATAGCATTATTGAAGGACACACCTTCGAATTCGAAAAAACGAAGAAACTGTGCAGCGCCAACTGTTTCTGGGATTCGATCTTCAAAGAGGCAGTGTAGATACGTCTGCACAACAATTTAGTAAACAGGGATAGCGGTTTTCAAGTCAGTGCAGCGTGGACTCCTGCAATTGGCAAAATACGTGAGGGACGTTCCAATCTGAAGCAGCGGCGTCCGCAGACAGATTGGATAGCCACTGGGTCTCGACGCCGGGCCGCCTTGCGGCACCCCACCACCACCGACATGGTAACCCCTTCCGGAGGAATGTGATGGTCTGGCCTACAGAATCGGACTACGGCCAAGCAGCTATATAGATATGCAGGACACAGCATCCCGACACTTCACAAGAAGATGATGGGTGCGAAACTCATCGAAACGTTGCGACAAGACGACGCCACCACTCGGCTGATAACCTGAAAAGAATTCATTAGTCAAAGGGACTGCGTCTCTGATACAATATCCACAGTCAACGTCTATCTTCAGGAGTTCTGGGAACCGGGCTGATGCAATACTTTTTTGATGTGTGTATGATTGCTGGCACCTGCGTTCACTGCAGCATTCTCTCTCTGGCTTTGTACGTTCGATTGCAGATCTATTTGATATAACAGCGTTCGTACAACCCTTGTATAGTCTCTAGAAAGGCTGATTATCTATGTATATGTTGTGTCAGGACAGAGTTCCTACATCAGGCATAGTGTCACAGTCAGTTTCATTGGCATGCTCATAGGTTAGACTGTCAAGCGAATGAGGATTAGTAGCAAAGCAAGGCTAGTATTGGCATAGGATAAGAACAAATTTTTCAGTGACATGGAAGATAGTCAAAATAGAGGACTGGAGAGGTGGTGGTTAACTTTCTCACACAACAGTAAGGCACAAGTACACAAGATATGGAAAAAGCGGCACCACATTGCAGTTAACCAGATGATGCAAACGGTGTAAATGAAGATGAAGAAGCAGTCGATTTTCGATACGCTGATGCAATGGTAAAAATACAGAACAGTTCAATAGGGGATTACGATACAATTCTTATGACAATGAAATGCCGTTCCATATAGCATTCAAACACCTCGACACAATGTCTACTACTGGGAACAATACTCGGATGGACACCATCCTAGAGTTCTTATTGAAGGTAGAATACAGGAGACAAAAAAAAAAAAAAACCGAGACCTCAGATGAGGTGCAGACAGATAGAAACTATGCACTTGGGAAAGAGATTGATAGGAAATGTGGAAGTGATAGAAAGATACAGGTAATGGGAATACAAGGAATTTGTAGCAAGATTGACACAAGACATGGACAAAATCAAAGGAGAGGTGGCGGAAGTTAAGAGTATGTCAGCTGAGGCAAAAGAAGTAGCGACCGAAGCTGAGAAAGATGTGAAAGGAGCCAGGATAGAAGCGAACACTGTCAAGATAGTGGCGCTTGTAGCCATTAACATGCAGAGGTAGTCTATGAAAGATATAGCCACACTGCAGGAACGGGATCTGGAGATAGAGAAAACTCAAGAAGCAATGTCGAAGAACTCAGAAAGAATACACAAAAATACTGAGAAAGTAGAAATAATTGACGATAAAGAAAAGAGGGGTAATGTATCGCAGGAGAAAGATCATGCCGGAAAGATATCAAAGAGGACGGTGACTGTCTAAAAAATATCGAGCAGTAAATGGACGATTGTGAACTCATGTAACAGCACTACGTGATCAATACTTTATGTTCTCCCCAAGTCGGCGTGCCACAAGTCGCGAGCTGTGACTCACAGATAGATCTGTCACATAATTATGTGCCACTTAGTACATGCTACATGCACATTAGCTATGAAAATAACACAGGACAGAGTAGTAGCAGCATGCGTCATGAGACTACACACCATGACCTGGGATAAGAGTGAGGGCAAGAGAAGACACGGCATTCGATTAGAACCACTTTATGTCAGTTCAGAACTTCAAAAAATATCAGGACAGTGTGAATACACTACATCCAAAGGCTTGGATCGCTGAGTTTGATCAATGAACAACGACATTCTGGCCGTTGGAGTATAAATTTGAGTTTATCTGTGGACACATGAAATGGTTGGTAACACCTACAAATCATACAAGGAGTTCTGAGAGGCTTTCCTCGCCAGCTGTTGGTCACGTAGATGCAGGATCACAAATGCAAGAGATTATGATGAGTAAAGATTTAGAAAGTTTAGGTCTATGAGCCCAGTAAAACTTTTTGAGGCCTTAGTTATGAAGAAACAATTCCTAGTTGCTCAGTAGTGCAAGTAGCATAAACACTTTCTGATATGTGAATCTTCCCATTAATTATAAACAGGTACTTGCCGCCCAATGCAGGGATAACGTGGAAGCTTTCAAGAGCGTTCCCCACGAGGTAAAGTTTCCGTACTAGGCACATGATGCGAGAGCGAAGAGGAGAGCTCACGGAGGAAATTATTGTGTAACATCATGGATATACATATAAAGTTTGGAGGAATGACAAGGAATGGCCATCCGGAGGAAACGGTTACGTTCGACTGGAAACAGAAGGACGAGGCAGTTAGAACAATTTTCTAGGTTAATCAACAGTCATACACTCCTGGAAATGGAAAAAAGAACACATTGACACCGGTGTGTCAGACCCACCATACTTGCTCCGGACACTGCGAGAGGGCTGTACAAGCAATGATCACACGCACGGCACAGCGGACACACCAGGAACCGCGGTGTTGGCCGTCGAATGGCGCTAGCTGTGCAGCATTTGTGCACCGCCGCCGTCAGTGTCAGCCAGTTTGCCGTGGCATACGGAGCTCCATCGCAGTCTTTAACACTGGTAGCATGCCGCGACAGCGTGGACATGAACCGTATGTGCAGTTGACGGACTTTGAGCGAGGGCGTATAGTGGGCATGCGGGAGGCCGGGTGGACGTACCGCCGAATTGCTCAACACGTGGGGCGTGAGGTCTCCACAGTACATCGATGTTGTCGCCAGTGGTCGGCGGAAGGTGCACGTGCCCGTCGACCTGGGACCGGACCGCAGCGACGCACAGATGTACGCCAAGACCGTAGGAACGTACGCAGTGCCGTAGGGGACCGCACCGCCACTTCCCAGCAAATTAGGGACACTGTTGCTCCTGGGGTATCGGCGAGGACCATTCGCAACCGTCTCCATGAAGCTGGGCTACGGTTCGCACACCGTTAGGCCGTCTTCCGCTCACGCCCCAACATCGTGCAGCCCGCCTCCAGTGGTGTCGCGACAGGCGTGAATGGAGGGACGAATGGAGACGTGTCGTCTTCAGCGATGAGAGTCGCTTCTGCCTTGGTGCCAATGATGGTCGTATGCGTGTTTGGCGCCGTGCAGGTGAGCGCCACAATCAGGACTGCATACGACCGACGCACACAGGGCCAACACCCGGCATCATGGTGGGGGGAGCGATCTCCAACACTGGCCGTACACCACTGGTGATCGTCGAGGGGACACTGAATAGTGCACGGTACATCCAAACCGTCATCGAACCCATCGTTCTACCATTCCTAGACCGGCAAGGGAACTTGCTGTTCCAACAGGACAATGCACGTCCGCACGTATCCCGTGCCACCCAACGTGCTCTAGAACGTGTAAGTCAACTACCCTGGCCAGCAAGATCTCCGGATCTGTCCCCCATTGAGCATGTATGGGACTGGATGAAGCGTCGTCTCACGCGGTCTGCACGTCCAGCACGAACGCTGCTCCAACTGAGGCGCCAGGTGGAAATGGCATGGCAAGCCGTTCCACAGGACTACATCCAGCATCTCTACGATCGTCTCCATGGGAGAATAGCAGCCTGCATTGCTGCGAAAGGTGGATATACACTGTACTAGTGCCGACATTGTGCATGCTCTGTTGCCTGTGTCTATGTGCCTGTGGGTCTGTCAGTGTGATCATGTGATATATCTGACCCCAGGAATGTGTCAATAAAGTTTCCTCTTCCTGGGACAATGAATTCACGGTGTTCTTATTTCAATTTCCAGGAGTGTAGATTTGAATGCAACTGCATATAACTTGGCAGAGCCATCAACTAGCAGAAATCATTGAGATTCTGCCACCAAATCCGACAAGGAAGGACTGTAATGGTTGCCCTTCTTGTAAGAGACATAATATAGGCATGTGAAATGTTCACGATACACCCGCATTAGTAATCGATTTAAAAAAGTACACTGCAAAAGTATTGTACCAAACTGTTGGGCGGCTAACAATATGAGTCTCTGACTACCTATCCATTCTGTGAAAGCCACACATTACTAGCACTTTCCAATACCGCAATATTAATGTGCAAGTTTAAGGTAATTGACCCTGTACGCATTTTGTTAACAAGTCTCAAAACAAGCAGAAAAAATAGTTGAAGAACTGGACAGTCTATGTGCAGTATGCTAAGCACAGCAGCAAATTTAGTGGGATGTTTCCCTGATAGATTTTCATGATATAAAGAGGTACCCACGGTACCACAATGCTGGCTCCAGTTACAGAATTAAGGAACTGTGAGCAAAGAGATATTATCAGGAATGTTGTTGACTTTCCCCTAAGGACAAGAGAGCAACATGGAAAAGATGGTGGCTCACGCACTCCACAAGCTCCTGGTCGAGGGCAGGAAACAGAAAGAACATGCAGTCCAGAAGGCACAAGTATGAGTGTTCCATGTTGGTCAGAAAGTTATAGTGAAGTCCTTTCGCCCCTCAAGTAAGCAAAAACAATTCTGACACAAATTCTTCTCTATTTGCAATACACCTATGCATATCTGTATCATTGCACTCCCACATGCAGTGGAACAGGAATCCATCAAAACTAACAAATCGATTTAAGTACAACACATATGTCAGATTAAACCATGTATGGAGTAAAGTAAAAGGTTACATGTTACATTGTGCTAAGATTAGCATATTTTGGTTCATATAATGTTGTATAATAATAAGTTTAATAGGAATGAGGTCTTAATATATTTGGCTTTTAGTTAATAACATGTGTCATCACACTGTGGTTATTTTTGGTTACATGTTTTGTCATTCAGCCCACAAGAACCAGATCGAGACGTACAATCTGTAAACCTGCTTGTTAATCGCACTGTTTTGATGGAAAGGATTGACAGATGTGTTGTAAACTGATCATAACCATGTTGAAAGTGGAACGGTTGTAACATGACCACCTAGAGGTGTGTTAATTTTTTTAATTAGGTATATTGTTGCATGAGGGAAATTATCACACTGCTCCAGGGAATGTGTGCCTGGTTGACTTTATTTTTCAAGGATATCATAGTACTTTTACTCGTCGATGGCATCGTTGGTGTTATTTGCTGTTCTGTCATGTGTTTGGCCATGCCTAAGAGACATTGTGCCAGAGTTGTTTTCTCGACAGAGTTTGTGCTGTGTCCATGCCACAGATGTGTGTCTGATGTGGTATTAGAGATCGGGCTAGGTCCGCATTAATGTAGTGCTATTATTTGTCGATAACGCGTGTGAATTGTGAGAATCTCACATCGCAGTAGATGTGTGAGCCCACTGACTTCAAAGTTCTAGAGAAAATTTTTTGTTACATAGCACGTGATGGGTATTGTGACTAGCCACTTAACCTATTGTAACGTAGGGCATGTTCGACCAAGAGCAAGAAACGTGCCGACCACACCCAGTGAGGGACAATTATCTTACGTGTCTACTAACAGTCCTGAATGATTTTGAGCATGCTAAGTGTAATTCTGTATCCATCAGCAGTTTCTACGGTATAACTGATGCATGGACTTAGCTTAAGTTCTCTAAAGATGTGAAGATGGAAGATTACAGAGAGTATTTTCCCATTGTGACTGTTATCTTGTGCCAGGAAATATTTCATCCACACAGTGGGATAAGAGATGGAGAAAACTAAACAGTGGATTGTCATGAATACTGGTCTATGTCAGGTACATATCAAAACGATTTTGCGCCCATGTCAGTACACCAATGCGTATGAGATTCTATGTACCTGCTCGTTAAGGTATATGCAGAAATATCGTTATTTTGCTGTCGATGTCTCTGTGGTTGAATATACGTTTACAGGGTATCCAGTTGGCGAATTAGTGTGCATCCATTGTCATGTATATGGTTCGACATACGGAGGTATATTGGTAATCAGACAGATAGTGTCTAGTGTGGTGTCACCGCCAGACACCACACTTGCTAGGTGGTAGCTTTAAATCGGCCGCGGTCCAGTAGTACATGTCGGACCCGCGTGTCGCCACTGTCAGTAATTGCAGACCTAGCGCCACCACACGGCTGGTCTAGAGAGGCGGACTAGCACTCGCCCCAGTTGTACGACGACTTTGCTAGCGACTACACTGACGAAGCCTTTCTCTCATTTGCCGAGAGACAGTTAGAATAGCCTTCAGCTAAGTCCATGACTACGACCTAGCAAGGCGCCATTAACCATATCTGGAGAGAGTCTCATTTGTATAGTCAAGAGCGATGTACCACAAGGATGAATTAAAGTTAAGTAAACAGACGATACGTACTTTTCTTTAGTGCATTCATAATGTATCCTGTTCCAGACTTCACGCCCGTCTGCGTTAGATAGCGTGCATTTCGGCCTCCTCTATCTACAAGGTGTTGGCACATTTGCCAACACATCATCTAGTATGCTGGACTGTACTATGGTGTTAGTTGTATCTTCTCCTTTCTTTGAGTATTTATTCAGCATGTTAGGTTAAGCCATTTTTACTTCAGGTAGTGACAGGTTATAGCTATGCTAGTTCTCTTTTGGAGGTTATGGTTACAATTAAGTATAAGGTACTTTGTGAGCTTGCATAAACTTTACTTCAGGGATAGTAGTTGGGCCCAGTGTGTGCTAAGCTACTAACTAAAACTCACACAACACACTCTTACGTCTATGCTGATGGCGTACACGCTTTGTACTTGTTGCCACAGGTTTACATGTCACATTTAATATGTCTGAAACATAAAACTGTCTGTACAATGACTTCCGTCTATGTATATTATCAAATATGTTAATTTATACGTTGTTGTTGCGTGTTGTCACATTTACTGTAATTCATGTGTATTTGGTATGAAGTTTACAACGAGTACTGATTTAGTATATATTAGCCAATTGAAGATTCAAACCACAAGTGCTGCAGCACAAGCATGTAACATACCTAATTTCCAGAAGATGCAGACAGGCAGGTGGATTTGCAGCAGAGAGAGAGAGGAGTGGATGACGAACCAGCCAATGGAAGACTGGTGACCCGCGTTCTATTTGGGTGACAGCAGCCTCTGAAACGACTGGGGTTCCCTGCAGCAGGGGCTCGTCTACCTGACCAGTTCTACAGAGGGACGCCCAAAGGACAAAGAACACCATGGACCAGCGACCTACAGTTTGTAAACATAAGAGGTGACAGACAGCGTGGCATGTGGGCGGATTCTGACACAATGCGCCGCTCCACACTTCACCAACAAGCAGGATGTGCAAATGAAATTTGACTCCTCTTTGACCTGAGGTACTACTAATGGTCACATGAACATTTTCCGTCGTAACACTATGCAAGCCCACGGTAATACCTTCTTGATATTAGAGTTCAGTTACTCTACCAGTTGTCCAGACTGTTGCCATAAACAGTTCTATGATATGAAATCATATATCAGATTTATTTATTTTTTAATTTTCTCCTCATGAGAATGTCAAACTGCTATCGTCTGTAAACATGGTACCAATCAGCACTATCCACTCCTCGATTAGCGTACGGGAGGTAACGACAAGACTGTTGTGTTATTCCATTCTCCAATCAGCACTATCCACTCCTCGATTAGCGTACGGGAGGTAACGACAAGACTGTTGTGTTATTCCATTCTCCAGCTCCAGTATCCTCAAACCAGAGCCATGCGTATATCACTGTTACCTGACAGCTGAGCAACGGTATTGTTATCTAAAACTAAGGATAAGGAGTTCGATATCAAGAAAATCACCTTCTGACACTGTCAAAGTGCCTTTACATGGAACCACACATGCTGTAGAGCAGATTGTCAGTAATGCGCCTCATGATGTTCTGTGCTAGGCTGTCGCTGTCAACAGCCACTCAATCTCGCCCGTACTGCCACTACTACCATTATCATGAAGGAAGGAAGTCTGGAACCGCCAGTTCTGTTCCTTACCCAGGGATACAACAGCAAATATGTCCTCACCCGTGCTCACCAGATAAATACACTGTCTACACCCAACAAAGCCCAAAGAGCTTCAAGAGATAGCTTTGAATGAAAATGAGACCCAAAGGGCTAAAGCGGTAGTGTACACGCATTGTAATCATGTGTCACAAATCTGGTATTATAGATGTTGGGTCTATTTTATTTCATTATCTGGAGTATCATTTTTAATAATGTTCTACCTGTCTTGTATCTTTTATATACAGTCATATTTGTATTTTATAAAAATCTGTATTTATACAGTATTCTACTTTCAATAAGCTCGATGTCAGATTTCATATTTTGGCAACTCGTGTGATACAAGGTACATATTCATGCTCACATATAGTCGACACAAAATCCTCAGAAGTGACATACTTTTGAAAAAATATTTTGTTTTGTCATGGTTTTTGGTTTATTTTGGAGCACAAAAACAGTAACGAGTTTCATAGCTTGTCACTGTCGTCACACAACTGAGATAATTCTTTTATTCTGTTGACACAACGTACCTCTTCCCATGTAACATACACTCCTGGAAATGGAAAAAAGACCACATTGACACCGGTGTGTCAGACCCACCATACTTGCTCCGGACACTGCGAGAGGGCTGTACAAGCAATGATCACACGCACGGCACAGCGGACACACCAGGAACGTGTTGGCCGTCGAATGGCGCTAGCTGCGCAGCATTTGTGCACCGCCGCCGTCAGTGTCAGCCAGTTTGCCGTGGCATACGGAGCTCCATCGCAGTCTTTAACACTGGTAGCATGCCACGACAGCGTGGACGTGAACCGTATGTGCAGTTGACGGACTTTGAGCGAGGGCGTATAGTGGGCATGCGGGAGGCCGGGTGGACGTACCGCCGAATTGCTCAACACGTGGGGCGTGAGGTCTCCACAGTACATCGATGTTGTCGCCAGTGGTCGGCGGAAGGTGCACGTGCCCGTCGACCTGGGACCGGACCGCAGCGACGCACGGATGCACGCCAAGACCGTAGGATCGTACGCAGTGCCGTAGGGGACCGCACCGCCACTTCCCAGCAAATTAGGGACACTGTTGCTCCTGGGGTATCGGCGAGGACCATTCGCAACCGTCTCCATGAAGCTGGGCTACGGTTCGCACACCGTTAGGCCGTCTTCCGCTCACGCCCCAACATCGTGCAGCCCGCTCCAGTGGTGTCGCGACAGGCGTGAATGGAGGGACGAATGGAGACGTGTCGTCTTCAGCGATGAGAGTCGCTTCTGCCTTGGTGCCAATGATGGTCGTATGCGTGTTTGGCGCCGTGCAGGTGAGCGCCACAATCAGGACTGCATACGACCGACGCACACAGGGCCAACACCCGGCATCATGGTGTGGGGAGCGATCTCCTACACTGGCCGTACACCACTGGTGATCGTCGAGGGGACACTGAATAGTGCACGGTACATCCAAACCGTCATCGAACCCATCGTTCTACCATTCCTAGACCGGCAAGGGAACTTGCTGTTCCAACAGGACAATGCACGTCCGCACGTATCCCGTGCCACCCAACGTGCTCTAGAAGGTGTAAGTCAACTACCCTGGCCAGCAAGATCTCCGGATCTGTCCCCCATTGAGCATGTGTGGGACTGGATGAAGCGTCGTCTCACGCGGTCTGCACGTCCAGCACGAACGCTGGTCCAACTGAGGCGCCAGGTGGAAATGGCATGGCAAGCCGTTCCACAGGACTACATCCAGCATCTCTACGATCGTCTCCATGGGAGAATAGCAGCCTGCATTGCTGCGAAAGGTGGATATACACTGTGCTAGTGCCGACATTGTGCATGCTCTGTTGCCTGTGTCTATGTGCCTGTGGTTCTGTCAGTGTGATCATGTGATGTATCTGACCCCAGGAATGTGTCAATAAAGTTTCCCCTTCCTGGGACAATGAATTCACGGTGTTCTTATTTCAATTTCCAGGAGTGTATATTTCGTATGTTGTGGATTATTCACAATATCGTATCTTGTCACTGTTGCTGCACAGTTAAAATTACTCTGTTTTATTGACACAATGTACCTTCGTACATTTAAAACACAATACTGTCTGTTGTAGATGATTCACAAATGTCATATCTTCCCACAATTGCCGCATAGTAAGAATCATTTGTTTTTTGGTTGGTACAAGTTATCTTCACACATGAAAGACATGTTATTGTCTGTTTTAGGTTATTCGTAAATTTCATTTCTGGTCACTGTTGCCACACAGTCAAAATTATTCTTTTCTGCTCATACAGTATACTGTCATAAATGTAACAGGGTTCTGTTGGATAACAATTTATTCAAGTTTCCATCCTTGGTGCACAACATACCTTGGCTCACATTGACTCACATCATGTTCAAACTTACCTGTTCACATGAGTTTTTTTTTCTACACGTCACATTTCATTTAATAGACAGGAGTTTTATCATATATATTTTACATACATAAGTGTCGATGCGATCGCAACAGTTAAATATATTCTTGTGGTAAATGTTGATTCTGAAGGCCTTTGGTGAGATTAAACTTTGCCCATATTTTGTTTTATGTGGAGCGAAACCATATATTGATAATTTACAGTGGCTGCACTGCATTACACGACTGTATTTCAAATTTTTTGCTCTGGCCTCGGTAAAATGGTGTGAATGTTGTTGTGCTGGGCACGCTACTTATTGGTTGAGTCTGGGGTGGAGACCAAATAGTGAGGTCATCGATCCCGTGGGATAAAGGGAAGGTGGGGCAAGGAAGTCGACCATGTTCTTTCAAAGGAACCATCCTAGCATTTGCCTGAAGCGATTTAGAGAAATCAAGGAAAACCTAAATCAGAATGCCGGACGCGGGTTTGAACCTTCGTCCTCCCGAAGCCGAGTCCAGGGTGCTAACTACTGCATCACCTCGCTCGGTGCACGCTATTTATTATGAATTTTAAATTTTCTCGGTGAATTGTAATTTCCATTAAGTTTCGGGCTTGCAGCCGGTCGTCGTTAAATTCATTGCAGGTTATTTGAACTGGACACCTGCCAGTCATCTTGAGGTGAGCCATCGAAGACTTTCTCTGTTCCGCCGTATACTGCATACGTCGAACGCTCGCAGCACGCTATGTAGGATGGAACCTGACAAGTCTACGACAGTCTTCGGTATCTCACCCGACCCTATTTATTAATTTTTCAATCTATGTCTGAGACTTCTATGGAGACCAGGAGGACCTATTTTAACTGATAGAAACAGCAAGTCTGGCCTTAAGCCTCCGGTACAACCATAAGGTTATTGTGTGGATCACTGAGTTGACATTTCTGTACAATCATGCGTACAATGGTAGGTGCAGTGCGGAAACTGGTAGCCACTTGCTCACCACGGGGGGTCTAGCAGAAGGCCCATTGTGACGGGGAGTTATTCAGTCTTCGAGGAAAGTATTGACGTTAATACATTACGTTTCATGATTTCCAATGTTTTCCAATAATTTTCTAGTCTTGACGAACGAAAGGCAGGTGATCAGGAAAGTATTCTTTGTGAGGTGAAAAAACTTCTTCACAATTTATAGGTGTTTGGGGGCCGGCTATCACATGACCTTTTCTTTGTGAGAAGTTTGTCTATTGATCTGTAAAGCATTTCTTCTCAGAATCTCGAATACCCCATCCTGCTGCGTGGCGGACACTGTGTTGTCAACACAGCCAGTGTATTTGTTAGAGCGGTTTAGTTTCGCATGCCAACCAATATCACACACTCGCAAAAATTAAGCACCATCATTGGAAATCAGACGTTGTGGACAGAAGACGTAAGAAGGGTGCCTGCAATTTTCAGTTTAAAGCCAATCAATTTTGCCCATCGCATAGAGGGAGGTTGTGCATCGAAACATGTTTATGCGAAGGGCGTGGAGAGAGTCTGCAGCGTGTCATTTAGTAGAGTGTAGTTCTTTAATTGGAGCATATTTTGTGGAAGTAGTTTATTCGAGCCACTTTTGGAACTAGTTCATTTGGAGATGCTGATCAGGAGAGCTAGTCTGAGGACCCCGTAGACAGAGGATCGAAATGGCAGCGGTCGCCAAGGGTGCTGTGATAGCGGCGGAGTCCAACTTTCGATTCCGTCAAGGGGCGCACTACTCACTGGCAGGTTAGGAATATTCAACGTGTTGTAACACTCTATGCAGCACCTTCTTTCTACCTGCAACAGCATCTGTTTTGTTAATGCATGTACCTTACTGTTACAGATAGCGTTCATGTTGATGCTAAAAAAAAGAAAAAAAGGGAAGGCGTCATGAAGAGAGTTCCACCCTTTCATGTCAACCTGATGAACCTCATTAGCGCTTACACTTTGATATATAGGTATGTCAACGCTATACACTATGTGATCTAAAGTGTCCGGACACATCCAAAAACATACTTTTTCATATCAGGTGCATTGTGCTGCCACCTACTACTAGGTACTCCATATCAGGGACCTCAGTAGTTATTAGAGATCGTGAAAGAGCAGAGTGGGGGGCTCCGCGGAACTCACGGACTTCGAACGTGGTCAGGTGATTGTGTGGCTTGTGTCATACGTCTGCACTCGAACTTTCTACACTCATAAACATTCATAGGTCCATTGTTTCCTAAGTGATAGTGAAGTGGAAACGTGGAGGAACACTTACAGCACGAAAGCGTACAGGCCGACCTCGTGTGTTGACTGACAGAGACCGCCGACAGTTGAAGAGGGTCGTAATGTGTAATAGGCAGACATCTGCCCAGACCATCACACAGGAATTCCAAACTGCATCAGGATCCACAGCAAGTACCATGACAGTCAAACGGGAGGTGAGAAAACTAAGATTTCGTCGTCGAGGTGCTGCTCGTAAGCCACACATCACGCCGGTAAATGCAAAAGGTTGTCTGGCTTGGTGTAAGGAGCGTAAACATTGGACGACTGAACAGTGGTAAAACGTTGTGTGGAGTAACGAATCCCGTTACACAATGTGGCAGGGTGTGGGTATGGCGAATACCCGGTGAACGTCATCTGCCAGCGTGTGTAGTTTCAACACTGAAATTCGGACACGGTGGCGTTACGATGTGGTCGTGCTTTTCATGGAGGGGTCTTGAACACCTTGTTGTGTCGCGTGGCAGTATTGCAGCACAAGCTTCCATTGATGTTTTAAGCATCCTCTTGCTTCCCACTGTTGAAGAGCAATTCGGGGATAGCGATTGCATCTTTCAACACGTTCGAGCACCTGTTCATAATGCACAGCCTGTGGTTGAGTGGTTACACGACAATAACGTCCCTGTAATGGACTGGCCTGCACAGAGTCCTGACCTGAATCCTTTGGGATGTTTTGGAACGCCGACTTTGTGCTAGGCCTCACCGACCGACATCGATACCTCTCCTCAGTGCAGCACTCCGTGAAAAATGGGCTGCCATTCCCCAAGAAACCTACCAACACCTGACTGAACGTATGCCTGCGAGAGTGGAAGCTGTCATCAAGGCTAGAGGTGGGAAACACTATATTGAATTCCAGAATTACCGAAGGAGGGCGCCACGAACTTGTAAGTCATTTGAGCCAGGTGTCCAAATAATTTTGATCACATAGTGTATTTCCTTTTTCTGATTAAATGTCAAATTATTGTAAGATTTTTTCAATAAATAATTTTTTACGAATTATCTTCCTCTTGTATAAAGTTGTGTATCTAATCACTTAACAAATTTTAATCTTTTTTCTGTGGAATATTAGACTTTTCTTTTGTCAAAGTGTGCACACTTCGGAATTCAGTACTAAGACCATACATCTAATTAATTCGCATCTATATTGTTCGTTTCATAGAGATTAATGGTGAATCTTTTTCGACGATCATTTTCGAGGCAAAAATTAATCACAAGTAATTCCCATATTACCGTAGCACCAGCCATTCTTGGCAGAGATGGCCTGAACTAGAAATGAAATGATACTGTTAAGTAGATCCACACAAACCGCCAGTGACTGAAAGGGTCGTCAACAGAATAAGGAAAACATTTAGAAAAGTACATATAGGCACCAGCCCCTTTAATAAGTGCGTGTTGAGTTCAATCAGCTGACAGAGTGAATTAATTAGGAAAAGGATACTCAAACTCAGAACACACGACTGCGAGGTCCCCTCATCATGGAGCACGTAAATACGACTGGTGCTTTCCATAGTTTTAAGACTCTGGTGCAGAGAACGTCTGCATTGCTAGCCACAGCGTCTATGATCAGCTGTAGTACAGAGTCTTTCCTCTCTGTAGCTCTATGGTGAAGGAATCTTGCCCTCTGATGGTCCAAGACGCGGCAGTTCCCCCTCTGGAAGTATAGGATCAAGTGTTTATCTGCTCACCTACTCCAAATCTTGTTGGTTCTGCCAGCATCGGATTCTCGTTCGCCAGTCATTGAACGCCTTCCGACGGTCTAACCAATTAAAAATTTATAAAAATAGCAACAAACTCTCACCTCCTGAAGAATCTGCAGTGATCAGTTAGCAATACACATTTCTCTCTCAGAATGGGTCAGATCGCAGAAATTCTCCTCTACTATGACAGTCTCTTCACGTTGCACCTAATGACAGCGGTTGCATGTACACACTTATGAGTCCTCATGCCCAATACGAAAAACCTTTTATGAACGAACCCGGTTATCCATTACAAAATTTAAACATCGATTGCTGCTGGCCTCCTTCGAATCCAACGGATTATTCTCGCTCTGAGTGATCCGTGTTTACCAATCCACTTGTGATGTCTTTTAGTAAGTAACATTTACGCTGCTCCACGTTTGAAGTTCATAGATTGCTGAATGCCACCTCCAGTTCCCTACAAGGCTCTCATTGGAACGTAGGATACCGTCTCTGTCAGCACCCGTTCGTTCACTGTGTACCTGGCTTGCGACTCTTCCTGTCAGTGAGGAATACTTTTACGACCCGCTTGCAGTTGTACTTCTGAGATCCTCACCCTTCAACAGTCAGCCAGTGGACCTATTATAAAGGTAAACCTAACACATATCTTTCCCCATATGAAAATGAAATTGAGAAGTAATTGTTAGATTCGTAGTCATAGATATTTGTGAAATTTACTTCTGCACATTCATGCGTCACTAGTAATTTGAATTGATTATGTAATCTAATCTGAGTAATGGGTTATTAAATAATTTAGAGAGCAGTATTTGGAAAAACTGTCAGGTAGAAACAGGTATTATGAGACTGCACGGTTTCTCCCACTTATTCATAATATGTGGGATATGATATAGTTTATCAAGTATAGTCATCCCAAGATATTGTGTAGCTTTCGTAACTGGAAATTTATGTTGTAACCATTGTATTGTTTGGGTAAGTTGTATCCTGTGCCTAGTAATGATCGCTAAAACGCTAAAAGCGTATGCTCTGTTGTAATACGAATGAATTACAGCTCACCAGGATACCCTTACGTCTAATGTGTAATACACTCCTGGAAATGGAAAAAAGAACACATTGACACCGGTGTGTCAGACCCACCATACTTGCTCCGGACACCGCGAGAGGGCTGTACAAGCAATGATCACACGCACGGCACAGCGGACACACCAGGAACCGCGGTGTTGGCCGTCGAATGGCGCTAGCTGCGCAGCATTTGTGCACCGCCGCCGTCGGTGTCAGCCAGTTTGCCGTGGTATACGAAGCTCCATCGCAGTCTTTAACACTGGTAGCATGCCGCGACAGCGTGGACGTGAACCGTATGTGCAGTTGACGGACTTTGAGCGAGGGCGTATAGTGGGCATGCGGGAGGACGGGTGGACGTACCGCCGAATTGCTCAACACGTGGGGCGTGAGGTCTCCACAGTACATCGATGTTGTCGCCAGTGGTCGGCGGAAGGTGCACGTGCCCGTCGACCTGGGACCGGACCGCAGCGACGCACGGATGTACGCCAAGACCGTAGGATCGTACGCAGTGCCGTAGGGGACCGCACCGCCACTTCCCAGAAAATTAGGGACACTGTTGCTCCTGGGGTATCGGCGAGGACCATTCGCAACCGTCTCCATGAAGCTGGGCTACGGTCCCGCACGCCGTTAGGCCATCTTCCGCTCACTCCCCAACATCGTGCAGCCCGCCTCCAGTGGTGTCGCGACATGCGTGAATGGAGGGACGAATGGAGACGTGTCGTCTTCAGCGATGAGAGTCGCTTCTGCCTTGGTGCCAATGATGGTCGTATGCGTGTTTGGCGCCGTGCAGGTGAGCGCCACAATCAGGACTGCATACGACCGAGGCACACAGGGCCAACACCCGGCATCATGGTGTGGGGAGCGATCTCCTACACTGGCCGTACACCACTGGTGATCGTCGAGGGGACACTGAATAGTGCACGGTACATCCAAACCGTCATCGAACCCATCGTTCTACCATTCCTAGACCGGCAAGGGAACTTGCTGTTCCAACAGGACAATGCACGTCCGCATGTATCCCGTGCCACCCAACGTGCTCTAGAAGGTGTAAGTCAACTACCCTGGCCAGCAAGGTCTCCGGATCTGTCCCCCATTGAGCATGTTTGGGACTGGATGAAGCGTCGTCTCACGCGGTCTGCACGTCCGGCACGAACGCTGGTCCAACTGAGGCGCCAGGTGGAAATGGCATGGCAAGCCGTTCCACAGGACTACATCCAGCATCTCTACGATCGTCTCCATGGGAGAATAGCAGCCTGCATTGCTGCGAAAGGTGGATATACACTGTACTAGTGCCGATATTGTGCATGCTCTGTTGCCTGTGTCTATGTGCCTGTGGTTCTGTCAGTGTGATCATGTGATGTATCTGACCCCAGGAATGTGTCAATAAAGTTTCCCCTTCGTGGGACAATGAATTCACGGTGTTCTTATTTCAATTTCCAGGAGTGTAGTATCGGTGACACGAAACTGCCCGAGACGTCATCCATTAGTAAGATATTGCACACTTTTTACCCCCATATGGTACGTGTATACGTGAAGTCCAGTGTCCTTTTCAAGTAGTATTTAAAGGTTACTGCAAAAGTATATAAACAATGCAGTGAGAGTAGACCCAAAGAGAACCCAGTTATTAAACTATTCAATAAAACACATAATCAAATGAGTCGTGTATCGAAAATAATTCAGATATGTCTCTCTATAAGCAGGAAAATATTATTTTTAACGAGGATGGAAGTTCACAATTTCTTAAATTTTCCACATTTAGATGTAGACGACGAGATGGTGATGTTAAGATTTTCTTAATTGTTTTTGATTTGGTTTCCTATAGCTCAGTGAGGGAAAAAGTAAAGAGCCGACAAAATATTTAAGCCTCTAGCAAAATTGGAACCTAGAGGTAATGCAGCGATCCCTGCACAAAGCATCCACATTAACACTATTTATAAATCTTAGTTGGTCATAATCAAGGTGGCATGCACTATGTCCCATTATTCTGCAGACAGCTACAGCTCTCAGTGTATCTCCTGAAGACATTTTTCAGTGCTTCCTATATTTTTAATCGAATCTTAGTAGATGATAATCAAACTGTCACCCACCATGTCGAAAATAAAATTCGGCAGCCCACTGATTAAAGCAACAAATTCGAGTCGTGGGGATCAGCTATTACACGTAGAGAATATTCCCCTCGAAGACACCTCGAGTACAGCCGATCCTCTCATCATGTACCGCTGAGCGTAATACGTAATAAACGAAAACGCTCTTCGGCCAGTGTAGTGCATTTATATTCATTCTCACGTACGGGATATCGTCAGGGTAAAGCAAGGGCGTCATGGAAATCACGTTAAGGGCAGTGCGTCAGATGAAGGACAATAGGCGGCAGAGCAGTTACCACACTTCCTTTGCCACTCCGCAGACCAGTCGGTGGGTGTCCGTATCATCCACGTCACTGGCCTGGCACATCTACGTTGCCGCCAAATGGATGTTGTGCATAAGTGACTGCATCGGATGTTTACCATTTACATAAAAGTGTATGTAGTACACGGTAACGCGCTTCAGTCAGTGTACTGCACTTCTATTCGTTCTCGGATACGGAATGTCGTCAAAGTTAAGTAAAGGCGAGAAATCGAACAAGTGGCTGTGCGCTGGATGAAGGCCAATAGGATGCGGAGTGGTTGCCACACATCCTTCGCGGCCTCGCAAACTAGTCGGTGGTCTCTGTACCATGTACGTGGCAGGTCTGGCACAACGGCATTACTGCGAATTGGATGTTGTGCAGACATAACTGCATAACGTAGTTACCATTCGCATAATAGCACCATGTAGTTTACGCTACCACGGACAATTTGGGGGAAAAGGGGGGGGGGGGGCGAAAGTTTGTGAGCATTGCAGTCAACAGTAGGATACTTGCTTTCTACCACATTCCGTCAGTGACGCAACTTCAGGGTGCCGCCTATCTTACGGACTGCAGGCAGATCATCAACGCACATTATTCTTTTCAGATAACTGTATTCTAGCACAAAAGTACGGCAGTGGGACAGTATTTTTGTAATGCAATGAACATGTGTCGCCGTGTCCAAGTTAGGTGTCGGTATCTCCGTGAGGAGCAATGTGTGGTAGCGTTTCCATTGCTACTAAGTCAGCAACACCAATTGTATCAGTGCCTTCACGCACAGGTTTGTGATTCGCAAGCCGTCATCCATCACCAGGACAGTGAGAGTTAGGTATCTTAAATTGAAGAGACGCCCTTGGTTAACGTAACTTCCAAAAGCTGCCGGTAGCCTGCTCGCTGTCACACGTTGCATTGGAAAGACTCTTACAAAATATGTAATATTCGACAGCAAGTACGCATTAACTAAGTCGATCCTTCTGATTCGTCTAGGAATCGCAAATAGTGAAGGCGAATACAAGTGTGGATGTTGTTTAAGAGAAATTTGTACTTGAAAGCGATTATGTGGTTAGTGTACACCACGCCAAACATTTCACCTGAGTGACCACCCTAAGGCTTCCATTCGATTGTTCAGGTAACCCACAACCAGTGTTCATGATTCCTACCTTACTTCTTTCATAAGAGCTGGTGAACATCAAGGAGTAATGCGATTAGTGGTGATTGGCAAACAACGCCAGCATTTTTTTCGAAGCAGACGTTCCTCCAAATGGTTAAAAAGATTTTTTTCAATTCCTCACTGAGTGTCATCAGTGACTCATTCGGATGTGTATCATATTTTAACACAAATCTAAAGCTAATTGCTTCCTGATATAGATACGTATCTCAATCTCTAGACAGTAAACTTCATGCGCAAGCTGTAGGCGAGGTGGGTGCTATAGGGACTGCTAGCTACTGAACGCAGTTGAGCTCTAACAAGTGATTTTCCTGGTGGAAGAAAAATTTATTCTCACTGTCTTCCTGGTGTTATTATTATGCAGAAAAAGTGTGTGCTATGACAGCTACCATACTCAGAGCAACGCCTGATGCTTACATATTATGTTGCTTGCCTCCTCCTCCATTACACCCATACTCAATGTGTATATCCATCTAATCATACATACACAGTGACATGTTATCAATCATTTATGTGTGTGATGTCTAACAAATGTGGGTCAGCAGTGGTCGTATGTGCCCAGCATGTGTGAGGGCTTTCCTCAGACAGCTGCTATGGCGTGCTGTGAGTGGGAGAGCATGACAAATATTTTTTTCTGTTTGATTGGTGGATGTGCTGCCTTACACCACCACGTAATACATGGCACTGAAAATGGAACACTAAATACGTACACTTCACTATAATACCACATTATAAGAATACCGGCGGAACTGGATAATATAAAATGGCGTCCAAAATTAAAGCAACAAACGGAAATTTTGCAAGGTTACGTTTATTTAGCCATACAACATAATAAACAGGTGATAGTAAAGCATAAAAAATGTAAAGAATACAGAACGTAAAAACCTGCGACATGTATAACGATAGACAATCATGTTCTTCATTTTTTCCATCTTTTCGGATTTGCACACACAATCTGACAACTGGTTAATGTGCTCAGTATGGCATGTGAGAACTTCTGGCAGCAACACATGCCTCATAATCACAGGGCATGTTGTAAATGATGTCATATGTCACATGTTGAGGTAACAACACCCGTTCCTCCTGCAGAGCTGCTTACGAGTATTGGAGAGTGGTTGTTGGATGCTGACATCTCCATAGTGCACCCTAGACATACTCTATGGCATTCAAATCGGGAGAGCGAGCAGGCCACCCTGTGTGTGCCGCATCTTCCTTTTCCAAGGAAACATCAACTACCTCTGTTCTATGAGGTCGAGCATTATCGTCCATCAGTAAGAAATCTGGGCCACAACTCCTCGCAACAGTCACACATGAGGTCCCAAGATCAAATCGCAATATCTGACAGCAGTTAAATCTTACTGATTCACCCATACAATTTCATGAAGAGGTGTTCGACAGCTCAACATTTTCTCTGCACACACCGTAAGGGATTATTCGCGATATCTCTCTGTTTCCACAATGTTCGGTTCCTAAAATCCTGTTCCACGTTCACTCCAAGTGCGAATCCATCGATGATCGCTCTCCAGACAAAATTGGGACTCATCTGTGAAAAGAACATCGGCCCACTTTTCGATGTTACAGGAGACATGTTGACGCCTCTGCTCTAGACGTTCTCTTCTGTGAAGACGCGTCAGAGGGACACATACAGCAAATATATGACAATAAAGGTCACTCTGCCGAAGCCTTTGGAAGTTGTGAGGTGAGATGACTGTTGCCGGGCAGAACTAAGGCGGTACTTTTGTGCCCTTACAGCCAAATAACAGTCCTCTCTCTCTGACGTCGAACATGGTCGGCCCTGCCTTGGTCTTTGGGATACAGTTTTGGTCTCTACAAACTGTTGCCACATCTGAGAAGCAACAGAACAATTCACATTAAGTCATCGAGCAACATCAGCTTTCGACCATCCTGCTTGTATTCTTCCTATGGCCCTCCACTGCAGAGAGACTGGCAGGTGTCTTCTCTATGCCATGCTGTACCGTCAGTGACTGTGTACGCTGTGACTTCGGATGTGGGACTACCTGACAAACACTACGCCGTTTGAGAGGTGCCGTGACCCCATCGTTAGCGTGGTTTTCCGTTGACCAGAATGCCATCTTCCATGCAGAACACAATCGTATGGACATCTATTGGCATTTTGTATGACTGAATCGTGAATTAAACACAGGACGGTTTGTTGCTTTGATTTTGGTCACCAGTGTATGTTTGCGTTATGTATTTTCTTTCAGACATCTCTGAAAGTACGGACACTATCGGAATCCAAGGAACTAATGATATCAGCTGCATCAGTACTTTATGTAGAATTGTCAGTGATGACTGCAAATGTGTGCCAGACTGGAACGCGAACCGAGAATCTCCTTTTTACTAGGTACTTGCGTTAAGCACTGTACCAATTGGACATATTGTTCACTGTAATGTGGGGAGTGTCTTGGCACGCTCCTCAGCCGACTCACACTCGCACCCAGTACGACCACCCATCCACATTCCCCGTTCATGTTCCCCATGGTCATTAATTAAAAACTCTTGCTAGAGGTCAATCATAAATGTGCATTCCCATTGAAGTTGGTGGATTTATTGTCCATCATGGCGAATGAGCTACATATGAATGCATGGTGTCAATTCTTCCGGATATTTCTGTAAGTACAGACATCAAATATATAACTAAGATGATGATGTCAAAAGCTCCCTTAAGTGCAGATGCACACGAAGCTTGAATTCTTATGGGAATCAGCGAGAATTCGTGAGTAGTGAGCCTAATGGTCGGACGCACTACAATAGTAGTGCGTGATACATACTGAGAATATCAGTGTGATGGGAGGCACGCTGGGTATTCTGTTAAGTTGTTGTGACCACTATGACCTAGTGGTGTAGTGGTCAGTGCATCTGACTGGTAAGCAAGAGAGCCGTGTTCGAATCACAGTGTATCACAAATTTTCTACTTGTTCCATTAATATACTGACAGCTAATGTATTTCAATCCTTTTTTCTAGATTCATAATCACTGCAGGATCAAATAATTTGGACCGGACCCGGAGTGTATGACAGGGCTCATACTCTCTGGATCACGCCTTCTTTCTTGGTATACAATTTTAAGAAAACGTGTCACAATTCATCCATTGACCTTCGTCGGTGCTGTGTCTGGGAATCCTGCCTACTCAGTTCGCATGGAAAACAAACAAACGACTCTCATTAATGAGTTTTATTACAATTAATCAAATAACATATTTAACTTCGGCAATTACAAGATGTCGCGCAAGCAAAAGGCGACATACGAAACAACGAGTCTTTGCAGCAACTGCTGATAGCTAACTGACGAAAGTCTTTCGTCAGCTGCTACCTAAGTGTCTAACGTTGACGGTGCTATCTAAGTCGATACACTTGAAGCTGTTATCGAACTGGACTCCACCAGTCAGGCGCGGCGCTTATGTCCTCTTCACTTGGGGGCCGCTTCTCTCGCGTTGTCGTCCTGGAAGGAAGGTTGGTTAGGGTGCGATTGGCTGACTTCTTCACACAGCCTCCTCTTCCCTGTCGTTCCGGACTTCCGTGCAGCGCAAACTTTATGCCGTAACATTCGGCATGCTGCTATTTTCCAAACGTGGGATTTGTGGAGGAATTTGGCAGTGTGAGCTCTGTTACGCAAAGGTAAATAACTTGCTAAAGAGTAGTGCAGTACAAGCCATCTAACAGTTTAAGTTTCTTTCTTAATTTGGATGAAAGCAATATCTACAGGCACAACATACAACAGTTGGCTCTGATGCATGTTCAGAGAGAGAATCGCAAGAATGAAGGGAAAGATCCACGATGTGACTGCTGATTCTGGTGAAGGGTGTACCTATGATCAAGAATTGGAATATCCTACCCATCTGGGTGACGGGCATGGTGACTTGCCACTGGGTACAGGCCTAGGCTGAGCCCTTAAGAAAATTGTTGCAGTATGGAGTAACGTGCAGTATAGTGGTGAAAGTGGTGAAATCAAGTTGCACTCTGTGCCCTAATGGAATCGTAATACCTAGACACATATCGGTTTGAGAAAAAATGTTATAGTTGAATCATATTTTCCATGGCTGGGGTGAGGGCAATGGACATAGCACACACCCTTGAAACATTCTGACTCGTCCACATCAGCAGATCCTCAAGACCAATGTACACACTGTGGCTGCTTATATAACCATTTGTTGCTGTGCAGATAGGAGACATCAGGTACGACCCACACAGTCACCTCCACCTCCTGATTTAACTCCAGATGCTCTGAATGGAATGCAGATGGTAGTGCAGAGCTAAGTCATTTTCCATCCACCAGGGGTTGATGATGGATGCCGGTGTCTGCTCACAACTGCAAGTTGAGGCGCAGACATTTGCATGCCTGCTGGATGCAGTGACAGAATGATGTTGCGCCAAACAGCACAATTTCGGTTCTCAGCAAGCCGAAGTCGAAGGCCCCAGGCCTTCCAGTCAGCAGTTGAGATATTGGCAGTCCACAGCGACCAGGTTTATCAGGTTACGTGGAAAACAATCTCATAGGTATAGGTCATTAAGCAAATGGTAGGCAGTATGCCACAGGCTGTGCATCGCACCTGGCGCACTCTAACTGGATAACTTACGGCCTTGGAAGCCTGTGTCCATGTGAGTGAATGACGTTATTTCTTACCAAAGTCGAGCGCATCTGTTCTCATTTCCTGGGCACATCAGTGAATTTTGCCACATCCAAAGTCACTACATAGCTTTCAGTGCTCCATATTGGTGCTTTTCGGCCATGTTAGCAGCTGGATAGTTGTTCTTGTGGAACTGCTACACATCCTTGCAGCAATTTGCTGTGCTGCCAGAATGATGTTACGATCCCTTCTCAGTGATATCATGTTACTGAATTAACGATTCAGCCTTTTTCCTTAAGCGATTTGGATAAATCGCTTCTGGCTTCTGGGGTGAGCCATATAATTTATAGTATTGGCTCTTTGCTTGTTGATCATTATGATTGCCGCATGACACGATGGCCTGGTCTGAGATGGCTTAGCGCTGGTAGGAGTAAACTTTAAGAAAATTTTTGGTTTTCCTATGGTATCTTCCTGCAGAGCGACATATACCTCTTAGTTTGTTTCTGGAACAGTCGTATGCCATTTATGTGGTATATGAAAATATTTTAGCGTAAAATTCCTTTTGCTCAAATGTCTATAAAGGCTTATTCACCAATTCCGTGCTTTGTTTCATAATCAGTGTTTTCTCTCTTGGGTTCCTATGCTCTAATAGACATCTTACAGTAGTACAATTTGTTACATTTCTGTTTTCGTTATTAATACTACGTAGTCGGTCAATAGATATTTGTTGTATCGATGAATCGTGGGAAAGAGTGATTTTATGCGTGAAGCAAAAGTAGAGTATGAGAACTGTTAATCCACTCATAACAGCACTGGTAGTGGAAATGGTCATGATCATTATGTTATACCGTTATCTACCTTAATAGCGCTAAGCTTCCTGCCACAGTTGTTCCGCAGAAATTTGACCTCTTTCGTGACCAAAGACTGTAATAGGTGGAAGTTTATGGTGTCGTTGAAACACATTCGGTTTTGGGTTGTAAATACTTATAACGGTTTTTCTTTGCGTCTTACTGGTGAGGGTAGCTGGCAGATGAAATTCTTTTACTACTGTGTCACAAGTAGTACCACTTTTCAACTTATTACTGTTTCATATTTCTACTTTCATCATGCCTGACGGATTTCCATTTTTGTAACAGTTCACAAAATAAACTTCCAGAGAAAAAACTGAATAAATCTCATGTGGTCCCACTTTGTGGAAGTATGGTCATGGGGCCAACTCTTCTCTTCGGCACTCTACCACTTCTGCTTTCCATTAGACCAGCTGTACCTTATCTGCTTGTGTGTCAATCTGTACCACTCTGGCTGAAGAAATTGTGATGCTTTCCCTTAGAAGTTCCTGTAAGTCTGCTAGTGAACTGAGGACGTGCACCTCCCTTTGCTCTGGGATTAATAGTACATCCTCGGTTTGTACCTGTAATTACTTGCCAGTAGCTCCCCACTTTTTCCGATGTAGGTCAACGGTAAAACACTGGTATCATGCTTTCGTTCCCACGACCAGAACTGAATGGATATTTGCAGTTCCGCTCAATCTGAAGTTACTTTAACGCTTGATAAGTGACAGAATAGTGCAATGTTCTTCTCAGTTAAGTTCGTTATATGTTGCAGTTTTACAGGAAGTTCTTTTGCGGTTGGTGTAATCCTACTAGGAACTGTTTTAGCGGAAACAGTGTTGGATTCAGTCATATGTGTATTGCATCTACATCTACATCTACATCTACATCTACATCTACATTTATACTCCGCAAGCCACCCAACTATGTATGGCGGAGGGCACTTTACGTGCCACTGTCATTACCTCCCTTTCCTGTTCCAGTCGCGTATGGTTCGCGGGAAGAACGACTGTCTGAAAGCCTCTGTGCGCGCTCTAATCTCTCTAATTTTACATTCGTGATCTCCTCGGGAGGTATAAGTAGGGGGAAGCAATATATTCGATACCTCATCCAGAAACGCACCCTCTCGAAACCTGGTGAGCAAGCTACACCGCGATGCAGAGCGCCTCTCTTGCAGAGTCTGCCACTTGAGTTTGTTAAACATCTCCGTAACGCTATCACGGTTACCAAATAACCCTGTGACGAAAAGCGCCGCTCTTCTTTGGATCTTCTCTATCTCCTCCGTCAACCCGATCTGGTACGGATCCCACACTGATGAGCAATACTCAAGTATAGGTCGAACGAGTGTTTTGTAAGCCACCTCCTTTGTTGATGGACAACATTTTCTAAGGACTCTCCCAATGAATCTCAACCTGGTACCCGCCTTACCAACAATTAATTTTATATGATCATTCCACTTCAAATCGTTCCGCACGCATACTCCCAGATATTTTACAGAAGTAACTGCTACCAGTGTTTGTTCCGCTATCATATAATCATACTATAAAGGATCCTTCTTTCTATGTATTCTCAATACATTACATTTGTCTATGTTAAGGGTCAGTTGCCACTCCCTGCACCAAGTGCCTATCCGCTGCAGATCTTCCTGCATTTCGCTACAATTTTCTAATGCTGCCACTTCTCTGTATACTACAGCATCATCCGCGAAAAGCCGCATGGAACTTCCGACACTATCTACTAGGTCATTTATATATATTGTGAAAAGCAATGGTCCCATAACACTCCCCTGTGGCACGCCAGAGGTTACTTTAACGTCTGTAGACGTCTCTCCGTTGATAACAACATGCTGTGTTCTGTTTGCTAAAAACTCTTCAATCCAGCCACACAGCTGGTCTGATATTCCGTAGGCTCTTACTTTGTTTATCAGGCGACAGTGCGGAACTGTATCGAACGCCTTCCGGAAGTCAAGGAAAATAGCATCTACCTGGGAGCCTGTATCTAATATTTTCTGGATCTCATGAACAAATAAAGCGAGTTGCGTCTCACACGATCGCTGTTTCCGGAATCCATGTTGATTCCTACATAGTAGATTCTGAGTTTCCAAAAACGACATGATACTCGAGCAAAAAACATGTTCTAAAATTCTACAACAGATCGACGTCAGAGATATAGATCTATAGTTTTGCGCATCTGCTCGATGACCCTTCTTGAAGACTGGGATTACCTGTGCTCTTTCCCAATCATTTGGAACCTTCCGTTCCTCTAGAGACTTGCGGTACACGGCTGTTAGAAGGGGGGCAAGTTCTTTCGCGTACTCTGTGTAGAATCGAATTGGTATCCCGTCGGGTCCAGTGGACTTTCCTCTGTTAGGTGATTCCAGTTGCTTTTCTAAAGTTTTTCTCGTAGTGTTGTCGCTTCTAGTCTAGCGGCATTCAAGCTATGAGTCAATGTTCACAACAGCTTAGCTAAAGCCATACTCCACCAAATGCATTTCACCTTATCTGAATTCTTTTTATTACTTACAGTTGGATGACAAAGTCTGTGGAATACCTCCTAACATCCTGTTGGAGCTGTTTCTCCCCGGCGTAGTGCAGCAACTCGACGTGGCATGAACTCAACAACTCTTTGAAAGTCCCATGCAGGAATATTTAGCTATGATTCCTCTATTTATGTCTTGATAGCTGGGTAGTACGTTACTCAAACGTGATATTAGGGCTTTCGGCACTGTGTGCAGTACAGAGTACTGTTCTCAGCACTTAACCTTCTGCATCCAACAATCTTACTTTTCTTCGTGTTATTGTTTGTAGCTCTATTCCCATTAACTAATTCAGCTGTACTCTCCATTTCTCGCACGGCGGGTAGCGTTTGACAGTAGTTTTGATACATCATGTCACTCTCCCCTTTCTGTACATTTTCATTTAGTTTCGTGCGCACTTAATTTCGTAATTTCCATATGTTGAAGGATAATTTCATTGTCCAAACCTGGCTAGTTAGTAACACATCCGGCTTTCTGGAGAACAATATTCGTGAATGTAGAGGCCGATTCGGAGCTCTATTCATTACCCCTCCATTGACGAAGAGAAGTATTATCAAAAATATGGTAACCTTCATGAGCATCCACATTAGCGCACCACCTAAGACCAAGAGACCGTGTATCAGTTACCTCCGTCGTCTGACCAAGTGATTACGCGTAAATATAAAAAGAAAGTAAACCCTATCCTTCCTGTTGAACAATATAATCCGGTATACACTTCTGACGCCTCTCGTACATTTGACATCAGTAATTTCATACAACACTTAAAGATAACAATGTACAGCAACCTCTACAACAACATAAAAAATCTGATGATAGCCATTTATCTCGCGACTTGAGTTGCATAAAGCTTTCGTTCCGCAGTCTGGCCATACTAACACGAACCACATTCGTTCTTGTCCGCCAATGCAACTTCACATGTACTGCGAAGATATTTCACTGAATTGGTATTTACACGGAGGGGCCAAAAAAAAAAAAACTGTTACGCCTGCCTGATGACGTGTAGAGCGACCGCTAACACGCAGAAGTGCCGAAGCACGACGTGACATGGACTCGACTAATGTCTGAAGTAGTGCTGGGAGGAACTGACACCATGAATCCTGCTGGGCTGTCCCTAAATCATAAGAGTACGAAGGGGTGGAGGTTTCTTCTGAACATGACTTTTCAAGGCATCCCACATATGCTCAACGTCCATGTCCGGGGAGTTTGGTGGCCAGCGGAAGGGGTTAAGCTCAGAAGATTGTTCCTGAAACCACTCTGTAGCAATTCTGGACGTGTAGGGTGTCGTATTGTCCTGCTGGAATTGCGAAAGTCAGTGGGAATGCACAATGGACATGACTGGAGGCAGACGATCAGACAGGATGCTTACGTAGGTCGCACTTGTCTGAGTCGTTTCTAGACGTATCAGGGGTCCCATAACACTCCAACTGCATGCACCCCGCACCATTAGGGAGCCTCCACCAGCTTGAACAGTCCCCTGCTGACATGCAGGGTCCATGAATTAATGAGGTAGTCTCCATACCTGTACATGTCCATCCGCTCGATACAATTTGAAACGAGACTAGTCCGACCAGGCAACATGTTTCAAGTCATCTACAGTCAAATGTTGGTGTTCACGGGTCCAGGCAAGGTGTAAAACTTTGTATTATGCAGTCATAAAGAGTACACAAGTGGGCTTTCAGCACCAAAAGTCCGTATCATTTATGTTTCGATGAATGGGTAGGACACAGACACTTGTCGATGGCCCAGCACTGAAATCTTTAACAATTTGCGGAAGTGTGCACTTCTGTCACGTTGAACGATTGTTTTCACTCATCATTGGTCCTGTTCTTTCAGAATCTTTTTCCGGACCGATCGATGATGATGATGATGATGTTTGGTTTGTGGGGCGCTCAACAGCGTGGTTATCAGCGCCCGTACAAGTACCCAATCTTTGCTCAGTCCAATTGCGCCACTTCCCTGGATGATGATGAAATGATGAGGACAACACAAACACCCAGTCATCTCGAGGCAGGTGACAATCCCTGACCCCGCCGGGAATCGAACCCGGGACCCCGTGCTCGGGAAGCGAGAACGCTACCGCGAGACCACGAGCGGCGGACATAGGGACCGATCGATGTCGGAGATTTTATGTTTAACTGAATTCCTAATATTCACGGAACACTCATGAAATGATCGTGGGGGAAAATCCGACTTCATCGCTACCTCAGAGGTGCTGTGTCCCATCGCTTGTGCGCCGACTATAACACCAGGTTCAAACTCGCTTAAACCTTGATGAGCCGCCATTGTAGCAGCAGTAACCGATCTAACAACTGCGCCAGACACTTGTTGTCTTATATGAGCGTTGCCAACAGCAGCACCGTATTCTGTCTGTTTACATACCTCTCAATACGCATGCTTGTACCAGATCCTTTGGCGCTTCATAGTCTAAAACCTCTTGGTTTTTCCTTTAGGTAATATGGAATTGTTAACATTACCCAGCGACCAACTCTGTATTATGGTACTTTCACGACATATTGTCCTATCTGTTCTTCATGTAATAAGATTTAATGTAAACATTTCGCGAATTATTTAACTCTATCAGCTCCAAGCTTAGGTTTTATCTTGTCAGTATGAGATCTCTTCTCTGTGCCATATATCACCTTGCAAGGCGTAAGATTGGTACTGTCGAGGATGTTAAGAGTTGTATGCTGACATTATGAATGTTGTATATGCTAATTTCCTGAAGGGATTCTGCTAAATAGTCCTGAAATAACCAGGCCAATCTTTTCAAATGGTTCCTGTGCTTTAGGTGATCTTTACAATGGGACTTTCCGATGACCAAGGTAAGCCCTTTGCACACAAGGTATAGAGTTCCTAACATACTGTAAAAATTAAATATCCTTGTATTCCACCAGTATTTTTCGGCGGCTCCTCTCTCCTTAGTTTTACGACCGCTGTAACTTTCTAACATAATGGCATGCACTTTATGCAAAACTATGTCCCTGAACGTTGCCAGAGTCACCTCACATTGTCCACATTTTGCTGATCTGCAGAGTGAGCCGTCATGTGACACGATCTGTGGTTGTACTCAGAATGGCTGACAACTGCTTGTATCTTCTGCCACTGAGTCACTCTCTTCCCAGGTGTTTCCAGTACTATGAATCTTCTGCTCAATGTATCTGAATTCTTATGCTGCTTCCCTGCTTTGTGGACTACTTCTTTACCAAAATTCCATCACCTTGAGCGCCCATTTTCTCAATCTACTTGCAGGATCCTTTAATCAGAACAATGTGTTTAACTATGTGTGGACTGTTACTATTTTATATTTCTGATTGTACAAATAAGAGAGAAAGTAGGTAATTCTAGAAATGACTGTTAGAATGTCCTTTTCTGTTATACAGTAATTCCGTTCCACCTTACCAAGTTGTCTAGATGGATAAGCCACTGGATGTTCTTTACCTTCAAAATTTCGACTGAAGTTGAACCATATCACATTATGGCTAGTGTCACAAGATTGGATGAGTTTTTTTCCGGTATGTAGGAGTATCAGTACTGGATCTGATATCAATGTTCTTTTAAACGTCTCAAATTCTGGATAGCATACAGCCGTCAGCACAAATTTTACAACTTTTCTTAGTAAATGGTTTAATGATTTGGCAATTTTCATAAAATCATTTAAAATTTTTCTACAGTGATTGTCTAGGTCTAGGACTAACTTAAGTTTTTTTTTTGTTGTTTGCGATGTTGCGAAGTCATGGATTGCCAGGATGAATTGGGAATCAGTTTTCGCACTTTCCACACTAATTACACGTTCAACGTAGCTAAATTCTGAATGTGCTGAGTGTTGGACGTGCTCTTTGTAGCCGTCTTCTAAACGAATTAGGTGTTCTTCCAGATCTTTGGAATGTATAATGATGTGATTCAAATACATGATATATTTCTTGCGTTTTAATGCATGAAGTACCCTATCTAACTGTATGTGAAATGTAGCTGGCCCCTTTGTAGCTCCAAATGGCAGACTGCCGATCTGCATCTAAATGATTACTCGGCAATTCGCTGTTACGTTCCTCGCAGAAGGTTCATCGACAACATTTAAGGTGTTTAGAGAACAGCATTTTGTCTATCACCTGTATAAATAACCCTTTATTCCCTACCGGTTTCAGTCACTCAGACCATCATCACTGGAAAACTGTTAAAGGAAGAATGAGAAACGCACCGTAGGAATTATGTCCAGCAAGTAAAGTTAACACAAATCTTAAAGAGAAATTTAAAAAGTAATTGCTGTCTTCAAAACTATTTATTTATCAGTTAAATGGCTCTGAGCACTATGGGACTTACCTGCTGAGGTCATCAGTCACCTAGAACTTAGAACTACTTAAACCTAACTAAACTAAGGACATCACATACATCCATGCCCGAGGCAGGATTCGAACCTGCAACCGTAGCGGTCGCACGGTTCCAGGCTGTAGCGCCCAGAACCGCTCGGCCACTCCATCCGGCCATTTATCAGTTAATAACATACAAAACTGTTATTCCATACTACTCATTCTATTTTGTATAGTACCTGAGGCCCGTAACTTCTGTATACTGTGTTCATTGTTTACCTGGTTTGTAATGTTAATGGTTGGGGCCTGAAGTACACAGCACTATTTTGCAGTTAAAGGTTATGATGTATAACAGTACAAGTCAGCAGTCCTCATATGACGTGTGGTCAGTGTCTTTAATATAATTCATAGTTATTTCCATTTTGATCTATGTGAATCTCCTTCATACTGAGTCTGTTTGCCGAGCCACCTCGCTCATGAGGTGTAAGCCCTTATTCACCAGTGCCTATGGATCTGACATTGACAGTCCTTATAGACATTATATGAGGTGTCGACCTGTTTTGTAACATCCATACCTAATACTAAAATGCGTGTGTGTATGTATATGTGTACATGTGTATGCTCCACATCTCCTCGTAAACTATAGGATCGATTTGTTCACATGTCATTTAACGTGAGGAGGGAATCATTGTCGGTTAATAACAATCCACCATGAAAGGGATGGGGATACGGGTGAATAAGCAGTGTAGCCCACAACGCGAGATTATCCATACTTTAGTCATCCAGTATTTGGTAAATAGAGTACTAAGATACTTGCAACAGTCTTTACACATAACTTCAAATGTTAATGAAAGTTCCTCTCGCTGATGACCCACACAAAATGACGAAACGAAAAAAGTCTGTCGTTTACTACTTATTGTCTATGCATGCAATAACGCTGCCAGGTGAAGCATGACACCTCAGTTTATTACTTCTTTACTAATAAATGTGTTCATGATAGATTTTGTAGACGGTATTTATATATAAAACAGGATGCACCAGAAAAATAATGTCATTTTATGGCATTTAGTTCAGGATATATCACGTCATAAAAACAGAGAATTTTACGAAGGATGATCAGATAGTGATAATGGGTGGGGCAGGAAACGGTGTTGATAGGGACAGGGAATATGATGTAGTTCGTGACCTCGTTAAGATAGCTACTCAAACTGGTGGCACTAATGTGCATTTCGCGCTACTGTTTCAGTGTCATGATCGACCTCATCTTAATGCGGCTGTTAGGCGCTATACCGTGGGGCTGGGAAGAGCGCTGATGGCAGAGAGCATGGGTCACATCTCAGTGGTGCCAGTTGGGTCCATCAGTAGATCGGGTTTCATTGGCATATCCAGCACCTCAATGGGCATAGGAAGGGGGTGCTGGCTAAGCTTATAGATGACAGTGTAGTGGGTGGTGGTGGTGGTGGTGGTGGTGGTGTCACTCATGGAAAAATTCCTGTAGTAGTTGGTGTTAGAGCTGCACCTTTTTTAGATTGACGTCAGCTGATAGGTATACCTGGTTAAAGGAAGTCCCTCACCTTCCGATGATGTAATGTTTCCAAGTGGAGAACGAATTAGCATATTTCATTAGAATATAAGAGGTATTAAACATAAAGTTAGTGAACAGTGTTGCCAGTTGGGCCTATCATTAGATCGGGTTTCACTTGGCATGGCCTGCACCTCAATAAGTATGGGAAGGGGATGCTGGCTCAGCTTATGGGTTACACTGTAGTGGGTGGTGGTGGTGATGGTGGTGGTAGTGGTGTCATTCATGGAAAAATTCCTGTAGTACTTGGTGTTAGAGCTGCACCTTTTTTAGGCTGAAGTCAGCTGGTAGATATACCCGCTTAAAGGAAGTCCCTCTAACTAAGGGCTCACCTTCCGAGGATGTAATGTTCCAACTAGAGAAGGAATTAGCATATTACATCAAAATATAAGAGGTACTAGCGATAAAGTTAGTGAACGGCTTATAGACGATGACTATGAAATTATTGGTATATCAGAGCACTACTTAAATAATTTGAAAATTCAGAGGCTTCCTTTACCAGGTTACAGATTAGCTGGCTGTTTCTCAAGGAGTTCCTTGCGGGGTGGGTGAATGGCTCTGTACGTAAAAAACAGTATTCCGTTTGAGTCCATACACGTATCACGACACTGCACTGAGCAGATATTTGAATGTTATGCAGCGGTAGTTGAATCTAGTGAAACTAAACTTGTAGTTGTTGTTTTTTATAGGTCCCCTAACTCCAACATCAAGCATTTCTACTCAAGCTAGAGAGGGTTCTTGATTTACTTTGTAGGAAGTACCAGAAACTAGGTACACGTGGTTACTTCAACATAAATTTTGTGTATGATGGTGCAAGAAAAAGGATGTTGATAGATCTCCTAAATTCATATGATCTGATGCTGTGTTTGTTCTAACTAGGGTGCAGGGGAACAGTAGCACAGCCATATACAATATTTTTATTCATTCTTCATTACTAGATGGGCATTCTGTTAGTAAAAGCGTGAATGGCCTTTCAGACCATGATGCACAATTTTTAACACTAAAAAGCTTTTGTACTGAAACCAATGTCATATTTGATTAGAAACTATGTAACAGAATTAATCCAAGGAACAAGAGAGGCAGGATGTTTATATTTCCGATAACATAGATGATAAATACAATGCTTTTCTTAACACATTTCTCATGCTCTTTGAGAGGAGCTTTCCATTAGAACATTCTAAACGGGGTACTAGCAGTAATGGGCAGCCTGGGTGGCTGACTAGTTGGATAAGGATATCATGTAGAACAAAGCGGGCATTATATCAAAATGTTAGAAGTAGTCACAATCAAGCTACAGTAGCCTATTTCAAACAGTATTGTAAGGTGCTTAAAAATGTTATTAGGAAGGCAAAGAGTATCTGATATGCAAGGAAGTGTCTGGACAGCAGCACAAGATCGACGATATAAAATCAGTTCTCAGTAAAAATATTTCTGTTACTGATAAATCAGATATATGTACAGTATTTAACAATCATTTTATGAGCACTGCTGGTGAATTAAATAAAAATTTAGTTTCTACAGGAAGTCATATAACTTTCTTGGAAAATGCCTTTCCGAGATTGATGTCTGAAATACTCCTCTGTGGTACAGACAAGAGAGAGATTGAGTCAATAATTAAATCATTGAAGACTGAGGACTCCCATGGTTATGATGGAGTGTTTCGCAGAATATTAAAGTACTGTGCTGCACATGTTAGCCCTGTATTTAGCCATATTTGTAATTTTCCCTTTAGAAATGGTCAGTTTCCTGAGTGATTAAAGTACTCAGTAGTAAAGCCGCTTTATAAAACGAGAGAGAGGGATAATGTAGATAATTTTAGACCTATTTCTATGCCATCAGTATTTGCTAAAGGTATTGAAAAGGCTATGTATGTAAGGAAAACTGATCTTTTTATATCACACGATTTCCTATCAAATGTACAGTTCGGCTTTAGAAGTGGTTTAAGAACAGAAAATGCTATATTTTCTTTTCTCTGCTGAGGCACTGTATGGGTTACACAAAAGGTTTCAAACGCTTGGCATATTTTTTCATTTAACCAAGGCATTTGATGGTGTTCATCACAAACATAGGACCATTACAGAATACGGGGAGTAGCTCACAACTGGTTCACCTCTTACTTTAGCAACAGGCAGCAAATGGTCATTATTCACAATGTTGATAACGGCTGCGATGTTGGGTCTGAGTCGGGTACTGTCCAGTGGGGGGTGTCCCATGGATCAGTGTTGGTGTCACACCTGTTCCTTATTTATATAAATGATATGCCCTGTAGTATTACGGGTAACTCTAAAATATTTCTGTTTGCTGATGACACTAGCTTGGTAGTAAAGAATGTTGTGTGCAACATTGGCTCGGTTGCAAATAGTGCAGTACATGACCTCAGTTCATGGCTTGTAGAAAATAAACTAACCCTGAATCACAGTAAGACCCAGTTTTTACTGTTTCTAAAACACAATTCAACAATATCTGACGTTAGAACGGGCGTATGATAAGTGAAACTGAACAGTTGAAATTTCTATGTGTTCAGATAGATAGTAAGCCGTGATGGAAAGCCCACGTTCAGGATCTTGTTCAAACACTTAATACTGCCAATTTTACTATTCGAACGGTATCAGAAGTGAGTGATCGCTCGACACGAAAGTTAGTAAACTTTGCTATTGTCGTATGGTATTATATTTTGGGGTAACTCTTCCCATTCTAAAAGGATATTTTTGGCTCAGAAACGGGTGGTTCGGGCAATAAGTGGTGTGAGTTCGCGAACCTCTTGTCGACCTCTGTTCACGTGTTTGGATATTTTGACATTCGACTCTCAGTACGTATATTCCTCATTGTCGTTTCTTGTTACCAATATTAGTTTATTCCCAAGAATAAGCAGCATTCACTTGGTTAATACTCCGTGGAAATCAAACCTGCATTTGTATTGAACTTCCTTAACTCTTGTGCAAAAAGGTGTGCAGTATAATGCTGCATCCATTTTCAATAAGCTGCCACTCGAAGTCAAGAATCTTAGCAGTAATCATCGCGCTTTCAAATCGAAACTGAAGAGTTTCTTCATGGGTCACTCCTTCTATTCTGTCGAGGAGTTCCTTGAAAAGTTAAGCTGATTTTTATTGTACTGCTGATAGTGTTTACTTAAACTTATGGAGTGACTTTTTAATGTTCATGAACGCTTATGTCTATCTGTTATTACGTTTATGTTGTAATTTCATGTACTGACACGTTCCATGACCTTGGAGATTTGCTCCTTAATTTGATCCTATGGAACTTGACGAGTAAATAAATAAAGTAAATAAAAAGAGATAGGTGAAATTCTACCGCATGAAACAAGACGATTAAATTTATTACTTATTTACTACGAACACTATTGGCAAAATTTCCAGCAGACAGTATTCACATCTCCTACTGAGTGTACCTATAAAAATATATCACTGTACGACAAATATTTCATGAGATATGACGTCAAATACTGACCTGCGCGGGAAACTACCATATCATATTGACGTTTCAATTTATTACTTTTGAGCTATTAATTCTATTAGCAACAAATTTCGCAGGTAGCATTCACATACGCCGGAGCATTTAACTAGAAAAATAAATCGTTCTACGACACATTGTTCAGGAGATATGACGTTATACATACTGCAATGTGTGCGAAATTGTTGTATCATGTATGACGCTTTATTACTTCATTACTACTTACTCTATTCGCAAACAAATTTCGCTGTCGATGTTACATATGCAGCTCAATGTATCTGGAATTATGTAGCATTGTACGACACTTAGCTCACGAGATATGACGTCTTAACCTCTGAGACGCGTGAGAAACTGCCGCATCATGCATGACGTTTTAATTTATTACTTCGTTACTACTAAGTGTATTCACAACGGATTCGGTAGGCACATATACCATTACATGCACTTGCTAAATTTTCAACAGGAAATGCTAAATATGCTTTCACTGATTAAATGCTCTGAATAACCGGACATCACCCATTGGTATTTTTTGTGATCTCTCAAAGGCCTTTGATTGTGTAAATCATGGAATTCTTTTAGATAAGCTAAATCATTGTGGTTTGAGGGGGGGCAGTGCACAAATGATTTAATTCATACTTAACTGGAAGAATGCAGAAAGTTGATATAAGTTGTTCATGTAATGTTAAAAAAACAGCTGATTCCTCAAAGTGGGGGGCTATCAATTACGGGGTCCCACAGGGTTCTGTCTTAGGTCCTTTACTGTTCTTGATATACATTAATGACTTACCATTCCACATTGATGAAGATGCAAAGTTAGTTCTTTTTGCTGATGATACAAATATAGTAATTACATTCAAAAACCAAGAACTAAATGATGTAATTGTTAATGATGTTTTTCACAAAATTACTAAGTGGTTCTCAGCAAACGGACTCTCTTTAAATTTTGATAAAGCACAGTATATACAGTTCCGTACAGTAAATGGCACAACTCCAGTAGTACACATAGACTTTGAACAGAAGTCTGTAGCTAAGGTAGAATTTCCAAATTTTTTAAGTGTGTCCATTGATGAGAGGTTAAACTGGAAGCAACACATTGATGGTCTGCTGAAACGTCTGAGTTCAGCTACGTATGCTATTAGGGTTATTGCAAATTTTGGTGATAAGAATCTCGGAAAATTAGCTTACTATGCCTACTTTCATTCACTGCTTTCGTATGGCCTCATATTCTGGGGTAATTCATCATTGAGTAGAAAAGTATTCATTGCTCAAAAAAGGGGATCAGAATAATTGCTGGAGCCCACCCACAGTCATCCTGTAGACATCTATTTAAGGATCTAGGGATCCTCACAGTAACCTCACAGTATATATATTCACTTATGAAATTTGTTGTTAATAATCCAACCCAGTTCAAAAGTAATAGCAGTGTGCATAGCTATAACACCAGGAGAAAGGATGATCTTCACTATGCGGGGTTAAATCTGACTTTGGTACAGAAAGGCGTAAATTATGCTGCCACAAAAGTCTTTGGACACCTACCAAACAGCATCAAAAGCCTGACAGATAGCCAACTAACATTTAAACATGAATTAAAAGAATGTCTAGATGATAACTCCTTCTACTCATTGGCTGAATTTTTAAATATAAATTAAGGGGGGGGGGGGGGGGGGAACCTTAAACATTAGTGTCATACAATATTTTGTGTAATGCAATATCTTGTACAGACATCTTTTATTAACCTGGCACGTTCCACATCATTACGAAGTGCCATATTCATGATCTATGGAACAAGTATTAATCTAATGTAATCTAATCTATCATATTTTTGCCAGTGAGACCATGTGTACTCTAAATTCACCTAACATATCTCTGATATTATTTTGAATACTAAATACACCAATTTTATAAAGATCCACTGTCTTAGATTCTATATCACATATTTAATTCTGACATCGTATTATCCTACATTGTGTGGGAACCAGTGCTTATCTCATCTGAATGACGAAGCACTGAGCATTTGTTCTTACAGCTGAGGCAACTACCTGAGGTTGATGTAACATGACAACTGATGAAATTTTGAGTGTATAGTCGTTAAATTATGGCTACTTTGATATTTTTACATATTTTATGTTGTTGGCCTGGTATAGTATCTATTACGCATATTCTTTAATTTCTGTACACCAAATCATAGCTTATTTTAATATTTGTATTCTAATAGGCTGTGCATAAAGTTTACTATCTTGTACTCATGTTGTATCTCACATGATATACTGTAATAATTTCAATAATGGCGCTATTTCTCAACATGACTGATTATATTTGCAAAACGTATGTCAGATATTATTATGGATGGATATTACAAGGTTGTGTGTGACCATGGTCCTCGATTGTTTGTCACAGACTATACGGTTCCCTTATAGCATTATCTTATGGGGTATGGTACCTAATACTTCATCATCTCTGCAGTAAATTTTCAGTTAATTGTTACTGGTATCTGGGAGTTATGCTCAAGATGTAGGTTACATGACTGTTGTTGACTACTTCACGTAGACGATAGGTAACAATACAGTTTATGGCTCTTGTATGTTCACCTCTTTGACATTTATCATATTTTCCATTCTTTTAATATTGTATTATACCTACTATACATAAGCTTAAGTCATCGGCGTACTGAAGTCCAGGTTAAGCTAATATTTAAATAAGCTATTGGGTATGTGCCCAAAGTTTGTTTCACACAACTACTGCAGTTTTCAGTTCTTACATTTGTGTGTTCTTGTTGTGCTGGCTGTATGAGAGTTACGTTGACATTACTAGATATGTCCACTTTTATGGTGATATATGACACTATTCCGTGCATCATACAGGGTGGCGCACGTAATGTGTTGCCATTTTGTTTTTGAATATAAACTTTACTGTCAATACAATCTGAAAGGAACATATACTACAAGGATGAGCCGTCCATGGAGATTTGTTCTAACTCAGCACATGCTGAATATGTCCACCATTTCGTTTCCTAACCTCCTTCAAACGAACACTGTAGTTAGCGATTACCTTACGGCAGATGTCTTCCGTAATTTCACTGCAAGCTTCTACAATAAGTCTTCTGAGCTCCATTAAATCACGTGGACGTTCCGGGAAAATTATTTTCTTGTTGGTACACCCAAAGTAAAAAGTCACATAGATTGAGATCTGGACTATTGGGGGGGCCAATTTTGTCCGTCATTAAAGCGACCCGGAAACCAGAGTAAAATTATACGCATGTTGAAATGCTCGTGTAAATACTCCAACACAGTGTTTGCAGTAGGTGGCCTTGCTCTCCATCTTGCATGAACCACTGCGTGTTGAAGGGCAAGGCAGTAACATGAAGCTGTGGAATGAAGCTATTGCGAAGCATGCTCAAATAACGCTCGCTGTTCACAGTTTCTTAAAAGAAAAGGGTACAATAAATCCGTGGATGGAAATTGCTGCCCACGCTGTAATCCTCGGAGCATAATGTTGTCGTTCATGAAGCACTTGTAGGTTTTCAGGGGCCCAAAAGCGTCAATTTTGTTTGTTAACCACATCGTCTAAATGGAAATGCGCCTCGTCTGAAAACCAAACGTTGTTGAGAGTTTCTTCCTTATCGTCTGCCCACTGAGCTAACAGTAGTCTCTGCTGGTTGTGTTCTTCAGTGAGCTTCTGGGCACAGGTCATCTTGTATGGGTACATATGGAGGTCACTTTTAAGAATGCGTTGAACGGAGCGTCTGGATATTCCCAGTTGCACTGCTGCCTTTCTACACGATTTCCCGGGACTTCTCTGTACAGCAACTCTTACCGCTTCAATATTCTCCGGCGAACAAACAGGCTTAGGCCGAGGTCGCTCCGCTTCCAATACTGTTTCATCCTGTACAAATTCATCGTACAACCTGTGGATGGTCTTCTTGCAAGGGACCCATCGTGTGTTAAACTGTTGTCGAAAACGCCTCTGAGTCACAACAAGCCTTTTCGTTTAATGAAAAAGTAACACAATTGCCGATCGTTGCTGTGTCGTCAGCCTTCCATTGTCAGCCATTGCTGCTTACTAGTCTCCTAGCGGCAGTATCGTGAATTACACGTCATTTAGTAACTCATTTGTTTTTCCAAGCTCTTCTGGTACTGTTGTAGAGTTCCCAGCGGGATATCTAATGTGCGTCGTAAATTGTGAAAGAAACAATTGGTAACACATTTCGTGCGCCACCCTTCATATACAGGAATGTCTCCACTATTGAAGTTTATGACATTACTGTAGTGCCCCAGACCTAGCGATATAAGAAACGAAGAGTTCACAATACTGTAAGACAGGTAAGAGGTTCTGTGCATTACCCTTCTTATTATGTATAGCATCCGAAACGTACTTCAACTGGTGACTGAGGCCATGGTTATTCGTAACGTATGATTCAAAATCATTATTACGCGAAGGTGTACCAGATAATGATGGACTAACACTTGTGATTTACGTTGTTAAACGATACTACTTGCTAATATACGATGATTGTCAATAGTATTATTAATTATGTACCAAATGAAACATGCTTATTTATATTAACACATGGAAGCCTATATAACGGAAGATTAAAATATTTCTGCAATTTCGAAGTGCTTGGAGCCAATTTACTTTATTTCCGACCTAGTTTTGCACTGGAAATTTGTATAACAAACCAAGTATTTTAGACATGTATATGTTAGGCTACTATGATTTATGTCGACAATTTAGGATTCACACAACATTATTTTTCACTTGGCATCTTCCTTTATCTGTATATATCACTACTAGAGTAAAGGTGTCAGGTTACTTTCATGAATATTACAGGTCTTCGTAAGGCTGACAATATAATCGCACGGTATGTCGGATTTTTCTTAGCTATACTTTATAGGGTCTATTCTTTTTACTCCTGGCATTGTATAACTTGGTTGACAATCGATACTGAATATAGTAGGACATATTTTGCACAATAGTCTTTGAAGTTCCTAGTAAAGATGTGATCTGTGTTGTTCTCTAGCCAACGAGGAGCAGTCTTCATGTTAGTTCCTTTACATTTCATCGTGAGTTGTTGAAAGACAAATTTGTTGCTATTTAAGGTCATGATACATAACAGACGGGCACGTTAAGTCACTGTTACGTTGAGGACTTTAGAAACATCTAACAGAAAAATGAATTTATTTTCTATCTAATGTCTTGGAGCTTGTAAATACCCATACGTTTGCTTGATATGGTGCATAATTCGCATTTTTCATTCTTTTGTTGATAGCCTTTCGTTGATAATACTGTGAGTGACCGAAACTAGTAGAGAAAAAAGATTTATTTATACACCTGTCGGCTAAAAACTCAGTTCTTTAATTATATGGCGGCTGTAGACTGTCACCTCATTGAAACAGTAATTCAAGCTATTCATAGTCCATTTCATTATCGAACAGATCGTGGGAAAAACAGCCACTTAAATCTATCTGTGCGAGCCCTGATTTCTCTTATTTTACTACAATGATCGTTTCTCTCTATTTAGAAAGGCGCCAAAAAATACTTTTGCATTCGGAGGAGAAAGCTGATGACAGAAATATAGACGTTTCATTCTCCCCAACTCCGCGATAATACTAAACGACTTGTCCTTCTTTGGACTTTTTTGATGTTGTCCCTCAATCCTATCTGATGCGGATCCCAGTAGAGTACTGACAAGCTTAGTTTAGGCATTCTCTTTAGCGGACCTTTTTCAATCTGTAACAGTTCATTCAATATACCCCAGTCTTTAGTTCGCTTTCCCCAAAGCACTATCTATGTGATCGCTCCAATTTTACTTACTCCTAATTGTAATCACTATGACACAGTTGAATTCACAGCCTTTAACTTTTCGTGAATCATCGTATAACCGAAATTCAGGGTATTCCTCTTAGTACTCATATGGATGACTTCAGACATTTCAATGTTTAGAGTCAGTGGCCACTTTTCTCATCATACATATATCATCTCTACACAATTTTTCTATTGGTTCTGATCTGATGAATTTACTAGATAGTAAATGACAGTGTTATCCTCAGGAAATCAAGGACGACTGCTCAGATTGTCTCCTAAATCGTTAATATAGTTCAGGAACAGTAGAGGCCTGTAACACTTCTTTGGAGAAGGCCAGATATTACTTCTGTTTTCTCGATGACTTTCTGTCAGTAGTTATTATGAACTGTGTCCTTCAGACAGGAAATGGTGTTGCGAAGGCAGTTTTCAGCTTATCTTCTCGTACTGCTTCTGGCTGATGACATCCTCATCTCAGATCCATTGTTGAGATTTCTGCACTGGCGTAGATCTTCCAGTCCAGCAACAATAGTTATTGCGTTAAAGTATCGGTAATCGCAACAGAAAATGTACAGCTTAGTACTATCCAGTGATTTCTTCGGAACAATGACGATATTGTGTGGTACTGTGTAATAGGCATCGCTGGTAATGGACTATTGGTGTTACACAAATCTGGGAATGGTAGCAACGAAGCCTCCATAGCTTGTCGATCACTTCCTTGCAACGATTCATTTTGTTATGTTATGTAGATGAACTAACAGTTTCCTTTGCGGCTCTGGTCATTTCATTAGGTATCAATTTCCTCTTCGTCCAGAACATTCAATCAGGCGATAATTAAAGCCTTTGACAGACTGACCTCGGCCACGAGAGTAACATCCAGGCTAACGGGAACCATGAACTCTCTGCTTATGTAACTAATTCGCGTCTCGCCTTTACGCACAAAACAATGTATTTCATGTAACGCTTTGGTGCTTTGCAGTGGTTCTGCCACACGCAATAGTTGTTATAGCATATGGGTATCTACAGGAATCCAAACCAACTTCCTTGTACCTGGTGGTACGTTATCATGGGAACCAATCTTCAGCGTACCCCTTCACAGTTCATTTGGCACCAACTTCCTGACAGGCGCAGCTTGCTACGTTGCCACACCTTCAATCGTTGTTCCCAGCGTAAACGAAGTTCCTCGGAATTCAATTGTATACCATAAAAGACCGATATTAGTTTGATTATTATCAGAAAAGTATAGTCCAGGAACTGAAGTGTAACCTTCACCAATTTGTGACATTCCCATTCACTCACGAGAACTTTCGGTTCCAGTGCTATAGTGCAGCTGTGTTGTCCCAAATGACTTCGTGTTATTATCATAACCCCCCCCCCCCCCCACGTAACCTCTACCGTGGAGACATAAATCTCTTCCTGCCTAAGAGGTAAAAACTAACGACTGACACGTATGAATCCATGTCAAATAAAAACTTGTGTTCCTTGTCCTGTACTACATCTAATAAGCAGCATTCCGTCTTTACAAACGTATGCACAGAATACTTTCCGACTGTCAACACTTTTTATGGTTCTGTTTCCCTTGTTTCTTATTCGTGCGCTCGCATGCCGTATGGCCGAATAGACCAAACCATAGAACTTTGGTTGACGAGATTGCGTTTGCACACAACCTTCGGAGATGTAGACATAACGATCATTACGCCCTTTCGTAGCAACATCCATTTCTTCCATTTCTGTGACGATCCTAATAGCTGCGGATATATCAGATTGATTACCCACCCCGACTCTGCCTGACCTGTTCTCACCTTCAAGCAAAGTAACGGTATCAGCCTATGCGTTTTGTATCAGCTCACATGTTAGTGGATTAACCTTCCGGATTCTATCCGAGAAAGATTCCACTGATTCTTTTGGCTTCTACACCTGCCAACTTAGCTTTTCCCTAAAAAACCTCGTGCTGTTCTGCTTTGAGAAACGCTGTCGGAATTTATTAGCTAGCTCCTGGATAATTTCTGTGTTACTAACTGCCTTATGATACATTACATATTTTTTAGCTTCGCTCATTAACGTGAGTGAAAATGCTTCATCCATCCAGTTGCTAAATTTGCCGGTGGCTAATACATCTTAAATGAACACAGTCACATCCCTCATTGTGTTTCCGCAAAAAACGTTAACAAGTTCTCTGTTGATGGATCGAGAGGAGGAAAGGGTACACTCAGCCCTGCCTTAGCTTCCCCAGATCCCGACTGCATCTGCTGCAGTAGAGCTTGTAACATTTCAACTTTCATTCCCAGTTCTTCATTTCCCTTCTCATACTTCTGGACTGGCTCTGTTAAAGCAGTAACAATTTCACCTGTGGTATCAGCACATATCTGTACCATTCTGCACATTCTGTTACAGTAACAGATTCGTGGGGGAAAACTACATGTACACTACACACAACAATGAAATAAATTAGTTTCTATGCCGGGTCATGGCTCCAAACACCAGAACTTTACTGTACGTAATGACCAAAACGTCTACAAACGTCACTCGCAAGTGGTACGGACTTAATGCATGGGGACACAGGAAATGAAAAATTACAAAATCTGCATGTCACTGACGTTAAACGCAGTTCCCTGGTGTTTCCACCAACCAATGACGAGCCTGCAGGTTCCTGCTGTTTAACAAACGATACTTTAAGTGGCATTAATGTTCCGACATTTCGACATGGACACACACAATAACCACAAAGAGGAAGTGCAACAGTAAGATGTTCATTCCTGCAACGCAATACGTCAGGATGGAACTTCCGACAGCAACGATGCTGATGCTGAGGACGTGGATCCACCTCAATTTGTAAGGATTCGTTGTAGACCCTTACAATTGCAGGATGACGAAACGTGCGGTAGAGTTGTGGAAGTCAGTAAACACTCTGTATACTAATGATATAGAATTAGTAAGACGTTAATTTATACGATTTAAGTGCTACAATTAAATCATGTACTCCGCGGACATGGTTAGGGCAGTGGACACAGCCCGTAGCTTTGGAATATGCCTTGGTACGTGCAGGTGTAGCTCACACAGTGACGTCGACCTCCAGATTGTCTATTGTAGATATATAGCCCTTTCTCATAGACATCGAATGGGGGTGTTCGAGTGAACTCCAGCTGCTCTGCACTGGATGTAGATGGAAATAAAGAGTTACGGCACGACCTCTCCACCAGAGGTAGGAGGTGGATACCACTGCTTGCTCACAAATGCCAGTCGTGAGGCAGAAGCCTTTAGCATGATTCACAGATACAACGACAGGTTGACGCTGTGCCAGGCACCATAAGTTCAACTCCGAAGAAGCCTGTGACAGGAGTCCCTAAGCGTCAGATCAGTGGATGTGATATTTACAGCTTACAGTAACCATATTCAGCAGACCCACTGGGCAGCCATCTCGTAGGTAAAAGTGATCTGGGGAATGGTAGGCAGATTGTCAGAGCGTCTATATCGGAGGTGGCTCACTCTGACTGAATAACATACAGGCTTGGAAACATGAGTATATGTTGCTGCCCATGTGAGGCAATAACTTTATTTCCTGCTGAGGATGACTGCATGTGTTTCAGTTTCGTGGGCTCACTAGCTTTCATCACTGCACCACAGTGCCACAATAGTGGCTTTCAGATTTACTCGATCTTGTGATATCGTGGTCTGCTGTCAGGATGATGTCAGATCCCTCCTCGGTCGGGTGATATTGCTGAGTTAACGCGTCATACTTCCAGCATGACCAAGATGAAGCAGTAGCGCCTTCCTGCACTAGCTTTTTCCATTGCACTACACACGCTCACACGAATTTTCGCAAGAAGTATTGACCAACCCACATCAGTCTTTTGACAAAGTGCCTCGCAGAAATCGTGTCTGCATTGAAGTCCGAGCTCCACTGCTTATCGTGACAAATCTGTGCACAACGAAAACCAAGAGTATAAACCCGCCAACAAACCATTTCCCAAAACCAACCAGGATTCTCGCTAAAGATTCCTTCCAGAGAAAACGATACTTTAGGAACATAGTCTCAAGGCAAACGACTGAATCACTGTAAGCTCAAATTCCCATAAGTTATATTTAATTGACTTGTGTGCACATACAATTACAATTTTAATACCCTTCAAATTGACCACTAAACTCTTTACAACACTCATATACAAAGCATAAATCAATACCTATTTCACTGAAATTCACGAGATCACTGACCTCCTCTCACTCTCAGTGCCTAAACTTCCCCCTTTTGCACATGTACAGTTCCACAATAAACTAACAAGTCACTAAAGAATCCCCTAATAAACATATAAATTATCCCTCCAAAATTACTACCACTAATTACAGATTAGAACAGCTTTTCACTTCTGTCCTTTCTCTATATACAGCCTCAGTTCCGTCACGTTTCTTAGACCCAAGGTTTTTCCTGAGACAGGGTATTTTAAACGGTATGCATTTGGATTAGAGCACTCTGCCACAACAATTGGTCCATAGTATAACTCGTCTAATTTCTTAATCTCCCTGTCCACGTCGCTGGAACGCTCTTTTGTGCGTACAAGCACTTTGTCACCCACTTTGTACTTCATCGGTTTGTATCATCCATCGTGTCGCCTTTTCCTGTCAGCGGCTAACTTTTCCATGCCGGCCGTTACTGCCTGTTCTCTTTCAGCAGCCGATTCAGCTTTTCGCGGCGGGAATTCTACCGTTTCTGTGAGTAGGAACTTTGGTTTTACCCCGGTCATGACTTCCAAAGGTAAGTACCCCATAGCCTTACATTTTACGCTGTTGAGTACAATCTCAAAAGCGCTCACGTATTCCACCCACTTGGAATGACGATTTCTGGTATACGTCGTACATAAACGTCCTACTTCTCGCATATACCCTTCACACGAGATGCTTGCTAGGTGCTAGACGGATATACGGATATGTTGGACACCCTGGTCTTGAAGTAATGCTTCTCCAGTTTGGCGATCAGAGTTTTAGTATCCGCTTTCGGTATCGGATAGAGTTTAATGAACTTAGAGAACACGTCCACCACAACAGAGATGTACTTCATGCATCCGCGTCCTGTGGGTAGAATACAGAAATGTATTAAACGATGTAGCCGGCCGGGGTGGCCGAGCGGTTCTAGGCTCTACAGTCTGGAACCGCACGACCGCTACGGTCGCAGGTTCGAATCCTGGCTCGGGCATGGATGTGTGTGATGTCCTGAGGTTAGTTAGGTTTATGTAGTTCTAAGTTCTAGTGGACTGATGACCTCAGTAGTTAAGTCAAATAGTGCTCAGAGCCATTTTTGAGCCATTAAACGACGTAATCGGTTAGCTTGTAGTATATTTTGCGGAAGCTGAAGAAAATTTTCGAAGCATTTATTTGGCAGCTGACTGTTTACCACACCAGCTGCTACTTCTCTGCAAGCTGCGATTCTTTATAGTTTCAGTGTTGCTCATTTGGGTACTAATGCTTAAGAATTCCATGGCACTAAGTTTATCTTCATCTGAAAATTCTTTGCACTTCACAGGTAAACAATATTGCTCTAAATACTCATTGTTCTAACGATCAGAATTTGCGTCTCTGCTCGGCGGGCGCCGGACCCACGAGACGCGGATCCGGAATTAACTTCTACGCTGTCTCGTGAGCACCCTCTGTGGCGGTCACGCCCTGCACGGCAGAGGCGAGGGAGGAGCTATCTGTTGGCTCTCTGACTTGGTGCCAGTTACCACTTCTTTTGTTGACTGCGGAAGTAGTGTTGTGCGGCTGGGATGTACAAGGGCAAATGTGTTAATGGTTAGTGTCCGTGGCCACTTCGTGGATCTGCCGCTTTTGCAACTGTGAACTCCGCATTAATTGTCTGAGTTATTAGTTCGAAAAGATTGCCTTGCAGTAGTTAATCTAGCAAAAAATATGAATGTGCTCTATCAAATGATAAAAGTTTAATCTTTCGAGTATTGTAGCATTCGGAGTTAGTTTTGAAATTTTTATCTCTGGATTTTATAGTGATTTTATTAAAGGATACTACGATTTGTTACTATTGCATTTATGAAATTTTAAGCATAAAATCCCTTCAGAATGTTCCTAATATAAAGTTGTCATATCATTCGATATTCATCTCACATTCTGTGTTCCCTGCAGTATTTCAGAACATACTGACGTTGTTATTGGTCCGTGGTTCTCACAGCAATCTCAGGAACAGGGAGGTGTCCGTGGTCAATACTGGGGGATCGGTGGTGCACGAATCGACCTCCAAGCTGGTGGCTAGGCGGATCCGACGGAATCTCCACTGCAACCTTCAAGATTATTGAGCCAGCCACCAATGAAAGTTTAATTACTGATATTCAGCTCAACGTCGTCAGTTAATAAATATAGCCGTTCACTACCAATCGCTAAAACCTCGGTTCAATCTGATGTATTAGTTGTTTTATATACCCAAACGAAAATGTGTCCGGGCGAGGTGCTTCGCCCTTAAAGTACTTTCCTATTCTCACACTTACTCCAAGTGCGTGTTTTTGCTGTTAACCTTCAGACATTTGCGCTACCTAATTTTTTTAGCTATATGCATTATTTCAATATAAACCGGGAACGGTAGGTATGAACGAGTGATGGCATTTGGTTATTTCTAATTGTGACGAAAGTTTTGGTTTTTATGATCTTTCAGTAAAAAATCCTCTTTGTAGTCAGCCAAACGTTCTGCAAAAGTTAACGTGACACATCACGCTACGTTTCAAACGTCTGATATTGGTTTCACATTTATGTTACACATGAATATCATTATTAAATTAAGCAAATATATTTAATCTTAATGCACTTATAGGATAGCTTTACAACAGAAACATCTATGGAAAAAACGAATGTTAGGCATTGGGATTAAGCTTATTGCCCATGATTTGAGGACATTGCAAAGAATATTTGCCCTCATCCATTTGCCAATTGATCCTCTCAGCAGGCACCTGTAAAACTGGTACCATTACACTGCAGATATTCAATCATTCTTGGATTCGAACTACTTTTAGTATTCTCATTACCAGACTGTTGTCTCATATCTACAGTCCACCTTAATAATTACGGCTTAAATTGCTAAATTTAACTTCCTGGTGTATACTGTCCAGTCACGTTAACGAGACCACATGTCAAAAGCCCGAAAACCACGGGGGCCGGCCGGAGTGGCCGAGCGGTTCTAGGCGCTACAGTCTGGAATCGCGCGACCGCTATGGTCGCAGGTTCGAATCCTGCCTCGGGCATATATGTGTGTGATGTCCTTAGGTCAGTTAGGTTTAAGTAGTTCTAAGTTCTAGGTGACTGATGACCTCAGAAGTTAAGTCCCATAGTGCTCAGAGCCATTTTAGAACCAACTTTCATGAAGGTACCGATCGGGATGAGGAACCATTCTGGCACCAGTGCCGTGGCCAACTGCGCCACGTTACTCGGTTGAGGATCCATGGCTCGAACAGCACAGCGGAGGTGGTCTCACACATCCTCGATTGGTCTTAAATATAAGGAGTTTGATAGGCAGAGGAGTACGGTAAACGCATGCTAGTGCTCTTCGAGCCACGCACGCACGCTGCAAGCTGTGTGACACCTTGCGTTGTCCTGCTAGTCGATGTCATCGTTTCAAGCTGTACACGCCAAAGGCCATCTGTCCGATGGGGTATAAATAGTGGTCCACCTGCAAAGGCCACTTGCCACCACTCACCGGACGTCAAGCTGCTGTATTGGCGTGTAAATTCCAGCCTTTGTGACCGATGAGCAGCAGTCTGAATGGGTGCGTGAACGATGTGTCTGACGCGGAGAGCCGTTCACTGAACAGTTGCCTCGGAGCCGGTTTTGATTAGCGCCATTTTGCCATACACGGTACACTTTAAACACGGCAGCACGCGAACAGTTAGAAAACGTAGCCGTTTCGGAAATGGTTTCATCCCAGGCCCGAAAGCCAATGATCACGCCCTTTTGGACGTCAGATAAATGTCTCCTTTTCCGCATTACGACAACCACTGCAATGTTCTGCGTGCATTCGGCACAGTCTATATACCCAATGGTTGTAACGCCCCCTGCATCCGTGAGTCATTATTTCTAGCTGACGTCGAACATTGGTGGTGGTCATAATAATGTGACTGGATTGTGTATATGTTTTAGTATTGGACGTTTCTTGTCCTCTACATCGGTTCGAATACACCGTTCGGGAGAAGAAAAAGGAAAACGTGAGACACGTGGAAGGAGAAGAAACGGAATGAAACTTCACTGGTTGCGAAGGAATGTGATGTTATTTCCATAATAAGAAAATCGACTCACATTTACAAAGAAAGTGACAGGGTCATCCCACCTATCTCTACGAAGTTGCCTCCCGTGTAGCATGGATTCCTGCACTGATTCTGTTGGGAAAGCTGTTATATAACCGCTGTATCCTCTCCTGAGACATTTCCATATCTGTTACAAATGGTCCTTCATATACTGGATACTGGCCATGGGATGAAGTTGTCGCTGGCCCCATATGTATGTTCTTTCGAAAAGAGATCTGCGGATCTTCGTGGCCACTGGGCTACCTCAACGTTTCTCAGACCGTTCACAGACACACGTGCTGTGGACGATCATGATCATGTTAAAAGAAAGGCACCATGACGCTGTCCTACGTAAAAACTCCACAATTCCGTTGGCAACTGAGTGATATGGTGAAGCTCTTGTCATTTGTATGCCATATAGTTATGGCATTTCACTCTAGACAAGGGATCGACAGTGACGTTTTCCCAGCCGCTTACATGCCACATGTCTATTTTAAATTAGGAAATAATATCAGCTTGACTATTTGCGCTAGGTATAGCTATTTATTGGCTTGGAAAACGTGAATGTCAGTGGCCGATGATCTGTATTTCTAGCGAAAGCATGACTTTTCAACATGAATATGAAGTATCTAACAATTTCATAAGCCTCTAAATGTTCTGTGTAAAACGGTATTCATTAGCACGTTTCTCTTTGATCTTCTTGAAGAAGAAACCCAAGGGCTACCTCTATCTGTTTACATTCTTTTACAGCATATCAGCAAATGTGTGGGATGGGCAGTTCGATAAAATATGTACTGGGACGCCGGAGAGAGGATGTGCCAGGAGGATGACTTACTTGAGGCTTTTCTGGCCGGCAGATAATGAGGCCTGCATTTCTCAGTGAAAGTGACAGGCGTGGAGCCACGCACTCTGTGGCCGGTGAGGACGACATGGAGCAGCGCCTCGGTCTCAGCAGCTCGGGGTAAAAGCCGACGGTAACAGCTTACAATGTTCAGTTAGTGACTCATTTCGAGCAGTTTTCGGGACCAGGTAAGTTATAAGGGAAGTGATGCACTCTGGTGGCGGATAGATGCAAGCGCGGAAATCCAAAATCCAAACAAAGTCATTTTGTTAATATCTTGTCACATGTAGCTGGATTCCTGAGGACTCTGTGGTCATCAAAGTTTCGGGAAAATATTGCATACGTGTGTTTCATGTTCTTCTGAGGAAAGAAGCTTCCGCTAAAACTTTATAATTGTATGCGAAGCAGTAGTCCAGACCCTGTAAAAATTCATCAGTAAATGGCTGAAAAGTCCATGCCACGTTCTTCAACCTATACGAAGGGCGTAGTTGCTGCAGTTTTATGAGCGTCCTATGCTGACTCAGGTCTTTGGTTGTAGTCTTTTACTTTGTCGGTCGTCGAGAAAACGTTGTGCCTTAACAACTGGCATGCAAAATCTCCGATGTAATACACAGGGTACCCGTCAGCAATCGTCCACTATAGGCGCCACAGGGGTGCGGACGTCTTCTTAGACACAAGGTGGAGAGGATGATGATTCAGCCGTACCTGCCTGGATCACGGCGTCGAACTGTGCTTTTGCCATGCGAGGTTGTTTTGGGCCAGTCGTCTGGGCTGCCATAAAGCAGGAGGAATGGGCGCCTTACTGAAGTGATGCACTGTTGAGTGGCGGGGCAATGATGGAACCGTAACGTGGCGCCTGACTGACAGTAACTCATATAGCAGGCGTGCCACTGGCAGCGCAGAGGCGAGGAACTGTACGGATGGGGCGCTTCGTCGTGTGGGCTGGTATGCAGTCTTCCAAGTTGTGACCCTTTCCAAATTGGCTGTATTCCTCACATCTGGGATGAGGTCATAGAAGAATAGGAAATCCTACTCGATTTTTAGCACAAATTACATCTGTGATTATAAGTCGCCAGTGAAATGAGCGTCGTAAATTGATGTTCAAATTGAAGGTCATGATTTCCTGTTCTTACAGTATGTAGGTAATTATTAGTTTGAGACCGTCTAATCACAAAAGAATAAAACACAAATTTTGCTCTATAGCCATTTCGCACTTATTATTTGCGAGGCGTCTTCAGTGGCCTGAATTATGTAAATTTTTATGTTATTTAGTTTACTTTAAGGACGATGTAACGTAAAAGAGGGAGAGATAAAGCGGGGGAACGACGCTACACTTCGAAAACATTGTCTTAGATGTTGTTTGCGTGACGCTCATTGTTGTTGTAACCGCTGGTGAGATCAGTTTACTCACACGTTTTTGTGCTTCAAGAGTGGAAAATAAAGGATAAATATAATAAATAAGAATTTCGAGACCAAGGTAAGTCAAGGAAATTTTGCACAATTCCTTATTAATAGTAGGTACTAGTACATACTGGCCTTGTAGCTTATAACTCGTATTTAGATTGTACAATAGAAACATTGTAGGTTATTTGGGTCGAGTAATGGCTTCTTTTGCTAACATCGTTGGTGGAAATGGGGTTGCGATATCCGGCCTTATGAGAACGGGCTCATGACGCACCCTTACTGTAGGACAGAAACTGCGATGCTTGCAACACGAAAAGGAGTCCACACGATTTTGTTCTACAGAAAATTGCGGAGAAAAAGCATCAGGACAACAGACAACGGACTATGCACTGCAGAAGATCTAATAGAGGCCGTGAGACTAGTCGAAGACGAAGGTAATGCTAAAAGGAAAGTAGCTGGAATGAAAAATATACCAGAACGAACATTAAGGAAAAGACTTGCTACGCGCAATTTCAAGAAAATTTCATCATATTCGGGTGAAGATGCAGAAAGGAAACTAGTTGCCCATGTAAAGAAACTACAAGCAAGTGGCTTTTCTCCCAAACTGTCAGACCTCATACAAACAGCTTTCAATTTAGCTGATTACATGGGACTGAAAAACAAATTCTATCTAGAAAAGAAATGTGCAGGAAAAGATTGCCTTCACTCATTTTCAAAACGCAATGCAGACGTAAGCATCAGAAAAGAGCAAGCGATTTCTGTTGCCAGAGAGATTGGAATGTACAGAGACGAAGTCATTGCTTACTTTGACCTATTGACAAAGCCGGCTTGAGTGGCCGTGTGGTTGTAGGCGCCACAGTCTGGAACCGCGAGACCGCTACGGTCGCAGGTTCGAATCCTGCATCGGGCATGGATGTGTGTGATGTCGTTAGGTTAGTTAGGTTTAGTAGTTCTAAGTTCTAGGGGACTGATGACCTCAGAAGTTGAGTCTCATAGTGCTCAGATCCATTTGAACCAATTTGAACCTATTGACAAACACGTTGGCAGAAAACGGGCTTTTGGATAAGCTCGGTAGTATTTACAACGTAGACGACACTGGTGTACAGTTAAACAATAAGCTTGGGCAGGTAGTGACGGCAAGAGGAAGCAGAAATGTCCATATTATTGCTTGTGCTGAAAAAGGTGAGACAGTAACAGTTGTTGCCTGCTGTAATGGCGACGGAAATTTCTTACCACCTTACTGCGCTTAGAACAGAGAAAATAAAAACAAGACTCTAAAGACAACATACAACGTACCTCCAGGATCAGTTGTTGTTATAAGAAGAGACTCCGCTTACATCATCACTGATATTTTCATGGATTGGTTCAAAAACCATTTCCTCCCTAGAAAGGCCCTGCTCTACTTCTGCTAGATTGCCGTGCCTCATATATGAATTCTGTCACCCTTTTGGATGTACCTGTTGAAAACGAAGTTTCAATTTGTTTGCCTTGTTATACGACACATTTCTTACAACTACTAGACGGATCATTTCTTAAGCCGCTAAAATCTTACTTTAAAAAAAGGCTGGTCATTCATGGATTGTAGCTGTTGCAAGCAAAGAAAGAAGTGCTGCAAGTGTCCAGATGGGTAGATGCGGATTTAGGGCTAGTGGAGTTATCTCACTTGATAAAGGGGTAGTTCTTAACCATGCCTTTCTTTCAGACATTAATTATACTGAGTCTGAAGAAGTATCTCATGATGTGACTCCATATCAGCCACCAACTTCAGTGTCTGAAACAAATTTGTTAACAGGACACATTTCTACTTACAAACATTGCACAAATTTGGCTATTATTCAAATGGTTCAAATGGCTCTGAGCACTATGGGACTTAACATCTTAGGTCATCAGTCCCCTAGAACTTAGAACTACTTAAACCTAACTAACCTAAGGACAGCACACAACACCCAGTCATCACGTGGCAGAGAAAATCCCTGACCCCGCCGAGAATCGAATCCGGGAACCCGGGCGTGGGAAGCGAGAACGCTACCGCATGACCACGAGCTGCGGACGGCTATTGCTCAACCAACTGCCACGGCAATAGCCCTATAAATGATAACTGTGTGACCCTCGTGGAGAAACTCCATCAAAATATCTGGAACAGATTTCACCTGTATCTGCACTACCTCAAAGAAGTAAATCGAAAAAAACGCAGTCAACAATTAATCTGACATGCGATGAGTTTATAGCAACGTAAAGAAAGAAAATCACTGACAGAAAGAAGAAAGGAAAAGCCTGTGCGCACAAAAGTGTAGCAGATAAAAGGAATCAAAATCCCAGAAACAGAGGAAAAACCCGCCAAAGAAGCATCTGTTTGCAGACACAATTTCAGAAGAAGGTCATGATGATATTTCCTTTAAAATAGTTCCTCCGATGAATTAAACTTTGAAGAAAACGAAAGTGTAGTGAGCCATGACTTTATCAAGAAGCGTCGTGTACCTCTGTTTGGATTCAATGTGTAGGAAATTCTAGATGGATTCATGAATCATGTATTCTCTATGAAAACATGTGTTGTTTGAGTAAACTATTTAAAAACAACCTTAAAAAACAAAAATAAAAATGAATGTCATTTCCAGTGCCTTTTGCAGCTCGCCATCTGCACCTCCCTTCTGCGACATCTTGCCCGCCATTAAATACTTTCTTTAAATTTGCGAGCCATTGTATATCATAAAAATGTTCCTTCGTTACAAGTTTTTTTTTTTTTTTGGTAACGCGATGTTTTATGTAGCTATATACAATGTACAAACCACCAATCTTGCCGAAATTGATTGCGATTTAAGAGTTTATATATTGATAAAGTTCGGCAACGGCCTTGCCGTAATGGATACACCGGTTCCCGTGAGATCACCGAAGTTAAGCGCTATTGGGATTGGACGGCACTTGGAAGGGTGACCATGCGCTGTTGCCATTTTTCGGGGTACACTCAGCCTCGTGATGCCTACTCGACCGAATAGTAGCGGCTTCGGTCAAGAATACCATCATAACGACCGGGAGAGCGGTGTGCTGACCCCACGCCCGTCCTACCCGCATCTTCCTTTGAGGATGACACGGCGGTCGGATGGTCCCCCTAGGCCACTCGTGGCCTGAAGACGGAGAGCTTTTTTATATTGATAAAGCTTAACTTAGAAAATTTGTGGAGTCTGTCCCGCCTATACGTTATGCTGCGGTTTTAAAATGTTTGGCACTTTTGCCTTTCTATGATAATTTAATGTCCGCCTTAAAGAATTCGTGGATGCTGATCTATATGTTTTCTTTTTCTGTGTTGTAGCTGTTCTTCTGATGCTTCATGCCATCTGAAGTTTCGTTTTCACAGTACTTGGAATTCAACACTCGTTTTGATGTTCTGTTTTAGATAGTGTTGCCAAGTGTGGAATCATGTTGACAACTACTAAATGTGTTTTTGTAATATAGGTGATCTGTCTCTCTCTCTCTCTTTCTCTCTCTCTCTCTCTCTCTCTCTCTCTCTCTCTCTCTATGTGTGTGTGTGTGTGAACTGCTATTTCTTTTGGTAAAACACTTGTTCTGGTGTAGCGAGGACATAGGGCACAAGATGCATCGTCCATGTGATCGCGTCCGGTCTTGTTAATTTGTATACGCCGAGGGCTGCTGCTTGCCGCGCCAGATCGTCGGGACACAATGTGATGTCGTCCAGCATGTTTCTGCCGGGTGATAGAGTAAATACCTATACAGCGGCGGCCTCGGTCACTCTGTCCGCGAGCCCTGTAATTTGCTCAAGTTGGCCTCTTGCGTTACCGAGAGCAGGAAGTAAGAATCTGCGGCAAGCGGCACAACCGTATGGACCGGAGAAGTAGCTCCGAGGCGTCCCGTCTAGCCACGATGCGGAAGTGTCGCAGGAACAGGGACGATTTCATATCACCAGTTTCGTCCCTGTGGTACAACTGTCTCAGGCATTGAGTGTGAGCCAGGGATAGCCCCTGAAAGAACTCATCTTTTGGTAATTGGCACTCTCTGGAGGCAGTCAGGTTTCTAATAATGCTGCTAACAGTCGTTGGCAAAGTGACATTTGCATATTTAGCGGAGTTTACCCCGGAAGTGACGAAATAGCTTTCGATGTAAGTGAACCAAAATGATGGACAGCCCATTTAGAGGGCTGGTGCTTTAAATGACACGTGATCCACTTGTGCTGCTAGGTTCGTCTCGAGGAGTGGCAGCAGATAATGCTACTCGTTGGACTTGCGGCTACAGGGAGTTGGAGGCAGGGGCATACCCTGGACACAAATAGACATGGTGAGGGTCTGGTAGGGTTTGTCAGGGTGCCCTGACTTGCACTTGCCTGGCAGCACGACTGAGGCAACTCTGGTAGTAACACCATAGGTCGTACTCGTTCTTCCAGTCCTATTGGTAGCAGCTCTTCATGTCGCTATTGCAGCGCAGTCATCTATTCCTTATGGTACCTCTGCTGCTAGCACAGTAACTGCTGCTGCTGTTGTTATCAGTTGTTCCTGGCATAGAGGTGAGTCGTTCGCGGAACAACGGATCCAAAGGAACGTTTCACGAAAATGAACGTCAAGACCGAGGAACGACTTGTAAGTGACGGTCGCTCACCGTTCACTTCAGTCACAGTCACTCTCGTTCACCTCATCCGGTCTAGTTCATCCGTTCCTTGTTTCCCCCTCGGTCTCCCTCTGTCACTCTCGTTCTTTTTGTGTAGTTGCATGTTACAGTCTTACTTTTTATATAAAAAATAAATTGGATGTAATAGAAACATATTTTTCAGGCAACAAAGAGAGAAATTTGCTTATCTTTTCGTTGTTCTGATCAACTGTGCAACACATTTATCACAGTTCAACTTGTTTTTTATTTGACCGTTTAAAGGAGCACCCACTGCATTTTTTATTAAACCTCATATGCTTCATTTAACTACTAATATTTAAGGTATGTGTTAGTAACTGTAGTGAAACAAAGTTTACTTAAAAATAGCGATTTTTTGATTTCTACAAAAAGGAAAAAAAAGCAATGTGTCACTTATGGAGGCTCTTATTGTTCAAGTCTGATTTTTCAGCTTAATTATTAATACTGTGTTGCTGCATTAACTTAAATAAGACAACCTATAAACCCACTGTCTACTAATCGTGTGGAACAAATGCGACGAAAAAATATTTTATTTTAAGCATAGTGATTCTTTGATAAAGTCTCTTCTTTACTATGGAACTTAAAAATATATGTAGCTTCTCTTCTTCGTTTTCTTCTAACATTCTGATTGGAGTGTTTCATGAGCTTGACGCCACTTTCAGCGGGAGAATTTGGAGCCTTTCGTTTGATAACTACTTGTAGAACATCCATGACATATTCACATTAACGATATTGTGAAGAAACTATCTTAAGGAACATATCACTCGAATGCAATCTGTTTAAAGATACTCTTATTGTATTAGAAATGAAGTGTTCAGTCACAATTGTAATAGTTTTTGGGAATTGATCGATTTCTACTCGAATGCTTTCGTGACTGTTTTCATTCAGAAGATTAAGACGACAGAATTGAAGACAGGAATCATAAACGATTGATCAGATTGTGTAAAGCCACACGCGGGGTAACACTATCGACGATCTGATACACATATACAAAGTTTTGAAAGAATTCCGAAATCCAGATATAATGCTTTGGCTTCTGAAGCGGCACAAGATAGTACTTTCACCTACATGCATAGAAGGAAAATACGGGTCGTAATGCAGCTTTATCCTAGAACATAAAAGTTTTCAGTATATCGCATTCACCATCGACCTTGCGTTATAGATTCCTCTCGAGAACGGAGGATGGGAGACGGTTCTTGGAGAAGAGAGATCGCAGTTAATTAAAAAATAATCGCCTCATACATCTTCTAACCACAAGGTAAGTAGAAGGCACTATTTTCCAAAACGTTTTCAAGCAAAAAACACACACATCTCTAAGAGTAGTCGCATTTAATGCTGTTGTGAAAGAAACTAATGATTTAACTAAAAAGTCACTCAGTGCATAAGTTATGGGCAAATTTCTTTTGCCATTTTCCGAATTAATTTGAATGACCGAAACATGTGTAAAATATCTGAGCTCTGAACGACTAGTGAACTTCAATTTTCTTTTATTTTCTGATACATTTGTGTGTAATATTTATGTTTTAATTACATACATAAGTGTTTAATGAATTACTGAATTTCAAATTTTCGTTTGACTCTCGTCTGTTAATGGGTGTCTGCACTCACTCAGAAGTTCTTTCTCTCACATAATTGATGGTTGATTCCATGCTGAATCTTGGGGCCCCTTTCAACTAGTGACTGATCGAAATCTGAGTCTTGCTTGTTTTCGTTTCGGAAGTTTCGACAGTCTCCTAGTATACAATAATGTCACGTAGAAGAAGATGTCATTACTTGAATGACGAACACTAACTTCGCTTAACTAAGGTTTATTCAGCAAAAATGGTTCAAATGGTTCAAATGGCTCTGAGCACTATGCGACTTAACTTCTGAGGTCATCAGTCGCCTAGAACTTAGAACTAATTAAACCTAACTAACCTAAGGACATCACACACATCCATGCCCGGGGCGGGATTCGAACCTGCGATCGTAGCGGCCGCTCTGCTCCAGACTGTAGCGCCTAGAACCGCACGGCCACTCCGGCCGGCGTTTATTCAGCACTTACCCTATATATACAGCTACAAAACATTCCAGTAAAATGATTCTTAATATTTGTGGATACTTCTAGAATGTATTCGAACCGAATAGTGAAATTAAAATTGTACAGTCCCGATGAGTTTCGAACTTACGACTTTCCAATCAACAGCTAACGATCATAACCACTAAAACACAATGATACTCAGCCTTTTCTGCGACATTGTTCCCTCTTTAAGTGAACAGCGTTTCGGTGTTACGTCGTCCTAGTCCGGGAACGAGTCATCTGTCCTGCATACTCCGACTCCTGATGACTGATTCTCGCCCTGGCCGCTACGCTCTTCGTCACCTTTCCGCTTGTTGCCTGTCGCTGGACCTTCGAATTTACCCTGGGTTGCAGGATCCTTATAGGGCTTCATTCGAAGGACGTGGACCGTATCTCTGATCTTTCGTCGTCTTGTGTCCGGGGCCAAATCTTCAACTTCATAAGTAACATCAGACAATTGTCTTACAACCTTATAAGGTCCAAAGTAGCGCCTGAGGAGCTTCTCAGAGAGACCAACCTTCCGAACAGGTGTGAATATCCAGACGAGGTCACCAGGCTGGTAGACAACAGGGCGGTGGCTCGCGTCATACCTTCGGCGATCGTTTTCTTGAGCCTGCAGCGTGCGGAGTCGAGCTAACTGCCGAGCTTCCTCAGCTCTGGTTAAAATCTGGCCCATTTAGCCGTCGTCAACGTCATCAGGATTTAACGGAAACGCAGTGTCCATTGTGGTAGTCGCCCATGCACAAGGAAAATGGCGTAAATTCTGTGGTATCTTGTTTGGCCGTGTTTTAGGCAAACGTCACGAAAGATAGCTCCTCATCCCAGTTGCTCTGCTCAGCATTGACGAATGTTTATATCATGTCGGCCAAGGTCTTATTAAGGCGTTCAGTAACCCCGTTCCTTTTTGGATGGTAGGCAGTTATCATGTGATGATTAATGTTGCTCCGACGGTTTATCTCTGTCACAATATTCGATTTAAAAACTTTCCCGCGATCCGTGATTAACGACCTTGGGGCACCGTGTTTTAATAGAATGTCTTCCACGATGGATTTGGCTACCTCGGATGCTTCGGCTGTTTTCACGGCTTTCGCAATGGCATAGCGTATCTGATAATCAGTGCAAACAATAATTTATCTATTACAACTAACAGACATCGGAAATCGTCCGAGGAGGTTGTAACCTCCCCCTCACTTATCGATCTTAATGACAATGAAAAATTAAACCGCGTGTACCTAATGGAAATTTGAGAAAAGCAATCGTCACTGAAGTTAATTTGTCGGTAAAGAGGGAGGAAAGAGTTAGACCTAAATGAAGGGAAAAAATTAATAAAGAAAATAGATGTGCGGTCGTTACGTTAATAATTAATTGGCGTTAATTAGATATTTGAGATTTGGGGAAAATTACGGTCTCCAGTCCTAAGGACAAATACTATAATAATTGAAAATGAAAGGTTAATGCACATATAATTAGCACCAAAAGCGTGGCAACTGAAGGTTGACACGTGTTGTGTGAACACTGAATGTTTGTCAGAAGTAATAAACTTCACTACACTCTCACTTAATTTAGCAAAAGAATTAATAAAACTGGAAAACTGAAAGTTAATTTAGTGACTGACATTAATAGTGAGCTTTGTTTGTGAAGCACTACGAAATTCAATAAAATAAGGTTAGTCTTGGACTACCTCAACAATCATTTCAAAAGCTACTTGAATCTACGCAATTTAGAAATAAGAGATTTAACTTTGAACTTGAATTAAATGATTCTGAACAGTTAACAATAGTAAAATTTAGTACGTACCAAGCTGAGCTGCAGTCACAGGTAAGCTAAAATATGCTAACAAAACTCGCACTCTTAATTATTACTTGTGTAATCTAAACATTGTAGCCAGCTATGAATACCTTAACTGAAATTTGAAATTAAAGCAGTGACAAGGAATTATATTACTTTAATGCTGGCGTCTGAATTTCAACGACACTCGGGTTCATTTCGGAAAAGGAAGGGACCCTGCTTGGTAAAGCAATTGGAACAGTGAGCAACAAAGGTTCATGCTAAGTTGCTGTAATTTTGTGATGCAACAATTTTAAAGCTGAGGTCTGCCATACAGTTCTAAAACTTTACGTGCTTCCAGTCTTCCTTGTTGGTTGATTGAAGGTTTGAAGTCGTCGGTCGAGGAGGTGGCGACAGTCACTCATTGTCGGCCGTCGCTGTTGCAGAAGCTGGATGTTGGCGCGCCTTCTTCTCGACACTGTCACCAGGCGAAACGGGCTCTTGATGTGCGCCAGCTAATGCTTCCCGTCCGCGACACCGTGTCAGAAACTATCATAGCAAGTCGAGCGCAATTACATGCTGCCAAACCCCGAAAGCGCGGCAACTCGCGGGAGCGTCACACAACACACCTGCTCAACCGCACTACTCCAGCCAGACTCTCCCTCTGCACTCGCTCCATGCGGCAGAGTTAACACTACCAAAGATCCTAAACACTTTGGTTCTCCACACGACCTATCGATGTAATAGTTCGATAGCATAGTTTTCCCTAAGCCAGACCCAGCGTAAAAATACAAATAATATTTACAAAACAAACTAATTGTAGATCGACATAAATGTATAAATTATATATATATATATATATATATATATATACAAATAGTAAAACAATTACAACATATAAAGAGACAGAAATGTCACATCTTCAGGTGACAAAATAAGGAAAAAATTTATAGTACAATAGATGGAAATAGGGGGATATGCATTTCCGGCGTTACAAGGTCAATCCCAACACGTTGGAAAGGCGTTTCGGCTTGTGGAATTGGTATGAGTCGGTCAGGTGGTTTCTGCGGAACTGCCCTCTGGCACTCTCGACAGGGCGACACGTAGTGACGGACACTCCTAAATAAACCTGGCCAGAAAAATCTCTTCCGGATTCTGTCGTATATCTTAATAAATTGTAAATATCCGGCCTCAGGTGTGTCATGGAATTTCTGTAGAACATCTAAGCACATGTGTTTAGGAATCACTGGTGGCCATCTCTTTCCTAACGGATCAAAGATTTTCTTGCAAAGTAACCTATTAACCATCGTAAATTGTCCTTTCACATCCTCTGACCGGTCTAAGGCAAGCACAATTTGAGATATCTTGGCGTCCTTCTTCTGTTCAGCAGACAGACCCAAGACTGAAGTCCAGATGAGTTTCGAATTCACGACCTTCTATGCAACAGTTTAGTATGATAGCGACTAAACCACAGTGCTACTCGGCTTCTTCTGCCACAATATTTATGAAGTGATCTCCGTTGGTGATACAAAGCTTCTGATTTTAACACGCAACTTCTCTGGGCGTTCGTCGGAAGACGTGATTTTTCCAAATGAATCGGCACTTCTGGCAAAGATAGTTTAATACTCCGATGTGTACTTAATTTATATAGCTGCATGTTGTAGAAGAAAACTGACAGTCGACAGTTTGCTTTCAGGTACTTCACCCCAGTAAAGCAGACACTAGCATATATTATTTTACATTAATGAAAGGAAAACGGAGATACACCATACTGGCGACGATTACGAGCTTGCCTGGAAAGTGAATGACGGTTATAGTGGTCCGAAATGGGTTCCACACTCCATACTTCTGTTCTTCCAGCTCTGACGTCTCTTTACAGCCTTGCTTACACTGGCGCTTCACGTCAGCCGGTTAATGTGTTACTTTCTAAGGACGCATTCTGTTTACGAAACCGAAATCAACCTGTCTACGTTAGACAATCAGTGAATTTATCATGCAGAAGTAATAATTGAGTGTACTTGTTTCAGATGTTCGATATTTTCTTGTAGTTATTGAAACTGTTCCACGATATTTTCTTCGGGGTCAACTCTTCTTTGGTATGTAATGAATGGTACACTTCACGTAGCGCTAAGATGGTATAGTAGTCTGTGCGGGAACAAGATAAATAACCACTTTTCCATCTGCTACTATAGTTTCAGTTGTTACTTTAGGCAACGCATGTCTGGCAACTGCACGCTCTCTGATCCCAGTGCCGTGAACGGTAGCAATGTACAGAGTGCTGGGGACCAAGGCCTTTCGGGGATTTGTCGTGGGGGAAGTTGCCTACGAAGAAGTGTGGTATGTCCTGTGAACCAAGGACGCTAAACACACGAGGACTCAGGATATTCGCAATACACTTTGGTGCCGTCAATAGTTCCCTCAATCAAAACCAGACGTGACATGAAGTCTGGCTCCACACACCATGACACCAGGAGTAACTCCGCTGTGCCTCTCCAAGTCACTGGAAGAAAGGAACCTCCCAACAGGTCACCGCTGTAATCGCGTAAGATGGCCATCCAGGGAAGCGCAGTGCCAGAATTTGTTGCTGAGTTCAATGACACACCATTTTTAGAAGTCAATACTTAACCGTTGCCGACCACCCTAAACACAATATTTTGTATTGTGGTATTAATGGAAGATTACGCATCTGACAGTGTTTTCTTATGCCAGATGTTGCTTATCTCCTACCGGTAGCGCGGAATGACACAGATTGATGCAGGGAATCCGTTTCTTCCTCTCAGATGGTAGGTGCCGATGGGAGTCGGCTACGACATCCTTGGGGCATATTATTCTGAGCCTCGCTTGCGGTGGCTAGGCATTTCGATAGGAAGCAAGAAGACGTCTATACCCGCCCACACGTTACAATGCAATTCACCATCTGGACACTGTCACATCCAAATGTGCAACAAATGTGGGTACTAGACTAACCGACAATCTGACCAAATAGAGATCCACAATGAGGCCCTTTTCAAACATTATCAGATGCGGTTATCGCTTTCTGACACTAAAGCGCAATATCTTTGAGCCATTCAAAGTAATCACTCAAAATCCGTTGCTGCTCACGCCCCTTGGTAATGGCACTGAACACGAACAACACCAGTGTAGTCTGGTGGCCTTCGTGCAAGTCACAGATAATTGAAACTATACTAATTTACATGTCTGCCTATGGTGTGTACGTCTACGAAGTTATATTGACATACGGCCATGTCTTCTGGGTGCTTAATTTTTTTTTTGTCAGGTTGTGCTTATCTACTGCTTAAAACTGAGTGAAACTGCTAAGTCTTGCGGCTTTTGCGTTCAGCTTATGCAGGGAGCCATAAGAAACAGTTAAACTCCGTGTTCACTCAGCAGTAGAACAAAATAATATGGTGAAAGTCGACGGCCGATTCACAGTTCTTGGACGTCTCCGATGCACAGGCAAAATCCCGGCAATGGTGAAAGCAGGTTCAAATGGCTCTAAGCACTATGGAACGTAACATCTGAGGTCATCAGTCACCTAGACTTAGAACTACTTAAGCCCAACCGATCTAAGGAAATCACACATATTCATGCCAGAGGCAGGATTCGAACCTACGATCGTAGCAGCCGCATGGTTCCGGACTGAAGCGCCTAGAACCGTTGACTACAGTGGCCGGCTGTGAAAGCAGGTTCCGGCGACTCCGTCACTCGGCAGTTTTTGGTGCGGCATGGTGTCGTATATAGCGAAGGTTCCCACTGAGGCTCTTGCTGAGGAACTACAGGTGCAGTCGGCACCCGGCCCAGAGCTCGACAGAAGATGTCTCGAGGAGTCTGTGCACACCCGAAATACCCAGGGCATTTAGATATACTTAAGGAACTCTAGACGTGTCTCAGGCCTGCATTCTCATTCACCGGAGTAGAATTGTCTTCATTCGTGAGTCCCGACTGGAACTGAGCCCCGACGACCAGCTAAGATGAGTCAGGAGGCAACCCACACACCAGTGGGATACCAACCTGACTGTCTGTCACCGTTTGGCCCGACAACCTGGAGTGATGGTCTGGGGTGCAATTTCTTTTCATAGCAAGATGCCTTTGATTGTCATCCACGGCACTCTTACAAAACAGCGGTGCGTCGACGAAATTCTGTTCCCCGTTTTGTTGCCTTTTCTGGCAAGCCAACCTGAGGTTACATATCAGCAAGTACGTCGACGAAATTCTGCTCCCCGTTTTGTTGCCTCTTCTGGCAAGCCAACCTGAGCTTATATATCAGCAAGATAATACCCATACGTACATGGCAAGAGTTATTACTGTTGACCTCTTGGTTGCCAAACACTACCTGGACCCGTCAGGTTACCGTAACTCTCCTCATTTGAGATTGTTTGGAGCAACATGGGTGGGGTCCTCAAATGATCTCGGGATTTTGTCTATCTAACCGCGCCAGTTGGACAGAATGTGGTACGATATCCCTCAGGAGGACATAGAACAACTCTATCGATCAACGCCAAGCCGAATAACTACTTGCATAAGGACCAGACGTGGACCAATGCGTTACTGACTTGCTCAATTTGAAAGCTATTTCTCTTCAATAAATCGTCCAATTTTTCTGAAATTTTAATCATTTGTTTTTCTGTAGATGTACGTCACATCTATTGATTTCTGTAACATAAATTACTTCGTGGTGTGTCTTTTTTTCTACCTTAGAGTGTGTATACAGGCATCCCTTGACAGCTTTAGCCCTGCTAAATATCACAAAACTAGTCTGTCAATAAGCAGGTGCATCCCAAGTCACTTAAAATTTGCAGAAATGTGGTCATAGTCTCGTTTGTCTTCCCCGAGATTGTAGGGATGAAAGTTATAACAGAAAAACTGCTCACACTACACTAGGTACGTAGGTCGCGGCACTAGCTATAGGCTGCTTACGGGCTTCTACAGTGGTCTGACAAGCTTTTGGCGTAGCCGTTCGTAACCGCAACACCTCACCTTGTTCCGCTAACTGAAGGGTCCTAATTACGAATTTACTCATTTTTGTAATCAAAGCTACAAGGGGGACAGCTTTCAGTGACGGGTTATTATCAAAAACAAATTCAGGCATGGGTACAAATCGGGGAAAACTTTTACTTTCTAATCAACTAGAAACGAGTTGAACAGATGAAAATACAGTAATCAAACAGAAAATAAAACTTTGTCTTATCCGTTGCGATGCTCGAACGATGCTCGCGACAAAGCGACTACAGTGGACTCGTGCTAGTGGAACTTACTTCAGTTTCGACGCATGTAATCGATTATGGCGGCTGTGGTGATCGTGCGATGCAGTTGGAGCATCAGCAGTAACAGCTGCGTATGGGCAGCAGCTGCGATACGCAGGACCCTCATCAAAGTGGCTACCACAGACTTCCGGCATTGCACAAGGCCCCCCACGATTCTGGCGATGGCAGAGATGGCTTGGGTTGCGCTGTACCAAGTGGCACGGTGGGAGGACGTGCATTGGGACCAGTGTGCAGGCAGCAAGTGACAGGCTCTAAAGAATTTGACAGTGCTGCGTGGGAGGGCCGAGAATGGCTGAATGCATCTGAGCAACGGCACTCTTCCAACCGACGTGCTTATTCAGGGCAGCGCGGTGCACATACGCGCAGCTACCGCCTACATAAGAAAGGAAAATGCTTCACACCGAATTCGGGTCCTAAATCGTAACATTGATTACAGCAACCAGGAGTAGCTATGGGCTACAACAAAGTGAAACCACAGCTCCCACCTCGGAATATTGCGTTGCGGTAATCGTCTCCAAAGGATAAATAATCTGCATATCGAATCAAAAGGTGCGACTGTTCCCACGTTCTGACAGAAGTTGTTTTGGATAGCTGTGGGATGGCATATGTCTGGGTCAACAGATGGCTGGCCAGAGTGGACGAGAGCTCTGCTCCACCACATATCCTAGTCCACTCCACCGCCTTCACATGACTGTTTCCTGCCCTCAGATTACTGGTTCGACACCATCATCGCTATTTATGAAGATTCGCCTCGATAACAGTGACAGTCATGAGAATAGTGTTTACCAAGCAACTTGTGAACAAGATATTGGTTGATGTTTGCATCTGCAAGAGAAACTTAGTTACTTCAAATGGTGACTACAAATTTGCTTTGAAATATCTGTTTCCGTTATAGGCTGCCAGTCTGCCTTGTACTCTATGGTGAATTGGTTATGGCATATAGACTGTTAAGAAGTTGTATATCATTAGGAAATGTATTGAGTATATGTGGTGTTGGTGCACTGCACAAAGCCTGTGGCTTACATTAGTCATCGCCTGAGAAAGTACAGCTTCCTCTGCTACGTCAGCTATCTATAAACTTATTCCTTCAGTCTATATTATATTATCCTGTTTGAGGTCACCATTCAAGGTACCTGGCGTGTGATATGAATAAATGGCACCAGTTCTGTGGTTAGGCTACATCAGTATCCTGAGCGGTCATTCTTTTCTTACCTACATAATTTAAAAATCAATTCATTTATTTATGTGCTTTTGTAAACTGTTCACCATTTGTTCGTTAAGCTGGCCACTTGAATAATCAATGGTTCCATAACGGGACAATGCAACAGTGCGGCACCGAACCCCAAAAATTGCAAATCAGCCAGAAACAGTTTTAAGGTGGTGTACTCGCCGTCTGGTTGTTAGGTAGCACAAAACTGAACTGAATTGACGACTGATCTCACAATATTTAACTATTACGTTGAACTTTCAAGACAATCATAAATATCATAGAATTTCAATAACTCGTCATTGATTTTTGATGATTCCGATTTCACCAACACAAAGACGTCTATTTGAAGTACTTGTGCCTTTCTACCATGCTTGTATATCTTCTACACCGCCAGCTTAGCTGAGTGGTAATGTGTTTGCCCCCTATGCGGCGGGTCCGATTTCGATTCCCTACCGGGTTGGAGATTTTCTTCGCCCGTGGACTGCGTGTTGTGTTGTCCTCATCATCATCATCACCGACGGGCAAGTCGCCCAACGTGGTGTCACCTGAAGTAGGACTTGCAATCCGGCAGCCGGACTCCCCCGCTTGTGGCCTCCCTGCCAACAATGCCACATGACCATTGTTTTGTATATCTTCCGTTACTCCTCAGTTTGTCCTTCAACTTCTCAAGTTACTACTTTCTGATATCATCCAAATACACAGAATAAATTTATAAATCTGTTTAAATAATTTTAAAAGATTCTAACCCGGCATTACTTTGAGGGTGTGGTAAGTCGTTCATTATTTGCTGAGATGCTTTGATGGAAATTTTCCCAGTTTGAATATTTTTAGCTCGGTAAGATCTAACCAACGTGCCTATCTCCCTCAACACCTTGCCACAGGATCTGATGATAGATGGTACTTAGATATAAAAACTGGTACTATATGCCATTCCCTTAACTTTTCAATTGTCATTCTCTTAACTTTTTCACTGGTGTGGGTCTACATGAATGTCCAGCAGCTAGAGCATCCAGACGGCTACAACGGTACCTTTACGCATGGCAGGTAGAATGTCGAGATGGCTATGGGCTTTCATTTATGTCCGGTAGGTAGGCAGACCTGACTGGTAAGGGCATACTTTATTCCTGGGTGCGGGGGCAGATAAACATGTTCAATAGAATGGCGACACGCAGTTGTCCGCAATTCAACATTCCTGCTCTTCCTAGTAACGTCGGAGAGTGCTACAGCTTTCACATGCTCCTGGTGACTTCCTGCTTGTGAGTCAATATAATGGATACAATTTGATTTCCTAATCCACACAAGACAAATGACTCAAAGGTGCATAATCTGAGCGGCACGAATTATCCTGATAAACTGACTTACCATATGTAACGAATGGAAAGTAGTGCAACAGATATATGCAGTTTCTGAGCAACACTCGCAGCCATATCGAACATAAAGTGGTGCGTACAGACAAAAAAGTGAAATATGATTTCCTAATGTACGAAATACACATGAGACCTACATTTATAACATGAAAGGTCATGAATTATCCTACAGAACTGACATAACAGGTACTGCAAAAGGCGGACTGTATAGTAAAATAAGTGCAGTTTTTCAGCAACACGCATGGCAGCGAGGTATAGAAAACGGTGCTCGTGGTCACGTAAATATAATTTGATTTCCTGATTTGGAAAGTGGATATGGCACATACATATGTCATCTGAAAGGAGATAAAAAATTCTATAGATCTGACGTACCAGATGTTTCAAAGGGCGTACAGAGTAGAAAAATACATGCATTTTCTCAGCAACACTCAATGCTAAGCAGAACAAAAAACGGTAGGCACGGCCACTTTATTTTTAAAACTGTATGCATCGAAACGTGCATACCCCACGTTAACGAGATTTTAATAGGTCATTGGCACAAGTACAGATAATGTGAATCAGAAGTTACATAATTTTATAATCACAAATAAAAAAGTTTTTATCATTCATCTACAACAACTTTATTTCAGCCCAGGATAAACTTACAACAGTATGCATGATTTAGTTTCTAAGGTCTCTTTTGCGGTTATCAGTAAATGCAACCACGATGACAGTAAAGTTTGTTACTGATTTTATAAAGAGTATTATCAAAGAGTGGTTCTGTGCACTCTAGCTCGTGCCTACAGTGACCGTAGCCTGCAAGTGTTGTTGGACAGTATCAGCCGCCAACCGGCTATACGCCCAAAACTTCTGCCCGCCTTAGCGGCGGGGCAGGCAGGATGCTTGGCCCTAGCAACGGCAAAAGGATTAGTAAGTTTCGACATAGCTTTTATACAAGCTGGAAGTCATTATCACGATTAAACTACTGCGGCTTGCCGATATTTATTAAGTAACCTTACTTCATAATATGTGCGATGGCTTTACAGTTATTTTTCCTTACAGGATAAAATTTTACATGTTTCTCCATGACATCCAGTGCCACTAATACATAAACTCTCCTTCCCTTGTCTCCATTTGTCCATATCAGCCTTTACCAACTATTTCTAACACTGAACTTGGTATGACGCAGTACATAAGCCATTTCAGAGTGTTGAATCGATGCAGTTGGCTTTTGACAGATTTCATACTTCTTCAATACTTTTCTCAATCTGTTTTCCATAATACTGCAAATGTAGATTTTTGGAGGGACCATAGTAGCCATATCCAAGGAATACACATTGTATAAAATTATGATTTATGTAAATCATATCTGCTGCTACCCACAATTCCCTGCTGTCTGTTTTATATTTGGAATGTTTATTTAAGTTTTTTCAGTGGAAGTCCATAAGGCATTTATCTAATCAGTTCTAACAGTCCCTGCGCACTAAGAACCTGGTTATTTCCATATCTCCCATAAAAACAGCAGGAGCCTAGAAAGCCTTTAATCTTAATTTTATTTCTGGGCCCTAGTGCTTCTTTGGTTGTGTGAATTGTTGTGAGCTTGGTTTAATGTCTTCCACTGAAATAATGCATGCCAATACTTTAATTCTTCTTGTTGAAACTCTGACTTCTTAATATAAATTTTTTTATCATTTACAGTAGATGCCCACCTTGGTAGCTGCATGTGTTGGCATGACACTTCCAGGATTCGAAAAGGTGCGCCGACCACAGATCTTGGCTGATGAGTGGGTTAACGCCGCCGAAAGGGAGGAGTGTGAGCCAGTCTGGATGTGGTTCTTCGAAAGTTTCCCTCATCCAACTGGGTGAATACCAGGCTTTCATCTAAGCCCTATTCTCTTACACGAATTGCAAAAATTTAGAGAACTGTAGTGGCAACTTCTGCCACCGAATGTAACAGCAACACCAAATGTGACGGGATGAGGTAGAAGGCACCGTATTAAGACTTGTCCAAGCTATCCAAGTGATTTATTGTTTGCAACTATAGTGCCCCATTCCTCTCGATCTGCATTACTGGGTCCAGCAATACTGAGGACACCATCTGAGAAACGGCTTGGCGCGGAATGGCTGCCTCAGCGACCCGTACACACACTGCTGTGAGTCACCATTGCACGGCACCAGAGTTGCGGCGTTGTCAGGATGCCGGCAGTTGACTCGTTGGTCTGCAACCCTGCTGACTCAGCGCCACTCGGTGTGAGACACAGGTGGCTAGCTGCGTGCTTCTCGGTAGCATGCCTAAGATCGTGGCAACAACAGGCGCCTATGATCTGGAGTCCGAATCTGCAGCCCTCACCTCAGGATGCCTCTGGCGTGTGTTGGATGCCAGGATGACTGCCCACAGTAGTGAGGTGTAAAGTGGCCCGCCGCTGGCTTGCTACGTACCCCACGTCGGCCTGCGTGGGTTGAACCAGCGACCCGCTGTGCACTATCTGCTGCTGCGTGTAGCTGCCCCGCCATCCAGGAGAGCTGCCACACGTGAATCAATATCGTTAGAAATCCGCACCTATTTATATGTGGCTGTCAGCCTCTGTTTTTCCACACACACCACTTTGCGTCATGTACTCATAGCACGCAAGGTTAGCCAGTGGGCGCCTTCTGCCTGTGATTTGCGACATGCAAAACAGCTACATATACTCTTTCAGCAACTTGACGACCATATCACCTCTATTCCACTTCACAACTGTTGCTGTGCATAACTCACTGCAATCTGGCCCACACATGGGTGTAACTTTTGTTCAGAATGTTGCACAAAACTAACTCTCCCTATCCAAAACGGTGGTGTCGCTACGTTATTCCCCTCTTCAGAAAGACCCAGACCCCGGATCTATCCCTTAGCGAGCTCTTAAATTGTTTGCGTCAGCACCTATGGCATATTTCCTTATTATTAGGAAACTTAAATGTGGTCTAGTGCTGCTTAAAACCATGACATGAAATAAAACATAAAAATTCCTTTCTGGACGACCACTGCTCGATCAACCCTTTACTCACTCGTTCACGCCCTCAGTATCCAATCTACTGGGACTTGGATTACTCTTGGTTCCCTCTTGGAATTAGTCCTCTGCATGATCAGAAAGAAAACAACACATAACAAAGTTGAGGATGGAATGTCACTTGGCACAGTGGTGTTCAAAACGATCGTTGTTTGCCATTGCCTTTCCCTATACTGAGCGACATGTTGCACAAGCTGATCGTCTGCTATGCGCCCCTCTTTCTCTATAATACGACCTGCAAGTTGTTGATCAATGAAATCCTCTACAATCGGCTGCAAATACCTAGGTATTCTGTAAGGTTTACGGTAACAGGTGCTTTATTCACTGTTGGTATCCTGTGTTGAACTAATGGAGTTGCTGGTAACGGCCCTTGTGGAAAAAAATGGGTGAAATGGCTCTGAGCACTATGGGACTTCACGTCTGAGTTCATCAGTCCCCTAGATCTAAGAACTACTTAAACCTAACTAACCTAAGGACATCACACACATCCATGCCCGAGGCAGGATTCGAACCTGCGACCGTAGCGGTCGCGCGGTTCCAGACTGAGGCGCCGAGAACCGCTCGGCCACACTGACCGGCTTTGTGGAAAAAACAAATCCTTAAATTCCCACAGTATTTCTTCCATATGCTGTCTTTCTCCCCCTTTCAAATGCTTAACTTTGTCACGCAATGCAGTTCTATCGGCAGTTAGTGATTGATCGCTTCGCCTACCTCTCGAACACCAGTCTTCGTCATTTTCCACCTCCAAATTCGCTACTAAAACTCCTTTTGTTAAATTCGCGTCTACAGCGCTAAAACTATTCATCGTTCATCTCCTCTACGCGTACAACAATACATTTCACAAAACAACCCAATGGACCCAAAGCTTCATTATCCTCCAATGGTTCAATAACACATACTGTACCCACAGGTAGATTTGACTCCACACTTACCCAAAGCGATTTCCCGGTGCCACAAGATACACACTCATAAGAATTAAGCCTTAATGCTGACGTACGCAGTTCATTTGGTTTGTTCATTACATTGAATGCCCCTCACGACAGCTCTGCATTGACAACAGTTTCCCCTAGCTGAAATAACATTACACCATGTCCCACAGTTCGTTGTCCAAGGTCAGTTTTGTCAAGATATTGATGCAAGAGATTTACTCCAAGGATTATGTCATAGCCCTCGCTTACCCATGGAACTACCTCCATACATACAAGTCTCACTCTTTCTATTCGAAAGTCAACTGTCACCCACAACAAAGGCGTGACCCCCTTATTCCCCACTGCACGCAACCTATAACGTGGTGGGTCTAGCTTCCTTCGTCCCATTACAAGGCCACTGACACTTGCGCCCCTGTGTCCAACAAAATTTTGACCTTTTTAGTTCCTATCGATCCTACCACTGAACATTCCACCTATGCATACGTATTCGTAGCACTGAAATTAAACGGGAGCAGCCTTAGGTGCGTCTTGGGGCCCCTCTGCCATTTAACGCTTGTCCACGTTTTCCTATCTCCATTTCTCCATCCTCCCTACTGCCGTTTTGCACCCCTTCCTTTATTCCTTGGTGACTGGGTACATTGCCTCTGCACATGTCCTGTACGACCACACTTAAAAATTTCACACCTGCTTTAAACACTGTTTGCCTCTCGTGTACCCCTGTTGCCACATCTATTTCGTCACATTGAATTGCCAGCTGAATGGCCGAATACAAATCTTTTGGAGTCCCTTCGTGCACTTTCCGTGTCATATGCGCCGGTAAGTGCCATTAGCTTGGACTCCTGCAACAGAACACTATTCGCTTCATCGCTCTGACCCAGCTCTTAGTATACTAATTAATTTCCCTTATCCTGTCTGCAAATTTCTCCATAGTCTGTCCTGTCTCTTTGACGTTGCACTTAACCTCCCTCTAAAGTACTGAGCGCTATTTTGTTTTTTGTACCTTTGTAAAAGCCATTCTTTAACTGCTAAAACTGTCCTGCCTTCCTTAAGGCCTCATAACACATTATTTATGTTTTCGCTTCACCAGTTAATCTCATCTTGGCTATATGTAACAACTGCTCATCAGACCAACCATTCATCACCGCTGAAGTCTCCAAGTCCTCCACAAATTAACGAACATCCTCAGAATCCTTGCCAGAAAACGGAATAATCATACTCGAGGCATCTGGATCAATCTCCTGCACCCTTGGCAACAACGACTGATCAGATGCAGCTTCCCACTCACTTCTAGGTCTTAATTCATTTCTCCACTATGTATTATCTGCTGTCAGTTATGCTACTTTTTCCAACAAAATCCGTACCGCTTCTGGTTCCGACACACCTCACGTCCCGGACGCTGCCGTTATGTTGCTTTCGTTCTCAGTTAGTCACGAAACAAAACACTGAAGTACAAGAATAACCTGACTCTCTACACCTCAGTATCATCATATTCGATAACATCATACTCAAAACAATGCAAAAGTAATCAAATGCCACGATAAAAAATAATAAATGTTACTGCCCAAAGTACACTAACACTTATTCTGACAGCTTTAGTAATATAGAAATATGTATCTTCGGTATAGCGAAGCCACTTAAATCACTTAATCCAAACTTCCGATCCAGATTATATACCAGTCAGCTCCGCTTCATACTCATTTAATACTTCCGTACACAGCAGTCATATACAACCGCTCGTATGACGACACATCCATACCTGAAGACTATGAAGTGGAACGGGCTACACCAACATCCAAGTAACGAAACAGGACCTATGAACACATACGCATCATGGATTAAGAAAATATAGTTCTAGTGAAACAAAAATAGCCGTATATTCCCACGAAGTAATGCGTGCTGTTGACAGAGGATCTCAGAATGATTCCATGCTTCTATATTCCAAGACTTTGGAGTATCGTCTCAGTTTTGACCCTGGATTCTTGATTTCCCCTCAGAATTGCGTTATGGGTTGCGTTTTATAAGCTAAGGGCTATTGAGCGTATTCCAATCAAATTGGGTACCTATGGAGTATCATCTTAGTTGTGTGCCTTCATTGTTTATTTCTTATCACAAATGGATTATGTTTTATGGGTAATGGGTTGTGGGTTAAGGGGAATGGGTTCTGGGAAAGGCATTGGGTAAAAGAGAAGTGATATCTGGCCTTCCCTAGGGAAGAGTTATAGCTCCCAGCTTTTCCAAATCATCATAAACGAGATTCCATAGACAACCTGATCAGCCCACTTTGATTGTTTGCCGATGGCTCTGTCATTTACCAAATTTTAAGGCCATCGGGAAATCAAAACCAATCACAGAATCGATTATAATTTTTTTTAAATTAAATTTTTTTTGTGAGTCAAAACGTGATTTGTCAGGCTGGAGCGCGTGCAGTGCTTTTCTTTTATACTTCAACCGGTGCGCATTTCAAAAAGATAGCTACTTCATACGCCATGCAGCATCATTGCGTAAACCACACTATGGAACAGCTGTCAATTCTCGAACCCGTTCTATATTCTGTTCTCACAATAATACCTACTATACTGTTGGACATGATGAGCTTTTGATCCTACTTTTACTCATGCAACTGGACATTTCCCACATTACCGTCACCATGCGAGATTACGATCTGAAGATCGTTGCAGATAGTAAGCGGAACTAGTTATCATACTTTAATTGTCACAGGAAAAGTGCGGGTCAACGCATTAAATATATTTTTACTTCAAAATTTGTTTAATAAACCGTATTAAGACCACCGTCTCCTCCCTGACACTTCAGGCTTCAGCAGTTCCTCAAATGGTTCAAATGGCTCTAAGCACTATGGGACTTTAACATCGACTGATGACCATAGATGTTAAGTCCCATAGTGCTCAACTTAAACATCTGAGGTCACCGGTCCCCTAGATTTAGAACTACTTAAACCTAACTAACCTAAGGACTTGAAACTGCGGCGGCGCGGTTCCTTAAGACCCTTTTACGACGGAGCTGCACGTACCTGTGAACATTGTCTCAACAGATCATCAGTAGGAAAGCCGAATGAAACCTACTGTACTTCGACGTGAACCAGGCTGCAATTTAAGTCACTGACCTACGTTTCGGGAGAAAGTTTTCAGACAAATGAAAGGTTGGAAATTTTGTCCTCAATTAATATATTCTGAAACTTAGGTGAACAAGTATCATTGCCAAGCCCGTGCTAGTCTTAACACAGTTACTCACAATCCCTTTCACTCATGTTAGCAGGTTCATGGTGTTGCATTTCTCGAAAACATAATAGTTACAAAAATACTGATTGTTTTTAATTGATAATGCTCGCCAAATGTTAAGTATGTCGGTACCAAATGCAGTCACTGTATTTAGCCACCGACCTGCTCAACACGCCACGCGGAATATATGTCTTTTTTCGTCGCAAAATTCACTTAAATTTTCTGAAATATCTACACGCCAATCGGTATAATTATGCCGTCACTTTACCACACTTTTGATGTATGAAATGTCCGCAGCTCGTGGTCGTGCGGTAGCGTTCTTGCTTCCCGCGCCCGGGTTCCCGGGTTCGATTCCCGGCGGGGTCAGGGCCTCGTGATGACTGGGTGTTGTGTGATGTCCTTAGGTTAGTTAGGTTTAAGTAGTTCTAAGTTCTAGGGGACTGATGACCATGGCTGTTAAGTCCCATGGTGCTCAGAGCCATTTTATGTATGAAACACTGCTAGATCCGGCAACTTATCGTTTCCATCGGAACTACTACTACACACGTCTTAACTGCTTCATGGTTAGGCTCCCACTCTTCTCTAGAATACTGTAAGTCTTCTCTACCGGCAGAGAAAGACGCGCGAAGAATATTGCTTTACCATTGGTCAGTTTATTCAACAGCCAATAGCAAAACAACATTCTCCCGCGTCAATCAGCGCTTTTCATCAATAACCAATCGCAAAATAGTAAACTTAACGACTGCACTTTTTACCGACGTAATTATCTAATATGCTGAAGTTTTGCTTAGGCATCAAGTTATTTACTACTGTTATTTATACCTGAATTATCTTTCCCTTTACCATAAACTTTCTCTACAAATCTATTCTACAAAAATCCATACTTCTTCGAAATGTTCCCACGCTAAATTCTGTTACACAACTCGTTAAACAATTATCTTCATATTAACCTTAAATCACACTCACGCATCATTCGTACTGCTAAAACACATTTATAACATTTTACATGCACAAAAAGACATAATAACACTAAATACTAGAACAGTTTTTGAAAAACATTGTATAACTTTAGTGCACTCTAGTGGGTACAATCGAAACTAAAATCATAGTCCCCCTATCCAATATTGTCCTCTACCGGCTGATACATAAACTACGTGCGCGTCCAGTGTGGCGTCACCATCTGTCACTATCCCGCTCTGAGACACATCTCCCACTTAACCGCCTCCAAGACAGGATCGTTATACGGGGATACGCCTCAACACACATCCATGCCCGAGGCAGGATTCGAACCTGCGACCGTAGCAGCAACGCTGTTCCGGACTGAAGCGCCTAGAACCGCTCGGCCACAGCGGCGGCTCAGCAATTGCAAAATGATTCAGACAACGTATCTGTACTGTGTTATGAGTGAAAATTGACTCAAAATAGCGAAAAGTTTGAGTTCATCATGAGTACTCGAAGGAATCCGTTACACCTCGCTTAGAAGATAAATCACAAAAAGCTAAAGATCTAAGAAGAAGTAAATACCCAGCGTTAACAGTCCCGATCAGCTAACACTGGAACTACCACAAAGAAAATTTTGGGGGGAAGGTCAACCAAAAGCTCTGTTTTATTGACGGTATCCTTAGAAGATGCTACATATCTACTAAAGAGACTCCTTACACTAGGCTTTCTCGTCCTCGTCTGAAGTATCGGTGTGCGGTATGGTATCCTTACTAGATAAGATTGGCGGAGGACATCGAAAAACTTTAAAGAAGGGCACATCGTATTATGGTATTGCAAAATTAGTTGTAGAGTGTGATGGATGTGATACTTTAATTGGGGTGGCTATCATTAAAATAAAGATTTTTCTGTTACGACAAGATCTTTCCAGAAATATCTATCACTAACTTACACTCCTGAACGCGAAATGTTTCTAGTGACGCCCAACTAGACAGGAAGAAATGGTCATCGTAATAAATAAAAAACGTGGAAGGTCAGTCGGAGAGATTTAAGTGTTTGTTTTTTACGAACGCTGTTCGAGAGAGGAACGATACAGAAACTTCTTGGCAGATTAAAACTGTGTGCCGGACCGAGACTCGAACTTTGCCTTTCGCGGGAATGTACTGGCAGAATTGAAGCTTTGAGGACAGGTCGTGGGTCGTCCTTGGGTAACTCAGGTCTTGAGTTCGAGTCTCGGTCCAGCACAAGACTTTAATCTGGCAGGGAGTTTCATATCAGCGCACACTCCGCTGCAGAATGAAAATCTCGTTCACGATACAGAAAGTCTGAACAGTGCTTCAGTTAACCTTCTCCCTAGTTCTTTAAACTGAATTGAAGAGAAGTCAGGCACCTGGTTATTACAATTAAAGTGCAGCTACTCACGGAGATCCAGTGTGGGATGTAGGCAGCGAAATTTAGTAGACACGCTGATGTGTTAATGTGGAACCGATTTAAAGTGGAACAAATTTAGTTCCAGTTTTAGCCACAAGATGGAAATCAGCCGCTATACTACGTCTCGTCGATGTCTCCAGTGTTCATGCCGAAAAAACTTTGTAAGTGGCTGTTAACAATAAAATCAACACTATGCCTTTCTCACTTGTTTGACCTTTTCTGTCACTGTACCATTCCTGAACCATCAAACACGGAAACATTTCTAAACGTCATTTTTGCATTCACACGGCCAGATTTGCAAGAAATGGCTCAAATGGCTCTAAGCACTATGGGGTTTAACATCTGAGGTCATCAATCCCCTAGACTTAGAACTACTTAAACCTAACTAACCTAAGGACATCATACACATCCATGCCCGAGGCAGGATTCAAAGCTGCGATCGTAGCAGCAGCGCGGTTCCTGACTGAATCGCTTAGAACCGCTCGGCCACAGAGGCTGGCTCAGATATGCACCTGGTTGTCAAAATTGTCACTAATTTTTTTCAGCGTGAATTGGTTCCGCATTAACACATTAGAATATCTATCAAGTTTCGTTGACATACAATAATTACAGCCCCCAATGGACCTTTGTAGCTGTACTTCAGTTATAATCACGAGTAGATGTAGAACAAGAGCTGAAAATTGCAGATTTCCTGAGAATGTTTATTTCTCCATACCAATATACTCCTAAAGGCCATGTATCAACAATTTCATTATTTTTCTAATTTTTAAGAAAAATGTTATTTTCTATTATAAAATTTAAAAAAAGAACCAACTGATAGAGTCTGAATTGTACTTAAAAACATTATTTAAATTTTCAATAAAGAAATTAATTACGTTCTTCCGAATTTCATTATTGCCTTTAACAATATTTTGAAGTATTGTTCATTCTGACACTCTATTCCGAAGGTGTAGGTGTATGATTCAGCTCAGCCCTTATAGTGTATTAGCACTGTAAGTGGGCAGGCTGCCGTAGCCATGGTCAATCGGCTTACACATTTTCTGGGCACAAAGCCGCGTCATGGTGCAAAATATTGATACTTACATTGCTCTTCCACTGGATCTAGACTCAGAGGAAAGACACTGCTAACTTGTCCGAAACTTCGGAGACAGTTATTTTGTACAGTGTGTGGCGGCTCTACGTTCGGAAAACTTTTATGAGGTATTACTATTGTTTATTGAAGCACAAGGGTGGTATATTTTCAGATTCACCAGTAGCAGTCTATTCGAAATAAAAGAATTTTTTTCGTCCTAACTGTCGCTTTTGGCTAAGAGACTATAGGCGTTTTCTACATTCCTCCACCAGTAATTTATCTGCCAGACTCTTTTGATACATTCTCCGTATACATTACCCATCGTCTCCGTATCCTCGTTGATATCATCCTTCCATCTTGCCTGGGGTCTTCTTCAGCCCCTTCTGCCCTCTACGTATTTTGAAAACGCTACTTTCGGTAGTCTTTCCTTTTCCATCCAAGTTAGGTGTCCAGCCGACATAAATCTTCTTTTCTTCATCCTTCGGCCAATATCAGCCTGAGTGTACATGTCTGGCAGTTTCTGTTGTTTTCTTTTGTATCCTCCATTCCTGTGACTGGGTGTCTCTTCTGGGGCTAAATATTTTTCTTAGTGTTTTTCTCTCGAAGACTAGCAGTACCTGTTCATCTGTGTTCCTCAATGTAAATATTTCAGATCCATAAAGAGATACTGGGAGAAAAACACTCTGACATAGTCTGATTTTAAAATTTCTCAAAACTGCTGTACTGCACAGCAAATGTTGTAAGCCAAAATATGCTCTACTTTCCGCTGCAGTCCTTGAGTTAATCTCAATTGTCATTCTAGTCTCTTTTCTTGATATGCTTCCCCAACATTTAATTATGTCTGTTTTATTAAAAATGATTTCATCAACTTTCCAAGGGGTGCCAACATTGGGTGCCTTGCTCAGTACCATGTACTCAGTTTTCTCCACGTTGATTTGTAACCCTGCATTTCCTAGCGACTAGTCTGTAAGAATTTGTCACCAGCAGCAACTCCTCTTAGCTACCACTTATTACAACAACATCGTTCGCATATGCAATCATACTTATCGTGTTATTAGCCTGTCTAGTTTCAACTGGGTTTAAATTTGAGTGTTGATTGTCTATATTTTCTGAAAGTAAATAAAAAAGTTTTGGGGATTGCTAGCCTCCTTTTGTAGTGCCAGTTTTCAAATCGGGTTGCTGTGACACTCCTGTATTTATCTTTACTCTACAGTGGCTTTCATGTAAACAAACGTACGAACATATGTGGGAACAAAAACTTTTCTAGCAGATTGGTGATTTGGCTCTCATGTGTGCTGTTGTAAGCTTTTTTAAATCATCGAAAACCACGTGAACATCAATGTTATGTTTCCAGCGTTTCTAGATTATTTGTGTAAGGGTATAAAACCGATCAGTGGTTGATCTGTTACTTCTGAAACCTCATGGGTGGTACCCTGTAATTTCCTCTGCAGTTGCGATCATTCTCTTCAATAGACTATCAGATGTAATTTTGTAGCCGGCTGCGGTGGACGAGCGGTTCTAGGCGCTTCAGTCCAAAACCGCGTGACGGCGACAGTCGCAGGTTCGAATCCTGCCTCGCGCATGGATTTGTGTGCTGTCCTTAGGTTAATAGGTTTAGGTAGTTCTAAGTTCAATGGGACTGATGACCTCAGATGTTAAGTCCCATTGTACTCAGAGCCATTTGAACCATTTGTAATTTTGTACATCTACATACACATGTTCATGATAAGTCTACTGTTCTCATTTATGTCTGTGACCGAGGGCTCTTCGAACAACTATCACGCAATTTCCCTGCTGTGCCACACTCTAACAGCGCGCGGGAGAAAACGAACAGTTTCCATGTGACCTCTGATTCCTCTCATTTTATTACGACGATCATTTCTCCCTATGTAAGTGGGTGTCAATAAAATATTTTCGCTGTCGGAGGAGAAAGTTGGACTCTAAAATTTCGTGAAAAGATAAAGCTGCAACGAAAAACTCCTTTATTTTAATGATTGCCACCCCAACTCGCGCATAATATTCGTGGTAGTCTCTCTTCTATTGCGCGGCAATACGAAACGAGATGCCCTTCTTCAACCTTTTTCTATGTCCTTCGTCAATCCTATCTGGTAAGGGTCCCATACTGTACTTCCGTCCTCTAGTACAGAACGGACAAGCTAAGTGCAGTCAGACTCTTCAGTAGACCTGTTGCATGGTTTTAGTGCTGTGCCAATAAAGCCAATTCTTTGGTTTGCTTTCTCCACAAAATTATCCATTATATCGTTCCAGTTTAAGGTGTTCGTAATTGTTATTCCTACATATTTATTTGAATTAACGCCTTTTGATTTGTATGGTTCATCGTGTGACTGAATTTAATGGATTCCATTTATTAATCATGTGGTTGACCTCGCAATTTTCATTACTTAGTGTCAATTGCCATTTTCCGCACGATACAGATATTTTGTCTCACTCATTTTCCAATTAGTTTTCATCTGCTGAATCAGAGAATTATGTGGAAACATCCTAAAAGGGCTGCTCAGGTTGTCTCCCGTATAGCTGATACATATTAGAAACAACCGACGGTATGTAACACCTAACTGGGGAACACAATTTATCGCTTCTTTTTTATTCAATGACATCTCGTGAAGTAATATTAACTGTGACATTTCTGACGGGAAACCACTTATCCGGTCGCACAAGTGAAACGATACTCCAAAGGCCCATTCGATAAGTATCCCTCTGTGACGAACGGTTCCAAAAGCCTTTTGTAGATCAAGAAATATTGAGGCCATTTCAGTTCCCCTGCCCATAATGCTCATTACTTCATAATTTACATTAAGGATTGCAATATCACTATAGTTGTTACATGTCTGGGGTCTTCCTTTCGTAGAATAGGACAGGTTAAAGCCATTTTTCAGTCGTCAACCACTCTCTCATATTCCAATACATTTTTTACGAGTTTCGTAATTATTTTAAAGACTACAAGTTCTCCATTTGTTATTAGTTCACCTACTATTTAATATGCGCTGGAATTCTTATTTTGTTTCAGGTTTTAAATTATTTGCCGCATTTCGTCTTCACTGGACGTCTCCACTTTGCCGTCTACGGTGTCCTGTACCTCACATACTAAGAGACTCAGTGAGGTCATCACAGTTTAGTAATTCTGCGAATTATTCGGCCCATACCGGTTCATCTTCAGTGTCCTTCGTGAGAATTTTCATCTGTACGTCTTTCATAAATGTTTCTACTTTCATATATATCCGTGTTACTTTCCCTACTTTAGGGTAAATTTGTCTTGCCCTGTCATAAATTAGTCCTCTTAGACTTGATCTATTAGCTCCTTGTAATAATCTCGTTTCTATTGCCTTAGTGTAGTTGTATTCTCTTTTATTATTGTTGTATACCTACCTCTTAACTCCTCATCCCGCATAATTTCTAACCACCTTTTCCTACCAACCTTCTCTCTTCAAGTTTTTGTTAGCACGCTTTACTGAACCAAACCTTACCTGATCTCTTTTATTTGCTTTCAATTTCTAATGCTACCCCGTTTACTCCTTTCTTACCTAAAGACCTCTCGAGGGAGATGTCAAACTTCCTTTTCCTGATATTTGCTTAGGTTTTCTGCTAGTGTTGGCTTGCAGTTTATTTTCATCTCTATCTCTTTTAGTCTGCTTATGTCATAATATGAAGAATGCTTGGATAATGTACACAGGGTATTAAATTTAATATTCATCTTACTTATCACAAGAAAGTGATCAGTGTGACAGTCCGCTTCTCTGTCACGTCGCTTAAGTAAAATTCCAAACTGGAAGATTAGAAGCGTTTAAATTGAGAACTTGAGGCATTTTGTGGTTATATTTCATGTTCCCGCCGAGCTTTAGAGATGTGTTCCATGTGTTGTCTGCGAACAGGCACATCTAAAGGTTCACTGCAGAGCGACGAACCAGTCCGTCATTCTCATTCAGACTGCGATAAGATCTTACGTGCCTCTGATGAGAGTAGTAGTAAAATGCCCTATAGCGACCAGAGTTTTCAAAGCGTGCGGACTAACAACCACAAATTTATCGCAGAAAGAACTGGCTTATTGCTTCACAAGGAATTTATTAACTGACATTTCAGATGTGACACTGTTACAGAACAGTGGAGTAATTTTTATTAACTGTCTGTTTAATGTTAGAGCTTCGTATACTGTCTGATTTGCATGGCATCACGTGTAGAAAGTGAAAGATTACAGGAATCCCATATCCACTTTATACTCATCAAAATTTTAATCTGAACCTAATCCCTGATAGCATTTTATTCGTTGTGTTGAACTAAGAAACTCCCATAACCTTTTAGTTTGTTGTGATGCAAGCAACTGTTAAATAAATTTTAAGAATTACTCATTTGCATGTGAAAGTTTTTCAGTTTTTACATATTTATTACCCTTTCATGGAATTCTTGTCAGCTCAAAAGAAAAGTTTTATTTCCCTTAACATTTAACACACTGTAATTCCTTCTCATGTTCCAGAATAGATAAAAGGTAGTCATTCTTTCGACATAACAGGTGGGACGTCATGGAGTAGACAACAGATAACAGGTAACGAGACTTTTCTGATTTTCCAATTAGTGCTATTAGGTGAGTGGCTAGCAAGAAGGGCGGTTTACTATTGTTAACAAGAACGGATACGAACGAGAAGTGATTTTCTGCCTGGTAAGCGGTTGTAGGACCAGTCCCATTTGTCGTGTTTTTATTGTAAAACCTCGGTCTTGTTACTGAACATTGACACCACCTGTATAGTGTTACTGTGTGTTTGTATGGAATGAAAGGCGAGTGAAGATACCAGTAAGAAATGTGTTACACAGCATTGTTCTTAGAGACACTGCTATAGGAGGCCGAATATCATTTCATACTGATGATCACAAAACTCTCTGACTATGCACGAAACGTGACTCGCTAGATGGAACACTTAAAGTTGGGCGCAACGTACGCAACAGCTACTGCAAACTTAATAAGCGCCCTGGATTGCTTTTTAGAAGGCTTTCGCGAAATTTCGATCAGAGTGGCACAGTCAGGTAGTTATTTGGATCCATTTGGCTCCCTGTTTTCTTCGTTATCGGCTGATGTCAGCGAGTTTCCCTTCTCCCATGTTTTCCTCAATTTAAGGGTCGAGACGGAGGAGTTTTATAGAGACTGAACCTCCAATTTCCTCCAGATTATTCTGTTTCTCATGCAAGCAAAGAAATAGCGGGGAAATCTCGACACAATTTTTTACATGTTCATTACGTCTATCTCTTGTGCCTTTATATTTACCCAACTTCGAATTGCAAATCCTCTTTTACTTTTCACTAACTTCCATTAAATCTATGTATCAAACTTCAGCTTCGAGATACCACGTTTCAAATTCAATTTTAAAAAACCATTTTTAAGTAACCCGTGAATATATGTGAAGTTATTTGTAAACGTATTTCCAGTAATTACTTCACCTGTACTCTTCTTACCTGGAATTACGTCCAGTTCTTGTTACCATCCCACAGAAATGCAAAACTGACGCCATACCAAACGTAAGGTTGTAGCTGCGGAAAAAAAACAGGTTAACATTGATAAATATATTTTTATCATACTCTTTATCCCCTCACACATGTGTCGAGAGTGCCATAATATGTGTTTTAGCAGTGGAGAGAAAGGAACCTTAGTGTTAAATATTCCGTCAATGACACTGTCATTATCGATAATGAAAAAGCTTGTCCTTCCTAGTATTTTCCTCGGTTCGTTTGGGGACTACTCTGAGTAGTAGGGTTGTGTGCCTGGAACACTTATCTGCTCTTCTGTCTTCCGCGGCCTTGAATAGTGATATCAGCATACTTACCAGTGATGTCATGCATGACATCATCGATACCCTTGGAACTAATGATGCCATCATACTTAGCGGCTGGATACCATGCCCCTCCTAATATTCAACAAATCATAGCACAGTACTAAAAGACCAAGATGAGAGAAAAAATCTAATAGCATTAGTGGAAGAAATTAAGTTAGGTCACTTACAGTTTCGGCTGAAGTCACGGCTTACAGTCGCAACGAACTTGCGAAACAAGGCGTATTTTGCTGGCTTCCACAGATTTGCATACGTGAGGATTAAAAAAGACAAGTGGTGGGACGGGGAAAGTTCTATAGGTCAACATAAAAGCGCAAAATCCATTTAGATCTTTCTGTTTGGTCAGCCGGTTCAGCCAAAACGACGTTCTGGACGGATTACAAATTCATTTAAGAAAGAGTAGAAACAGAGTAGAAGCAGTGGGAAAGAAATTCTCTGTTCCATAGTGTCTTATTAATTTTTGGCAGGGAAAAACATATACCACTTGAAACAATTCTTTTAAGTTGACAGGAAGTAGAGAAAGAAATTCTAATTTGGGAATCAGTTCCGATGTGAGAAGAAGAAGCAGCTGACAATTAGAAAAGTGTGTGCTATAGCGCCACTCCTTAGGAATCAGTTGTATGAAAAGCTGGTGCACTTACCTGAGACTGGAAGAATTCTATTGCATTTACACTCCTGGAAATTGAAATAAAAACACCGTGAATTCATTGTCCAAGGAAGGGGAAACTTTATTGACACATTCCTGGGGTCAGATACATCACATGATCACACTGACAGAACCACAGGCACATAGACACAGGCAACAGAGCATGCACAATGTCGGCACTAGTACAGTGTATATCCACCTTTCGCAGCAATGCAGGCTGCTATTCTCCCATGGAGACGATCGTAGAGATGCTGGATGTAGTCCTGTGGAACGGCTTGCCATGCCATTTCCACCTGGCGCCTCAGTTGGACCAGCGTTCGTGCTGGACGTGCAGACCGCGTGAGACGACGCTTCATCCAGTCCCAAACATGCTCAATGGGGGACAGATCCGGAGATCTTGCTGGCCAGGGTAGTTGACTTACACCTTCTAGAGCACGTTGGGTGGCACGGGATACATGCGGACGTGCATTGTCCTTTTGGAACAGCAAGTTCCCTTGCCGGTCTAGGAATGGTAGAACGATGGGTTCGATGACGGTTTGGATGTACCGTGCACTATTCAGTGTCCCCTCGACGATCACCAGTGGTGTACGGCCAGTGTAGGAGATCGCTCCACACACCATGATGCCGGGTGTTGGCCCTGTGTGCCTCGGTCGTATGCAGTCCTGATTGTGGCGCTCACCTGCACGGCGCCAAACACGCATACGACCTTCATTGGCACCAAGGCAGAAGCGACTCTCATCGCTGAAGACGACACGTCTCCATTCGTCCCTCCATTCACGCCTGTCGCGACACCACTGGAGGCGGGCTGCACGATGTTGGGGCGTGAGCGGAAGACGGCCTAACGGTGTGCGGGACCGTAGCCCAGCTTCATGGAGACGGTTGCGAATGGTCCTCGCCGATACCCCAGGAGCAACAGTGTCCCTAATTTGCTGGGAAGTGGCGGTGCGGTCCCCTACGGCACTGCGTAGGATCCTACGGTCTTGGCGTGCATCCGTGCGTCGCTGCGGTCCGGTCCCAGGTCGACGGGCACGTGCACCTTCCGCCGACCACTGGCGACAACATCGATGTACTGTGGAGATCTCACGCCCCACGTGTTGAGCAATTCGGCGGTACGTCCACCCGGCCTCCCGCATGCCCACTATACGCCGTCGCTCAAAGTCCGTCAACGGCACATACGGTTCACGTCCACGCTGTCGCGGCATGCTACCAGTGTTAAAGACTGCGATGGAGCTCCGTATGCCACGGCAAACTGGCTGACACTGACGGCGGCGGTGCACAAATGCTGCGCAGCTACCGCCATTCGACGGCCAACACCGCGGTTCCTGGTGTGTCCGCTGTGCCGTGCGTGTGATCATTGCTTGTACAGCCCGTTCGCAGTGTCCGGAGCACGTATGGTGGGTCTGACACACCGGTGTCAATGTGTTCTTTTTTCCATTTCCAGGAGTGTAGATGAGTTGTGAGAAACATAGGAGAGAGATGTGGAGTGGGACAAGTTATGTTTCGTTTCCAGATATCAGGGGATGGCGTTTTGTACTGCAAGACTCCCCTTGGGAACATGGTAGTAATTCGGAAAGAATTGCTATTACGTATAACATCTCAGTACCATGACATCTTACAGGCATGGTATACTGGACGAAGAGCAACGAATGCTAGATTAGCTACATGGCGTTCTTGGAAAAGCAGACAGAGGGAAGTTGTTACATACATATGAAACTGCTTGCATTGTGCACAAAGGGCACTACTGCTAAAGGTGCGAATTCCTTTTCACACAACCCAGAGGCTTCAAAACTGGCTCATATTGCTGCATTTGATAATGTAGCACCACATTTTCTGCTAAATAAACAAATAGTGTCACTTGCTGAGATGACCACAGAAATGACAGCTTATACCTTTAGGTTCGGTGGCCTGTATGGGCAGTTACTCCACCCTGTTGGAAGTAACTGAGGTGGTTATATTCATACATTCACGTCCAGTCACATGTCACATCTGCTTGTCCGGGCGACTTTTATGTGCCCCATCCTGTATATGGACTACTCACCGAACGCAAACACGATGTGCTCTTGGTATATCTAGTGGTCATAAATGCTCATGATTTGCGTGTACCGCAAGACGCATCTAAAACAGGAAGATGGGATAAGCAAGATATTACTTGCACACCTTCTCAAATAGCTCTAGTTAGCTGTTATCGTCATGCCTACTCCTTTTCCATTATAGGGGGAGAGAAGCTAAATATTAAGCAGAGATGGGCATGAATATTAGCGATATGTCTTAGCCAGCCATCGTTTGGTCCATCTCACACTCATTCGCTGATCGATTGTGTTATCTACATTTCGAATGAGTCTCCCTCACATTCCAATTTATATTCAGTGTTAAGCAATTTCTTTTATTAAGATTGCTTTTCTTGTAGTTTATTGTCTGGATTTAATATCCTCTGTACTTCAACCACCATCAGGTACTTTGCAAGCAAAATAGTAAAATTCATCTACTAATGTTTATGTCTCATGGACTAAACTGATTCTGTCAGCAGTATCTTATTTCATTCGATTACATCCAGTCACCACTGAATTTTGTTGTTGTTGATGTACACCTCGTAACTTCTTTTCAAGAAGTTTTCTCTTAACGTGCACTTTAAAGTAATTGTACTCTGTGACAGAATGACAGTGTCATCAGCAAACCTCAATGTTCTTATCTCCTCTTCCTGAACAGCCATCCTAAATTACTCCTTTGTTTCTTACATAGCTTTCTCAGCGTGAAACCTGAATAAGAAGGGAGTTAGCTACAACTCTGTCCCACTCACATCTCAACAACAGTTTCTCTTTCATGCGTCTCGACTTTCAAAAGTTTTCTGACATGTTTCCATGTTGTAGATATCATTTTCCTCCCTCTGTTGCATTCCTGCGACCACGAGGATTACGAAGAGGGTGTTCTAGCCAACTCTGTCTAAGAGATTTTTCTCTAGTCCCAAATTCTGCAATAGTGTGTTTGCTTTTCTTCAACCTGTGTTCTAAGATAAGTCGGAGGGGCAGTACAGTTTTCAGTGTTTGTGTACTTCCCTTGATCCACAACGGATCTCATTTTTCCATTATTTTCAAAATAATTCGAGTCGGTATTTTGTAAGGATGACCTATCAGACTGGTGATTCAGTAATATTCACAACTGTTGGCACCTAGTGGCGTAGTACCAGTCATCACGCCTGTAGAAGACATGCGGTATTAAGTAGCTTCATACAGACAGTGATGAGTCACGGTCACTTTGAAACGTCCCCTTAGAACAATTATACACGACTGTGCTGATAAACCTCTTACACTATTTGCTTTTCAAACAGCTGAGCAAAACTGAACGTACTCAAACATTCACTAAAGTGACACACAATATTTTTAGCGCAACGCAATCTGACTATCAAAGATCCCTGCAAAAGAATGGCCCTGAGTAACATTAAACTACACCTTTCAGAAATCACTTACCTCACAAAAATCTTCATTACTCGAACTACTGCAATACAGCGAGCACCACTACTGCCAGCTAAATAAAAGATTCAAACTACGGAAGGCACTAACTACTGATAGGGATAGTTAGCAAATGAAAGATGTTAATAGAGAACAAACAATGTATTTACCTTAATAGTCATAATATATATAGCAGTTCATGACAAATTCCAAAACTCCGCCATCTCTCTCCCCACATCCACCACTGCTGGCGGCTCACCTCCAACTGCGCAACGTTACGCGCTGTTCACATCCAGCTGCCGCTGCCCAACACTACAATGGCAGACAACAATGCAAACTAGCCACAGACTGCACACAGCACAGCCAGTGATTTTCATACAGAGCGCTACGTAACGTTGCCAATAAGAAAACATGAACAGCCTACTTACAACTTCAAGACAGATGAGCTTTTACGAGGAGCTATCAGGTTCTAATTGTTACAGTTCCAGCACTGTGATGTCGCTGTCGTACAGGCAATGAAATTCTAATCTGTCAAAACAATGCAGTCTTTGTGAGTAATTTTTGTGGTGTCACCGCCAGACACCACACTTGCTAGGTGGTAGCTTTTAAATCGGCCGCGGTCCGCTAGTATACGACGGACCCGCGTGTCGCCACTGTCAGTAACTGCAGACCGAGCGCCACCACACGGCAGGTCTAGAGAGACGTACTAGCACTCGCCCCAGTTGTACAGCCGACGTTGCTAGCCATGGTTCACTGAGAATTACGCTCTCATTTGCCGAGACGATAGTTAACATAGCCTTTAGCTACAGTTGCTACGACCTAGAATGGCTCCGTATTCAATTGCTATAATACTTCTGTATCATCAAGAGCAATGTTCTACAAATGTGGATTAAAGTTAAGTATTCTAGAAGCTACGTACTTTTCTTTATAGCATTCATTACGTATCCTGTTTCAGACCTCACGCCAGACTGCTTGATTTTAACGCGTGCATTTCGGCCTTCTCTAGCTATACAACAATTTAACTGTTTGCTAATATTCTGCTGTCTACTAATTCTTGGTAATTTAATGAGTTTAATAACTAGACTGCATGAAGATGTAAATGACAAGTGATTTGATATGTGAATAATTTCATTTCAATTAACTCAGTAAATAGTAGCGTTAGAACTGTAACGGGACAGCTTTAGTAAGTCATACGCTCATAGGAAAATTTTAATGTATAATTCGCCAGTTCATTGTACTTGGAATCGAGAAGCGTATGATGACCACACGGTTGCGTAAAGCGGGAATTATTTTGCTATTTGTGGTTTTTGAAAAATTTTTCAGTTAGTAAATTGATCTGAAAAGACATTACGTCGAGAAAGGTCCACTGCAAAAGATTTGGCACTGCGCTGTTTAAAACTGCGAACTCTTTTGATATGATGTTTCGCAGCCAGTCAGAATATGTACACTTGCAAGGATTTTTGGGGCTAGAGGGCTGCTTTGTGAAGTCTGGAAAGGATTCGGAGCCCAGCCATCATCATGAATAGACGTGTTTAGTTCGAGCTTTGTAAATTGTGCAAATTTCGGAGTTCCTTGGTAAACTGTCACCTTATGAGTAAGTAACATCAACGTGGTGTGCTAAACGAGATAGTAACCAAGGACTGACAGTTGAAAGTGACTGATTTGTGTAAAATAGTGTGAGCATTCTATTTCGTAGACTATCTGTAAATTTTTCCATTAACGTTTCAAGTGAATGTGCAGTGAATAGGCAGAACATTTTGTGTATATTGTTATTTAACAAGTAGCTCTCATTTAACAGTTACAAACGCCTGAAAACAAGAAAAAATTGCATGCCGCTTGTTAATCCAATTAGTTTGGTTGCTTCCTCCACATATTTTGTATCTGAGAAACATGGATCGTTTTCTTCGGGAAGACGTGTGTGCTACAGGAGGAGAATATACACTGATTAGCCAAAACCCTATGATGACTGCCCACCGCGAAGGTGGATGCCGCCTGGTGTTGTTGCGGGCATATGACAAGGTAGCAAACATATGTAAGAGGAGCATACACGAACGGAGATCAAACTAACAAAGATGTGGGTTAAGGAATATCTCAAAAACGGCGAAGCTGATCGAATATTCACTTGCTACTTTCGTACGCATCTACGGAAAGAGGTAGACGGAAAATGAAACTACCACTATGTGCTAAATAGTTGGACTCTTTACAGAACGTCGGGGTTTCGGGGCGTATCTGCTTCTTAAAGCAGGCTAGATGGTGATCTGTGCCATCTCTCCTGAAAGAGCACAATGCTGGAGCACTCACATGTCTTTTGGAGCCCACCGTTCATTCTACATTGTTGAACATGGAGCTCCACAGCAGACAAACCCTCTGTGTTCACGTGTAACCCAACGACATAGTTAGTTACTATGTGTTCTTGTTGCGGTCTTCAGTCCTCAGACTGGTTTGATGCAGCTCTCCATGCTACTCTATCCTGTGCAAGCTTCTTCATCTCGCAGTACCTACTGCAGCCTACATCCTTCTGAAACTGCTTAGTGTATTCAACTCTTGGTCTCCCTCTACGATTTTTACCCTGCACGCTGCCCTCCGATACTAAACTGGTGATCCCATGATGCCTTAGAACATGCCCTACCAACCTATCCCTTCTTCTACTCAAGTTGTGCCACAAACTCCTCTTTTCCCCAATTCTATTCAATACTTCCTCATTAGTTATGTGATCTACCCATCTAATCTACAGCCTTTTCTGTAGCACCACGTTTCGAAAGCTTCTATTCTCTTCTTGTCCAAACTATTTATCTTCCATGTTTCACTTCCATACATGGCTACACTCCATAAAAATACTTTCAGAAACAACTTCCCGAAACTTAAATCTATACTCGATGTTAACAAATTTGTCTTCTTCAGAAACGCTTTCCTCGCCATTGCCAGTCTACATTTTATATCCTCTCTACTTCGACCATCATCAGTTATTTTGCTCCCCAAATAGCAAAACTCCTTTACTACTTTAAGTGTGTCATATCCTAATCTAATTCCCTCAGCGTCACCCGACTTAATTAGACTACATTTCATTATCCTCGTTTTGCTTTTGTTGATGTTCATCTTATACCCTCCTTTCAAGACACTGTCCATTCCGTTCAACTGCTCTTCCAAGTCCTTTGCTGTCTCTGACAGAATTACAATGTTTTTATTTCTTCTCCATGGAGTTTAATTACTACTCCAAATTTTCTTTTGTTTCCTTTACTGCTTGCTCAATATACAGATTGAATAACATCAGGGATAGGCTACAACTCTGTCTCACTCCCTTCCCAACCACTGCTTCCCTTTCATCCTCTTCGACTCTTGTAACTGCCATCTGGTTTCTCTACAAATTGAAAATAGCCTTTCGCTCCATGTATTTTACCCCTGCCGCCTTTAGAATTTGAAAGAGACTATTTCAGTCAACATTGCCAAAGGCTTTCTCTAAGTCTACAAATGCTAGAAACGTAGGTTTGCCTTTCCTTAATCTTTCTTCTAAGATCAGGCGTAAGGTCAGTATTGCCTGACGTGTTCCAATATTTCTACGGAATCCAAACTGATCTTCCCCGAGGTCGGCTTCTACCAGCTTTTCCATTCGTCTGTAAAGAACTCGAGTTAGTATTTTGCAGCTGTGACTTATTATACTGATAGTTCGCTAATTTTTACATCTGTCAACACCTGCTTCCTTTGGGATTGGAATTATTATATTCTTCTTGAAGTCGGAGGGTATTTCGCCTGTCTCATACATCGTGCTCACCAGATGGTAGAGTTTTGTCAGGACTGGCTCTCTCAAGGTTGTCGGTATTTCTAATGGAATGTTGTTACTTCCGGGGCCTTGTTTCGACTCAGGTCTATCAGTGCTCTGTCAAACTCTTCACGCAGTATCATATTTTGTATTTCATCTTCATCTACATCGTCTTCCATTTCCATAATTTTGTCCTCAAGTACATCGCCCTTGCATAGATCCTCTATATACTCCCACCTTTCTGCTTTCCCTTCTTTGCTTAGAACTGGGTTTCCACCTGAGCTCTTGATATTGATACAAGCGGTTCTCTTTTCTCCAAAGGTATCTTTAATTTTCCTGTAGCAGTATCGATCTTACCCCTAGTGAGACAAGCCTCTACATCCTTACATTTGTCCTCTAGCCATCCCTGCTTAGCAATTTTGCACTTCCTGTCAATCTCATTTTTCAGACGTTTGTATTCCTTTTTGCCTGCTTCATTTACTGCATCTTTGTATTTTCTCCTTTCATCAGTGAAATTTAATATTTCTTCTGTTACCGAAGGATTTCTGCTAGGGCTACTTGATCCATTGCTCCCTTCAGTACTTCATCACTCAAAGCTACCCACTCTTCTTCTGCTGTGTTTCTCTACCCCATTCCTGTCATTTGTTCCCTAATGCTCTTCCTGACACTCTGTAACAACCGCTGGTTTAGTCAGTTTATCCAGGTCCCATCTCCTTAAATTCCCACCTTTTTGCAGTTTCTTAAGTTTTGATCTACAGTTCGAAACCAATAGATTGTGGTCAGAGTCCACATCTGCCCCCGGAAATGTCTTACAATTTAAAACCTGGTTCCTAAATCTGTGTCTTGCCATTATATAATCTATATGATACCTTCTAGTATCTCCAGGGTATACAATCTTCTTTCACGATTCTTGAACCAAGTGTTAGCTATGATTAAATTGTGCTCTGTGCAAAATTCTACCAGGCGGCTTCCTCTTTCATTTCTTAACTCCAATCCATATCCACCTACTATGTTTCCTTCTCTCCCTTTTACTACTATCGAATTTCAGTCACCCATGAGTATTAAATTTTCGTCTCCCTTCACTACCTGAATAATTTCTTTTATCTCATCATATATTTCATCTATTTCTTCGTCATCTGCAGAGATAGTTGGCATATAAACTTGTACTACTGTAGTAGACGTGGGCTTCGTGTCTATCGAGGCCACAATAACGTGTGCACTATGCTGTTTGTAGTAGTTTATCCGCACTCCTATTTTTTTATTCATTATTAAACCTATTCCTGCATTACCCCTATTTGATTTTGTATTTATAACCCTGTATTTGCCTGACCAAAAGCCTTGTACCTCCTACCACCGAACGTCACTAATTCCCACTATATCTAACATTAACCTATCCATTTCCCTTTTTAAATTTTCTAACCTACCTGCCCGATTATGGGATCTGCGATTCCACGATCCGATCCGTAGAACGCCAGTTTTCTTTCTCCTGAAAACAACATCCTCCTGAGTAGTCCCCGCCCGGAGATCCGAGTGGGGGACTATTTTACCACCGGAATATTTTACCCAAGAGGACGCTACCGTCATTTAATCATTCAGTAAAGCTGCATGCCCTCGGGAAAAATTACGGCTGTTGTTTCCCCTTGCTTTCAGCCGTTCGCAGTACCATCACAGCAAGGCCGTTTTGGTTAGTGTTACAAGGCCAGATCAGTCAATCATCCAGACTGTTATCCCTGCAACTACTGAAAAGGTTGCCGCCCCTCTTCAGGAAGCACACGTTTGTCTTGCCTCTCAACAGGTACCCCTCCGCTGTGGTTATACCTACGGTACGGCTATCTGTATCGCTGAGGCACGCAATCCTCCCCACTAACAGCAGGGTCCATGGTTCATGGGAGGTTAGTTATTATAGCAATGGGAATACGGCCATCGGGATTTGACCGTCAATCAATGCAACGTTTCGGTTCTTCGGGTGAATCACATTTTTGCAACAACAGGTCGATGGTCGTCATCTTTCAGTAGCATAACTGTCCGTGTCTCGGAGCCAGAACCATGCTACAGTGATGTGAGGAGCCTTATAGTGAACTCATGTTAATGTTTTCATGACCAACTTCGTCTGATGTAAATCCCATGGAAGCCAACTTTGTCGCTACCGGGGGCCATCACCGGGTACGGCAATCAGCGGCTCGTTATTTACGCGAACTACATGATCTTTGTGTAATTATCTGTTGCCACATACCTCCAGAAACCTACCTACAAACTGTCGGATCCCTGATTCACCGAATCGGTGATGTATTTCGTTCCAAGGAATGACAAAGAAGCTATTGAGCAGGTAGTCGTAATGTTTTGGCTCAGCAATGTACCACCAAAAAGTAAGCTTGAAGTCTCTGTCTGTAGGAAGTCATCGTCACAGCGTTGCGCCACACAGCATGCTAGAGATTTCTTTTTTATTTATTGTTGTTTCACTCCCCCTCGTCACATAAGGACGGTGGGTTCTGTTGTCAGTGTTACATTCAACCTCACCTTAAGCCGACTGACGCATAATAGTAATTGACATGAAAAATCAGTAACATGAAGGTGAGATAATTAGAAGTGATTTCAAGAAATTTATATATATGATTTTTTTGTACATGGTGATGATGTTCTCTTGCACGGAAACCATGTATTTCTGGACGTAAGTTATTAGACCTTTTTTTCTGTATCCTCTCATTGATCAATCCCTAGCGTTTGTACATGGTGGAAAAAATCAGACTGTATATAATGTGGTTCTTTCATGTTTAATTTAAACAGTAATAATAGGAAGGTAAATCGATAAACGACAAGATTACATTTTGAACACTTAAAACATAATACAAAAAAACACTGCTCTTAAAGGAAACAGTTCATTATCACTGCGGTAGGTAATCAGTTGTCGAAGGGCAGAAGGTTGGTCGTTGGGGAGGGTGGGAGGGAGAAGGTATAATGATGGAATGCTGGTGTGTCGTATGGATGGCGCAGGAGTGGTTGTTGCGTGACAAGAAGGAAGACTGTAATTTGAAGGGAAAATGGGAATGAGGCTACAATTTGGCTGACAGTAGGACAGCATCTGGATTGGTGTTGCTTTCATATGTCAACTGTGTGATGGGGATTATATCAACATGAAGACTGTTTGTAAAATAATACCACCACTGGATTTCTGTAGAGGATATTCTATGAATGTTGTAAGTAGTGACAATAGTTTAGTGGACATGAATGGTCGATGTGGGACAGGGAGTCATAGAGTATGCTGTGATTACTTTTGATGCAGCGATGGTGCGGGTAAGAGTTAAGATGCTAAATAAGACTTCAAGAAAAAATGATTCATTATGTGTGTTATACAACAGTGGTGGCCAAACTGGTGTGTTCTGGTAGTGGTGGATTGTAGCTCCTGGCCAGAGGGAAAAGATTATTTATACAGTGAAGGGCATAAGAAGAGGTGCGAATGGTGAGAGACAGTTCCAGGAACGACTTATTAAGGTCGAAGGTATGGACATCGTATTGGAACCGTGTATGCATTAAAAGGTGCTTGTTTGTGGGTAGGGAGTGGACGTTGTACAGGATGCTGTATTTCTGCCACGCCATGATGACAGGTATGTTTGTGAGAAGCTTTACACGAGGCAGTGAATGGGTGAATACAAATTCGATTGAGTTTCAGAAATAGGTAGTTCCAGTGCTGAGGTGGCATAACGATTAGGCAGCAAGGAAAATTGGTTGTGACGTACGCAGTCTTTGGAAGGGGTGGATATGTTGGAGGATGTTAGTAAAGAATCTGATGATACCTTTGGTAAAGGAAGGTGGCTGCAGGGGGGACCTGGGATGTTCAGGATTATCAGTGTCATACTGGCATAGTTAATCCCGTCTCAACATGTGGGGAACTGACTTGGCATTCGGCGGATTAGGTCAGATGGGTGTCATTACAGATGTTGCACGTGGAAGGTGAGGAAAGGTTAGGACATTGTTTGAATAAGTGACAGGCTTTACAGTGAGGATGGGAGGGTGGAGTTCTGCAGTCAAGAGTAAGTGACTGCTGAAAGGAGGCACATTGGACAATGATAGTATTGTTTGTGGGGTGGAGGGGATTGAGGTATTTGGATGGTTCGACTTTGTATTGGTGACTGTAAATCAGAGCCCCATTTGTATGGAGGTAGGTGACGGTAAGAGCATATTCAATAAAAATGCACATGAGGTAGGTCGGGCCAAAGTTATAGATGTGGAGGGCTGTACAGACTTTTATGGAAGAATGGGAACTGAGCTCAGAGACCACCTCCTCTGCTGTGATCTAAGAGCCAACCTTCGTAATCAGGGCAGTGGTGGTGGGGGGATGACAATTACGTTGAGGCTGTTTGGATCTATAAACAGTGTTGAAGCGAGAAAGGAAGGCATGAGTGTTAAAGGTGATGTGTGAGGGTTTGAAATGGAGGTCTGAGTGGCAGCTGGGATTTATTATTTAATAAGAACTGAGTTTTTGTGAGTTATGATTTAGGTGATGAGACGTGAGAGAAGTACTTCCTGATTATGATAGCTATGGATTCGGTTTTTAGGGTATTGGTGTAAGTGTGGGACAGTATGAAGGTGTGACCAGCCAGAGGAAAAGGTAGGAGGAAAGGAGCTTTGTCCACGCATTCCGTGCATCGGGATTGGTTTGTGGTTTTTTGGTTACAGTTCTGGTAGTGGGTTGGTTCCGTGTTAGGGTGCTTCTGTGATTATTCGGGGATAGTGGGATAGATAAGGGGTTGTGGGATGGGAGAAGGTGGGGTATGTAGTGATGCAGGTCCTTCCACTTGGTTAGGGTTGGTTTCAATGCTTATTGATTTTGGGAGAGGTGGTGTGGTTTCTAACATTTACCACAGTAGCATGGTGAGGTGTTATGTTTTTGTTGGTGTTGGTCAGGGGAAGTGGTCGGTATACGATAATTCGGAAGTGGAGGGTAGGCAAAGACATTTGTGGAAGGTGGAGGAGAGGTCTTGGGAAGTGTAGGATAGGCAAAGGATGTGGTAGCGGATGGTAAGGGGAGGGTGGACATAGGATAGTTGACTGGAAGAAGTGCTAGTAGTTGTGACAGTTGGAGGTGATTGAGATAGTGAGAAAAGCCGGCCGAAGTGGCCGTGCGGTTCTAGGCGCTGCAGTCTGGAACCGCGAGACCACTACGGTCGCAGGTTCGAATCCTGCCTCGGGCATGGATGTGTGTGATGTACTTAGGTTAGTTAGGTTTAACTAGTTCTAAGTTCTAGGGAACTAATGACCTCAGAAGTTGAGTCCCATAGTGCTCAGAGCCATTTGAACCATTTTTGAAGATAGTGGGAAAGGACACAGGGAACCATTAGCAGATAATGATTACCAGTGACGAAGTGTCGCAGACATGGCTGGGGGATAGCTGCTATTTCCGTATAATGACGAAGAAGGTGGCGGCATCAAAGGCGGTGATGATCGCGAGATGGAGGCGACGAGAGGGCTGCAGTGGCAATGACTACGATCCACAAGGCGAGCTGAGAAGACGTGTGAGCTCATACACACACACAAGAAGACTTGAAAATAAAAACTAGACACACACAACAGGCAATGACGCCAACTCTATGGAAGTACCGCTACCAGTCCACACAGGACAGGAAGATGGATGAGTCCCAAGTTTCGATAGAGCATTAGGAAGTGCCATAGCCAGTCTATTCCAACAGCTGCTGGGGATGAGGGATTCAAACTCTTGGATATGGTGCATTGTCGTCTGGGATATATAGAAGGTGTAGTCTGACGACACTGCGATAGAGAATAAATCTGAAAGACTACAGTTTATCCCAGTAAGCAGTAGATTACATAGTAAAGTGTGCAGCAGAGTATGCATGAGGGTTGATGCTGTGAGAAATGGATATTTACGACAGGAAACAGATGGGAAACCAAACAACATCCACACCACAGAGGCTGCAGAGTAGAAGAGGACGAGGTTGCAGGCGATGTTACAGTTCGTGAATGACGGAGCAGAACAGCACCGACAACGTAAGAAGCCGACGGGGTCCCGGAAATTTATATAACAGAAGAAAGTGTTTGGACCCCTGTAAGTGACACGCCGTGGCTACACCAGACAAGTACACATCATCTAAGTGTATGTTGGATCTTATTCACTCATGTTAAAAAGACATGCCATAATGCAAGAGAGTAATGTTTCTGTAACTGTAAAGTAAGGGAATATGGTTCAGTTCAATATGTGTGCTGGTCAAACAAACACTTCCGAGCAAAAATCTCCAGGGTACCTAGTAAATAAAAACGTTTTAGTCAGAGATGTACCCCAATAGTATCCAAAGCGGGGGGGGGGGGGGGGTGGGAGGAGGAATGGAATAGAATGTAGCCAAGGGTAAGAGTTGTAATTGCTTCAGTAACAGGTTGGATGAATCCAGTCATACTCATTTCTTTCATAACAATCGGTTTAATATAAGTGAACAAGAAACAACGCAGGCAGATGCCGTATGCGGTATACTGCGTTTTCATGAGAGAAGACAGGAAATACTACCTGAATGAAATATGCTGGAAAGTACACAGGGAATTTAATTCCACTGATGGCTACTAAAAAAACAATTTCACTGAAGTAAATAAAAGATATGGCAATAGACCGATAATCTTGACAAGAAAATCGAACAATAATCTAGTCAGCTTAAACAACCGTCACGTAACATTAATAGTTTGGCTGGTAAGTTTGAAAGGTTTAATGTTGAAATTAATGTAAGATTTCAAAGCCAGGCTGATGGAAAGATTTGTAATTGTTTGACACCAGAGTTGGAAAATGAATTTCTGATGCTGGGAATAAATATTAGCAGTTCTCAGAGTGTTAAAAGTGAATTAACGGAGATTGATAAAAATGTGGCTATTGGAAGCAAGAATAGTATAAATCAAGTTGAAGTGGACGTACGTAAAATTGAGCAAGAAGTTGCTGCTGTTGAAGTAGTTTGTGAAAAGACCACAAGGCAGTGGATAATATGATTAATGCCATAATTGACAATTGTTTAAAATCTATAAAAATTGTTCTGATCGTGTGGAAGAGATAGTATCAGTTGTAGATCAGCTGACTAACATCGTTGGAAAATTAACTGCATGCGCATAATAATAAATTATAAGGTAAAACATAACATTAGAATATACACAAACATTGTTAGTTGAATTTGGTAACAGAATCATCAGAAGCAGCTTATATTACTAATAGACCATTTTTACGTTTTCATCCATCTGCAAACGTACATCCAGTAGAAGAAGATTTTGGAACTGTACTGTCTAGTTCGTTGACTGATTGGCAACAGATCGGTTTCATTACTTCAAAATTCGTGGGTGAAGCTAAAACTTGGTGTGTGACTGCTATGGTGTGATACGATGCTTCAGAAAATTGTAATTATGCCTTTTTTTAAAGGAATATTTGGGTAATCAGGAACAAACAGATCTGAAATCTTGTTGCAGAGAGATGAGTAAGCTAGGAAGAATTGCAGTCCGCAGGAAAACGAAGAAATACGTCAGAGTGTAAATATAAATAGAAGTGGTGTGTTTCGGTATTATAGTGGGAGAGGGGCTAGGAGTAGGCACCATATCATGAAAAGTAGACCAAATAACAGAGAACAATGACATGGTTGTATATCACGTTCACCAATTCTTAGTGATGGTGATTTAAAACACAAGCAGCAGGTATGGGTAACAGAAGAAAATTATGTGGAGCCACAGAATACAGAAAACTAGACCTGTTTGTGGAGCGGCTAGCATTCGCAGAACGTGTACCAGACATTTGAATCTCCTCACCATGCTGTTGGTACATAATAACCATAGAGTGACGGAATTTTAAGTTATTGAGAAGAGGGATACGACTGAGGCCAATGATGATAATAAAGTTGGTATATGAATGTAACATCTATATCTACATAGTTTCTCTGCAATTCTCACTTAAGTGCCTGCAGAGGGATCATCGAACGGTAGCTTGGAAGCACTTTTGGATAGAAACGGGCGAGGTAAACGCTACAGTAGAGATTATCTGTTAGACATTTAAATTTAAATTTGATAAAGACAAAAGTGCGTATAGTGAAACAGATGGTGAATCCCGTCAGGTTGAAGGAGAGGACACAGATGATGAAGGATTGCAGTCTCGTGCAGAACGAGCTATGGAGATATTGAAAGCAGTTGAGGAAAATTTATTTTGTAGAAGAGTTAGATGTGCATGCTGAGTTTGATCATAATGAGAGTCAGCTAGTTAGTGGAATTGTGGAAGAAGATAATGTTAAAAGTGGTTTTGATGAGATTGAGAAAGAGAAGGTAGATGTATTGACGTATTTTGATTCGTCATTAGTGGAAATATTGGCTTACGATAAGGGTGAGATAGTGAGAGCTGTCCTACATATGTGGGTATAATATGTAAACATGGAGAAGGTTTTGATACAAGGAAAGTCGTACGCGAGGTAGTGGAAGAGGATCCAGTTAATAATATTGTGAAGAAAACACGACAGCCAGTAAATAATCTGCAGGTAAAGAATGAAGAAGTGCAGTGTTCAGCTGACAGTGGCAGTGAACATTCTGCTGTTGGTCAGTGAAGGTTAGACAATGTACCTGATAAGAATGCATTAGTAACAATGAATGTCATGGGTATTCAAAAGTTGAAGGCACAAAGAAAGTAAAGGAGTATGTTAAAAATAGAGCGATGTGACCGACTGGATATAAACAGGAGAATAGTTATTGCACCATTTATTAGGAAAGATAAAATATGTGGAATTTAGTGGTGGAGAAAGATGATTTGTCGTCGATAGGTACAAAATGCTAAGACCCATTATTTAATCGTCGAAGCTTTAGCAGCCGCGAGATTAAATAGCCAGTTTTTAATTAATTATTAAGGAAAATGTATACCTACTTCACGAGACCAGTGCTCGTTTCATAAGGACAGATTTTCTTTATTAGTGGGCTGTATTATTATTTATTTGTATTGCACTCAATAAGAACAACGCCCTATTGATTGGTACTGATTCTTACTGTTAATACAAACAATAAGAGTGAGAAGTTTGAAAAGCTATTTATTATAAATTTAGTACATGGCTAACAAATGGGCAGGTACTTACGTACTCTTTTCGGCACTGGAAGACACTGATATCGATTCACTCATACTTTTGTTTTAAAAGTCCGGAGACAAATGAGTAACGTTTTGTCCTTGGCATTCGTATTAATATTAGGGAAGGTTGGAAGCACAGCACAAGTCGCATTTTGTCCCTTTCTACGTATAAGTAAGCATTCCGGACGAGTGAAAGCGCGGGCGGCGCCTTGCAAGTCACTATATGCGTTGTACTGAACATCGAATATGCTTGTTTTTACAAGTAGCAGTCGCTGACATTATTAAAAGACACTAGGTACTCAAAAAAATTAAAGTAGTCAAAAATTTTCTTGGACCCCCACTTACAACTTGTGAACCCTCATTTTTTTAAATTTTTTTTTTCACGCGAACGTGGACCCCCGTCTGGTCTGCTGTGGACCCCTGGGGGTCCTCCTGGACCACTTTGGGAACCACGGCCCTAGGGCATGTAGCCTTTCTCTATTGTTTCATGATGATGCCAATCCCTCCGGTAAAATAAACTGCAGATAAAATAGCCCCCTTTATATCTTTAGACGGTACTACTCACTAGGACGTTATCAGTAAAAACAGAACGGGCGTTATGTTGATCGGTACGGGAATGTCCGACTACTTAATTCAGCAGGCAGGTTAGAGCTTAAAAACGGTAGTGGGTAGGTTAGAGCTAGATGTAGATGTAATTAGTGATATGTGGTGGGAAGAATAACAGGAACTGTATATACACACAATAAAATAAGTGTACAATGATGTTCTGCGTAGTGACACACCCAAGGCAGTGATTGAAAAAAAATATAGCAACATAAGGTCACTCATAAAATGACATCCCAAAACTTGTTTATTAGAAATGTTTGCGTGCACTTAGGTTAAACAGTACTAATGCGTTCATGGATGCCTGTTCATGGAACTATTCATCACATTGGGTCTCATTAAAAACACTGAGATAATATGTGAAGAAATGATGACTGGTAGCGTCTGCTAAAAACTATGTATTAAGAAGATGGATACGCGGAATTCATCTTGAAGAAAACAGGAAGTTTGTTCTCATTTCACCTATAGTGCGTACAATATCTGCACATTACAGACAGTCCTACTGGACTAAAATTGTCTCACTGACGAAAGTTATATTTAAGACCATCTCTTAATACTCGATGACGCCGCCACCAGAGCAACACTGGTTTTGAAATGTTGTGAACTATCTGCCCTCTGCCCTGAAGTATTGGGGAGGAAACGTTCTTTGGGTGGATAGGTTGTCGAGTTAGTTTGGTACTTACATTAATCGGTTTTCAGTGAAATAGTTTATTTCATCGAGACGGTGTCTTTTTCATTATTTATACGTGGACATTCTACAGCCTTTACCCACCTTCTCCCTCCCGCTCAAAGGAGAATGACATATGACATACCGACACACTTCGTAAGAGTACTGATGAACACGCTGTTGAGAACCCCACATCCAAAATCATCGTCATCATCAAAAGGAGTAATAATCATTGATGTGTTATGAATAACGCAGTGTCACAGTGTAAACCAATACTGAAATTCGGTACTCTTTCGATGTGAGAATGGACACGATTGGTGACACACTTTCTTGTATTGTTAATTTGTCGCTACTGATTGTACTACACTATGAGATGTATTTTTTCTGGAAAATGTTAGGTCAACAACTGGAGGGCATTTCATTTGTCCTAGGGCATACGATGCACTTCCAGCATGACGCAGGTCATCGACAAGTGAAAGGAATAAATATAACCCACACTCTCCTGAAACATATGACTAAACTTTGGTTACTAGGATCAGATGAAGACAGAAATGTTCAGACATACGATAAAAACTCTGATCCACAACTAAACTGCAGTATAGGAGACAGGCACTATGAGAAAGGAATTAAAAGTGTTCTCCAAGGATCATAAAAACTCACTCATGGTATTCACAAACGTTTCGAAAATTTATTGCGATAGGTTTAAATGGATACTGAATTGTTGGAAACGTGTTTTAAAATGCTAAAAACGTTTTTTGATTTGTTGGAAATTGATGTTCCGATAAACAGGAACCTATAATCCCAGAGAATGGATTCACCAACAAAAATGGGTCAAATGGCTCTGAGCACTATGGGACTTAACATCTGTGGTCATCAGTCCCCTAGAACTTAGAACTACTTAAACCTAACTAACCTAAGGACATCACACACATCCATGCCCGAGGCAGGATTCGAACCTGCGACCGTAACGGTCACGCGGTTCCAGACTGAAGCGCCTAGAACCGCACGGCCACAACGGCCGGCTGGAGTCACCAACAGACCACACACATAGTGGACTGGAGAATGAAAACAAATCCACGGAGAAAAAATTAAAGCTGCTTGGAAACACGGAAGGGAGATATGTATTAGTTTTGTGTGTCAAATAGGGTCCATTCGCCCTTAATAGCAAAGAGAAAACCCTTTCGTAATAATGATAAAAAATTACGGGAGTTTACTCGGAGCACATATAATTTTTTTCTTTTTTCCATGCCCCATAACTGTCGTTTCTCAGAAAATGTGCCCTCCCCTCTGTTTCCTGTGAATGCGCAATATGATATAATATTCACCAGAGACCTTACTATTACTTGAACATTCCCTCAGCCACTTGCAATTCGTGGAACTTTAAGGCGTTTATTCTGACACCTGTACACCCTTGAACACGCCAGGGTGAGAGCCACTGGCGCTCAAAGCGGGCAGAGTCACATCGGCTAACTAGCTTTCGTCGTGTAATCAGCCTAACGAGGATCGTGTGTACTGCGGCTGGTTTATTCCCTTTGAGGAACCACAATCATTTGACCCTACTTACGGTGTTCCTTCCTGGCTCTGCGCCTCGATCGATTCATGCAGTTAGCTGAGATACTGGAATTATTTCGATAAAATCTAAAAAATGTGCATCTTCAGCTCAGCTGCCAAATTATAAAAAAATATTCTATATATTGTTTCCATAGTCTATCTGTCTTAAATGTAGATAGTCATAGTTTGAATTTTCTAGTAGGTCAACTTTTTTGAAGCTATAATTTCATATAAATTATCTGATTGTCCCTTATAATTTAAATAAGTGCTAATTCCGCATTTAACATTTGACGATCCCGCTGTGGCTGCAGTACATTAGGACTTTGTTTTTATGAAACAGATCTCATGATGGTCATTAAAGACCGAAACCGGTAATCTGTTAACAAAAAGTTTGTGACCATAGATGTAAATTAAAGGAAACTTATTAAGTACTACGTTTTAATCTTTTAAACTAGTGTGAGTTTCACAAAACGTTCCAAATAACTCTTTCTCAAAGTGATTAAGTTTGAGTGAGAACTTGTCAGGTACAACTACATATCTGGAAAATTGTCACTATTTTCAGGTGTTACAGAACTCTTCAGTGAACATAATAAGGTGTTCTAATGAAATAACACACGCTAATGGGGAAGTAGAAGGTTTCTGGACTCGAACTGCAGTGATAGGCGTATAGGAACGGCCGTGGGTGGTATTCATTGAAGTCTGCGAGTCGTTGCTGAAACACAAGCCAGGAAGTACGACACACAGTTTTCATTCATTCACTTATTTTTAGGAAATTGTCTAGGAGGATAGCCCTAAGGATATGGAACGAGTCGGAGTACACAGTAATAGAGAGATGAAGCCTTCAGAATTAATTTTACACGCTAACAGTTACGTTATTGACATGCTGTATTGCATACGTTCTTATACTGCTTTCTTATACACCATTGATTTCGCAGATATATTAAGTTGGAAATGTTTTTCTCTTGAATATAATACTTCCTCTCGAAATGAGTGTGAAGAGCACAAAAAGTATATTAAAGCATGAGTTGTTTGAACAATTGTTGCTCATTTGGGAAAGTAATAATGGAAGTACAACAAATAATCTCGTCATATAGAATAACCTTTATTATTTTGTTTGAATTACAATTAATTAAGTGCCTTTATTCTTATGTGTCTTTTTGCTGATGTTCTTTATGTATGTCCTACACAACTGCACGTGAAATATGAAGACACACAGTCGGCACTAACTGCCCCCGATGGATAAATGGCCTGCCATAAAGGCATAAGAGGGTAGGTTTCCTGGCAGCAATGAAATACAATGACCTGACGAAGGTCATGGGATAGCGATATACACTCTCAAAGATGGTGGTAGAATCGCGTACACAAGGTATCAAAGGGAAGTACGTGGGCAGAGCTGTCGTTTGTACTAAGGTTATTCATGTGAAATGGTTTTCGATGTGATTATTCCCGTACGACGGGAATTATCAGATTTTGAGCATAGCGTGGTAGTTGGAGCTAAACACATGGGATGCCCCATTTCGGAAATCAGTACGGAATTCATTATTCCGAGATTCACAGTGTCAAGACTGTGACGAGAGTACCACATTTCAGATATTACCTCTCACCACGAACGACTACGGAGTGGCCAATGGCCTTCACTTAACGACCGAGAGCAACAGCGTTTGTGTAGAATTGTCCGTGCTAAGAGGCAAGCAACACCTCGTGAAATAACCGCAGAAATCAAAGTGGGATATACGACGAACGTCTACGTTAGGAGAGCGCGACGAAATTGGGTTTTAATGGGCTATCGCAGCAGACGACGGAAGCGAGTGCATATGCTAATAGGGCCACATCGCCTGCAGCGCCTCTCTGGGGCTCGTGAGCATCTCGATTTGACCCCATACGACTTGAACACCATGACCGGGTCGCAAGAGTCCCAATTTCAGTTGGTAAGAGCTGATAGTAATCTGATAGTGATACATTATAAATGGTTTCGAGTGTGGCGCAGATACCATGAAACCATGGACCCAAACTGCCGAAAAGGAAGTGTGCAAGTTGTTGGTGACACTATAATGGTGTGGACTGTGTTTCCATGGAATCGACTGGGTCGTCTGATCTAGGTGAACCGTTCATTTACTGGAAATGGCTATTTACAGTTACTCTGAGACAATTTTTAGTCATTCAGGTACTTTATGTTCCCAAACAATGAAGGAATTATTATGGATCAAAATGCGCCGAGTAACCAGCCTACAATTGATAGATATTGGTTTGATGAACAAATTAGGCAATTCGAACGAATGATATGGCCATCTAGATCGCCCGACATGAATCTCATCGAACATTTACGGGACATAATAGAAAGGTCAGTTCGTGCACAACGAACTGCACCGGCAACACTTTCTCAGCATAGCTCATTATTTCTGCAGGGAACTTCCAACGATTTGTTGAGTCCATTCCACGTCGAGTTGTGGCACTACAACGGGAAAAAGGAGGTCTAAAACGATATTATCAGGTATCCTATGACTTTCGTCACCGCAGTGTAAATAGAATATTTCAGGATGGAGCGAGAAGAAAGGAAGTGGCGTTCACTATATTTAGCTGAGGTGTAATGGATAAAAGAGCACGTGTGTATCCATCACGCCAATGGAGGTAAGTATGCTCGCAAAGGTGAAGGAATATAATCTCACATCGATGGTTATGTGTGAATTTTGAATGTTTTAAAATGGTCGGCTAAATAGACTCACGATAAAATAGAGGACTGCACACCGTACTCATATCACTACTAAACGTTGGGATTCTGTGATACTTTTTGTGAGAGAATCTTGTTATATATGTACAAAACGACAAAACACACTTAAAGAATTATATTTTTCTGTCGAACAGTAACCTCAAGAGAACGATGAATTCGTCACATCTTGCAAATTCATGTCGTTTGTGGTGTAAGTGAACGTACAATAAGATGTGACCGTATGGACAAATCGGAAAGGGAACATCACATAACCGAATGCTTCGATATCAATGCTTACAGAGGAACGATTCATTCAGGAATGGAAACGACGCAGGTAGTGCATTGACATTAGTTCTTCGTTCTTTCCGGTCTCCCAGCGCAGGCCATCAACATAGGTTTCCATCGATTATGAGGGTACTGAAAATTACTAAATCCTTTGAAATTTAAAATAGTGTCACGCATGTTAAGTTTTGAAACATTGAAAACAAGCCCGGAACGGTTCAAAAGAACAGACGCAGATTTCTAACAGTCCAAATAATTACATATTACTTGAGTCTCCCTTGTTGGTGTGAAGAATGCCATTAATCATAAGAACAGTAACTGGTATACTCGCCCTTTACCTGATATGCTCCTGTTGCTAAACTATACAATTATACGGCTTATGGGAATCGTTTATGGATTTCAGGAATACCTGTCACGGTCTTTTTTTATCTCTGTTATATGCGTATCAGGATTAGGGAAAGTTATGATGCCTATTATAACACGATTACTGGGAGGGCTGGCAGTACGCATTGGTTTACAATACGTTATGTACATCTAATAGTGTGTTTGTATACATGAACAGTTTCATACCATATGTCGTCCTAGCCCCCAGGGGCTGGGTATTCATTTGCTGGGTACGAGCTTGGGGACCCCTGGGTTTCTGAGCTCGGGACTGGTAAGCGCCGCCAGTCCACTGTCACCGTAAGCTCTGGGTATGCTTCAGCGTCCACCATGCGGCGCGGGGTTGGAACGTTGTGTGTCTCAGGGAATGGGGATCTTGGCTTGACCGCCGGGATCGCGAGGATGGACTAAACCTCTCAAAAAAAAAAAAAAAAAAAAAAAAAAAACCCTGAATCTCAAGGTGTGCTGGGAGCTGATGAGATGCATGGCTGTCGAGGTGGAACACTCGTTAGCGGGCACCCTCTGGAGAACCTGCCACACCTCAGTTGTATAAGGCTTCCTCAGGCACGTGGGCTCTGTCTGATTGGACCCTTACTTCCCTAGCTGCTCGTGGGACCGAAATGGATCCTTCGAAATCCTCTTTACCTCCTCCCAGCGGAAAGGGTAGGCCGCTCGAAGGTTCTAACACCCAGTCTATCAAGAGGGTTCGTGTAGTCTGTCCCCCTGACTCCGGCGCTTCTTTGACAAATACAGTCTTTAGTAGCAGAATGCATTTTGGTTATCAGAACTTGTTTCTCGTAGTGAAATGGAAGGAGGATAGTTTCGAGAATGTTACGCCCTTCTATATACAAAAGGGTTTGGGGGGAATCTGTGGCTCCTTAAAATCGGTGAACCGCTTGCGTAATGGGACCTTGCTAGTGGGAACTTCCAAGCCCCAGCAGGCAACTAACCTCAAAACAGCTAAATGCCTTGGGGAATACGCCATAGACACTGAACTGCACAGTAACTTGAATTATAGCAAAGGTGTTGCGACATACCGGGATCTAGTCGACTTTTCCAAGGAGGAAGTGCAAAGTGAGTGGGTTCCGGAAGGTATAGTTGACGTACAACATATCATGAAGAGGGGTGATGCCTATCGTATCAAATCCTACTCCTTTATTCTGACCTTCAGTAGCACAAAACTGCCTGAGCATGTTAAGGCTGTCTTCCTTCGCCCTAGTGGGAGGCCTTATTTCCCGACCCCAATGAGCTTTTATCAAATTTCAGCGTTTTGACCATACCACCTTAGGGAGTAAAGGCGAAGTGACTTGTGGTAAATGCGGTAAGGCCGCTCATGAAGGAGTTGGTTGCTCGTCTCCAGCCAAATGTATCAATTGCTCTGGAAATCACCCTGTTTGGAGTAGGAACTGCCGAATATTTTTAGACGAACGCAAAGTTCAGGAAATAAAAACAACGTCCATCCAGCATCCCACATTTGCTACATCTTTTGCATCAATGGTTCATAAGCCTACTCCAAAAGTAGATGCCTCTACGCATACGGAGGTGGCGAGTGTTTGCACTAACACATGAAGATGTCAGTGCACTTGCGAGGCAGCCAGTGTTTCAGAGCCTGTAGCCCCTACTCGAACGGCAGACAAAGGTACAGTGGCGAACTTTCGCCAGTCTCTGGCGCCTCCAACAGCTGACGCTGTTCAGAAGCCCAGTACGGCAGTTACCACTCCCACGTCGGCTCCACCAAAGCCCAACAAACCGCAAAAAGCTCCTATAAAGCAGCAACAGCAGGTCAAATCACGTGGTGAACCGTCTGACCATGTAAATGTCGTTTTACGTGATGCTTTGTTGGACTGTTCCCCAGAGCTGATAAGCTGATGGAGTATGACGTATGTGTGGGGCAATCATCTCGCCCCACGACTGCCCCTCCACCTGCCGCAGTCCCACAGTGGAACTTGCCGGGATTCAGGAGGAATGCCCGATGACCTCACTGACAGTTCTCTTCCCCCAAAAACAACCCAACTCAGAACGAATGTGGAGGAACTTCGTCCACTCTCTCAGGGTAGACCACTGTGTCTGTGTTTCCTGGAGGCTTATTTCCATCCATCATACTACCATTAGCTACGAGGCTATACACTCCACAAAAAGGACGACCTACATGGAGAGAGACCTAGAGGAGGCGTAGGTATTTTCGTCATGATGGACTACCACTCCTCGCCTCTCTCACTTACGACGACTTTACAAGCCGTTACTGTGTCCGTGCACGTGCGTCGTCCATTGACTATATGTTCCCTTTAGTTGCCCCCTCATGATGCACTTGATGAAGTGGCCCTCACCGACCTTCTTACACACCTCTCCCAGCCGTTCATCATTTGTGGTGATTTTCATGCCCACAACGCACTTTGGGCCTCTGCAATTACCTGTCCCAGCGGTAAAGCAATTGAGAGGCTTCTCCTGTCATCCTGTGCCTACTTGCTCAATGCAGGACTGAAGACTCGCTTCTGCACAGCGACTGTGTCGTTCTCTGCTATTGATCTCTCACTTTGCTCTCCAGTTCTTTCCCCCAGTGCTCAATGGGAAGTAGTCGCTGACTTGCACGGAAGTGATCACTTCCCTATCTGGATCTAGCTGCCAGATGTCGTGTGCCCTGAAAGGAAACCGCCACGATGGGTGCTCAGTAGGGCCGACTGGACACTTTATAGGCTGTTGGCCCAGTTGAACACTGTGCGAATGTTGAGGCATGGGTGGATCACATTACGAAAATGGTTCACCACGCCGCTGCAGCATCCATTCCACAGTCCACAGGCAATCAGAAGAGGCAACCTGTCCGTTGGTGGAGTGCCGAATGCCGCTCTGCAATCGGAACCAGGTTTGCGGATCTGCGTAGGTTCCGGTGTCGGCCAGCTGCTGAGAATCTTGCAGCTTTTCGGGTGGCGAGAACAAAATGCCACCGAATTATTCGAGAGAGCAGGAAGAGGTCGTGGCAACAGTTCCTGAGCACCATCACTCGTTGCACCAAAAGTTCTGTTGTGTGGGAGGCCATCAAGAGAATTTCTGTGGGAGGAGGGAGGTGCCCCATGGCTGGTGTAATGAATAACGGCAGTCTCCACACAGATCCGCGAGACATTGCCCAGATTATGGCAGCGTATTTTACCACGGTTACTGCAACAGCCAGTCAGGATCCGGGTTTCCAGTGCCAACTGTACTTGCTCCAACGGCGGGGTAAACAGATGTCATTCTGCTGGATGCCAGGTCATGTCGGAATATGGGGCAACGAACAGACCGATCGGGCTGCCAAGGAGGCCTGCCGAGTGTAGGATGTGGTCCAGTGTCCTATTCCCTTGCAGTCTGTCATTTCTGCACTACACAAGAAGTGCATTGAGTTGCAGGAGGAAGAATGGCAGGCTGTGACGGCCAATAAACTGAGGTTGATGAAGTCAACAACTCGGCCGTGGCATTCCTCCTGCCGGTTGCTCCGGCTGTAAGAAGTGATTCTCACGTGTCTTCGGATCGGGCGCTGTCCTCTCACACATAGCTTTCTATTACGGCGGGAGGATCCCCCGTTTTGTGATGCATGTGATGTGCACATCTCTATCCGCCACATTTTAACGGAATGCATTTTATACCGTGATGCAAGGGCAGAAGCACAAAATGGTGAGGATGTGCCCTGTATTTTAGCTAATGAGGAGACGAGTGCATCTAGTGTTTTAAAGTTTTGTGATGTGTCTGGAGTCTGGCCTCAACTTTTAGGCTGGAGGTTTAGTGTACTGTAGAGTGACTGGCACCTCCCTTTGTACCTTTCAGTCAGCCATCCACTTCCATCTGCTATATTGTTTTAGCTCCTTCTACCACTTTCTTCTTGTGTTGTCCATGTTTTACTGCTGACTGCATGTTTCGTCCCATGCTTCGGTTTGGGTGGGTACACATTTTTCCAGCCTTATTACCTGTGTTTTACGTTCTATTTTATATTCCTGTTCTGAGCATTTTCTTGGGGTGTCTCAATCTGTTACTGAGCGGGCGCTGAAGACGTTGCCGTCGTGCGCCATTGCAAACCTCTCCGTCCATCCATCCATGACGTCCTAGTGAGACGGAAGCAGCAGACTGGAATTGAAAAATGTGCTGTAATTGTAGTTCTGCATCAGAAGGGCGTGTCTAGTAAGACAATTGCAAGAAAGCTTGGCGTAGTTCAATCTACAGTCGTGTGTACGTTGCAGCGGTTCAGATAAACTGACGCCCAAGTATTTCGCGATCTGGAAGACGACGAGTAATATCATACAGGAAAGATCAGTACACATGTGTACGGAGTAAACGACAGAGGACAAGTACTACACCTGATATTCTCGAGGAAGTAAATGGTGTGAGAGCACTTCCAGTCACTGTCTCAACGGTGCAACACCGTCTCCACAAATAAGGTTTAAAGCGTGAATAGCGACCAAGAAAGGTTTATTAATCAAACAAAAACAGGTGAAAGGAATGGGTGATCGAAAGCTTTTGACCAGTAGGTAAGTACATAGCGATGTGTCAGAATAACAGCAGGATTGTCCAACTATGTTCACCTACGTTTATTCTCCTTTTATTTTTTCCCAAGGACCCCTGTGACCCCGTCTGAAGTTAATGGAAGCTGCACCTCTGAGGTACCTTTAAAATGATGGGCACGACTTAATGAAACACAATGAGCGATTTGGAGGTTTTAGTTTAACGTTAATAGGTGACTTCATTTCTATCACTGGTAATAAGTAAAAAAATTTTCAGTCTTTCCCTTCGGTACATAGGGGCTGGCTGGCGTCCCATCATCTGATTTGAAACTTTGTTAATACTACTTTTTATAATGGATGTTCTCCTGTCTTTCTAAAGCTCTTCTGTTCACCTTTTTACTCTGGCCCCAACTATTCTTTGTTCTTTTTGAGAATATTTTCATTGATGATACAGGCAGCTTCACAACGAAGCGTATTTTGCCGTTATCTGTACGAAATGAAAGACACTATTACAAATATGTGTTTACATAAAAATACATGTAATTATTAATTGCCCAATTACGTAATAGTTAATCGATTCGCCGCTATTATCGATTATATCTTGACACCTTTTAGGAATGCTTTTCATAAGATTTTCTGCATATTCCCTCGGTAATAATATCGTCATAATTTTATATGACAGCTGCTTCAAAGTATATATTGGCTTTCCTTTAACCTTCATCTTAATATACAAGCAAACATTATGATCGGATTGGCATTCGGAGACATTACAGGCCAGTCCATTGTGGACCTCCCATTGTGTTGTTTCCACGCTGTGCAGAGACGGCTGTGACATTTCGTATCATCACCCTCTTGAAGCGTCAAATTTGCCATGTTCGAACCAAATAGCTTCTTAACGGACGTCAGGAGGCATTTCTGTTAAATATTGAACCTTTTCAGCTCTCAAATTGGCAGTAAATAAGTACAAATAGCCAAAACTGCAACCGACAAAAAAAAAAAGATTCAACACTGATACAGTTTATCTGTACACTGTGCAAAAGCCCATTGAGTACAGATTCGAGACCACTATCAGAAATGTCACCGGGGACGTTACATTCACAATTAGGGAGTACAGTTTGTTGTGTATCTCACTGTATATCTTTTGTCACAGGAATCTCATACAGTTCAAAATGAGAAAAATCTTCTCACAGTAAAAAACTCATAGGGGGATAGCGCTGTAGTTTTGTGGATTTGTGAAACATACGCTTACACCCCATACGGGAATAAGCCTGACTGTCATTGTGATGGCTATTAACGTAGTACCTCAATATATTTTGTGCAGTACAATGGACGCCCTCAGTATGTGCGTTTGCTTGCCAGTGTAACGCACTGTTTCTAAGTATCTTAACGCGAAATAATCTTCACTACTGCTTCATTAAACACAACACAATATTCGTCACTTGGTCCTTTATCACTTTCTCATGTATTTCAAACTATAATGTCCACTAGTTAACTATCGCCTGTACCACTCTTTCTGCCCACTGCTTATGCATTCCTAGCATGGATACAAAATACGAAAAATGATAATTACCTTTAGTTCATAGCGATTTCTTGCTGGTGCTTCAGCAAAAGATCCGAGTAAGTCAACTTCAATAATCTTACGAGGTAACCACTTCGACTTAATCTTTTGATTACTGAGGTCTACTCTTTGAGCCTTTCGGATACAATTTCTTTGTGTATCGATTTATATCCAGTTTGCGTGTCATTAACCAATCAATTAGAGCTACTCCTCAATTTGTTGCTCTGTGGCCACTGGGTCCATCCAGAATTGAATCATAAGCCTGTTTCGAAACACCGTTGCGTAACGGTCGTACCACAAACATAGCCGACAACATGTCATCCTGTGCAGCACTCCGTGTTCTGTTCGGAATTGTGATTGTTTAGTGATCTTCTGACAGTCTTTGTCACTACTTTGTGCGTCTCTCCTTTCTTCAGCGTACAACCCGACTCATTGCACAATGCAAATTTTGCACTGGACACAATCAGTGTTACTCTGTGGTTTGCCAGATCGATGTACTACTTCAAAATCGAATTCACATAGTCATAAGGTCCATCTACTGAGGCGAACAGTAATAGTAACTCTTTAAGTGCTAGAAACCATTTGAATGCCACATGATCAGTTATTACTATGAAGTGCTGTCCATACAAATAACAGGGGAAATATGTTATTCCATATTTAGCGCTAGTGTTTCTATCTCAGTGAATGAGTAAATTTTGTCTACCTTAAAAGTTGTCTCGACGCTTATGCTATTGGATGTTGTTATCCATTCATCTCCTGGCTTAAAATACACCACATCATCAAATTATTAGAATGACAGTATGTACTACTGTATGAATTTTTATGGTCATCTGGGAAAAAGATAATTGGTTTAGAGCTCAATAAATATTTTAGTTTCCACTGTGCGAGAGCAATAATAATTGCTTTGACAGAATAATATCTGGAGAAATTACGTCGTTTTGATAATAGGCAAATGGTTCTATGCTTGTCGTTTAACAAAATCACATGTAAGTTATCGTTGTAGTGAGTCACTGTACACAAGGACATCATTGACACAGGAAATGAGCGAGTTGAGAATGCAACCAGTAGCAGTGGTTTTTATATGGGTCTTCGAAACCAGGAAAGTTATAGGACAAGGTAAAGGATCATAAAATCTAAGTCAAGCCTAAGATAAACAGTTCTTTAGTTGCTCTAGCGACTGACACAAACCGCCATGATATTAACAGAGAGCAAAGTTTTGCATAATTCAATTTAAATTACAAAATGGTGCTAACACAGTGGGAGGAACCAAAAACAGTCTGGACGATTGTATGGAGATATGAAAACAAGACCTACTTATAAGGACAGTTCGCATAACCAAAGTCAGCGTTAACAAGAAGCCAGAAGTATAACCAAACAAAGCAGTACGTGCTACACGGGAAACTGAGCATGTAACTAACTTATTAGGATACGGTTCACGCTACCACAATTAGCTACTCATATTCCCTTAAATAACTACAGTGCGCGAATCTGCACTAAACGGCAGTCCGAGATGACGCCCTCCATACCCGACCAGAGCAAAACACTCTCCTACCGACGGCTTGGTTCAAATGGTTCAAATGGCTCTGAGCACTATGGTACTTAGCAGCTGAGGTCATCAGTCCCCTAGAACCTAGAACTACTTAAACCTAACTAACCTAAGGACATCACACACATCCACGCCCGATGGATTCGAAACTGCGACCGTAGCAGTCGCCGGTTCCGGATTGAAGCGCTTAGAAACTCTCGGCAACCGTGGCCGGCGACGGCTTGGAACAGGAAGCCCATAATCCAAGAGCACGGTCCTTACATCTCTACTCTCTAAAGAAACTCTACAAGAAGTAAATGCTGTTGCAAATGTGACAGGCAAGAATTGTTGCCAAGTTCAGTGGAGAGCATACCTATCTTCCCTCCTTTTGTGTACACTCTTTGACATAAAACTCGACCGGCGGCCGGCCGCTTCAGAGGCTAAGTCCGCGCCGATCGCGACATGGGACAAAAAAACTGGCCAACTCGATAATTCTCTAAGTCCGGTTACCTGCACAATCTGGCAACACTGTAGACTGTGGCACTTCCTGGAGGAAAACTTGTCCCAAGCTAGAGAGACTCTAGGCTGATTACGCCTGTGGTCTAGCGGTAGCGTGCGTTGTTTCTGTTCATAATGTCAGTGGATCGAAAGCAGCTGGCATAAAATATTTTTATAGCCTCTTCTGTCTGAATGCTGAAGACGTGAATGTAATGGTAGCGCAGATTCAATCTATTTCGCTTTGTGACACACCGATATCAAAATTTTATGTAGTAACGATTTTGCGGCAGATTTCCTGCAGACTGTCCTCCTCTGGACGCCGTATGCGGCAAAGCTCCGGGGTCCATTTGCTGGCTACTGGCAGCGGCCGTGGCGACAGCAGTGGCGCTGCACTCCCCCGTTCTTTATCGAAAGCGCCTGCTACCGCTCATCGCTTTTGATGATTTAAAACGCTTTATTATTAAATGTTGCTCCACAGAAAATTTCTACAATTTCCATTCACGCTCAAAAGCAACGGAGACAGACGCCCTGATTAGTAGGCGGGTAATCGGCAAGAGCTGAGTATGGCCCGAAATTAATTTTATAGACTGGGACGAAATTAAACCACCTCACTACATTCGATGAATTTATAAATCCTTCATACCTCGTTTCTTTTCCTTTCAAACTTAATTATTTGTGCAACTTTTGGTCAATGTTTGGATGTTTTCGTCAAGCCAGAGTGAGCGTCTGTGGTGTAAAGTGTATTACAGTTCTTGTTTCATTCCTTATGGTAAGTCTATGCGATAAACTGTGTGAATACCTTGCAATGTATGCTCTGTAGCAGTGCAGGCACACTGCACTTTTGGAGTTCCATGTATGGGTTCATGAAGTATTTATTGTTGATCGGAAGTGATAGTTAAGGTCATCAGATTTAAACCAGAAAAATTTGTCGTTTTGAAGGTTTCAGAGAACGGAAAGGAATTGCTAACGCCGGTGTTAGAAAACGTCTACAGTTAAATGCTATTGCAAAAATTTAGAAGATGGGAACTATATTAATGAACATGTGCACTTCATAAACAACCTTCTGACATGTTAGACCTATATGACGAACAAAGCTCGAATTTATATCGTTGACAGTCGGTTTGAATCTTTTCAGGACCTATTTTACAGTGAAGCAGCTTGGAATTTGCAAAGCAGAAATCCATGATATTAACTTAATTTACTAAGTCGAAGTCGGACGAAGATTGATGTTTAAAGGCATTCTTCAGATTTCGCATAAGAAATTTTTACTAGCAGTTTGCAACTCCATTAATTAAAATGGAAAATAGAAGGTTGTAGTCAGCGGCTTCTACCGTGATTCGAACTTACAGTGCAAGCACTGCAACGCACAAGGGAACCTCTGAGCTAACGACACACTGGCGGCCAGAGGCGGACTATAGTCACTGCGATGTTGCCTGAGCCTCAAAACGCAACCATAAACACACAAACACAGGAGGTGGAGATTGCTGTTTTAACGTCCCGTCGACAACGATGTCATTAGAGACGGAGCACAAGCTCGGATTAGGGAAGGATGGGGAAGGAAATCGGCCGTGCCCTTCCTAAGGAACCATGCCGGCATTTGCCTGAAGCGATTTAGCGAAATCATTGAAAACCTAAATCAGGATGGCCGGGCGCGGGATTCCACCGTCGTCCTCCCGAATGCACACACAAACAGGTGTTACTTATGTGAAGAACGCCGTTCTTGGAGTCCAGAAATTAAATATACTTTCTAATTGTGTCATCTTGCAGTGGATTATATCGTACGAGTCTTCGATGTGGAAAACGAATGTCAAGTGAATTTAGCGAGGTAACGCCGACCTACACCCGGAAGTAAATGCACTATCAGAGTGTTGACAAATACTTGCTACGACGCTGCCATTTCTCGGCTCTCTGACGAGGCAGCTCTTCAGCGAAATGCTTGCCGTGATTCTCCGATACGGTTCTTCAGAGTGGAGACGCGCGCGCACGTTTGGTTTTTACGCGGCGTTCTCCCCTGATGGTTTCTGACGTCGCCTTGTGGGCTATGTATACATATGAGACATTCAATTATCATTAATCCAGAATGATACAAGTTTCAGCTTCCGGCGTGGAAGAAGGCTGTTGACGCCGACATTATATCATTTCAACGTAGGGAAAGCAAAACGGATCATTCAATGTTTCTCATTCAACATAAAGCATGTGAGATAAATTTCCGTAACGTTCATAATCATCTAAAAATACAAACGAAGTAAAAATACACCGGAAGCTTATTCGAATTGAATATAATGTAAGATACCAAACGCTTTGCACCTCGATGTCGAATTTGTCCACTTGCAATCGTTTGCAGCATGCACATAGAATGTCATAATTACCACGAGAATGAAGAAATATGTTGGTAAGGATGGAAGCAAGAAGAGACTCAGTCAACAAATATTCTATTCCTCATGGCATTCATTTCATTTGACACGTAATAAGAGGTAAAGCGGGAATTTACTTTCGTTAACACGAAAGATATGCCGCACATATTGATAACGAGGAAGTCTGCGTCTTCATACGTTTCCTCCTTGAAATCTGTATGCTCTATTATATACTAAGTAGCCCGATCATTGTTTCAGTAATGTTTCCCTCTTGTTTGACCCCGTAACGATGAACAGATTCCAAATGCATGTCTCTGCGTGAAAGTAGCTGTTCGAACCCTTCCTGGGTTGTTTTTTGTGTTTTATTGCTTGGAATTCCTGAAGCAGACCACTGTGCCTTCCCCCCTCGTGGGTTAGGTCTCAAAACTAAACCGCTTTGTATCCAATGGCATAATTTATTCATACTGCAGCAGCATAAGACTCTTGCGAGTGAGAGAATGACAATAACAATCGTAACAAGAACAAGCAAATAATGAATGATGTTTATTCCAACGCAGAACGAGAATGGCTTTAAATATAAAAATCTATATCTATATCCATATCTATTGATCTTTGAGTTGGCACAATGCAAATATATTCTTAGCATTTAGTTACTGAATTTAGTTCTGGATGTTTGCAGAGAAAAGGAAAAGTCGGTACTTCTCGCTAGTGTAATATAATGTGAACCAGCAACTACCCTTTCCTTAGAACACGACTCAAGCAGGTCCTCAAGTAGGCACTGCTGCATTCTGTTCCCTGACATTGCTCTGATGACGGTTAATGCAGATAGTTCCGATTATGAAATACAAAACGTATTGCAGGTTAGTTCCTAGGATAGTAACATTAAATTTGCGTTGTAGACGGCACATGAACGTGACGACTATCCGTATTACTCATCAATATTAAAAGACAATATTTTGGGAATTTAGCAGGATTACTCAAAATGAATTCTGAAATTGGGTGACTGACCGCACAGGTGCTAAACGTCGTCAAGAGTATACGATGTCCTAATCGCATTAGGAATATGAAGATCGTCTTCGACAGCTCGCAACTTTCACATTGCTATCTCCACCCTACTCCAGACAGCTCTCGGTGGAGTTGCACTACGTTGCCGATGTTATGGAAGGCCTTCAAACCGACAACAGACCACATATTGAAAAATACAAGCGAATTCTCTTGCAGCGTAAGCTTATTGTAACTAATCTAAAAATTATTGGAGAGGAACATTGTCCTATTTAAAAAAAGTAAAATGTTACACACTGTTGACGTCAAACGGACATTATCTATGTGCTGTCTTGTGTCCTACTCATCTATAATATCAAGTGTACTATGAAAATGATTATATATAATGGATTATAAGGTAATGCATTTATACCAGATGGTGGGGGCCGGCCGATGTGGCCGTGCGGTTCTAGGCGCTTCAGTCTGGAACCGCGTGACCGCTACGGTCGCAGGTTCGAATCCTGCCTCGGGCATGGATGTGTGTGATGTCCTTAGGTTGGTTAGGTTTAAGTAGTTCTAAGTTCTAGGGGACTGATGACCTTAGAAGTTGTCCCATAGTGCTCAGAGCCATTTGAACCATTTGAACTATGTAACACAAAATGACATTAAAAATTTAAGTTATTCACGAGCAGCTAGTTGAGAATATGTATGAACATTAAATGACACGACGAACCGTCTTGTTCTGCATATGGATTCAAACCCAGCTCATGCAGACTAAGCAAAGATTTCGTGACTGATGGAAACTAACAGTCATTCCTGATTAGGCATACTGAGAGTGATATACCTCGATTTTAGACAGTATCAGTTAGCAAATATCAACTTTAAATTGCATAACGCAAACATTTTTAACAGACGCGAATTCCTACAAAGCATCTATTGTCCCTGTTAACGAACTACGAGAGATGTTAAATATTGCTTCTTCACAAGTAACTTACTTGAAATGCCGTGAGGTAAAGCTGTGTGTTGGACACGGATTCGAACCCGGAACCTAATCGGATTGCTATCGAAGCACAGTCAAATGTGACATATCGGAATTTCGCGGCAGTAACTAGATGTTTTAACTGAAATGACGAGACGAAACATTAATTTTTTCCTTCCCAGGACTCCAACCCGGCACCTATCGCTGTTACATTCTAGAGAAAACTAACGTTAAATATGGGTTTGTTGCACCAGCAGTGACATGTGAGCATGTTTGAACTGAAATAATATGACGAAGAGTTCAGCGCTCACTGGGAATAGAGCCCCACACATATCGTTGTTGACTACACACAAAGAGACGTCAGCTACCGAATTTTTCTCCACCAGCTGCTCAGAATAGCATCTTGAACTTACAGTCATCTCGCAAATAGTTCTGTGTCTCACTGGGAGTTAAAAACGTCAGATATCGTTAGTGTTGACAGCGAATTAAAATACATTAAAAATCAAAATTATTATCCACCAGCAGATAGGTGTTCTCATGCTAGAGCTTGATAATACATAATTAAATCTTTAGTGTCGGGCCAGGATTCGATCCCATTCACGCATTATATGTGAAGGTGTTGAGGAATCTGCAGATTTGAACAAACAACAAATTGTAGCCGAGCTGTATTGCCACGAAGGGATCAAATTCCGCGTTAAGGGCGGTCTGAGTTGCATTCCCAGTTCAGAACCAATTTTATCGACATACAGAAGCTCAAATAAAAGATGGAATAAGTGTCCTGTGACCATACAGAGCGTTTGTGTCGTCACTTGAAATAAATAACTAGTATAAGAAAGGTTACTGGTGATAGAGCTTCTACATGTCGCCACTCCAGACTTTATTGTGGTTCAACCTACCGTCTACTTGGTAAAGAAGGAATATCATCTTTAATGTGAATTTTCAGACCACGCAGCCATTATATCTCCTTCACTTGGTGTAGCCAGGAGAGAATGGAATCTGTCTCTCCCTATCTAAAATCATTGACAGAAGTGGGAATCGAACCCAGACCATAGGTATAACAACCTACCATCCGTCCAACAGACCACGAAATCCTCTTCTGTGCGAGTCATTTTTCTATCGTAACGCAGTTGCGCCACACTGGATGAGAATTCTGACACACAGGCTCCCTGTAGTAATTTGCAGCATGTTCAGTAAATTCATTTATTTGGTTGACCGAATCACCATGAACTAGCTGCCTCGGCTACCCAGTGCATACATTCGACTATTTTGTAATCACAGAAATAAAATCACGTTACTGCTCCTACACACAACTGCCAACATTGTAGGATGCAGAAGTTTAAATAGGAAGTGTTCCTTTCCACCTAGATGGCATTCGAGAAACTTGGTCACATTCTCCGCAAACCGACTGTCTCTACAAATTTGAAATGGAAGATTTATGACACAACATTCAGGCACGAAACTATGACAGTTACGACAAACAGTGCAAATAGACTTTGGATCCGTCACAGTGGAACTGACAGAGCAACGCTTGGACTTAGTGTGAGAGAAAGGATGAAGAGTGAAGAGGTAAGGAGGAGAATGGGGATCTATGATGGTGACGAGCAGATATCGAGACAGAAGTGGCGTTGGCTACAACGTGTGGACAGGGAGAAACTGAAATCGACCACAACCCTCATACAATGGCGTTGAGGGACTCAAAGAAATATTTACCAAACTTCAGTAACCATTACTACTTTACTATTTATTAGCTATTAGACACTTTTGTGTCACTTATTTTCATGGTTTTTTGAGTAGTAAGAATGGAAGCATTGGATATGCAGCTCGTAGAATATTCGGTTCATTATAAGAGTAACAGTAAAACCACCGCTTAGGAAACGTGACAACCAGAATCTTGTAAAGTAGGTATCTATTTGCATACAGGGCTGTAAGTTAAGACATCCGCTCTGTGGTTTTAGGCGGAAAAAAGGAGTGTGTTTGTTTATGATGGTATGGTAAGACTACAACACGTGTTCATCACCTCCAAAAGGAGAAGACAATCTGCTGTGAAGAAATTAAGTAGCTGGCATAAAATGCAAGCATAGAAATTTTATTGCGATTAACCAGCACATAATGGGCCCGTGGTGTGTTCGGCGTAATGTGGTGTTGATGCTATTCACACAAGGTTGAGTAATTGTTTCACAGTCATAAAATAAATCTTGGCAATAATTCAGATAACAATGGCCCTATTAATGTACAATAGTGGTAGTTTAGATTGATAAATCTGCAGCATATGAACAGTTTCTACGTATTCAAGGTAAATCTTCCCAACTGTGCTTTGAATTCAGTTCATTCATCATCTGATTCACACACTAGATATCTGCTCCAGGACATGTCTATTCCAAAGATTTCCATGTCGATCTTTTCTTTGTGGTTCGGATCCAGATGTCTCTTACATGTCTTGGAGATCGTGTCTTCATCTCGTAACACGACATCCGGCACTGCTATTCGACTCCCTCCAACGCCTTTGCAGCAGTGTTAAACGGGTAGGCACTTTATGGAGAATACAATCAAGTTTCTTAACCTTTATCCAGATGAGGCCAATTCGTTGGGTCATCTCTGCTCTCAGGTTACTTTTTCCAAGTTGAGTCTTATGCCTCCGCAGTGGTTCGACACTGGACTCACAATCGGGAGGACGACGGTTCAATCCAGCGTCCGGCCATCCTGATTTAGGTTTTCCGTGATTTCCCTAAATCGCTCCAGGCAAATTCCGGGATGGTTCCTTTGAAAAGGCATGGCAGACTTCCTTCCCCATCCTTCCCTAATCCGATTAGGCCGATGACCTCGCTGTCTGGTCTCCCTCCCCAAAACAGCCAACCACTCTTATAACTCACATACATGTATTTATTTATTACTTCCAGAGCATCATTTCCAATGGAAGCCGGGGTAGTGACAGGGCTCATGACTGTGGTCTTTGCTTAATTTTAAGGGCTACAGCTTGGGAAATACGTGTGAGTTCTCGGATCATTTTTGACTGCTCATTTGCGCCACTGGTGAAGACGATGATATCATCTGTGAAACAAGGTTGGTTGAGACGTTAGTTGTAGGGCAACAAGGATACTGGTGCATTCTGTTAAGCAGGTTGCCTACATCAGGGCCAAGCATACATTCAGGGGCAAACCTATTGTTCTCTTTTCATTGACAGGTTATGACCCTCTGGTGATAATCATTCCTTCTGAGAAACTCCCCCCTCCCGCAAACCTAAACCTTCACTCACCAACCCCTCAGGAAACCTCCAGCCCTCCCCACCACTGATACAGGAACACTTACAGGCTTGGGTTATTCGAATAGCACTCTCTCACGCTCTCAATCTGATGCACTACTTAATTAAATAGATCAATTAGTTACCCACTTTCCCTCTGTTAAACCCATCCAACCCCCCCTCTCCCCCTCCCCTACCAGGAAACTGGAAGCTTTGTGCTGGAGACGAAGGATCTCATGACAGGAAATTCAATTACATAGAAGATGGTACAATGTATATTTATAAAAAATTTGATTTTCAGTGGTTGGATCTCTCTTGCTCATGATTCTCTGCTGTTTGGGAAGATTCAAGTCTTATAAAATACATCAAAAAGAAGTAATTAAATCACCTGCATAGTTTATCCAGTTCACGCAAGGAGTACCATTATGAAATGCCCATCACACGCAATTACACTGTGGGGGAACAGCACCCACCACCGATGCTCCTCATGACGTAATAACTGTAATCATAAGGGAATGGAATGACGTACGGTATAGTAGCTACCGTTTGGGGTCTCGAGCGTGTGTTTCTGTCGTCAGGGCGCGGCCACGAAGGTCAAATCAGGCCAATGTCCTAATTACAGATCATGTTACTAAAAACCACCAACCACGGACTGAATAACGGCACCCTTTGATCTCGCGGCGCCCAAGCAAAGCATCGAGTGGTGGCATTCTCTTGATTCGAAAATTCCAGACTCGCTTCCTATCTTTATTGCTCTGAAGAGGCCACTCCTGGCTTCTCTGTGTTAACCAACGTCTCCAAATGAGAAAATTGAGGTTTCCATATCTCTTCAGAATACTGTACTCCTATTGGCTAATGCTGGAGACAGGCGGCACGATTTCGATATAAAAATAGAATGAAATAAACCATTTCCACTACCCTGTCGAATTAACTATTTTCAGGAGTCAAACAGATTGCTTAAAACACTCACTTACTCCTTACGATGATCCTTCTTCGTGAAAACACATTTCATAACGTTTGAGTATCACACGCAAACATTAAGGAAATCAAAAAATGAAATTTTCGTCAGAAATAAATTGTAGCTCTAAAAATATGTGAGGTCTTGTAAGCACCCTCTTCCACCAAAATATTTCTACTAAACGTATCTGATGAAAGAAAATCCCGACGATCGTACAAACTCGCGAAGTTACTGCCGAGTAACTCCGTCCGCACCGGTTGCGAGAGAGAGACCCACATCTGTGCCGGCCATGCCTACCGTACTAAACGCAAGCGTGCACGCAATACGACTACCGAAAACAATCAATTGATCAAACCGGAATTTGATGTCCCGATTGCGGTTTTATAAGTACTATAGCTTTCCCAAATTGGTTCTCTCAGCTACATTCAGAAGTAGGTAGGAAGGATCTACTGTGAGATAAAATACAGACCACAGTAAATACCACTGCGAGGCAGAATCCACTGCGATGTATTGAGGAGCACTAAACTCGACACATTTAAGCCACAATCCAGTCCGTAGCAGTAGTTGTCATGACTAGATGTCGGAGATATCTGAAAACACTCGCACATTCTACGTGGGCCTGTCCCTAGGTCCACACGCAGCGCGCCCATTCCCATGTACACCGCCAGCGGAAAGTAAAGAGGTCGGTGAAAATATCCGCCGCGGCCGTAGCCGCAGTCGTGGACGCGCGTGTATGCCACAGAGCACCACGCCGGGCCATGGAAGGCACCTGGGGATGATTTGAGTGGTAGGGATTCGTATGTCATCAATATCTCCAGTGCAAACGTCCAACGTTTCGAATATTCTCTCACGTAACATACACATGTTCGCTTCTGTCACGCTCACCCGGCTCACCGGTCACTTCGTCAGCCCTCTGTCACGTCCTGCATCACAGGAATAGAATATTAAATTATTTTTTGGCTCAAGACGAAGTGCTAAGGTCTACCAGTCCCAGGCAGCCTCCTCGCTTTTGGATCCTGTCTTATGGTAACAGCGCAGAGATGTTGTAAATATATGGGTTATACTACGTATCATTTAGAAATTAGGTAATACATCAGATTTTATTACGATGGTCGTCTGTCTTTGTCTAGATGAGAGGTTCTAATAGCGGTAGAAGATATTGTCGCAACGGAACCCTCCCACTCCATACGTCAGGAATCATATCCGCAGTGCCCTAGCCATCGCCTACATCCACCAGGTGGCATGTCAGTGATGTCAAATTGATAGGCTAGTTAATTAAATTGATCATGAGAATTATTTTGTATGGCGAGTATTTTTTTTCTTCAATAGTAGGATTACACTCACCAGGTTGTTCAAATGGGAATCCCCGGCGGAAGACGATGTTCTTTCCGAGGAACGCTATATAGAACCGAAATATCAGGCTGATCACAGGCCGGCCGTTGTGGACGAGTGGTTCTAGGCGCGTCAGTCAGGAACCGCGCTGCTGCTACGATCGCAGGTTCGAATCCTGCCTCGGGCATGGATGTGATATGAAACGTCCCCTTATAAAAATTTATGGATTACTGTGCTGGTAAATCCCCTACATTAGATGATTTTCAAACAACTGAGCAGAACTGAACGCACTCAGACATTTCGCTCTTTACCTATTCTGATCAACACTAAACTGACACACAATATTTTTACTGCAACGCAATCTGACTTTAAAAAATCCCTACAAAAGAATGGCCCTGACTAACATTAACCTTATACCTTTCACAAATCACTTACCTCACAAAATCTTCGTTACTCGAACTACTTCAATACAGCGAGCGCCACGACTGCCAGCTAAATAAAAGATTCAAACTACTGAAGGCACTAACTATTGATAGGCATAGTTAGCAAATGAAAGATGTTGATAGAGAACAAACAATGTATTTACCTCAGTAGTGTTCAAAAGTGATAATATATATGTCAGTTCATGATATCCAATATTACAAATTTACTCTTTCTGATGGACACACGTCCAAATTGTTCGCTCTCAAAATTCCGCCATCTCTCTCCCCACATCCACCAGTGCTGCCGGCTCACCTCCAACTGCGCAACGCTACACGCTGTTAACAGCCCACTGCCCAACACTACAATAGCCAACAACAATGCAAACCAGCCACAGACTGCACACAGCACAGCCAGTGATTTTCATACAGAGCGCTACGTGGTGTTACCAATATAAAAACCTAAACAGCCTACTAACAGTGTGTGCAGTCCTTAGGTTATTTAGGTTTAAGTAGTTCTAGGTCTAGGGGACTGATGACCTCAGATGTTAAGTCCCATAGTGCTCAGAGCCATTTGAACCAAGCTGATCACAGAAGTATTCTACCGCTGGTAGCATACATTACATGTAAGTACCATGCTATTAAAAAGATATGACAACGACAATGTTAGCGTCACCCTGCATAAAAAGCGGTCTTGGAGCTACAGGCACATACAAGAGTCGCTGATAAAGTGACACTTTCTGGTAGCAACGCTGTCTGCGATTTGGAATGAAGTCTCTCCATTTGACCACATACTTGTGTTTGATCCTATGGAGACGTGTCTTAATAATCACAGAAACTGCTGAATAATATTCATACAATTCATATATATCGAAACGAGTCACATTTTCAACCTATCTGCGACAGCATTAAATCCAGAGCGATGTTCATAAGAGGATCCACACTCGAACGCTATCTCGGGTCTATTCTGGGACACGGAAGCCATACGCGACACATGTACAGACACAGACACACGGAAAACTGAGTAAACGCATTGCAGCTTTGTTGTGGTTGTTGTGGTCTTCAGTCCACAGACTGGTTTGATGCATGCTACTCTATCCTGTGCAAGCTTCTTCATCTCCCAGTATCTACTGCAACCTACATCCTTTTGAATCTGTTTAGTGTATTCATCTCTTGGTCTCCCTCTACGATTTTTACCCTCCACGCTGCCCTCCAATACCAAATTGGTGACCCTTCGATGTCTCAGAACATGTCCTACCAACCGATCCCTTCTTCTAGTCAAGTTGTTCCACAAGCTCCTCTTCTCCCCAATTCTATTCAATGCTGCCTCATTAGTTATGTGATCTACCCATCTAATCGTCAACGTTTTTCTGTAGCACCACGTTTCGAAATCTTCCATTCTCTTCTTGTCTAAACTATTTATCGTCCACGTTTCATTTCCATACATGGCTACACTCCATACAAATACTTTCAGAAACGACTTCCTGACACTTAAATCTATACTTGATGTTAACAAATTTCTCTTCTTCAGAAACGCTTTCCTTGCCATTGCCAGTCTATATGCTCTCTACTTCGACCATATCAGTTACTTTGCTCCCCAAACACCTAAATTCATTTACTACTTTAAGCGTCTCATATCCTAATCTAATTCCCTCAGCATCACCCGATTTAATTCGACTACACTCCATTATCTTCATGTTGATTTTGTTGATGTTCATGTAATATCCTACTTGCAAGATACTGTCTATTCCGTTCAGCTTCTCTTCCACGTCCTCTGCTGTCTCTGACAGAATTAAAATGTCATCGGCGAACCTCAAAGTTTTAATTTCTTCTCCAATGAGTTTAATTACTACTCCAAATTTTCCTTTTGTTTCCTTTACTGCTTGCTCAATATACAGATTGAATAACATCGGGGATGGGCTACAACCCGGTCTCACTCCCTTCCCGACCACTGCTTCCCATTCTTGCCCCTCAGCTCTTATAACTGCCATCTGGTTTCTGTACAAATTGTAAATAGTCTTTCGCTCCCTGTATTTTAACCGTGCCACCTTCAGTTTTTGAAAGAGAGTATTCCAGTCAACATTGTCAAAAGCTTTCTTTAAGTCTACAAATGCTAGAAACGTAGGTTTGCCTTTATTTAATCTGTTTTCTAAGATAATTTGTAGGATCAGTACTGCCTCACGTATTCCAACATTTCTACGGAATCGAAACTGATCTCCTCCGAGGTCGGTTTCTAACAGTTTTTCCATTCGGCTGTAAAGAATTCGTGTTAGTACCTTGCAGCCATGGCTTATTAAAATGATAGTTCTGTAATTTTCACATCTGTCAATACTTCGTTCCTTTGGGGTTGGCAATATTATACTCTTCTAGAAGTCTGAGGGTATTTCGCCTGTCTCATACATCCTGCTCACCAGATGGTACAGTTTTGTCAGGGCTGGCTCTCCCGAGACTATCAGTTGTTGTAATGGAATATTGTCTACTCCCAGGGCCTTCTTCGACTTAGGTCTTCCAGTGCTCTGTCACACTTTTCACGCAGTATCATATCTCCCATTTCATCTTCAACTACACCCTCTTCCATTTCCATAATATTCTCCTCAAGAACAACGCCATTGCATGGACCCTCTATGTACTCCTTCCACCTTTCTGCTTTCCCTTCTTTGCTTAGAACTGGGTTTACATCTGAGCTCTTGATAATCGTGCAAGTGGTTCTCTTTTCTCCCAAGGTCTCTTGAATATTTCTGTCGGCAGTATGTATATTACTCTAGTGATATGCGCCTCTACATCCTTACATTTGTCCTGTAGTCTTCCTTGCTTAGCCATTTTGCACTTCCCATCGATCTCATTTTCGAGACGTTTGTATTCCTTTCTGCCTGCTTCAGTTACTACATTTTTGTATTTTCTTCTTTCGTCAATTAAATTCAATCTCTCTTATGTTACCCCTAGGATATCTATCAGCCCTCGTCTTTTTACCTACTTGATCCTCTGCTGCCTTCAATATTTCATCTCTCAAAGCTACCCATTCTTCTTCTACTGTATTTCTTTCCGCCATTCTTGTTCCTTAATGCTCTCCCAGAAACTCTCTACAACCTCTGGTTCTGTCAGTTTATCCTGGTCCCATCTCCTTAAACTCCCGCCTTTTGGGGTTACTTCAGTTTTAATCTACAGTTCATAACCAACAGATTGCAGTCAGAAGCCACATCCGCCCCCTGTAGAAATGTCTTACAATTTAAAACCTGATTCCTAAATCTCTATCTTACCATTATATAATTTACCTGAAACCTTCCAGTATCTCCAGGCTTCTTCCATGTTTACAACCTTCTTTTCTGATTCTTGAATCAAGTGTTAGCTATGATTAAGTTATGCTCTGTGCAAAATTCTACCAGGCGGCTTCCTCTTTCATTTCTTACCCCCTTCCCATATTAACCTACCACGTTTCCTTCTCTTCCTTTTCCTACTATCGAATTCCAGTCACCCATGACTATTAAATTTTCGTCTCCCTTCACTATCTGAATAATTTCTTTTATCTGATCATATATTTCATCAATCTCTTCGTCACCTGCGGAGCTAGTTGTCATATAAACTTGTACTACTGTGGTAGGCGTGGGCTTCGTATCTATCTTGGCTACAATAATGCGTTCACTATGCTGTTTGTAGTAGCTTAGCAGCATTCCTATTCTCCTATTCATTATTAAACCTACTCCTGCATTGCCCCTTTGGTTTTGTATTTATAACCCTGTATTCACCTGAACAGAAGTCCTGTTCCTCCTGCCACCGAACTTCACTAATTCCACGCTTCGACCCGTAGAACGCCAGTTTTCTTTCTCCTGATAACAACGTCCTCCTGAGTAGTCCCCGCCTGGAGATCCGAATGGGGACTATTTTACCTCCGGAATATTTTACCCAAGAGGACGCCATCATCATTTAACAATACAGTAAAGCTGCATGCCCTCGGGAAAAATTACGGCTGTAGTTTCCCCATTGCTTTCAGCCTTTCGCAGTACCAGCACAGCAAGGCCGTTCTGGTTAGTGTTACAAGGCGAGATCAGTCAATCATCAAGACTGTTGCCCCTGCAACTACTGAAATGGCTGTTGCCCCTCTTTGGAACCACAAGTTTGTCTGGCCTCTCAACAGATAACCCTCCGTTGTGGCTGCACCTACGATACGACTATCTGTATCGCTGAGGCACGCAAGCCTCCCCACCAACGGCAATCTGCATGTTTCGTGGTGGAGCGCTTTAGAATACGTTATAAGAGATGATTGGATGCATTGGTGTACAGTGCTATACAGTACCGCTCGATCAGAGAAATAGTAAATTTGCGTTAGGGATTGGTAACTGTGCTACATTTGCAAGCAACTTTAGAATATGTAACGAGAAGTAATGTCGTGGTCGCATGGGTAGAAGTGGCAAAAAATCGATAAAATTACTAAAAAAAGGCGGAAATACGTATAACCGGTGGAAAAATACGGGGAAATGGAACGGGTTCTTGCATGCCTTCTACTTGGTGCAGGACAGTTATTGTACATGGGAAGGAATATGCGACAACAAGAGAAATACGAGAAAACGTTGACATGGAAGTCACGGAAACTAGGGATCCAGTCATTTTTGGTTGAGGCAACATTCTAAGGTTTGTCTTTTGGGGTAATAGTGGTACACGAGAGTTTACTGCTGTCTTTGATGCTTTCCTGAGATAAAGAGAACCATCTGCCGCTCAATTTACTTGTATCTGCATTAAAGGATACGGAGAGTGGACGGAGTGATGAGTCGAACTGGAGTTCTAACGAGATATCATTTAATGGTAGACTGATGATGCATTCTAAAGAGGAGATGTTGCTGCAGGTCATTTGACTACTTTTCCGTTGTTTTGTCATAATGCATAAGTTGTGTGACATAACGTGCGTTCGACTTGTATACAACTGAGGGATCTGTGTGTGACTTAGAGCACTGTCTACCTGCGATCGTTAACAGAAAATCTCTCAGTTATCAGAGGACTTCCATCTCATGTGTGATAAAACATGATCATCCTGTTTCCACACATTTCTCTAGACGAATGAAGTTTTATGCAACTTACTTCACTCCCCTTCAGCACCTTGCGCATAAAATCGAGTTTTCAGTTTCAAAAATTCGATGGTTCTAGTTTAGCGACAGGTGTTTGTGAGGTACTGCAGTCCCCATGTATACATCTGCTTGACAGACGTTCTGTTTACAGAGTCAGTGATGGCAAGACGTGTAATTTCACAGGGAAAACACGGCTGCTACACATTTGTCTGTTTCCTTTTAAGAGGCATTCTCTGTTGTGTGTGTATTATGTATTAAAGAGGGGACCTAGAAACGATGGAGGGGCTTTGTCCCGCCGTAGCTCTCAGTGGAGGCATTCTCTATTACTAACGATCATTTTATATGGGACTGATGTGAGCATAGCTTAATTTCTGAACCGTTGTGTGAACAGTGGACACTATATACCTCTGGAAAGCTACATTGTGCATGTAAACACAGTGAATCGATGTTTTAAGGAAGAATTTTTTTTTTTTCATTTTACAGTTGGTCACTATAGTTTATCAAATCAAAACCTCCAATCAGACGTATGTCATGAGCTGGGAATATATTTCTTAGAATGGAATAATAACAGCGTTGCATTCCACATAACTAATATGTCAGAAACTGCACCGCTCTAACAGTGCAGTGTGTTGTAAGTGTAAAATCGTGTAGTCTTAGGAGTGCAAGTGTTTATGTTCTCTTTTGCCAACATCTTCTTGGTACTGACCCTAGACACTGGAACAAGACTTCAGGTAGCGCAGTTAATTTACGGGAAATGCTTCAAACTCGGTATGTCTGCAGCTCCATCACGCATCAAAACCCCCTGTTTCATGTTCTTAAACATCTATTATGCCATCACAGCACTTTCATATCTACTATACACCGTTAAGATATCTTGTGCTCGATGGCAGTGGTGCAGGGAGCGCTGGTCAAAGACAGTGCGAGGAGATCTTTCAGTCCCTAACTTCACCCTACGAATGCGACAAAACTGTGTGACTCCCATCTGCATAGAGAATGATCGTAAATTACGCACTATTTTCGAAGCGCTAGAAATATGTAGATCGCTGTCTGGTATACTTTGGTGTAAATGTTCAAGAATTAACGATGAACGGACATACTCCAAAGTCATCTATCTACATTTGCAATGGTACTCGCAAAGTAGAGAAGGGGCTATTTAACGATGATACAGAAATTGCGGAGAATGTTGCCGTATCACTGGTCAGAGTTTTACAGAAAGGGTAAGTTTGGTAAAACTGATCGCACTATTAACTGTGATGTTTATTATTATAGCACATCGGAGGTGTTTTTTTCATCCCTTCCATCCACTGGTATGCTCTTGATTACTACATAATGGTTCACTGACATCACTTGTTGGAAATCGAGAAAGAGTCTTGGTAGAAAGGTAACACCTTCCGAGGATGACTAGCACCGAAACAATGATCTCTTATGTGACTGCAATATTAGGAATAAATCAAAACGGAACACCGAGCCATTAGCTATTTTGTCACTGTGAAAGTAGAGCTATTTGGAACTGTTCCACAAAGATGTAAAACTCTTCCAGTTTCCTTTTGTTTTGACTGCCGTTTGTGTGTGTGTTGAGGGATCAGCAGCAACACAGTTTACACTGTGTGATATCCGGTTTCCTGTGAGGGCTAATGGATCAAAAATGTATCAATACGTGTTAATGTCAGTTTAGAATCTGACACAGAGCTCTAAGTCATGGAAGAAAAAACTAAATGTATGGCGGTGTACAAAATCGTGTTTCAGCAGAAGAGAAACAATGTTTCAAGACATTGGGACCCAGCCTTGCGACTGATAGGCTGTGGGGTATGGTCCTCCTACTATGGTACAAGCAATGAAACTTTACACCGGTCTGTGTCAGCGACTTCGATCACTGGCTTCCTGCTCCAGTGGATTAATACTGCATATTTAACAGGATCGCCCATATGCTCCATGCCAGCAAGCAGACTGTATTTGTTTTCGATACATCAGAAGAGAGAGATGTGGTAAAAATCTTATTGCGTTCTCTGTCGGATAATGTTAGTGGAGCTTTTATAGATCTTAGTTTCCCTCCGATGGATGGTACAGCGTTAGAATTATAAAATATTTGGGTGATGGGTGTGAATGCACCCTGAGGGGTGCAGATATCGTTCGTACTGTAGTTTCTGTATGTAGTTTGGGAAAGTATCGCAATGCAGTAGCAAATTCCTTGTCCTTCCTGCAGCTCCTATTTGATGTGGAGTCTTCCTAATTTTCCTGATAGAAAACACGACAGTTCATACTGTCCTTTATACTACCGTGTGTTGCCGGGCGAAAGCTTCGTTTTGGCGCTGACCTTACATATCGTACACCATTGCGGGAGCTGTGACAACATAATCCCATTTCCACCTAGAGGTCAAATGATTGTCATGTTGCATTAACTCAGCTCAACCTGTTTCTAGAAGGGTTGTGGAAGGTGGTGGATATAGCGCTCTCCGACTTCTGTGCTGTTCCAACATAAATAGGGATGATCACATGGACAAAGCTGTGGGGAGGCTGGGGCAGAGGCTGAGGAACAGTTACAAGATACAGAGGGACTGTCTAAAACCATGTTGGCTTTTTGCAGTACGAGACAGTTTCGAAAAAGGCGACTAGTTTCGAGATATATGAGCGGAACCATAATTATTCGCCGGTGGCTGTAATCAGTAAAAGACGTCTCCGTAGGAGCCAACGCAAGTACGTCGCTGAATGGAGAGACTCCATTCCAAATCGCAGACAGCATTTCAACCTGCGACGGATTTTTTACGTGCGTGCGTGCGATGCACCAATTGCGACGGATTATTACGTTGCAGCTGCAATGCAATTTATAATTTTTGTTCACCTACCTCTTTACAGCGGTAGATCTTCGCACGTAAACTCCTGACTGCAGCTACTTACGAGATCACAGAAAAGCAGTGTTGAGGAAACTGTAACCTCATAGCTACATGCCGGAGGCCGCTATAAGTAAAATTTGCTGAAAATTGTCTATGACTTTAAATAAATGATTCGGAAATGGGATGTCACTCGTACTTTAAACATGAAGTTCAAATTTTAACCTTCAATAGACCTTTATTACCGTGAAGCAAGATCATCAGCCCACATTTACGAAAATTACTGAAGTTTCTGCTCACAGTTATCACCATACCTAAAAGAGCCAGAACTTTCACCTTCCCAAATTCCGAAACCAATTACTTGTAACACAGTCAATGATCAGCCAATTACCTCTGCACACGATATCCAGTGGTTGTCTTTAGTTAAAGTTTATGCTCGCCTTAAATACTCAGTAAGAATATACTCAGTACGGCCACGCTATATAATTCAAAGTTCACTCGCGATTTTCGTCGGAACGAATTATCACAACACTCTACAGTTTCCATAAACAGTTTCTGGTCACTACCAGATACCATTAACACTGGACCATAACGCGGAAGTCATTCCAAGACTTCATCTTACACATAATGCGAAAAGTCACATCCAGCATAACCACCTCCAATCAAAGCTAGCTCGCTGTAGTGTGTCGTGACCATATGTCAATGAATGGAGCTACAGTGAATTTATGAAATCGCTTCAGTCATTTGTAATAGCCCTGTATTCATGACACCTACTGCTACAGACTGGATTGTGGCTTAAGTGCGTCGTTTTTATGCTTCTCCATACATCGCACTGGATTCTGTCTTGCACTGGTATTTGCTGATGTCTCTATTCTATTACACAGTAGAACTTTCCTCCATCCTTCCGAAAGTAGCGGAGAAAACCAATTTAGAAAGTTTATAGCACTTTTAAATACGAAATGCTGAAGTAAAATTCCAGACTGATCAATTTATTGTTTGTGATAGTTGCACTGCGTCCTCACTTGCATTCAGTGCAGGTGGGCATGGCTGGCGCAGGTGTGGGTCTCTTTCTCCCAGCTAGCGCAGATGGGGCTACCCTGCAATCCCTTCATGATCGGGAGCACGTGTAATCGCCAGGATTAATTTTCGCCAGACATTGTGGTGGAGGAGAGGGCGTACAAGGCTCTTTCATTACTTGATTTGCGTAATGTTTGGGTGAGATACTCGAACAGTGAAAATATGTTTTAGTACAAAGAAGTATTATTGTAAGGTGGCAGTGAGTGTTTTAAGCAACCTATTGGACTCCTGAAAATTGTTAAGCAATTAATCTGACAGTGTAGTGCAAAACGATTCTTTCGCTTCATTTTTGATACCGAAATTGTGTCAGCTTTCCCTTTATTTCCAGCATTAGCCAACAGGAATACAGTATTCTGAGGAGAGTTGAAAACCTTCATCTTCGTGTTTGGAGACGTTGGTTCACACACACCAGCAAGGAATGATCTCTTGAGAGCGGTAGAGAGAGGAAGCGAGTCTGGAATTTGCCGATCAAAAGAATGGTACCACTTGACGCTATGTTTAGGGGCTGTGAAGTAAACGGATGCCGATTTTCGGTCTTTGGTTGGTGATATTTCGTAATATAATCTGTAATTAGTAGAATGGGCTGGTTTGACCTTCATGGCGGGGCCCTGACAATAGATACACAAGTGAGAGGCCGAAAATGGTGGCTACTATCCCGCACTTCATTCCATTCCATTGTGATTACAGTTATTTGGTCATGGGGAGCAATGGTGAGGGGTGCAATCATGATGTCTACTCAAGTGAGGGAACCCTGTCTTCCGCAAACTGTTCAAATATGTATGAATATATTACTGACGTTGATTTGAATTCCGTGTCGTGAGATGGTCTGAGCTCACATGACAAGCTGGTGCTGGTCTGGGCAGCTACGGTTTTCACGTGGTGGCGGATTCAGCTGGAAAAACACTGCTTCTGGTGTGGACTTCACTCTGTGACGAGTGCGGCCGCTAATGGATGCGAATCAGCTTTGTGGTTCCCCTAGTTACGGCTGTGCCTTGTGTAGCCAAGTACTATGATAATGTATTTACCAATATTTTGCTGCATCGCCTTCAGAGTTTAAACGTGGTGTATTTGCAGTCATTTATTTTAGCGATAAATTTTTTTGAGTGTATTTTGCCGGAATGTATTTCTGTTCCACATGTACCTGGAAAGACAGTGCGGCGGTTTGAATTCTAGTCTATTTGAAACAAATTGTTTAAAGCAACATTTTCAAATGTAGTGAGGTGTTAAACCCTTTAATTCATTTGTTTATGTACGCAAATATTCCGGAATATTATAGGAAGCCTGAGAGGTTTCACTAGTGCGCCGTGATCTTCTAAGAGTCAATTAGCTGTATACATCTCAATACCGAAGCAAACTACTGTCCGGCGATCTTTATGAAAGTGCGTTTAGAGCCATATTCAATTGGATTTACTAACTCCTGAAGCAGATAGTGCTCAACACAAGGGTACCTGTCGAAAAAGCACGCAAAGTGTCACAGGGGTAATTTCACAAGCGTGCCGCGATCTTCTCTCTTAGAGTCTGTGTTCAAGTGTGGCAGTGGTGATATTCCTCGGAACTGTTTAAATATTCTCGCGTCATCTGCAAAGCTCTCTCTTCGCACAGTGGTACATTTAGTTCCTGTGATATCTTCATGTTATGTATGTGACGACATTCCACAGCACCCGATGTGATAATTCCCAGAGCAGTGAACTTCAACACAAGAACGTGCACCAGGAGGGCAGTGGCAGTTTAGAGTCCGTGGCAGAATCGATTCTCAGACATGTATTTGCCTTGGAAGAAAGGCATTTCGTGTGCGTCGGTAGTCTGCAGGGTAAGCAATGCTTGCTTGCAGTATGGTCCGACCACGACCTACGGCGCGTGTAGGTCCAGGAGCGCAGGAGGAGAAACAGAGAAAGAGCACGTGTTTCGACCGGAATTTCTCAGGTGCTTTTGTTTGGGGATTAGCACGACATCTGGTCAGTCAGTCGCAGGGCTGAGCAGACACTGGTGCGTAGCGGGAGGCCTCCGGTGCCACCGGACTCCCGGCAGCCTGCGCGGGTCGCGCAGGGGGATGACTCATAGGTGCTTCTGGTTCGAACGATTTTTAACAGTGTAATTACGTGCGATTGGTGTTTCATGAGTGTACTTCTCGCACAATCATGATAAAAAAGTGTTAGATTTAATTATTTGTTTTCGATGTATTTTACCAGACCTACGTCTTCCTGAACAGCAGAGAATGATGAGCAAGAGAGATCCAACCACTGCAGACAGACTTTTTTTTATGAATAAACAATATACACTCTGCTATGTAATTGAATTTCCTGTCATGCGATGCTTCCTCTCCAGCACAGAGCCGCCATTTTTCAGGTGGGTGTGAAGGAAAGGAAGGGTTGGAAGTTTACCACATTGGGAGGGGTTGATCAATTTAATTAATTAGTCAATCAAACTGATAGCGTGAGCTGTTCGAAAAACCCAGGCCTGAAAGTCTAACTGTATCAGCAATGGGGGGGGGGGGGGAGGAAGGGTTGGGGGTTTCCTGAGGGGTTGGGTGAGGAGGGAAGGGGGTGGGGGGAAGTTTTTCGGAAGTAAGGATTATCACAGGGGTTGTAACTTGTTAATGAAAAAAGAACAATAGGTTTGCCCTTAATTTATGCTTGGCCCTGTTGTAAGCAACCCGCATTACCAAAATGCACTCCTGTCCTTGCTGCCTTACTACTGATGTTTTCCTTGCTGACATCTTTGTTCACCCAGGGAAGACACTTTAACACATCGTCTTGAGCCAAGACGGATAACGTAGATGAGATTGTGTGCGCTTGTCTAACACTACCTCTGACAGGAAGCTTTCCAGTGATCAATTCTTCTTTAATTTTTACAAGCAGATAAGTATTCCGGTAAAAGTAGCGTAAATGTGTATTTACTGTCAAAGTGGGCTCTGTGCATCGGCCTCACTACTGCACATGTTTCAGTAGTGTTTAACTTTTTCTGTTAGTCTATAAATGCTATGTGATGTGGGATTTTATACTCTGTACAGTCCTCTAAAGTGTTCGTACTGTCCGGATGTGGTCAATACCACTGAATTATTTTCTGAAACCTGTCTGTTCGACCGGTTGGCAAAAGTCAGATTAGTGACTCTGCCGGCTGTAATGATTTTTGTTAGTAGATAAAATACTAATAGGCCTGTAATTTTCGATGTTCGTGTTATCACCTTTTCTGGAAAAAGGAGTGAATTCTGCTTTCTTCCATACTTTTTTAATCTTCACTCCTTAGAGACATTTATTTTATGTATTTAAGAGTGCTTCTTAGTCTCTCCTCCAAAAGTAAACATGTCGCAGGTGAGCTGACCTCATGCACCTGAACTATTCTTACGTTGTTCCAGAACTGATTACGTTTCATTGTTATCGATTGATTTAAGTTCTTTAGATCTCACGTTCATGACGCATCTTCGCGATTTATCATGCAGGCTTTGGCTTGACAGCAAAGCTTCCGTTGAAGGTCCTCGATAGTTCTCATAATCTTGTCTCTTTCATTAACAACCGCTGCTCGGCCATTTGGAATGTTGTGTATTACAATCTTGCCTTTTGACTGACTGTAAACAAAAACTCTAGTATTCCCATTGATTTTCATGATATGAAACTTCCTGGCAAATTAAAACTGTGTGCCCGACCGAGACTCGAACTCAGCACCTTTGCCTTTCGCGGGCAAGTGCTCTACCATCTGAGCTACGGCAATATCCTTTCTTTCAGGAGTGCTAGTTCTGCAAGGTTCGCAGGAGAGCTTCTGTAAAGTTTGGAAGGTAGGAGACTAGGTACTGGCAGAAGTAAAGTTGTGAGTACCGGGCGTGAGTCGTGCTTCGGTAACTCAGATGGTAGAGAACTTGCCTGCGAAAGGCAAAGGTCCCGAGTTCGAGTCTCGGTCGGGCACACAGTTTTAATCTGCCAGGAAGTTTCAGTATAAATGTTCTTTGTTGAGAACGTTCATCATCCTCTCCGGTTTACTGTTGTAGGTAAAAATTTCCGGTGAATGGTTGGTCTTCTATGGACTTTCCTCCTACCAAGATATTAAATTCCAGAAGTGTTAAGCAAAATGTGGTGGTTTCGGAAGTTTTGCAGCTGTCAAATTTTCGTAGAACGATTCTGGTTCTCCGTCATTTGAGATGAAAGCAGTTGATGATTAGTAAATGATGTGATAGCACTCAGCCCAAGGCTCATTTAGATCACTCTGCCTGAAATGGGCATGGTGTTCGTAGTATTGTTTTCCCTCCTCTTGTTAATTAACAGAGCTGTGCTGTCAATATGAGAATTTACGTCCGAGTATTCAGATATAGAAGATTCAGGGACCTCATAATAGCAGTCGCTACGCCTATAAGCCTCGTTTGACTGATACCAAGTATGTTCCATCTGCATTCTACGCCGGCCGGAGTGGCTGTGCGGTTCTAGGCGCTACAGTCTGGAACCGAGCGACCGCTACGGTCGCAGGTTCGAATCCTGCCTTGGGCATGGATGTGTGTGATGTCCTTAGGTTAGTTAAGTTTAATTAGTTCTAAGTTCTAGGCGACTGATGACGTCAGAAGTCAAGTCGCATAGTGCTCGGAGCCATTTTGACATTCTGCAATTCTTGTTCTAAGCAGTCGAGATATACTTCAAGTTTCATGCTCCGAATATGATATGCTGCAGCACGGATAGTACCGTTCAAGTTGATGCTACGAGGGGCGTTCAATAAGTAATACAACACGTATTATTCTGAAAGCAGGTTGATTTTATTCAGGACCCCAATACACCACATTGATTCCCACTGATTTTGTTACAAAACACTATTTTTCACTATAATGACTATTGGTCGACGACGGAGCCAACGCCTTCCTGCCGCAATAACCTCGCCATCACCCACGTACTGCTTTCCTGGGAGTGCACCCTTCTTCAGGCCAGTCAGATGGAAGTCGAGAGGTGCGAGATCCCGGTTATAGGTTTGACGAGGAAGAACTGTCCAATGAAAATTTGTGGGCACCTCTCTGGTACGCAGACTTATATGAGGCCTTGCCCTTGCGTTGACATGGAGAAGGATAAGTTCGTAAGCGTTTTTGTGACGACGAACACGCTGAAATCGTTCCTTCAGTTTCCTGAAGGCAGCATAATACAGTTCAAAGTTCATCTTGAGGGACTACGCCATACAGAATTACCCTTTCAGAGTCCCGGAAGACCGTCACCATGACTTTACCGCCTGAGCGGGTGGATTGCTACGTTTTCTTCGGAGAAGGAATGTTTCGACGACGCTTCATGGATTGCCGTTTTTTCCCAGTTCGAGCAAATTACCTCATGGTTCCTCGCCTGTACGATATTCTACAAAAATTGTCACGATCAGCTTCGTAACGCCCAACGAGTTCCTTACAGATGGCCCTTCGTTGCTGTTGATGGTCCGGCGAGGACAGCGGACACATACCTTTGAGTACTCTAACTGGTTCACGAGTGTGTCAGCACATCCAACAGAGACGTGTTTGACTGTGATCTATTGATTACCTCGAATGAGAGTGTCCGTACATCCAAAAATGCAGAGTCACAGAATTGTGTCGCCAGCCGGCACCCGGAGATGTTTGCGAGACATTGTTGCGATGATGACATACGCCTCGCTCAATGCCTCATTGTGCTTTTGTCCACTATCAGGTCTCCACAGGCTTTCTGGACGTGCCTTTCAACATCTATGGTGCTCTGGTCTTCCACCAAAAGATACACAATGACCGCTCTCTGCTTGGAACGCACCACCCTTACAGACGCCATATTGAAGGCTATCGGAACTTCGTGAAACTATAGGGGCTGAAGCAGGAATACTCCACGTTGTCCCACGAAAAGTTCCGCATTTTTTCAATCGAAATTTGGCAAGGAAAATAATTACTGCATTACGTATTGAAAGACTCTTGTATTTCCTTTGTCTTTATTTCGTACTTTCATTTGATTAGTTTCCTTTTGGTACCCCTCCGTCACATCCAGGATCCACGGCACAAACTCACTTTTCAATGGGAGATTCCAAGGCTACAGCTATACTTGCATGGGGTGTGCTTGTTTTAAAGTTCGACATTTTCGTTCAGGGATGATTTGTACCGTATCTTCTCATGTTGGTCCACTGTGGATTCAGAATAGATGGAGTGTGGAATATGAACTAGTAGAGAGTTGAACTGATAAGAGTTTTAGGGCACATACCCCTCCGGATTTGGAGTTGAGGAAGAGAAAGTGCGCGTATAGTGAGGGGTTGCTCTCAACGGGATCTGGAGGGGAAACAACTTCCTAACACAGCCGCTGTATTACACTTTGATGATTATTATATGAATACTGTGGTAACCTATAGACTTCATTCGTTTAAAATCATTCGGGACTAATTTAATAACACACTGCGACGGTTATGAAGCACTGCATACAAAATTAACACCACGTTCAGCTTTGTTCTCTCTTTCTTAAGGATATTCCAAATAGATATGCTATTCAACACCGACGCTATTCGCTTTTACTTATGAGCATCACAAGTGGTAATACTGTAATCATTGCGAGTAGATCATTTGTGCTCTTTTTCCGTGTTTACACAAAGGGAATCACGTAAAACGTACACCACAAATATTGCGGAAATGGAAAGTGATAATGTTGTGAGTTTTCCACAGAATGGATTGGTAGTCAGGAGCCTGTATTGTTATCCAATACACATTTTGTAATAATACTTACAAAGTGTATTTTTGTGCAAACATTCACTGTTTTTAAAATGGAACAATGCCTATTGACATTAACAAACTAAAAATACGGCAAATTAGAATGTCAGTGGTGTTTGTTACAGGATTCTTGTGCGTATTTTGAAAATTTCCTATACCGCCACGTGTTCAACACTTGTGGTACCACACTAAAAAACAACGTAACTGCATACACTGGTTACGAGACAACGGACATCACAGGTTGTGTTCAAAATTACCACACACTCTTCCATTCTGGTATCGAACGATAGCTGCACATGTGCCAGAATTTCAGCGTAGATGTCTGAACACGCTGCAGTAATACTTCGTTGCATTTCGTCAGGTGTAGTTGGTATGTCCTTGTAGACAGCGTCTTTCAGTTTTCCCCACAGAAGAAAGTGTACAGGCGTGAAATCCAGTGAACGGACCAGCCAAGGTACAGGTCCTCCGCGTCCAGTCCAACAGTTTGGAAACAATTCATGAAGACACGCTATATACTTCTTGCTGTATGGGCTGGACAGCCATCATGTTGACACAACAGGTTCTCCTAGTCTTCAGAGAATGTCTGGTAGCACCCGTAAAAGATAGTCTGATAGCAGGCTGCAATACTTGAGCGCGTTCATTGTTCCGTCTGTGAAATACGGGGCTATGAGCTGATAGTTCACCATCCCACGCCACACTACAGTCCATGGATGATGACATTCCATATGACGGAGCCTACGTACCAATGGTGCATGTTCCGGCGGTTTACCTACCCATGACTGGTAAATGTGGCTTCATCACTAAACAGGATACATTATACATCTGGAGTAGTCTGTCCTAAAGGCCACGTACAGAAGTTAACAATATTCTCATAATTGTTTCCATCCAGCTCTTGATAGAGAGAGATATGATAGGGATGGAACCTATGTTGATGGAGAATGCGTAGGACACGTGCCTGACTCATGCCACTTCCTCGTGCCATTGCGCGGGAGCTGACATGCGCATCAACTGCAACAGCAGTAAGAACATTAATTTTCCCCCTCTTCTGTCGTCACTTGTTTTCTTCTATTATGTGGACTAGGTGTTACACTGCCATTTTCGTCTAACTGGCTAAAGGGGTTGAGGTAATTGACTTATACAAGGATATCTTGCCGCGTACACAATACAAGAACGAGCTGCATTCCCCTACCCTCTCCATACACCATGAGCATGTAGGCTTATTCTGCATTGATAAACCCCATTGTACACTCACTACCCACTGCCTGGACTGTTACACACTAACTGCGTAGCAAGTCACAGTGCACTCAAGGAACACGCAAGAGCACTGTAGCCAAGGTGGTTCGATGAACCCTCTGCCAGGCACTTAAATGTGATTTGCATGGTATCCATGTAGATGTAGATGTTGACAACAACATCGTACCTAGCAACCATTCAGGCAGAACGGGACAAACAAGTGTCGCTGTGGAAACTTTTCAATGTATGATATCTCATAAACGGCTCGCACTAGAATCCTGCTTCAAACACCACTGACATGGTAATTTACCATAGTTTTAGTTTTTTAAAGTCAACAGGCATTGTTCCACCTTAGAATAATGTACGTTTACACATAAAATACACTTTGTAAGCACTATTACAATCTGTTTATTAGCTACTAATAGTAGCCCCTGACGATCCATCTATTCTGCGAAAACCGCACTTCAATAGCACTTTCAATTTCCGCAATATTTGCGGTGAAAGACTTACGTGATTCAGCCCGTATGTTGAATGAGAGTTTCCCTTAAGGATGACTCATTCTAGAAATTACTGTCAGCATTCTGTGTTTCTTGCTCCAAATTATGATGACAACTGCTTCTCGTTTCATGTTAGCTAGTTTGATATCCGCCACTCCTTTTTGAGCCCACGTTTTTCGTCACTGCGTATGGTTTCTGTAAGAAGGAACATTACGTTATTCGTAGCTTACGAAGTTTCTCTGTGGGCTTTCACGTATGTAATGAATGCTATGTTGTTATCTATTCATTTGTGTTCCTATGTTTTGGGAATAGTGCCAGTAACAGCACTTAAGAAAAATATTTTCAAAGTTTATAACGTTCACAAGACATGTTTGCCACTCATGATATCTACAGCATAAACACAGGAACGCCCCAAAACTGTGAATCCCGTCTGGTGAATCACCTTTTTAGTTTTCAGTGCGTTTAAGACCGGAGAGCACAAATAACTGTGACACTTTCTCATTTAGTTTTCAAATGGTTCAAATGGCTCTGAGCACTATGGGACTTAACAGCTAGGGTCATCAGTCCCCTAGAACGTAGAACTACTTAAACCTAACTAACCTAAGGACATCACACAACACCCAGTCATCACGAGGCAGAGAAAATCCCTGACCCATTTAGTTGTCAGCTGGTGCATCTGAGTATTATTAACAAAAAAAATGGTTCAAATGGCTCTGAGCACTATGGGACTCAACATCTTAGGTCATAAGTCCCCTAGAACTTAGAACTACTTAAACCTAACTAACCTAAGGACATCACACACACCCATGCCCGAGGCAGGATTCGAACCTGCGACCGTAGCAGTCTATTATTAACAACTATACTCTAGTCCCTAAACACAGTTACTCAGCGACATATATTTTGGATATTCTGTTCCTCTTTGATACGCTAGCAGTAGTCATTTCCCAGCTTGCTCAAAGAACAAATCTGTTCGTATTCCTCCAGCTGGTAATTTACAACTGAATCTTTGCAAACAACGTTGTCTTGATTAATTTACTTCGTTGTTATGACGTATCTGTTGCATAACGATAGTCATTGTCACTTGAGGTGTAACGTATAGTATTACTTTATGGTTGTGATTTTAGGAAAATAGTTCCAGTTGAAAACTGCAACTAATCTTGTCTTGTCCATTGCAGTTTATCTGTTCTAGCAATCAATGGGACAATACAACAGTGGCATTAATTCTGCACAGTTTGTCGAAATGTTCATAAATTTTAATGTCACGACACATAGGTAAATTTGGTATACTTTTGTAACAAATAATGCCCTTATTTTCCATTCACGAAATGTCCAACTAAATATTTATCATTTTCAGAGAATGAATTGCTACATTTTTATTAAAAATGAAGAAAAGCTTAACTGACTGTTTTAGCTACTTGTGCAGCTGTTTGCAGTTTTTTCTGTTCCGACAAATCAGTGAACTGAAGCATGTTATTAAGGCTTTATTCAGTGAGTGAAAAAAATTTGATCATTGTTGTAACTCAAGTAGAAGCTATAACGTTTTGTTCTGGAAGTCTAAGTTTACTTTAGCGTGAACTGACTTGAGACGAATGACGGATTCTGACAGAAATGTGCTGATTGGTCCCCAAGTAAACAAAGTAAGGAGGTAACATTCCGTGAAGAAGATTATAGGGTTGGGTGGAGACGATCGGTTGTGAGGAAAGTTTGCTACCGATGTGAAGAAACTGGATCAATCAAAACTGTTCCATGATCGGGCAGAAAACTAGTATCGACTAATAGAGAGCAACGTGGAATCTGCCGTCCTTCCCTGCATGATCATCAATGTACCGCTATAGACACAAATGCCGTCTTGAAGGCTTCAGGGATTGAACTTTCTTATCGAAAGCTCGGACAGATATTTTCTGAAAAATATTTGGGAGTGAGGACTTGAAGGAAGAAGTCTTACCAGAACAAAATGCAGAGGCAGAAACGTATGCAGTAGGCATTAACATAGAGGGAATGGGACAAGCAGACTGGTCTAGAGTCGTTTGGAGTGGCGAGACTAAGGACAAGAACTTCAAAAAAATGTTCAAATGTGTGTGAAATCCTAGGCGACTTAACTGCTAAGGTCATCAGTCCCTAAGCTTACACACTACTTAACTTAAATTATTTAAAGGACAAACACACACGCAAGCCCGAGGGAGGACTCGAACCTCCGCCGGGACCAGCTGCACAGTCTATGACTGCAGCGCCTGAGACCGCTCAGCTAATCCCGCGCGGCTCAAGAACTTCAGAAGTGAGAGCGTTAAGTTAGTTCGTCGTCGACTAGGTGAAGACTTACTGCATCAATTCACCACTGCCACTATGAAGCATCCCACCAGTGTCATGGTGTGGGGTCGGATGGCAAGTGAATGGCACTGGATGTCTCTGGCAGTGTGACAGGGCAACATTATCTCAAAAAGTACCAAGACGAAGTCTTGGTGCTGAAATTGCTGGCCTCTATCCGCGATTTGTTTGAATGTAACGACCACCAGTGCATCTTTCAGCAAGACTGTGACCCATGTAACATTGAGAAAATCAATAAGAAATAGTCCAATGACCATTACATTAATGTGCAGCATTGGCATGGCAACAGCTCTGGTCTTAACCCAACTGCGAACTTGTGGTCAAGGATTAAAAACATGGTTTCACAATGGAATCCCAGCAACAAGAGGAAGGTTCTAGAGGTTATCGTCATTTCGTGCTTCAGAGTGATAGAGGGATCAAACCAGAGGATCTTCGACATTTGGTGGAATCGATGCTGTGCTGAGTTTGGACAGTAATTAAATCAAGAAGATAACCCGACATACTAAGGAATAATGGAATACCTTTTGTGCCAACTAATTTGTAACTTTCTGAAATAGCTAAGCTGTGAATATTTTGTTTGATTTTTAAGGTTTTAAATTAAATCTTTATATTTGAACTTTAGTTTCAACTAAAGTAAATTCCTGAATGCAGTATTCTACGAATCCTTACAAAGTGTCCACATTTCCTATTAGGTAACGTACTCTCCCGTAAAATTAAGTTCGCTTTGGCTTCGATTTGGTCTCGGTGATGGCAAGATTTTTAACCTTTCTGTGACAAAGATACAAAAAGGCAGATCGAAAATCAATGGGTATATCTTAAGAACACTTCTCCATCGTAAGTCATCTCGTTACTTCCGGTACCTCAAGATGTAACCTATGATACTGCACGACTGATAATGCCGCTTTCAGCTTCTGTCGACATAACTTTTTGTAACCATGAACATACAGTTTTGTAAATAAAATGCCATACTTCCATCTTACCTGTGTATCACGCACGACCGCAAGTAAATATGTTGTTGTTGTGGTCTTCAGTCCTGAGACTGGTTTGATGCAGCTCTCCATGCTACTCTATCCTGCTTCTTCATCTCTCAGTACCTACTGCAACCTACATCCTTCTGAATCTGTTTAGTGTATTCTTCTCTTGGTCTCCCTCTACGATTTGTACCCTCCACGCTGCCCTCCAATCAAATTGGTGATCCCTCGATGTCTCAGAACATGTCCTACCAAGCGATCCCTTCTTCTAGTCAATTTGTGCCACAAGCTCCTCTTCTCCCCAATTCTATTCAGTTCCTCCTCATTAGTTATGTGATCAACCCATTTAATCTTCAGCATTCTTCTGTAGCACCACATTTCGAAAGCTTCTATTCTCTTCTTGTCTAAGCTATTTATCGTCCACGTTTCACTTCCAGACATGGCTACACTCCATACAAATATTTTGACAAACGACTTCCTCACACTTAAATCAATACTCGATGTTAACAAATTTCTCTTCTTAAGAAATGCTTTCCTTGCTATTGCCAGTCTACATTTTGTATCCTCTCTACTTCGACCATCATCAGTTATTTTGCTCCCCAAATAGCAAAACTCCTTTACTACTTTAAGTGTGTCATTTCCAAATCTAATTCCCTCAGCATCACCCGACTTAATTCGACTACATTCTATTATCCTCGTTTTGCTTTTGTTGATGTTCATCTTATATCCTCCTTTCAAGACTGTGTCCATTCCGTTAAACTGCTCTTCCAAGTCCTTTGCTGTCTCTGACAGAATTACAATGTCATCGGCGAACCTCAAAGTTTTTATTTCTTCTCCATGGATTTTAATACCTACTCCGAACTTTTCTTTTGTTTCCTTTATTGCTTGCTCAATATACAGATTGAATAACATCGGGGAGAGGCTACAACCCTGTCTCACTCCCTTCTCAACCACTGCTTCCCTTTCATACCCCTCGACTCTTATAACTGCCATATGCTTTCTGTACAAATTGTAAATAGCCTTTCGCTCTCTGTATTTTACCCCTGCCACCTTCAGAATTTGAAAGAGAGTATTCCAATCAACATCAGCTTTCTCTATGTCGACAAATGCTAGAAACTTAGGTTTGCCTTTCCTTAACCTTTCTTCTAAGATATGTCGTAGGGTCAGTATTGCTCACGTGTTCCAACATTTCTATGGAAACCAAACTGATCTTCCCCGAGGTCGGCTTCTATCAGTTTTTCCATTCGTCTGTAAAGAATTCGCGTTAGTATTTTGCAGCTGTGACTTATTAAACTGATAGTTCAGTAATGTTCACATCTGTCAACACCTGCTTTCTTTGGGATTGGGATTATTATATTCTACTTGAAGTCTGAGGGTATTTCACCTGTCTCATACATCTTGCTCACCAGATGGTAGAGTTTTGTCAGGACTGGCTCTCCCAAGGTTGTCAGTAGTTCTAATGGAACGTTGTCTTCTCCGGGGGCCTTGTTTCGACTCTGGTCTTTCAGTGCTCTGTCAAACTCTTCACGCAGTATCATATTTTGCATTTCATCTTCATCTACATCCTCTTCCATTTGCATAATACTGTCCTCAAGTACATCGCCCTTGTATAGGCCCTCTATATACTCCTTCCACCTTTCTGATTCCCCTTCTTTGCTTAGCACTGGGTTTCCATCAAAACTCTTGATATTCATGCAAGTGGTTCTCCTTTCTCCAAAGGTCTCTTTAATTTTCCTGTAGGCTGTATGTATCTTACCCCTAGTGAGATAAGTCTCTACATCCTTACATTTGTCCTCTAGCCATCCCTGCTTAGCCATTTTGCACTTCATGTCGATATCATTTTTGAGACGTTTGTATTCCTTTTTGCCTGCTTCATTTACTGCATTTTTATATTTTCTCCTTTCATCAATTAAATTCAATATTTCTTCTGTTACCCAAGGGTTTCTACTAGCCCTGCAAGTAAATATAGACCATTCAAAATTCCAATATGAGTAATGTCTTTCTAATTTCCACCGATTTAGGCACGCTCGTGTTACGGATACGTTAAGTTTTATTAAAATATATTCTCGTCGTAAGGTTATCATGGTAAGCTGTATTTCATTTGTATCTTGATGGTTCTAGTTTTAATAGTTTTCTGTTAATTCATGGGCCACTACAGTAATCTCCAGAAGGAGATTAAAGGTCAACAATATATTCTTCCAGGTTGTCTAAAACAGTCTCAAAACGCTTGGGAAATTTACTGATTCCACACCTGAAGAACCTACTGATTCTGAGTTTAAATATCCATTAAACCTGGTTTGAACTGTGTCTCCATCTGGAATGGAATTTTCTGTACGGCTGTTCAACAAGGAGCCGGAAAGGTAAACATTTTATTTCATCGGATCAGAGAAATAACTGCATAAGGGATGACATCCCAAACCAATCCCTGCATGGTTCTGTGTATGAAATTATCAGAGTAGGTTGTTGTCTAATAGCAACACGTGATGCAGTTTTGTAGGTCGTTTTTATTACATTGAGACCGAGGGGTGTCTAAATTACTAACAAATATCAGCTGTGATGAACACACTCGTTGGGAGGACTCCATAGTGCACCCTTATCGTGTATCCACATGAAAATTATTAGGATCACGCGGCATTCTGCTAGAGTATATGTCATCTGTTACAGCTCAGAGTCTGCAGCTCGTGACCTAGTGTCTAGCGTTGCTGCTTGTGGATCACAGGGTCCCTGGTTCGATTCACCGTCGGGTTGGGGATTTTTCTCTGCCCGGGGACTCGGTGTTTGTGTGATCTTCATCATCATCAAGGTTCGTGACAATTTAAAAACTGGGGCTTTGTACGGATGCTGATGACTGTGCAGTTGAGATCCCCACAAACTAAACATCATCATCATCATCATTACACAGCTCAAATATTAATTTGTTGTTAAGATGGTAAAATAAAGGCACCATAACTCATTGGCAGTAAGAATATTGTATAGGACTGTTCATTGAGCGAACAGAAGAAATATGCAATAATATTCACACCTTTAGTTGATGTTACTTTGAATTAGAGTCTGCAGTACTCCTAAACCTGGTTTCTGAAATTTTCCTACTGTATGCAAATGTTGCACGATGGTTAAATAGTTGCAGCTCATTACATGTGTCAGTCATCGGGACTTCCTAAATGTGGTAGATTAATCCTGACAGAACGCTCTTACTCGAAAAAAAAATCATTTTCTGGCGTGTTGTGGACTCTCCACACACAATAAAAGGATTTCACTGCTGCTTTCACCTCTCTATTAAACCAAAAGAGGACAGTATGTCAGCCGGCTGGAGTAGCCGAGCGGTTCTGGCGCTACAGGCTGGAACGGCGCGACCGCTACGGTCGCAGGTTCGAATCCTGCCTCGGGCATGGATGTGTGTGATGTCCTTATGTTAGTTAGGTTTAAGTAGTTCTAAGTTCTAGTGGATTGATGACCTTAGAAGTTAAGTCCCATAGTGCTCAGAGCCATTTGAACCATTTTTTAACAATATGTCACCAGTGCTAAAATTTTTTTCGCTTGCGACACTTATTATGCTTCAGCAACATTTATAACTTTCAATCACGTAAAATCCGACATGTAACTGCAAGATAAATATGAGATCTTCAAATAAGAAAATGACAGTTGATGAATACACTCATAGTGCCGTGCTGCTGTCAACTGGTCAGACGGCGCTTGATGTCAGATGGTCGGTTGAGTATGGCCTGTAGCCGGTAGACTCTGTAGGCGGAGGGAAGTAGGCATTCTAGAACAGATCTGGCGTTTTAGATCACTGATAATGTCCTCGATGACTCGAAGTATTTCACCTCCCCTCCCTGCCTGACAACGGTTGGTATAATACGGCAGTGCAAAAGAAGTATACTCTGACTCTACACTGAGGTGACAAAGGTAATCGCATAGCGATATGAATACATACATATGGCGGTAGTATCGCATACACAAGCTACAAAAGGACAATGCATTGGCGGACCCGTCATTTGTACTCAAGTGCTTCATGTAAAAATGTTTCCAACGTGATAATGGCCGTACGACGTGAATTAACAGACTTTGAACGCAGGTTGGTAGTTGGGGGTAGACGCAAGGAGCTTTCGATTTCGGGAATCGTTAGGTAATTCTATATTTCGAGGTTCACACTGTCTAGAGTGTGCCGAGAATGTGAAATTTCACTCATTACCTCTCATCACAGACAAAGCAGTGGCCGACGGCCTTCTCTTAAAGACCGAGAGTAGCGGCGGTTGTGTAGAGTTCTCAGTGTCAGTGCTAACAGACAAGCAGCACTGCTAACCACAGATATCAATTGGGGACGTACGACGAACGTGTCTGTTAGGACACTGCTGCGAAATCTGGTGTTAATGGACTATGGCAGCAGCTGACCGACGCAAATACCTTTGCTAGCAGTGCGACATCGGTAGCTGCACCTCTCCTTGACTCGTCATCTTATTGGTTGAACTATAGACGACTGGAAAACCGTGACCTGTTCAAGTGAGTCCCAATTTCAGTTGGTAAGAGCTGAGGGCAAGTTTCGAGTGTGCCGCAGAACCCACGAAACTGTGGACACAAATTGTCAACAAAGCACTGTGCAGGCTGATGGTGGCTCCATATGGTGCGGGCTCTGTTTAGATGGAATGGACCGATCATTGGCTGGTAATGGGTATGTTCGGGCACTTGGAGATCATTTGCAGCCATTCATGGAATTTATGTACCCATACAAGGATGGTAATGCGCCGTGTCACTAGGCCACAGTTGTTCGCCACCGATTTGAAAAACATTCGGGACAATTCGAGCGAACGATTTGGCCACCCAGGCCACCGGACATGAATCCCTTGGAACATTTATGGGACGTAATCGAGAGGTCAGTTCATGCACAAAATCTTCCATCTGTCCCCCCGTCGGGGATTCGAGTCCTCCCTCGGGTATGTGTGTGTGTGTGTTGCCCTTAGCGTAAGTTAGTTGAAGTTAGATTAAGTAGTATGTAAACCTAGTTACCGATGGCCTCAGCAGTTTGGTCCCACAGGAACTTACCACGAAACTCCTCCATCGGCGATACTTTCGAAACTGTGGATGGCTATAGTGACAACGCGATTCAGTAACTCTAAACGGGACTTCCAGGACTTTATGAGTCTGTGTCACGTTGAGATGCTTCACTACGCCGGCATAAAGGAGGTCCGACACTTCATTGAGAGGCATTCCATGTCTTTTCTCGCTGCAGTGTATAGTATTTCTGTGGGACTGATATCTCTTTGTAGGCTTCAGAGCCAGATCACAAGTGTCCAGGCCATGAGGGAGAATGTGCATGGCTTTAAGTTTCAATTCCTTTGCGGAATGTTCGTGTGAGTTATAGGTTATTTTCAGCTTTCGTAAATTTTGAATCCAAGAAGTTTTTCATTTGGCTTAATGTGAAAGTATACTACCTGCGTTTCTCATGCTTCCCATTATTTTAAGGGGGGTAGGACGTCAAATGGACTGACTTGGAGCAGGAGAGGCACCACAGGACATTTTAATTTCCACTGTCTATACTTTTACAAAAGAATTCATAAAACTTTGTCAGCATGACGAGGAAGGATTCAGATTTCACACTCATAGCAGTGGAAGTTCGAAAACATAACGAAATAATTTTTATTACATGTGAAATTTCATCAGTTTTTCACTTACTAATGGCAGTATTTGTTGCTATAGGTACACTTTTCTTCATAAGTAAGAGAGATTCTTCGATGAGTTGTGGCTCTGAGCACTATGGGACTTGACATCTGTGGTCATCAGTCCCCTAGAACTTAGAACTACTTAAACCTAACTAACCTAAAGACATCACACACATCCATGCCCGAGGCAGGATTCGAACCTGCGACCGTAGCGGTCACGCGGTTCCAGACTGAAGCGCTTAGAACCGCACGGCCTCGATGAATTGTGCGCAGCATACAAACCATACATATAGGTGTATGAAACTGTAGAATTTTCGAAATCTATTAAAAACTGTGGTAAAAATTGAGGTAATTAACTATAAAATTTGTGTTTTTCTTAAACAAGGCGTTTAAAATGTAACAGTTCATTCGTTTTTTTTATAATTTAAGTAAATGCTAGAGTTTCATACACCTGTGAGTATGGAATGTATGATGTGCAAAATTCATCGAAGAATCTCTCTAACTTATGAAGAAAAGTGTAGCTATAACAACAAATGCATCCATTAGTGAGTGAAAAGTGATGAAATTTCACACGTCAAAAAAATTATTTTGTTATGTTTTCGAACTTCCACTGCAATGAGTGTTAATCCTGAATCCTTCCTGGTGCTGCTGACAAAGTTTTATGAATTTATTTGTAAAAGTATAGACACTGGAAATTAAAATGTCCTGTGATGCCTCTCCTGCTCCAAGTCGGCCCGTTTGACGCCGGATCCCCCTTAACTGAGGTCATGAGGCTGAGCTGCGCTGCTGTCACAAGTATTTGTAGAGATTATCATAGGAAATTCTACACTCCATTTTTCGTGCGCACCTCACGTCTGATGCCTGTAGCTTGAGGTACAACACAATCCGGGTTGTAGGCTCATAACGCAGCGTTTTGCAAAAATTTTAATTTCTGTCAATTTTATAAAAATGATAATTGGCCTTTTTCAGAAGGGGGAGGGATAGATTGTTGTATCTTCACATAGCCACGAGCTCTTTCTCGGAATTGTTTCCGGAAGTTCTTGCAATTATTGGTCGTCGTGTGACTAAGGCCTCCTTTTGGGTAGACCGTTCGCCGGGTGCAAGTCTTTCGATTTGACGCCCCTTTGGCTATTTGCACGTCCATGGGGATGAAATGATATGATTACGACAACACAACACCCAGACCCCGAGCGGAGAAAATCTCCGACCCAGCCGGGAATCGATCACGGACCCTTAGGATTGACATCCTGTCGCTCTGATCACTCAGCTACCTGGGGCAGACCCTATAACTGGTGAGTTAGAATTTAAGGAGAGTTACCTTCGACGTTCCATCAGACGGATAACTATAAAACTCAGCCAAAACACAATTTATAAAATAGATGAATCGGCGGACTCGAACTCACGACTTAGTGTCTACACTGCGCGTCGTTTACCACTAGACACCATGTGCAGATACAGCAGTGTAGCAGTTCGACAAGAAAACAATATACTTCCAGTGCTTCTGTATTCCGCAGTGTTGCCAGTGAGTGCGTATGTCCGGATTTAGAACACTGAAGGGCAGCCGGTGTTACGCACCGCCGTAAGTGAACGACCGAGGCTTCGTTTCAGCGGATCTCGGCAGGCGGTAAGGTTTGTTGAGTAACAGTAAGCCTGTACATACATTTAAGGAATAATTATGGCTGGTCGTCACAATTAGTGATTCAAAGTTCTCCTTCACCACCTACAGTACTTACGGTCGTTTCTAGAATACAGAACTCTTTTTTTGAGCCTGAGAATCGTTTTGCAGTTGACAAATACTTCACATTTTAACTGAGTGTCTCGACTGACTGCTGGAACTCTTGTTATTGATGACGGTGGGATAACACGGTGTGCTTTTTGCGTGCTTTTTAGAATAGTTTCGACATTCGGGAGCCATGATCTTAAATAATATTTTACTGTTTGTGACTCCTGCAAGAAATTCCTTCAGAGACTGTCAATATAGCCACATGCTGTTGAAATGAGAAATGCGAAAGGCTGTATTCTGTCATTGATAGTTCCCACCGGTTGTTCTTATTTCCCACTTGCGATTTTCATCACAAGCAGTTTTGAAATTTCCTGGAAGATTAAAACTGTATGCCCGGCCGGGCACAGAGTTTTAATCTGCCAGGAAGTTTCATATCAGCGCATACTCCGCTGCAGAGTGAAAATTTCATTCTGGAAACATCCCCCAGGCTGTGGCTAAGCCATGTCTCCGCAGTATCCTTTCTTTCAGGAGTGCTAGTTCTTCAGGTACGCAGAAGAGCTTCTGTAAAGTTTGGAAGGTAGGAGACGAGATACTGCCAGAAGTACAGCTGTGAGGACCGGGCCTGAGTCGTGGTTCGGTAGCTCAGATGATAGAGCACTTGCTCGCGAAAGGCAAAGGTCCCGAGTTCGAGTCTCGGCCGGGCATACAATTTTAATCTGCCAGGAAGTTTCATATCAGCGCACACTCCACTGCAGAGTGAAAATTTCATTATGGAAACAAGCAGTTTTGTATCACGTAGCATAGTCTTCATAAACTAGTACGATAAGCATTCGAAATTACAGGAAGAGAAGACACTGGATGAACTAGTGGCTGAGTAGAAAGGCCGTCGATAACGACATAGATGACATTTCCCAACATCTTGGTAACTGCATTCCATGGAGAGTTTTCATCTCTGGCGGTGTCACCTCTATGGATAGCAGCCTTGCTTACTAATTCTAAATATGACGGATAGGCGAGTAACTGGTAGGCCTACCAATGTAGGGAGACGGAGAACAAGTACGTTATGTCGGGGATGCAACTCCGTCCAGGGAAAGACGATGGACGTCATCCCACAGGTCGGCTAGTCTCTCCTGCAGCTGTGTGACGTGATTAGAACTGTTGGGATGCCTGACGTCTTGTTTCGTAGCAGCCGTCGAAAACCCGCCGTTTCATTAGTATACAAAGTTTCATTAGTATACAAAGTGTCCTGGCTGTCCATGGTGAAAACATACCGGTGTGGTCTCCTCTGTCCGATTGTCTGTTTATAAGTGGGGCCTATGCTTGGCTGTGGAGCTGGTTGTACTTCCGTTAGACTTACGGTAGATATTTTTCCTAAAGTTTCATATTGCTCTTCTTCAACATTCTCTTTAATCTCCTGTTTTCCTTGTCGCCATTCATGACTGCTATGTCCTGCTTACTCGGTCGGACAATTCTGGCTGCCATAAGCCGCTGTATTTGTTCTGTTATCACTGAGCATATGAGAGATGTGTGGTTGTGGTCTTCCACAACGGCTATAGGAACCAAATTCAGAAGTAGGTTATAGTTCTTTCGCCCGGTTTTTGTATGTTGCATTTCTCGATGCGTCCGCATCACCTCGGTTATTGAGACAGTCCTAACCAGAAGGGCTTGATACGTGTCTTCTGCGACTCCTTCCATCAGGTGTGAAACTTCGTCGGCTTCTGCCATATTCGTACTCTCATTGGGGCAGAGCAATCTATACGTAAAAATGTGTCGTTCCTCATTGATGTTGGGCGTTGTTCTTCAAGTGTTCTTCCGCTAAGTTGGCTTGCTGCTGATTATCACCAAATACTTTCTTCCATTCGGCTGGAATTTGTCGCAGCTAACTTGCTTCTCTTCGTTGTTCTCGAATGACTGCAGGACTGTGCTGTCCAAGTGGAAGCACACATTTGTGAAACACCTGTCGTCATCATACCTGTCGTATTAGGCGACTTAGTCAAATCCATCCAACCATTGCGTTGGATCCTTTCATACGAATCCCGATTACACAGACGTGTGACTGATATGCAACTGGCTTGTTGCTTGATGTTTTGGAATTCATTGGTTTCCATATTGTGCTGATCGTGGTAATGGCTTATTGCTTGTATTCCATTTATCGTCTGTGTAGGTGATGGCTTTTACGTTGCCTAATTGCAGCCGCGACGTCGTACATGTTCTGAAATCTCCATCTCTCAGTGTTACGTCATAACCACAATCAGTTCCAATACGGGAGCAGGGTCGTCAGAGAAGTACAACACTTATCATTCAAATGACATTTAATGTGTACACTAACGTACAGATCGTAGACATCTGCACTCCTTGACTCACCGTCCTTCTATGTATACAAACATCGAATATTCCAGAACATACAAACCTGAAAAACATAAGAAATTTCGAGAATCTTCCATAAATGATAAATACTAAACAAGATGTAACGGATGTGTAACCGATCTGTGAAACATAAAACCATATAACCAACTAATAGGATGACTCAAACATAGAGCATCGAAACTTAAAAGATAATCGGTTATTATCAGCTGAGTAGTTAGAAATAAGGAACTAACGATGAAATGTTTATTTATTTTTCGATGACCAAGACAAAGTGCGTCACGCAGTAATATAAACTCATGATGAATATCTCTCTCGTAATGTTCCTCTCTAACGCTGACGTTATTTTCGTCAAGCATGTAATCTCTGCGCCACCAGTACTCAACACTCTTCATTTTTTTAAGTTGCATTTGTGCATCTAAATCTAGAACTACTGCTAAACGTTTACTCCGCATTCCAAACTTAGGTTTTTAGCAAGGATTTCAAACAATTTCCTCATCATTCGTCTCTGGAATAGAACGTGGAAAAAATGTTCTCATTATTTTATTCAGAACTCTGAGTTTTCTTATTTTATCACGTATGTCGATTCCGCCAATGTAAATGAAAATATTTTGGCATTTGGAGGAGGGTTGTTGTTATTTTTGGGGGAGGAGACGAGACAGCGAAGTCATCGGTCTCATCGGATTAGGGAAGGAAGGGGAAGGAAGTCGGCCGTGCCCTTTCAAAGGACCCATCCCGGCATTTTCCTGGAGCGATTTAGCGAAATCACGGAAAACTTAAACCAGGATGGCCGGACGCGGGATTGAACCGTCGTCCTCCCGAGTGCGAGTCCAGTGTGCTAGCCACTGCGATTTGGAGGAGGAATTTGGTGACTGTAAACTAGTGAAAAGATCTCGCTGCAACAAAAAACGCCTTTGATTTAATGATTTTCGTCCCAACTGGCTTATAATACGCGTGACACTCTCACATCTATATCGTAATGATGCAAAACTAGCTGTGGTTATTAGGTGTTTCGATCTGCTCTGTCAACACTATACGAGCATTTCAGCCTTACCGCATATGAGACTGGAAAATCTTAGTGTTGGCAAATTTTTAGTTCAGTTGTTGCGACTTATAAATGTATTGCTAACGAAATACAGTCTTTAGGTCACCTTTCCCAGAATACTTTCATTGTGATTAGTGCTAGAAACATTAATCTTGAAGAATTTAGTTGAATCGTCAGTCTGTGTATTTAAGGTATTTATCGTGTAATCGAAATGTTAAAAAATGATCTTAGTACTCACACTGATGCCTATACACGTTTTATTGTTCCAGGTCGGTTACCACTTTCAAATCCAAGCAGGAAACTTATCTAAATGATGTCAAAATTCGTCTTGATCTTCAGATCACTTTACTACACAGTGAACGACAACATAATATTCAAACTGTCTAAGAAAGCTGCTCAAATTGTTTCCTGCATAATGGGATAACAATTAAGAAGAGCAGTGGAACTGTAACGCTTTCCTCGAGCATCCCAGATAAAACCTAGGCTACACCAAATTACTCCCATCAATCACTTTTAACTGTGAGATTTCGACAAGAAATCTCTGAGTCGCACAGCAGGGACTATACTTCACAGCCACTTAATTTGATTACCAGCCCCTTTAGAGAACGGTGTCAAAAACCTACTGGAAGTATAGATATTTGGAATCAACTTCAGATCCCTTGCCGATAGCACTCGTTAATTCGAGTGAATTAGGAGCCAGTTGTGTTTCGCAAGGCCGATATTGTCGGAAACACTTCCTGGTTTTGTGCCAGTGCACCGATTTATTCCGGTTACTTCATATTGTTAGGACACATTATACGGTCGAAACTCATACTCAAAATCGGTGTCAACGATATGAATCTATAATTCTTCTGTGCAGGTGTGACATACGCAACTTTGCAGTCATTAGGTCCGGGCCTTTCAACGTTATACTGGTTGTACTTGATAGCTCAAAATAGACGTGTTTCATCAGCACGCACTAACAGAAACCTAAATGGTATACAGTCTAGCCCAGAAGACTTTCCTCTATCAAGAACGTAAGTTGCTTAGCTAATCGGAGTATACCTACTTCCTAATTCGCATGTTGACAGCTGCTCTTGATAAGAATTCTTGAATATTTACTACACCTTCTTTGGTGGAAGACGTTCTGAAAATATTGTTTAGTAACTCCTCTGTTGTCGAAAACATTACCGATGGAGTGAAGGTGTTGATTGTATCTTGGCTATGGTATACTTTACATACTACCACACTTCTTATCAAACATTGAGAAAGACTTCCTTCGTGGAATATATTAATACTGTACCGTATTGCAGTCTTCTTTAGGTTTCGAACATCTGTCGAGATCCCTTGCAAGTAACTGTAGCTTCTACATCTACATCTACATACATACTCCGCAATCCACCATACGGTGCGTGGCGGAGGGTACCTCGTACCACAACTATCATCTTCTCTCTCTGCTCCACTCGCAAACAGAACGAGGGAAAAATGACTGCCTACATGCCTCTGTACGAGCCCTAATCTCTCTTATCTTATCTTCGTGGTCTTTCCGCGAAATATAAGTTAGTGGCACTAAAATTGTACTGCAGTCAGCCTCAAATGCTGGTTCTCTAAATTTCCTCAGTAGCGATTCACGGAAAGAACGCCTCCTTTCCTCCAGAGACTCCCACCCGACTTCCTGAGGCATTTCCGTAACACTCGCGTGATGATCAAACTTACCAGTAACAAATCTAGCAGCCCGCCTCTGAATTGCTTCTATGTCCTCCCTCAATGCGACCTGACAGGGATCCCAAACGCTCGAGCAGTACTCAAGAATAGGTCTCATTAGTGTTTCATAAGTGGTCTCCTTTACAGATGAACCGCATCTTCCCAAAATTCTACCAATGAACCGAAGACGACTATCCGCCTTCCCCACAACTGCCATTACATGCTTGTACCACTTCATATCGTTCTGCAATGTTACGCCCAAATATTTAATCGACGTGACCATGTCAAGCGCTACACTACTAATGGAGTATTCAAACATTACGAGATTCTTTTTCCTAATCGTCTGCATTAATTTACATTTATCTATATTTATAGTTAGCTGTCATTCTTTACACCAGTCACAAATTCTGTCCAAGTCATCTTGTATCCTCCTACAGTCACTCAACGACGACACTTTCCCGTACACCACAGCATCATCAGAAAACAGCCGCACATTGCAATCCACCCTATCCTACAGATCATTTTATGTAGATATAAAACAACAGCGGACCTACCACACTTCCCTGGGGCACTCCAGATGATACCCTTACCTCCGACGAACACTCACCATGGATGAACTGGGTTCTATTACTTAAGAAGTCTTCGAGCCACTCACATATTTGGGAATCAATCCCATATGCTCGTACCTTAGTTAGGAATCTGCAGTGGGGCTCCTAGTCAAACACTTTCCGGAAGTCAAGGATTATGGCATCCGTCTGATACCCTTCATCCATGGTTCGCAAGATATCATGTGAAAAAATGGCGAGTTGCGTTTCGCAGGACCGATGCTTTCTAAAGCCGTGCTGATGCATGGACAGCAACTTGTCTGTCTCAAGGAAATTCATTATATTCGAACTGAGAATATGTTCGAGAATCCTGCAACAAACCGATGTTAAGGATATTGGTCTGTAATTTTGAGGATCCGTCCTTCTCCTTCTACCCTTCATATATACAGGCGTCACCTGCGCTTTTTCCAGTCGCTCGGGACTTTACGTTGGGCAAGATATTACTGTATACCATTTAGATTTCTGTCAGTGCGTGCTGATGAAACACGTCTATTTTGAGCAATCATGTACAACCAGCTTGAACATTTATGCTTCTCATAAGCTTCAGTGTAAAGAGAGAAATGTGCTGGTTACCATTACTTGCTTACGTGACTACCATGCTATTATAAGGCACGTTTCTAGCCCTACATATCGATCCTCTAGGACACCTACCTTCATTCTTGTTTAGAACATTCAGGATTCTTATTGTGCTGGAGAAATTGTAAGCATTTCGAAGTCATTATGCATAATAAATTATTAAAATGCGATTCCACTGAAAGAGACCGATGAGTCTGGGCTAGTTACCATAAGATAACCGTCAATTACAAAAACAGTGATCCTGGTACATTATGATAAGACCGTGCATCCTGAGACGATGTGTGAGGAGTTGTTTTTTGTTGTGTCACGTTGACATTTGTCACAACAGGCTGCCTTCGAAGGACATACACAGAACGACCGCAGATGGTCTCTATTATTATCGACCGTTGGAAGCCTTTGATGATTTACGACTTTCTCGTCAGGCATAGAAATATGTAGTAGGGCAATTGTTAATCCTACAAGTTCAAAAGCATGTTTAGGTAGTGTTCTACATTTTATCAGGTAACATCTTTCGTGGGAAAGAGTGTGACATTTACCTCCTATTATGTACCATGAATTTATAGAATACGTCCAACTCAAAGTTTAGTTATTCTGTATTGTATTTTAAAGTTTGATAAACGATCTGATATACATACAATCATCTTGCTTGGACTGATCATTGTCATTTATACTTTGAACTTCAATGTGAAAGTAAGACATTTCTGGCGTGTTGTAAGCTCAGTTCAGAAATTCTTATTGGACTAAATGCTGTAATGAGGATCTTAAATGGCTGTCGGGTAGTTTGAGTGACGACGTCTGTAAAAGAGATCCACGTTTTCCGAAGACTATATTTCAATGCCCACTGATAATCGGGTCTTACGCCATGGCTGACGTAAGGTACCTGACATACATGGCTGTCGTAAATACTAGTACATCTGCAAGAGCTGAAGCGCATCTTTCCTTTTCCGAATCGCAGTACATAACTTGCTGTGCATAGTTGTCTACTGTTGCTGTTTGGATGCTGTGTATACGTCGTGGTGTATGCTGCACGTCGGTGTATGTCCCTTTCGTTTGAAGTCACCAAATTTCACATATACTACATCGACAAACTCTGGCGTTATTGTAAATGTCTACCTAAAATTTAATTTTGGGTTGCTTGGCGGTTAACGCAAGGTAGAATATATATACTAAAAATGCTTCTGTCTGTATTGTCCGCTATGTTCTCAAAATTTATTGTTACGTGACGACATGTTGTAATGAGAATAAATGTGGCTGCAACTACGACAACAGTTGTTTATCACTGACGTTATATGCAAAACCAAGATGAACGCTTGCAGTGTTAGCTACTTTTCTCATGGTAGAATAAGACGTGCACAAAATCTCACAACAGTGTTACTGAAATAACATGTACTTAAATTTCTAAAAACGTGTAGTGCTTCCAGTACCTTCAGTGACAAAAATATAAAGTTCATTAACCATGCAAATAGACAAAATGAGTAGTGTCTTGAAAAGATGACGACAATGGTGATAGGACTGGTTAGGCAGACAGCGTTGGGGTCTTTACTGCCTGTCTTGGAAAGACTTTAAAATAAGAACCTAAATATTAGGTCAGCTGATGGTGATGGAATCAGATTTAGAAATGAGATGCTGAAAGTAGTAGATGAATTTTGCTATTCGGCAGCAGATTACAACACGACAGCAGAAGCAAGCACAACGTAAATGTAATCTAGTAATAACATATAAACATTCAAGGAAAGACAAGTGTGTCAACACCGAATAACAATTCCTGTTGTGAAGAGAATTTTGTGAGGTTTAGTACTATAGAAGAATACCGAAGATCAGATGAGTAGGTTTAGTAAATAATAAAGACATAAAAGTTAAGGCTGTCCACAATTCGAAGGTTGGTTAGAAAACCACGGAGCTTTACTACCCTCGGTGTGCTACTGGAGATGGAATGTCGTTGCCTACTCCGAACTCTGAACTGACTTTTCCAACCAGTTGTTGGATGAGCATTATTTACAACTGACTCGGGACCACTGAGCTGAATTTGGGAGAAAAGAGCTATATGGCACATCTTGAGTATCTACAAGGGATGCATTGGTAGAACACATCCTGAGGTATGACGGACTTAGGCAAAAGTGGCAATATTTGTACAAGATGGTTTAACGTGGAGAACTGCACCAAACCAGACTTAGTTCTGAGGACCACAAAAACATTAACTGTGCGAAATACTTATCGGTTTACGTAGTATTATGTGTTCCACAAATTGTCAGGACGATGTGAGCTGCCCCGCATACCGTCAAATTGATCCGATGATGCGGTATTGATAAGCGTTTCCTTTGCGTGTAGCGGGGGCGCGCTTGCCTTCCTTGAAGCTGTGTGTGCGTCGCGTGACGCGGCGAAGTGCCAAAGGGCGCAGCTGCCGGCTTGCGGCTGCGGCTCTTTGTGCAGCGCCTGACAGGCGATGCCGCGGCTCGCGTGACGCCCGCCGTCGATTGTCAGCCGAATGCTCACACACTTCACAGCTTATCATTTATTTATTTAGTTAGAGGCTCAGGTAAACAAGAAGCACTCCACGAGCAAGAACGTTTTGTCACAGCCACGTCAGTTTTCAAAAGCAGTCGACGGTGTGAATGCTGTATGCGGAGGTGTGAATCAGTTACAGGATCTGCTTGCAAAACCACACACGACGAAACGAATAACGCTCAAACCTGTACGACCATTTATGACACTGAGGACAGTTCATCACTTGCCGCTACACTAAAGAATTACTTGAAGAAAGTATTTGTATTCAGTGAAATAAGGAACTAATTTTTACAGACGATGCTAGTAACGACCAAATTGACATTGACTGAGTGCAGTGTGCTACACATCAGACTGTGAGAGACACGTAGCAACTCGGTTTGACTGGTGGCTGCAGCTGCGTTTTCAATCTTCTCTTGCAGCTCTTCTGTGTCCTGTGTGTATTTGTGGCTCACGTGGATTTAGCTGCCGGGTTATCGGAGTCTTCGCTGAAACAATTACTTACGGATGTAGTCAAAATGTACAAAATATTCATAAAAGTGTTAAATACAGTCTCGCAATTGTACTCACTTCCACAGTCACATCCACATTATCACATGTAGTGTGAAGTATTGTAAATATAGTCAAATGTTTTACAATATTTTAATGTAAGAAGCTTTAAATGTTGACACAGGCGTGTTGATTCCTTACAAAACAACTTTTTTTAACCAAGCGCCATGATAATAAATTAAAGCCCGCCACTCAGAAAAATGACACCTCCTGCCACACCCATTGTAAGCGGGGAAGGTGTCGTGGGTATTGTGGACTAGTTTACCTGCTGAGTACAGAAGTTGTAGAGAGTGTAGCTCTTCCGATATGTTAGTATTAGTTGAATACGCTTGGGTTTGCAACTTGAATTAAATAAGTATGAGGCAAGCAAGTACGCCGAGGCAGTTTAGTGACTGTCTCTCCCAAACTCAACTGCTCACGAACTAGAACTATGCTAACATGTGCGGCATACACTCGTCCTCTGGTTCCCAGAAAGTAGCCATATATTATAGGTTACATTGTAGTCACAGACCGAACCCTTTTTCGAATCTGTTTCTTTTGTCCTCTTGTAGAATACATAACTGAAAATTATATAATCGCTTAACATGGCTAATGCAGTAATTTCTCGGGAGGTAGAAAGTGTGGTGGAAAGATGCAATACATGAGGGGAAGAAGGAAGGTGATATGGAAAACTGAAGTGGGAGACATTAGCAAGTAAGCAACAGCTCGATTGGGCAATCGAAGGAAATTTATCCTCTTGGTCTAGGAATGGTCATGGCCCCCATATACAGGGTGGTCCATTGATAGTGACCGCGTCAAAAATCTCACGAAATAAGCATCAAACGAAAAAACTACAAATAAAGAAACTCGTCTAACTCGAAGGGGGAAACCAGATGGCACTATCTTTGGCCAGCAAGATAGCGCTGCCATAGGTCAAACGGATATCATCTGAGTTCTTTTTTAAATAGGAACCACCATTTTTTATTTCATATTCGTGTAGTACGTAAAGAAATATGAATGTTTTAGTTGGACCACTTTTTTCGCTTTGTGATAGACGGCGCTGTAATAGTCAAACGTATAAGTACGTGGTATCACTTAACATTCCGCCACTGCGGACGGTATTTGTTTCGTGATACATTACCCGTGTTAAAATGGACCGTTTACCAATTGCGGAAATCCCTCCAAAACCCAGGCGATCATTGTAGGCAAAACCACCGCTTCCTTCCGCCTCCTTGATTTCTATCTCCCCATCTATGGCCGTCCTCTCGCCCTCACTCCCACCCTTAAGTACTTTGGCGTCACCGTCGCCTCTCCTGGACTCCCCACCTCCAGACAATTCAAGCCAAGGCACGCTCCCGACTCAGTCTCCTCAAGCTCCTCTCCAGCCGTACGTGGGGTCTGGACTCCTCCACCATCCTCCACACATATAAATCCCTCATCCACCCTATCCTTTGTTATGCCCATCCGGCTTGGATCTCCGCCCCCCCCTACCTTTTACAAATCCCTCCAAATCCTTGAACGCCATGCTCTCCGCCTCGACTATCGCATCCGTCTCCCCTCCCCCACGCGGATCCTCTACGATCTCATCACCTTCCCCCACCTCCTCCTTTTCCTTGAAAGGATACGGATCCTGTACACCTCCCGTAAACTCGACCCTCCTCACCTGCTAGTCTCCCCGATCCTCTCCCACCCCCGCCCGCTGCCGCGCCTGTATTCTCACGTCCCACCCGGTCTCCATCTCTCCATCCTCCTTACCCTCTCCCAAGGTGGCTTCCGCCAGCTCCCCCTTCCTGATGATGTCCTCCTCCCCTCCATCTACCCCTCCTATCAACTTTGACCCTGCCCCACCCCCCACTTCTTGTGTCCTTTCCTTTAGGCACCCTCCCTCCCTTCTCTTCCCTTCCCTTCTCTTTCCTTTTCCCCCGTCCACTCCTTCCACACCTCTTCCCCCGGGCTTCCCCTCCCCCTTCCTCCCTCCCCCTATCTCCCCTGCCCATGTTATCTCTGCTCTCCCCTCTCACTCTCCCACTCCCCTTCCTCCTCCTCCTCTCTTGGCAGGTCCCCGGACTCGCACATGCACAGTGAACATTTGCGCGCCGGAGACAATCGCCATCAGTGTCTCGTGTGTGTGCCTTCGTTTGTGTTTAGTGTTTGTTCGCCGTCACGCCGCCACTGTTCACGTGTACTGCCGACATCACCCATGTTTTGTGCGCCGTGTCAACTAGTGTCAGTGATGTTTTCTCGTCCAGCGTGAACGGCTCCATGTTTTTTGTTTTTTAGTGTCTACATTGTTTTGCCCGCCGTTTTGATTGTATTCTCTGTGTCCCCTCTATGTATTACTTATTGTAAACCTCAAGGCTGAAGAGCGGCGTACTCAGCTGCTGACAGCCCGCCTTGTGTAAGGTGATAAAAATTACAATCAAGAAAAAAAATTGCGGAAAAGGTCGATGTCGTGTTGATGTATGGCTATTGGGATCAAAATGCACAACGGGTATGTGCTATGTATGCTGCTCGGTATCCTGGACGACACCATCCAAGTGTCCGGACCGTTCGCCGGATAGTTACGTTATTTAAGAAAACAGGAAGTGTTCAGCCACATATGAAACGTCAACCACGACCTGCAACAAATGATGATGCCAAAGTAGGTGTTTTAGCTGCTGTCGCGGCTAATCCGCTCATCAGTAGCAGACAAATTGCGCTAGAATCGGGAATCTCAAAAACGTCGATGTTCAGAATACTACATCGACACAGATTGCACCGGTACCATATTTCTATGCACCAGGAATTGCATGGTGACGACTTTGAACGTCGTGTACAGTTCTGCCACAGGCCTTAAAAGAAATTACAGGACGATGACGTTATTTTTGCACGCGTTCTATTTAGCGACGAAGCGTCATTCACCAACAGCGGTAACGTAAACCGGCATAATATGCACTGTTGGGCAACGGAAAATCCACGATGGCTACGACAAGTGGAACATCATCGACTTTGGCGGGTTAATGTATGGTGCGGCATAATGGGAGGAAGGATAATTGGCCCCCATTTTCTCGACGGCAATCTAAATGGTGCAATGTATGCTGATTTCCTACGTAATGTTCTACCGATGTTACTACAAGATGTTTCACTGCATGACAGAATGGCGATGTACTTCCAACATGATGGATGTCCGGCACAAGGCTCGCGTGCGGTTGAAGCGGTATTGAATAGCGTATTTCATGACTGATGGATTGGTCGTCGAAGCACCATACCATGGCCCGCACGGTCACCGGATCTGACGTCCCCGGATTTCCTTCTAGGGGAATAGTTAAAGGATATTTGCTATCGTGATCTACCGTCAACGCCTGACAACATGCGTTCAAAATAATGGCTCTCGGCACTATGGGACTTAGCATCGGAAGTCATCAGTCCTCTAGAACTTATAACTACTTAAACCTAACTAGCCTAAGGACATGACACACATCCAAGCCCAAGACAGGATTCGAACCTGGGACCGTAGCGGCCGCGCGGTTCCAGTCTGAAGTGCCTAGAACATTTCGGTCACACCGGCCGTCGACAACATACGTCAGCGCATTGTCAACGCACGTGCGAACATTACGGAAGGCGAACTACTCGCTGTTGAGAGGGATGGCGTTACACGTATTGCCAAATGCATTGAGGTTGACAGACATTATTTTGAGCATTTATCGCAATAATGTGGTATTTACAGGTAATCATGCTGTAACAGCATGCGTTCTCAGAAATAATAAGTTCACAAAGGTACATGTATCACATTGGAACAACCGAAATAAAGTGTTCAAACGTACCTAGGTTCTGTATTTTAATTTAAAAAAACCTACCTGTTACCAACTGTGCCCCTAAAATTATGAGTCATATGTTTGTGACTACTACAGCGCCATCTACCACAAAGCGAAAAAAGTGGTCCAACTAAAGCATTCATATTTCTTTACGTACTACACGAATACGTAATAAAAATCGCGGTTCCTATTAAAAAAAAACGCTGTTGATATCCGTTGGACCTATGTCAGCGCCATCTAGCGGGCCAACCGTAGCGCCATCTGGTTTCCCCCTTCAAGCTAGACATGTTCTGTTCTTTGTAGTTTTTTTTCCGTTTGACGCTTATTTCGTGAAATATTTGGTCCGGTACGATCAATGGACCACCCTGTGTAATAGAAAAAAACGTACAATCTGAATTCTGTTTGTCCGAGTATAAGTACAGTCTCCAATTAGAAAATGTTTTTGGTTGAAGAGTTGGTTGGTTTCAACAGGCAGTATATTGTGATCCATAGATGTGGAAAATTCATTACTGACATGATGCTTCTCGGTGCACTACGTACCCTTGTATGGTGAAGGTTTGGACCGTGTGTTGCACCCAGGATCATTGTGAAACACGATCGTTTTGGTGGTCCATGTGTTATGATGTGGGGACGCACAAGGGTTCATGGGCGTTCTGAACCCCAGACATTTGGAAACGAGACAACCACAGATCAAAGTTATTGTGACACTATACTCTTTTCCCATTTGCGTCTTTTCATGGGTGCACTCGACCCTGACTTCATTTCACAATGCTTGACAGTATCAAGCATGTTCGGCGAGTGGATTGGCCTGCCAGTTCTCCCGACATAAGTCCCGTGGAGCATAAGTGGGATGCATTGGAGAGGGGAGGGGATGGAGGACGAACTGATCCACACCAACGGCCACTCTGCAGTTGTCAGCCGCGCTGGCGGAGGAATGGAACGACCTATCACATTAGCTCCTCCCGTCCTGGTGGCCAGGACGACAGCATTCACTGCTGTTCGCACAACCTGTTAACACCACTGTCCAGCCTTTTGTAATGTTCACGCACCATCATAAATCGCTTTGACTACAATGTAGTTATTGTCTTTGAGTAAGTGTTATTTCTGTTCGTCTCACTGCACATTTCTTTCAGTTACCTCCTGTTCTATACTAAAGCAATTCTTTCCCTATATTGTCCAAGTTTTATCGCGCTGTATTACTTGGCAGCAACATATCATGCTAAAGTGGATGAAATAATCGTAGGAGTATACTCGGAATGCCAGTATGTTCTTAGTAGCTTAGCTTTAAATTGGAACGACCAGATAAATCAAACTGTGAGGAAGGTTCGGATTTATCGAAAGAAACATAATGACGCTTAATTTAGCCACGAAGGAATGGTTGCTTAAAAAATCGTCGTCGACCAAGTCTTCCAGTCACATTTACGATCGAGAATTACAATGTTAAATAGTTGTAAGTTATCGTTGAACTTCGGGAGAGAGTAAAGTATTAAGTCGACAAGAAGTAATTTAACTGATACCTCAGTCACACTGCTTTCCACTCAATTATCATGTAAATTAGGAAAGATACAATTGTTACAAGTTGTGGATAATTAATTTTTCATGTATATCCCATAATTGTGTCTATAAGTAAATATGAGTATTGAATTCAATCATTGTTTATGTTTGACCCTTCATTTACTTTAAGTTATGGGATTGTAATCATTGTCTAAGAAGATATTAGCATTCATTTCAAGTTCATAGCCAACACACTACTCCAGTCAGATAGAATTTGTCTCAGTGAAACTTTGTACAAATTTCCCTCTTTAAGAGCTACGCCTAGAGCCGAAATTTTCGCACTATCCACTCCACTTCGAGCACAGAAAATTTAGAAAATACTTCTTAAAGAGGTCGCCTCCCTACCACCACCGGGTTTTGGAAAAGTTGTTGTATCTGTACAAGGAATGAGTTTAAGTTTCTCTGGGGAGCAGTCAGTTACATTAATTGTAGGTTTCGCATAATTCAGACTGAGTTTCGGTTATCAGGAAAGTAATCAGTTTCATGAATCATAGTTGCTGATTGGCGACTCCCTGGAGTGCTGTGTGCACAAAGACCATATACGGGAAATTTGAAGAAAGATCAGCGTTGGCCGTAATATTGATGGTTTATTGACAGCAAAATCGATTTTTAATCACCTAGTGATCATATTCAGTACTGTGGTGTACAAATTAAACTCATAGGCACTGGCATCAAGTTATTATCAGTAACCAAAGCTAAGATACGGTATAAGTTTTCTTAATCGACTTACATGTTAAAAAACTGAAGTGATACACAGGCAGATTATGGTTAGCATTAGATCGCCACCTGCTTAACGTGCCTAGCACCTGCCTGCAGTTAGTGCGTCACGAAAATTGAGTGATGCATGATGTTTCGTTTGTGGAGCGCTCTATTCTACAGTTATCAGCGCCCGTAGAAAGTACCTGTATTGAAACAGTCCAGTCTATCAACAATCACCAATGATGATGATGAGGATGAACTGATGAGGACAACACAAACTCCCAGTACTCAAGATTGCGTGATGGAGCCTGAAATATATTTCAGCAGCTTTTTAATGATAATGATAACATGGCGATTATGGATAATATGTATTTCATCTATGTCAATGTGTTACAATATTCCATAAGAACACGAATTTTTTTTACTGTCCATCAGTTCCATTTCATAGCAAGAATGGCTAAGCCTTTTGGAAAGAAAATAATGTGTGGCACTAACATATTAAACCATAAAACCATAGGGCGACGACAAGGCTCGTAGACGATTGGAGAGAGTTGCCAGGTAGCCCTGACGAATCATTGGCGGTGGGCCTAAACTTCCTCATAGCAGCGATATGACAAAATGGTACTTACATATACCGCGCTAAATGCGCACGAGTTGTTTGTTCATCGAAAGCAGTAAATTTCAATCCGTTGATATTGCTGAAGATAACAACCAAAAAAGTTGACACTTTTAGTTGTTGAACCGGATATAAGCGTCGTTGTTGCACGATATTTCGGAAACGTAGCTCGTAAGCTTCATCAGGTGCGGTCTGAGACTGTTCTTCAAGTGGACCTGGTCCATCATTTATGTCTCTGGCCTTCCCCCCTCCACCGGCGGATGCAGGCATTCCCTCCGCAGTCTGCGCCCGATCGCTACGACCTACTGCAGCGCAGTCGTTCCGTTTTCCATCCGCTGCGGATCTGAAGGTTTCCTCTGCGGTCCGTAGCCACCAGTCCCGATCCTCGGTGTTCCATCTTCGGTCTGGTGCGTTTGGAGATATGTGTGGGTTGCCAGGCGTTCTCCCTGTGGTCCTCTCCTGTTCACTGCAATCTTCTGCAGTGTCGCCATTCCGTTTTCGACCCGCTGGGGTTCTAGGCTTTCCCTTGCGCTCCGCGCCCATGGAACCAGCTTACTTACGTTCCATCTTCAGTCTGGAGAACCTGACACTCTGTCTCAGGGACGTTCTCTCTATCCACGCCATCAGTTATTCTACAGTATTCATGGAGTGCTACTGATGTCCCCGTTGCTCCTTTAACTATTCCAGAACAGGATCCAAGGCCCTACTTAGCTGGTACCCCATGTCGCTGTTAATGAGGTTGTCAGTTCCTTTTATTTCTATCGATTCCCTTGTGACACAGTCTCAAAGTCTGGGTGTCTGTCTTAGAATCTTGGTTTCATCATAATTCATGGTATGATCTAGTTCTAGACAATGTCCAGCAATGGTTGATTTCGTCACCTGTCTTAATCAGGTGTGTCTTTGTGGTTCCTTGCATCTGATATCCACTGTTATTCAATAATAAACGATTACTTATTTGTAATCCAACTTAAAAGTAATTTTACATTCTCATATGCAGATACAAAAGCATTTTTTAGGTAAATGTTCTTCAGTTGATGGATAGATGGACATCAATACAATCCAGGTCTTGAATAGAAGCAAACTTAGGTATTCCACGCAGTCAGGTACTCTTCTCATCACCTTTAACGTAGATGATTGTCTCCTTGTGATCCAATACTCAGAGCACTCGAACCAAATCTTTATAAGAGATGCCAAGGTCTTCCCAGCTAATTCCATGATAGAAGTGTGTTAACCACATTGCCCTTCTACATTTTTTAATGCGCTTCACATCCTTGAATGGTTTCGGCAAAGCAACTCTTGATGTAAATGTTCTTATTATTCCATCACTTTGTGTAAATGCTATTAATGCATAGTCTTTAATTATGAATCGCCTGCGTTCATCATAGCAAAATCCTTGAGCCTCAGCTACGATCCTCACACCTTGGGGTAACCTCGTGATCTGCCGTAGCGCTAGCAGAGCGCCTATTAATTTATACAACTCGTGGCACTACACCAGTTAGCGGGCAGTAGTTAAGAACGCAATCATGCAGAACTCCAACATATGCTGCAGTGTGATTTGCGAAGTTTGTTGAAGATTCAAATTCAATCCGTACATCTACAGGCCATGTTTTAATTATCTCATTCTGTTCTGAACAGTCAGTCACGTTTATTGGTGCTACCCTCTTGAAACTCTGCGGCCTAGGTAGGCATACTTCATTTTCAACGCCTTCGTAGTAAGATGCTCGGAATCTCACATACATGTCAAATGCCAGACTGTATACATTGCTGTCACACACTAAATGTAGATTCTCGTATTGGTAGTATTCGGAATTCAAGTAGGCTCTGGCGTTAGTTAACTTGCAGTGGTAAAATTCAATTAAGTCCTTTGATACATTCCCATGCCTTTGAGTTTGAAATGCGAGTATGATGAATCGAGATGCTTCCTGTGTGGTTGGCAGAAGAGCCAACACCGTGTTACTAGAGGAGGCCGAAATGCATGCGTCTTGGTTCACGCAGGCTGGCGTGAGGAGGGAAGAACTATACTGACGTGAGGTGTGCAACATGACAATGAATTAGAATTCAGAAAGCGGACGTAGCTAGTTTGGTACTTCACTTTAATCCATTAATGATGAACGTCGCTCTTGACGGTACATGATTCACAATATTATAAGTTCAGAATACATTCTTGAAAAATATGGCGCCTTGCTAGGTCGTAGCGAATGACGTAGGTGAAGGCTATGCTAAGCTGTCGTCTCTGCAAATGAGAGCGTATGTACTCAGTGAACCATCTCTAGCAATGTCGGCTGTACAACTGAGGCGAGTGCTAGGGAGTCTCGCTAGACTAGACCTGCTGTGTGGCGGCGCTCGGTCTGCAATCACTGATAGTGGCGACACGCGGGTCCGACGTATACTAACGGACCTCGGCCGATTTAAAGGCTACCACCTAGCAAGTGTGGTGTCTGGCGGTGACACCACACTTCCAACTGCACTGATGTTTTAATAGCTGAAGTATGTGTGGATGCGGTAGGTAGGTCTGGGTATTCAAAAAGCTCCCATGATCGGAGGGTTAGTGGTAAATAGGTGCCGGCATTCATGTCATTTGCACTCTGCACCAAAATAAGCTCCTGTTTAGCGTTCATTATAATTGGCTGCATGTCCTCAAAATAAACCAATTGGAATTTTTAGTGGGACGCACGCGGTACATCAGCTGTATCACCCCTCACCATTCGGTGCATCTATGAACCACCCCGCATTTTCCAAGCTGTTTGAATCAGAGGGTGAGTCTTAAATGTACGTCTTAAGGGTTGACGTTATTCTGACATTGCGTGTACGATCGATTTCCATAACGTTAAGTTCATAACGTATCTCGTGAAACAGGAATGCTAGGACATTTTGCGTCAGCTTCGAGAGCGTTACCGCAGTTTCGTCAGCTTTCTTAAATGTACAGTCCAGATACAGTAAGCTCTTGTAAGGCACTGTTACGTCGTCCTGATGCTGGACAACAATTATAATTTCATCATTTTTGGTAAATGTGCTTGAAGCGTAGGGTTTGTGTGAGTGGTATTCATGATGTTTAATTCGGTCATCATACACTACTGACTGAGTTACATTAAGCGACATCATTTTGCGCTTTGAAACCTGCTGAAATAAGGAATTCATAATTAAGGCATGTTATCACCTTGCACTTCCACGATACACCGACGGGTGGTCAGTTCGGTGTGCTAGCTTTATACCTTACTCCCATCTCGCCTTAGATGCAAGCGTATAATGATCTCTCCTCCTCGAAAGTTAACAATCTGATTATTCTGGTCAACAGTACACAGTTCTAGGTAATGCAGTGTCTGAACTGTCCTCGGGAGATACATAGCGTTTGTGGGGGCTTGAACTATTTTATACCCAGTACCTACTGCAGGGAAGAACCTGGACATTGAGTGAATCAACTTATTGTTGAAGTATGAGTTTGAGGCAATATTGCACTCAACCTGGATTGTGCTGATTGTAATTATATCTACAGCTTGATGCGATACGTAAAACTACTGGGGTCCTTCACCAAAACACGATCCTCTGCAAAACCTAGCAGTGGACCTATTGAGTCCTTCTGTCTAAAGTCGATCGTAGCACTCTCTGTCCGTGCTTCAGATTTAAGGGTATTAATGTTTGCCCTTAGTTCAATACCTTTTCCTTACTGTTTTAAGACTTCGTTTAAATTAACTGTATCGCAGGCACCAGGTTGTATTTGTAGTATCCCCTTCCGACCGTCAGTTTCCAGATGCAGTTTATTGTTGCTCTTTGTGATATTAGGAGTGCTGTTATACATCTCCAGACCAATCAGCGCAATACTCTAGTCCCCTGCACTTAAATCAATCGTCGGAAAGTAATTTGCACGTAATATTGATCCTCGCTCTTTCAAAGTCAAAGTGTACGACATTGCATCTAAACCTCAAATGGTGAGCGTGCGTTCAGTGATGGCTGTTTGAAACGTCCCCTTAGAAGAATTATAAATGACTGTGCTTAAACTGACACACAATATTTTTAGCGCAACGCTATTTAACTTTTAATAATGCCTACAAAAGAATGGCCCTGACTAACAATAACCTATACCTTTCATGACTCACTTACCTAACAAAAATCTTCGTTACTCAAACTACTGCAATACAGCGAGCGCCAATACTGCCAACTAAATAAAAGATTCTAACTACTGAAGGCACTAACTACTGATAGGCATAGTTAGCAAATGAAAGATTTTGATAAAGAACAAACAATGTATTTACCTTAACAGTATTCAGAAGTCATAAAATGTATCAGTTCATGACATCCAGTCTTACAAATTTACTGTCTCTGATGGACACACCTCCAGATCATCCGCTCTCAAAACTCCGCCCTCTCTCTCCCCACATCCACCACTGCTGGCGGCTCACCTCCAACTGCGCAACGCTAGGCGCTGTTAACAGCCAACTGCCCAACAGTACAATAGCCAACAACAATGCAAACCAGCCGTAGACTGCACACAGCACAGCCAGTGATTTTCATACATAGCGCTACGTGGCGTTACCAGTGAAAATACCTATACAGCTTACTTACATAGCCCCCATGATCCCCACAAAAAATTTTACATATTGTTTTGGGCAGTGGCCAATACAGATTTGAAAAAAATTTTCATAATTACAATACCAAAAAAATCAAATGCACAAACTTATTGATACAATGTTGGTCAAAAGCTAAAATTTCCTCACAGTCAAAAAAGACAGTCCTGATCATCCATCACAGTCAAATTGCAATTTTTTTTTTCTCAGAGTTTGAGCAGTAGAAGAAAATGCACACGGAAGTAGTGGTTTTCCATGCAGTCTTGAAGAAGTATTGTGGTCCTTCCAACGGAAAGACAGTGCTGACTCTTGACATGCAGACAGGTAATGGGCCACAACAGAGCAAACCCACCACTGAGTCAGTCGAAGTTTTGAAGAATATTGGTAGGTAGGTCGTCACAGAGCAGATCCACTGTAGTCCTGGTAGAGATTACGATAGTGGTGGGCCACCAGAGGTGCAGACCCACTGCAGTCCTTGTAGAGAAGGCCAGCAGCCATCTGTAGCGACTGTGCAGGTGCACAATCACCATTGAAGAGTCTTGCGGACAAATAGCAAGTCCATGAACACCACTAGTGCACTCACAAAAAAAAAAAAAATTTAAAACGTCCTTAGAACCAGCAATGCTGTTAATCAGTCCCTTGCTAAATTATTAACACAAGTGCAAGCACTAACAGTCCCAACTTCTCACATACTGTGCATATATTATGGCCAACAGAAACGTGTGCAGTGACATGATACTTAATTTGAAGAACTGGTGTCTATACAATTATAAGTTTATAACATAAGAATACAATTGCAAAGGTACAAAATACATCATTAAAGAACATAACAGTACAGATAACATTTGTAGTAACACAGGCTGTACAAAAGAATAGAAATAAACATATACATCAGTGTTACAGGAATTATGACATAAGTAAATATATAAAATAATGAGAATAGTTTTCGAAACACTAATTTCACACATGAGCATTGAAACAGAACAGAATTAGTGATGTCTAAACATCTTTACAGAGTAAATAACATATTATTAATGCAAATTATATTTGAGAATAACAGTATTCCTCATCATAGCGAATGTAACTTAGTATTAGAAAAATTCTATAACATAGATATTATTAGCTAAACACATAAGGACAGGAAAAACACAAATACACATAACACAATAACACAAAAGGGAAAGACAGGGTTCGTTTTCAGTGTAACATTTGATACTGCAGTCCCAACCAAAACTTCATTCCATAGATCTTTCCTGCAAAAAGAAAAAAAAAAAAAAAAAAAAAAAAAAAAAAAAAAAAAATTCCTATCTAACCCTGTTGTCCCTAAAACCTACTGTTTTGTTCGTATCCTCTTTCAAAATAAATATTTTTCATTGTACAATACTCATTTTTGTCTAAATTTTTTTCATATAACTTCTCTATGCATTCTTTCCCTATTCTACAAAGTTAGTTTCTTATATAGCCTAACCCCTCTGAAGTTAACTTAAATCTACTGAGCTCAGATATATATACTAAGGGACGAGGCAATGCAGCAACACACAACAAATTAACACAAACAGCAATGACAGAAAATAAAAATTGACAAAACTAGCAGCAGTATATCTAAATTAGCAAAGCAATTGCAATATTTCAACTAATATAAGGCACTGTGCAGCAAACAAGAAAAATTAATCAGTAGTATACCTGGCTTAACAGAGTAATACAAAGTGAAATTCAGTAACACTATGCCTGGCAAACAGCAGCACCAAATGCAATAACTTATATCTAATCATGAAAAACCCACAAGCAAAAAAAAAAAAAAAAAAAAAAAAAAATTGTACACTAAAGACAACAATGCATATAAGGGAAATGTCTATTCACATCTTTATGTCTATGTAATTAATGTGGTGCACCACAACTTATTCTACAAAAAATATTACCAAGTACTTGAAAAGAAAATTATGTATGCAGTTACTGTTATTAGTCCCTTCTTATTGTTCTTTCATTGCCGGCCGCGGTGGTCTAGCGGTTCTGGCGCTGCAGTCCGGAACCATGGGACTGCTACGGTCGCAGGTTCGAATCCTGCCTCGGGCATGGGTGTGTGTGATGTCCTTAGGTTAGTTAGGTTTAAGTAGTTCTAAGTTCTAGGGGACTTATGACCTAAGATGTTGAGTCCCATAGTGCTCAGAGCCATTTGAACCATTTGTTCTTTCATTTTCAAGTGCTCCATTTTCGAAATATGTGGATCATAAAATTATTATTTAATAGATCCGTTTGCAGAAAGTGTTCACATTAGCAAATGCATTTAATTTTATTTTATAAGAACAATGCTGCAACACAGCTGGAAACCAGATATCAAATGAAATAAGCAACTATGTACAAAGTAAAGCACAAAAATATCATTCAATAGTCATGTGGCATTTCATAAGTTAGTAGAAATTCTCTCAACTCTCGTAGAAAGACGCTTGTCATAATCAGGTGTGAAGATGTAAGTATCTTTCCAAGTATTGAGCGTGTCGTATTTGCGATGCTTTCTAGAAAGGAATGTCAATAGCGATGTTAATGACCTCTCCTTTTTTGTTGTGCCTCTGAAAGGCACGGCTTTTTTTTTTTTCCAGGCGACTGTCGCATAGCTTGGCGCCTACAGCACATTACATCAAGGACACTTAGCTTTCTTACTGAAATATTTACAACACTAGTTTGCACTACAGTGACAGTCTCACATAAAAATTTCACTGGTCGATAATTTGCCTTGCAAATGTGTAGAAACAAAATCCTATAAATATAACAGTGTCCAAAAAATTCTGATACATTCATGCATTTACACACATTTCATAACTCTTAAAGTACGATTCTTGATTTTCAACATTTTTTTTCACAAATCAGAGTCCCTAACCACTACTCATTACTCCTTACCTTATTACACATATACATATTTGTCGACACTTTTTCAATATTTCATCATAAGAAATACGTAGCATAATGAAATTCCTCATATAACATCAGCTTATTGATCATAAACATACCTCAACAGCATAATACACATCGTCATCATAATAATAACATCATAACACCTCAGTCAAATCTCAAAATCGTCATAGCTTTCTGCAATAATTTGAAAACGTAAAAAGAATTCTCTGCTCATTTCAATAGTGTCATCTACCTCAAACGTACTTTAAAAATCATGATCCCATACCAAACACATCATTCAAAGCTCTCATAGTATCACAATGGTTCCGAAAAAATATTAACAGTTCACAAAGTACAGACAAAATACGATTTCATAAGTGTGAACTTATCCAAATGTGTAACTGCATAAACATGTGTCACTGATGTAGTAAAAAAATTATTTTTTCTCTGTTAAATAATCAGATAGCTGTGTAATTCTGTGTTAGAGAAATATGGTACGGATGTGTAAAGTTGTATAAGAAAATACCATATTAGCTAGGCTCTTGGTGCTTGCCAAACACATGGTACACAAAGTAAGCGTGTACCCCCCTGAGGATTAATGTAATTATACCCTCAGGTGTTACAGATTACAGTAATGGAATGAAATGTATCACGGACAACTTTTGTATCATTATAATTCTAAAATCTTTAAACATAAATGTTTTAAGTACAAAATGAATCACTCAAATACGTGTACTGTAGCGTTAACCTGTGCGTCTTGTTGTAAGACAATCTCTGTCATTACTTTAGGGTAAAAAATGTGGCAAGTGTCGTAAATATCGTCGTCCGTAAGCAAAGTTCTGTAGAAGTCAATGTACTTACCTCGTAATAAACAAAGTGATTTGCTATGCGTATAGATATCGTAGTTGTTACGCTTATTGCCGTGATGAAGTAAGTACTGTACTGTAACGTATGGTTGTGCTACAGAAAAGGTTGTCTCATTGTAGCTATACCACAAAAGTTACTACTAAAACATGTTTTACTTTCCAGAATAATACAGAAAAACTGTGCAGATATAAAACAGATACACCGCAAAAGCAACCATGTAAATTGTGTCACACATTAGTAGCGTCATGACATAGTCTTCTAGCTGTCAAATAAACTAACCACTGTATCAACTTGTATCTCTCAGAGAGCACTTTAAATCAATAATCTATTTTCAAGTAAACCTAAATGTTGCAGTAATATCTCATTAGCGGTACTGGTATATGTTCTAAGTATGTAAGCCTTATAGTCGTTACGTAATCGTGTAACTGACAAGCAAGCATGTGCATACACAATAACACTGTGTCGTCTGTTCACTATAACAATGCATTCGCAATTACTGTCTAAATATGTTCCCTAGGTTCAAGACTGGATAGTTAATTTTAAAACATAGTTACATGTTAAAAGTTTCTAAGTGTGACAAAGAGTACTAGTAACGTGAAGTGAAAAATTTTATAGCAAAGACTAAGTTAAAAATACAGATTATCTCTCAATAAACGGTTTTACATGTGAAATGTGGTGCAATCCTTTACTTTTCCTAGTACGCAGAGTTTCAACTTCAATGCAATTATCATGTGGGTTGGTTGGCTGGTTTGGGGAAGGAGACCAGACAGCGAGGTCATCGGTCTCATCGGATTAGGGAAGGACGGGGAAGGAAGTCGGCCGTGCCCTTTGAAAGGAACCATCCCGGCATTTGCCTGGAGCGATTTAGGGTAATCACAATTATCATGTGGTATACGTCGGATTCTGTAAGGTCCATTGTAAATCAGAAAGAATTTGTGACTCAAGTGGTTCTTCTTATATGACAATGAATGAGCTTTAATGAGAACTTTCTGACCAATATATAATTTCTTTGCATTTGCTTTACCGTGTTTTTTTCTCCTTTTGTCTGCTGCAGAATTTATATTTTTAATAGCCAAATCAATTATGTCATTCAGTCGAAGTTTACGTGTATTCCGAAAAGGTATAAGCTCTCTGATTCTGTTTGGTGGTTCTTCATTCTTCAGTACAAGAATAGGTGGTAAAGCAGTTGAGTCATGAGGCATTTCATTCAGCACGTTTTGAAATAAGTGTAAATACATGTCCCAATGCTGATGCTTTCTGTGACAATAAAGTCTGCAAAGCTTATTGATTTCTTTCATATTCCGTTCAGACGGGTTACAATGTGGTGAGTACAATGAAATAAAAACAGGTTTGATTTTATGATTCCGAAGCATGCGTGACCAAACAGCACACCTGAATTGCGGTCCGTTATCTGAAATGACTTTATTAACGTGTCCAACTTCCCGTAAGAAATTTTTAACAAAGGCGTTGGATACAGACCGTCGAGTGGCTTTACGTAACGGTGTGAAAGAAACAAATTTTGAAGTAAGTTCAACAGCGACTAGAACGTACGAAAATCCATTAGATGCTCTGACAAGGGGTCCCAAGAGATCAACAGCAGCAAATTCTTTTAATTTAGAAGGAATGATAGCAAACAATGGAGCACGATGTGAGACAGTAGATGGTTTAGCCTTTTGACAAAGTTTACAAATAGCCAAGACTCTTCGAATTCTCTTTTCCATATTGTTAAAATAACAAGTCGCTCGAAGAATATGATAACAGTTTCGTGGACCAAAATGTGCGTAGCTGAAATGAGTGTACCAAATGAGCTTATTAACAAAATCGTCAGGAATGCAAAGTACCCATAGCTTGTCATCAACAGTGAAGCGTTTGAAGAATATGTTGTTTCTAACGAGATAATAATGCCGAATTTGTGTGTGTGTCTTTTCATGCCATTTACTTGTGATGTCTTTCCAAATCGGATCTTTATCTTGTTCATGAGTAGTGTCCTTTAAATATGTGGTGATGAAGTTTTCAAAGGCGACTTTCTGAATGTAAAGAATACTGAAATTCTTCTCGAGGTTGCCTTCTGTGTTACTTTACTCAAGCCCAGCCGGTGCGCGTGACAGTGCATCCGCAACAATGTTCTGCTTGCCGGGAATACAGACTATTGTGAAGTGGAATTCTTGCAGAAACAATGTCCAACGTTTTAACCTGTAATGATTTAATTTTGAAGACATAAGAAACTGTAATGCACGATGAGCACTGTATACTTTTACGTGCTTACCAGAAAGAAAGAAACGGAATTTGTTAAATGCCCAAACGATAGCTAAAGCTTCTAATTCAGTAATGGAATAATTTTTTTCAGATTTTGTTAGCACTCGGCTAGCAAAAGCAATGGTTTTCAGAACAGTAGTGTCATTTTCTACGGCTTCTTGAAATAAAAGGGCACCAAGACCGACTTTAGAAGAATCCGTGCTAAGGCAGAACTCTTGTGACAGATCTGGATGAGCTAGTATTGGCGCGTTAAGTAGCGCTTCTTTCAAAGAATTGAAGTCCAACTGTGCTTGTCCGTCCCAGTTCCAAATAGTATTTTTTCCAGTGAGAGAAAAAGTTTTGGTGTAACTAGAATTAGCATATTCAGAAAACGACGGTAAAAATTTACGAGACTTAGAAAACTGCGGACTTGTTTTTTTGTGGATGGAACTGGAATGGCTCTGATTGCTTCTAACTTTTCAGGATCCGGCTAAATGCCTTCAGAAGAAATAATATGTCCAAAAAACCTCACCTTTGACCTACCGAATTCAGACTTTTCCAAGTTAACTGTAATTCCATATTCTGCTAAGATACGTAACAAATGGTTGAGGATGCGATTATGTTGTTCCCATGAGGCTTCTGCTATTAGAATATCATCCACATATAAGGTGATGTGACGTTTTAAGAAATCAGGTAATATGGAATTTAGCCCGAGAACGAATGCTGCTGAAGAACTGTTCAAACCAAACGGAAGTTTCCGAAATTGATAACAAACGCCGAAACAACGAAATGCTGTGTATTTTCTACATTGTGGATTAAGTTCGATCTGATAAAAGCTGGATCTGAGATCAATAGAAGAAAACACTTTTACACAATTAAGATTTTGAAGAAGTTCTTCCAACGTTTGCGGCCTGTCTGTTTCAGGAATGACGATAGTATTGATTTGTCTCGGATCTGAAACAGGCCTGATAGATCCATTTTTCTTCTCAACAACATGTAATGGATTGTTGTATGAGCTAACTGCAGGCTCAATAATGCCTTCGTCAAGCACAGATTGTATTTCTGTTCTTACACGGTCCCTATAATGTGCCGGAATTCCGTATGGTCTAACACAAAATTTAGTATGCTCACGAACACGAAATTGGCATTGAAATCCCTTGATTGTTCCAGTTTTGTGAGTAAAAACTTTGGAATGTGCTTGTAAAATCTCAAAAAGGTCCTGCCTGTCAGTGTCATTACAATTCTCAATTGTTTAAATTTTATTCTGAATTAACTCTTTAGTATCAAATACGCCGTCGATATCATCCCTGTCAGTACTTGCAGAGTGATTGTTAGTGTCAAGTTCCGTTGAAAATTCCGAACTGTTGTCTAACAGGAGGTAAAGCCGATTAATTTCCTCGTCAAGGTTTGCGAGCCAATCTTCAAATTTCAAAGCTATTGACTTACCTTCTTTCTCTAAACTTAATTCAGCATCGTGAAAGTTTAAGATTGCTTTGTATTCATTCAAAAAGTCTACTCCCAATATAATTTCCGTCGACAGAAATGGAACAATACGAAAGTTCATAGAGGAGCCGTGGCTTTGACAAAGAATTCTAAGTTGGTTTGTTGGCGTACATCTACACTTTTTCCAACGATTGCGAATTGTAATTTAATCTTACGTAACGGAAGTGTGGGGCAATTGTTCGATTAGTTGCATTTGCTGAAGGCTGTTTCACTAATTACTGAAATGGGACTGCCAGAGTCAAGTACTTCCGTAAATTTTACGTCATTTACTGTAATGTGAATTACAGGATATGCAATGTTGTAATGTTTTACGTCGCGTTCCTGGAGTAAGATGTCCCAAATGTCTTCCATTTTTACGTAATTACTAGCCACGGCAGCTACGTCGTCAGCTTCATAAATACGTTTTGTGGCTGCCAGCGGTGTGAGTCATTGCCTATTGTCTCTTTGTTGGCGCGCGTCGTTATTGGGATTTGGAGATCTAACTTCTACAAATTCACCTTGTCGAGAGGGCCCTGCCCTGTTTCAACCCCACCTGTTCTGATAATATTCAGGTCTGTCGTTTTGTCGGTAGTTTACATAGTTTCTTTTTTGTCGGTCATGTGGTGGAGACTTTCTCCCAGAATCGTAACTGCTTGGTGGACCGTTGCGTCTGAAGTTATTCTGTCTCCCTTGATAAGAAATATTTTGGTTCCCGTATTGTCTGTTTCTCTGATTGTCTCTGTGATAGTCATTACCGCGGAGAGGTGACCTTTTCCTGTAATTCTTACTACTGTGCCAACGGTTGTGATACTGGTGGTGTCTGTTTTGGTCACGATTTACGTTGTCTAATAGCCTTGTCGTGTAGAGTTATTATTTCTGTTATCACGGAATAGTGACGGATGTGACCTGTAATTGTTGTGCTCCTGTTTTCGCATCCGCGATTGTCAGTGCCAATTTCCATTTCTTGTAACACCCCCTGAAAAGCTTCAATGTCGTCTTTGCAACGTCCTGCCAAAATAATATGTCGTAAATGTTCAGACAATTTGATTAAGCACATGCGGATGAGTTCTGAGAGGCTGAATGGGTTTGAAAGATACTGATTCTTGTGTAACCTGTCTTCGAAATATTTGACAAGACTGGAAAATTCACATTGTTCGGAACGTTTCATAATTTGATGCTATGTTTTACCCGGTCTTGAGTAGCTTGAGACCAATATGCTGAGTGGAAGGCATGATAAAATTCTCCTTCACTGTGACAATCGTGAATGACCGATCCCATTGTTACAGCTGGTTCATTCTCTAAGTAGCCACACACAAATTCTAACTTGTGCTCCAACGACCAGTTGGGAGGAAAACAATGAGAGAATTGATGGAGCCATGCTTGTGGATGAATGTCGTTGCCAGAATTCTTAAATGTTTTGAATTTATTGTGTAGTAATGAACAGCTTATAGTCAAAAACATCATGTCGGCGATTCGCACATCGGACATTGTTACTTCTTTTCAGCGGTTCCATCTCAAAATTCGGTGTACCTTGCCAATTTCTTTCATAATTTCCGAAGTGCCCTGGGTTATTATTTAGTGGCTGTTCCGAATTTCTAAGTCCCTCTTCCCATGTTGGAGCGCGAGTCTCCTCTGAAATATGTAATTCTTGTATTACCTGTGTCAACTGACCTTGTACTTCCCGGATTTCTCTTTTGTACTGTGTATTGATTTGATTTTGATTTTGTTTGAATTTTCTAATTTGTTCATACTCTTTTGTGTCAGTGAAGGCTACGGGTCTTGTGTCATTCAGATCATCATCTATCTTTGTAGATCAGATAGTGAACTGATCCGAAAGTTCGGCTACTTTCTGAGATAGTGAACTGTTTTCCTCAGTGTGATTTCCTGAACCAAGTTTCAGAGTGTCCATTTGTGTTGAAATCATATCTACTGTGTCTTTTAAGTTTTCCTGAGTTTTTGCAAATTGCGTAACCGAATCAGTAGATGCAACTGCGTCAATTTTAGTTTGTAAGGTGTCGTGATTTTCATGAACAATAGTTTGTAGTTTTTTTATGGCTGCTTCGTGATTCTGTAATGCAGTTTCATGACGGGAAAAAATAGGTTAAAAATGCTCACAAATTTGTGCTTTTACGTCTTTACAGACTTTTTGAAGTTTATATTAGATTTTAAATAACTCTGCAGTTAAATCTTCACGTGTTTGTTCAGGCGTTTGTTCCATTGAGTCTAACGTTTGAAGATTTTGTTCCATTGTGTCAAACTTTCGATGATTTTGTTCCATTGTGTCTAACGTTTGAAGCTTCTGCTGTGTTTCTCTGTGATTTTTTCCATCGTGTCTAACATTTGAGGATTTTGTTCCATTGTGTCTAACTTTTGAAGCTTTTGTCCCGTTTGTTGTATTAATTCTAATAACAATGCACTGGTGTCTGAAACATGTTCTTCAGTGCTTTTCGGCAGTGAATTTGCACCGGCAACATTCACATTTTGACAAGCAGGAAATGTGTCTTGACTTATTTGAGAAAACGGTGAGGACCCAAAACCTGAATCTGCAGTATTTGCAAGATTGTGTCCTGTCATTCCCGATTCCTGAGGCTAGCTATAGCCGACCGATCGATCGATAATGCTTCCCTGTTCACTAATTGTTGCACTGTCTACACCATTGTATGCCACCCGCTCCATTTCCCCATGCACAATTACCAAGTTACTATACTGAACATCAGTTAATTCATTACACGGTGGCGCAAACAAACTACTTCCGTCTTCACTGTCATTTCTCAGTTTACTTTGGAGCCTAATATTACGTTTTTCACACGCCATAATTGTCACAAAATTCCACACGATAACACAGAAAAACACAATTTGAAGAGCAAAAATAAGAAAACACATTAACTTAGCACTGAAAACAAAATCTAGTTAATCGCAAGCGCAGCTGGGAAATACTTGGTGCAAATGTACATGCATGCCACCACTGTTTTACTGTACAACAATGAAAGACTACAACTACAAAGGAGATTCTCTCTACAATTACGTTCTAGCAATAAACAAAATCTATAGTAATTACACAAATTACACGAAAAAATCTGAAGATTCCAGTGTGGTGTCCTCGGCTAAGGGTCGACATATGAAACGTCCCCTTAGAAAAGTTATAAATGACTGTGCTTAAACTGACACACAATATTTTTAGCGCAACGCAATCTGACTTTTAATAATCCCTGCAAAAGAATGGCCCTGACTAACAATAGCCTATACCTTTCATGAATCACTCACCTCACAAAAATCTTCGTCACTCAAACAACTGCAATACAACGAGCGCCAATACTGCCAGCTAAATAAAAGATTCTAACTACTTAAGGCACTAACTACTGATAGGCATAGTTAGCAAATGAAAGATTTTGATAAAGAACAAACAAAGTGATTACCTTCACAGTGTTCAAAAGTCATAATATACAGGGTGTCCCAGCTATCTTGTCCACCCAAAATATCTCTTGAACAATAACAGGTATTGGAATGTAGGGCTGGGGCCCATTAATGGACCTATTTGGAAACATTCTAAAACGAAAGCATATGTGTTTTTTGACACAAACTTATGTTTTTTTTTAAAATGGACCTATATTTTTTCTGCAGCAATCCATAGCATGACAAAGCACATACACAATTGCATCGCAATATTCCTATTACATCTCTAGATATTAAGACGCGAAGTTGACGCTTGAAACACCCGACATGCGCTGCTAGCGCACGTCCTGAGGCTCAGGCGAAAACCCCATGCTGCCCGTAATCGCGATGTGATTGACATGCGTAATCACAGTTCCATACTTATCAAGAGGTCCGGAACGAATAATACGGTCTGCTGCCATCCTGCATTAACGTCGTACATTCCAGCACGTATTTATCCCATGGGCTAGGGGTGATGCGGTTCTGTAACATTTGTCACAAAGTCCGAAACGAATAACACGGTCTGCTGCCATCCTGCATGAACGTCGTACATTCCAGCAGGTATCTATCCCATAGGCTAGGGGTGATGCGGTTCTGCAACGTTAGTCACAAAGTAACGGATTAACGATAAGCAAAGTTAACTTTGTGACTAATGTTGCGGTACACAGATATGTTACAGAACCGCATTACCCCTAGCCTATGGGATAAATACCTGCTGGAATGCACGACGTTAATGCAGGATGACAGCAGACCGTATTATTCGTTTCGGACCTCTTGATATGTATGGAAATGTGATTACGCATGTCAATCACATCGCGATTACGGGCAGCATGGGGTTCACGCCTGAGCCTCAGGATGTGCGCTAGCAGCGCAAGTCGGGTGTTTCAAGCGTCAACTTCGCGTCTTAATATCTCCGGATGTAATGGGAATATTGCGATGCAATCAACGCCATTTTGTATGTGCTTTGTCATGCTATGGATTGCTGCAGAAAAAAATATAGGAGATCCATTTAAAAAAACAGAAGTTTGTGTTAAAAAACACATATAGTTTCGTTTTAGAATGTTTCCAAATATATACATTCATTGGCCCCAGAACTACATTGATACCGGTGAAAGTCGATTTCCAATAACTGTTATTGTTCTGGAGATATTTTGGGTGGACAAGATAGCTGACACACCCTGCATATCAGTTCATGACATCCAGTCTTACAAATTTACTGTCTCTGATGGACACACATCCAGATCATCCGCTCTCAAAACTCCGCCATCTCTCTCCCCACATCCACCACTGCTGGCGGCTCACCTCCAACTGCGCAACGCTACACGCTGTTAACAGCCAACTGCCCAACACTACAATAGCCAACAACAATGCAAACCAGCCACAGACTGCACACAGCACAGCCAGTGATTTTCATACAGAGCGCTACGTGACGTTACTATTAAAAAACCTATTCAGCCTACTTAAATCTTTTATATGTGTGGATGTTCGCACACATGCTCTGATGAGGAGAGGATAAAGCGCGGATTCCAGTTTTCTCAATGCTCGGTATAAATATAGCGCGCATTCTAGATGTTCGCTGATGTGGGCAAAGGCTAATTTGCCATGGCTGTGATGAGGGACATAGCGGAGCCCCGCCTATAGGTGAACCTACCGCTGACAGAGGTGCTAGGGCTGGAATGAGGAACGGAATAATTCCACCTGATGTCTTTGGTAGTGGTAGGACACTAGGTGGTTTAATTGCAGTCTTCTTCTTGTCCTTCTTCCCACCCTTCAACACACATTTAGCTGCGCACATCAAAGTGAGAATACAGTGTTTCAAAGAACCTGGTTTCTTCTTCTGTGCCCCCAAAGTTGTTCGTGCTGCATTCATAATTCGTTTGAAATTCTTCACCCCCCAGCCCAACTTAATTTTTCCACACATGGTTTTATCAACTACGAATGCAGCAATGCACTGACCTATTCCGAGATATTTTCTTTGTCTTATTTGCTTGGCTTTATCGGCTAATATTCAGTCGGCAACGTGGCATGCTGCGAGATCTTTATTTGCAGCATATGCGAGGTCGTGTTCAAGGAAGGCTTCGTCTAATAGGTTAATACCTTTATCACTGCGTGCCAGGCGTTTCTGAAGCTTTTTTCCAGTCCCACAGATGTTATATCCCAGAATGTGCAATTCAACAGGCAATTTGTCGAGAATACCACCTCCACCTCTTATTATGCGGTGCCTCCTATCATGCATGGTACGCTACTGATGAGATAGAGGTCTACGCTCCCTGTTATATACTAGCTCGTCAGCGTCAATCCAACTGTTTACTGGTGACGAAAATCCTAGTCATTTCACTAGCGCTCTATTCCCGCTACGTCTTATCACGGGTTTCATACATCTGGTTCAGATCTCTTCTGCAATTCCTCCGTGTAAAATCATCCTGCAATTTATTCACCCTTTCCCTCCTTTAAGGTTTATGTCCCAGGGTTCGTTCTCTGCACTTTGGATACTGTGAATATCTCCGCTGAGCAGTTTGAAAAGTACGATTTCTCGAACGCTGTCTTGTGTTTTGAAATACGTACTAAGTCACCTACATTGAACCTCTGTTTGCACGGGTCCAGCATTTTAATGCGGAAATATACTGTGTCCACGAGTGAATTATTGTGAACATCGATCGGTCTCATTTTTGTTGTTCTATGTTTGGTTCGATTATACCGTGCAATTATCTGTGGGAGTATATGTAACCACTTGTACGAACCGTGAAGATTAAAACGCATCCACATTTCAGCTTTGACTGTTCTGTTCAAACTCTCCACGATGCTAGCTTTAAGGTGGATAAACATGGAGTAGTGGTGTGTCCCGTACCGCTCAATCACAGTGTTGAAATTTTCATTGTAAAACTCATCACCGTGATCGGTTTGAAGATTGTCCGAGCGTCGATTCATTCCTGTCTGCAGCAAACGTTCAAACACTACAGCAACATCTCTAACGGTTTTAGTTTTCACAGGTAATGCCCATGCATATTTAGAATATGTATCAATAAAAATTAAAATATATTTGAATCCATTATTGTTACGTGAATATTGACTCATTTCCACAAGATCGGCTTGCCACAAGTCATCCTGCCCCTTAACTGTAACATGCCTGCAAGGGAATGTTTTGCATGCTGGCTTGTGCAGTTCTCCAACTATCGTCTCCACACTTATTCGATGATACCTCTCTCTCGAAGATCAGAGATTATCGAAACAACCTCATTTGAGTGAGCTGTATTGCCTGCAGCAGCCGAAGTCATCAACAGTCGAAGTCTGTCTCTTAGTTCGTCTGGCTCATCATAATATACATAGTGCAGGAGTTGATAGCTCACTCTTTTATGCTGAACGTCTACACGCTCACCAATGCTTTTAGGTTGCTCATTCAGTAAAGGTTGTATAATGGTTCTGTATTTAGAGTTTTGCAGGTTTCTCAGTGTTCCGTCAGGATCTTTTATACAGCTCAGTCATTTCTAGTATTTCACCATACACTTTGCGATCATTGGTAGAGTATTTTAAGTTTTTTGAGGGCCTTAGGAAGATTAGATTCATTAAGGTACGTGTTCTTTTAAACTCTGTATCCCCGATGCATATTGTGCTATCGGATAAACTTACAGTTTGAGAGCCGAGCATGTATGGTCTCTCCCCGCTGACACCAAATGTTCTATCTATCTTACCCGCCCCATACTGGTTGGGGAATTCTGAGAATGCATCATTATCACAAGAAGCCATCTTACTGATAGATTCGGTAACAGGTTTAAAAGTTTCTCTTAATGTTTTCTCGCGATCCATATGTCCAACCTCAGCAAACATACTTTGTCTCGAACTGCTTGACGTTATCCTTTGTCGACATCTCGGAGCATACTAATCAGAGCTCTGCATATCATGTGGTTTTGTATATGCTTTGTTGTTCTTCTTCTTATTGTTTCCTACACCTCCTTCTTCAATAACAACAACCTTAGCTTATATCTTCCCATCAATTGCGCTAATTCTATTCCCTAGCCGATTTTGGTTAAGCGCAAGAAGTGTCCTTTAACTCCCTTACAACCTTACCGAACCTTCCCTCAAGATTCTTAAATTTCATATCGGTGTACATGCGAGCATTCTGTCTATGCACATCTAACTTCTCAGACTGAGAGTCTGGCATGCGTGCAAATTTGTCCATGGTGTAGTGTCTACTGATGCACTCAGCTATTTTGTACATTTTGTAAGAAGGCGGTTTAGGTTTTTATATTGGTATGAAAATCACTGGCTGTGCTGTGTGCAGTCTGTGGCTGCTTTGCATTGTTGTTGCCTATTGTAGTGTTGGGCAGTTGGCTGTTAACAGTGCTTAGCGCTGCACAGTTGGAGGTGATCCGCCAGCAGTGGTGGATGTGGGGAAGTGAGACGGCGGATTTTTGAGAATGGATAATCTGGAGGTGTGTCCATCAGAAACAGTACATTTGTCAGAATGGATGTCATGAACTGCTATATATATTATGACTATTAAGGTAAATACATTGTTTGTTTTCTATTAAAATCTTTCATTTGCTAACTATGCCTATCAGTAGTTAGAGCCTTCCGTAGTTTAAATCTTTTATTTAGCTGGCAGTATTGGCGCTCGCTGTATTGCAGTAGTTCGAGTAACGAAGATTTTTTTTAGGTAAGTGATTTGTGAAACGTATAGGTTAATGTTAGTCAGGGCCATTCTTTTGTAGGAATTACTGAAAGTCAGATTGCGTTGCGCCAAAAATATTGTGTGTCGTAGTTTTTCATTGTTGTACAGTAAAACACTTGTGGCATGCATGTAGATTTGCACCAAGTATTTCGCAGCTACGCTTGCAATTAACTAGATATTATTTTCAGTGCTGTGTTAATGTGTTTTCTTATTTTGCTCTTCAAACTGTGCTTTTCTGAGTTGTCGTGTGAAATATTGTGACAATTATGGCGTGTGAAAACCGTAATACTAGGCTCCAAAGTAAACTGAGAAATGTCAGTGAAGACGAAATCAGTGTGTTAGCGCGACCGTGTAATGAATTAACTAATGTTCAAACTAGTAATTTGGTAATTGGGCACAGGGCAATGGAGCGGGCGGCAAATAATGGTGTAGACAGTGAAACAAGTAGTGAACAGGGAAGCATTATCGATCGATCGGTCGACAACAGCTCGCCTCAGCAATCTGAAATGACAGAACACAATATTGCAAATACTGTAGACTCGGGTTTTGGGTCCTCACCGTTTTCTCAAATAAGTCAAGACACATTTTCTGCTCGTCAAAATGTGAATGTTGCCAGTGCAAATGCACTGCTGAAAAGCATAGAGGAACAGATTCCAGACACTAACACATTATTATTGCAATTAATGCAGCAAATGAAACAAAATCAGAGACAAACATAGCAAAAGCTACAAAAGTAAGACACAATGGAACAAAACATTTGGAAGTTAGACACCACGCTTGAACAAACACGTGAAGATTTAACTACTGAGTTACATAAAATCGAAGCGAAATGTCAAAAAGTCTGTAATGACGTACAAACACAAACTTGTGAGCACTACCAACCTATTTTTTCGCGTCACGAAAATGCATTACAGAATCACGAAGCAGCCATAAAAAAACTACAAACTATTGTTCATGAAAATCATGACACCTTGCAAGCTAAAATTGACTCAGTTGCATCTACCAATTCGGTTACGCAACTTCCAAAAGCTCAGGAAAACTTAAAGGACACAGTAGATACTCTGAAAATTGGTTCAGAAAGACACATGGAGGAAATTAGTTCATTATCAGAGAAAGTAGTTGATCTTTCGGATCAGCGAAATAATTTATCTACCAAGGTAGATGATAATCTGAATAACACAAAACCGGTAGTCTTTAATGACACAGAAGAGTGCGAACAAATTAGGAAGTTCAAACTAAATCAGAATCAAATTAATACGCAACACCAAAGAGGAATCCGGGAAGTTCAAGATCAGTTGACACAGGTAATACAAGAATTACATATTTTAGAGGACACTGGCGCTCCAATACGGGAAGAGGGACATATAAATACGGAACAGCCACTAAATAATAACACAGCGTATTTCGGAAATTATGAAAGAAATTGGCAAGGTGCACCGAATTTTGAAATGGAACCGCCGAAACGACGTAACAATGACAGACATGCGACTCGCCGACACGATGATTTTGACTATAAGCTGTTCATTACTACGCCCAAATTCAAAACATTTAAGAATTCTGTCAACGACATTCATCCACAAGCGTGGCTTCATCAATTCACTTATTGTTTCCCCCCAACTGTTCTTTAGAGTACAGATTAGAATTAACGTGTGGCTATTTAGAGAATGAACCAGCTGTAAGAATGCGATCGGTCATTCACGATTGCCACAGTGAAGGAGAATTTTATCATGCCATCCTCTCTGCATATTGGTCTCAACCTACACAAGACCGAGTAAAACATAGCATCATAATGATGAAACATTTCGAACAATCTGAATTTTCCAGTCTTGTGAAATATTTTGAAGCCATGTTGCACAAGAAACAGTACCTGTCAAACCCATACAGCCTCTCAGAACTCATCCGCATTTACTTAATCAAATTACCTGAACATTTACGACATATTATTTTGGAAGGACGTTGCAAAGACGACATTGAAGCTTTTCAGGGAGTGTTACAAGAATTGGAAATTGACACTGACAATCGCGGAACGCGAAAACAGGAGCACAACAATTACAAGTCACATCCGTCGCAATTCCACGATGAAAGAAATAATAACTGGACACGGCAAGGCTATTCTCACAACACAATTCGTGACCAAAACAGACACCACCTGTACGACAACCGTTGTCTGGGTAGTAATAATTATAGGGAAACATCACCTCTCCGTGGTAGTGACTATCACAGAAACAATCAGAGAAACAGACAATATGGGAACCAAAACAATTATTATCAAGGGAGACAGAAGAACTTCAGAAACAATGGCCCTCCGCGCAGTTACGACTCAGGGAGAAGTTCTCCATCTCATGACCGACAAGAAATTAATTACAGAAATTACTGACATGACGACAGACGATATAATCATTACGACACACCTGAATTTCGTCAGAACTGGCGAGATTCAAGCAGAGTTGGGCCCTCTCGACAAGGTGAATTTGTAGAAGTTAGGTCTCCTAATCCTAATAACGACACGCGCCAACAAAGAGACAGACAATGACTCGCGCCACATGCGCCGGCTGGCTCAGAGAAAAATAACATAGACGCTAACCTTGAGAAAAATTCCAGTATTCTTTACCGACGTATACTGCATGATAATTGCGTTCACGTTGAAAATCTGAGTGCTATGAAGAGTATAAGGTTTACACCACATTTCACAAGTAAAACCGTTTATTGAAAGATAATCTGCTTCTTAACTTTGTCTTTTCCATAAAACTTTTCACTTCACAGTTCTAGTATGCTTTGTCAGACTTAAGAAACTGTTACCACGCAACAATGTTTGAAGTTGTATATCCAGTCAAGAACCAAGAGAACTTATTTAAACAGAAATTACGAATGCATTGTTATAGTGAACAGATGACACAGTGTTGTCATTTGTACATTCTTGCTTGTTAGTTGCACGATTACGTAACGACTATCAGGCTTACATACTTAGAACATATACTGCTAATGAGATTTTAATGCAACATTTTGGTTTACTTGAAAAGATACTTTTTATTTGAAGTACATTCGGTGAGATTAAAGATGACTTAGCATTTGGTTTCTTTGATACCTACACGAATATATCACGCGCTACTAATATGTGACACAATTTACAGTGTTGCTTCTGTTTTATATCTGCACAGTTTTTCTGAATTCTTCTGGAAAGTAAAACATGTTTTAATAGTAACTTTTGTGGTATAGCTACAATGAAACAGCCTTTTCCATAGCACAACAATACGTTACATTATAGTACTTTCTTGATCATGGTAAGGTATGTAATAACTACGATATCTATATGCAAAGAATTTCAGTTTCGTTTATGATGAGGTGAGTACGTTGACTTCAGCAGAACTTTGCTTACAGAGGATGATAACTACGAACACTCCCACAGAATTATCTTACAGCAAGACGCACATTTAGCGCTACAGGACACGCATTTGAGTGATTAATTTTGTACTTGAACCACTTATTTTTCAAGATTTTTGAATTACAAAGAAAGTTTTCCATGATACATTTCATTCCATTGCTGTAATCTGTAACTCCTGAGGGAATAATTACATTAATGCTCAAGGGGGTACACGCTTACTTTGTGTACCATGTGTTTGGCAAGCACAAAGAGCCCTAGCTAATATGGTATTTGCTTATTCAACTTTACACATCGGTACCATATTTCTCTAACACATAAATTACACAGCTATGTGATCCTTTAACTGAGAGAGACAAACATCTTTTTACTACATCAGTGACACATGCTTACACAATTACACAGTTGGATAACTTCACACTTATGAAATTGTATTTAGTCTGTACTTTTTGAACTGTTCATATTTTTTCGGAACCATTGTGATAATATGAGAGCTTAGAATGATGTATTTGGTGAGGGATCATGATTTTTGAAGTATGTTTGAGGTAGATGACTTTATTGAAGGTCTTGAAATTATTGAAAGAAGCTGCGACGATTCTGAGATGTAATTGATCTGTTATGATGTTATTATTGCGATGACGATGTGTATTATGCTGTTCAGGTATGTTTATGATCAATAAGCTGAGAATTGTACTTTAAGAGTTATGAAATGTGTGTACATCAGTGAATGTATCACAATGCCGCTGAAAATTTTTTGAACTCTGTTATATTGATAGGATTTTGTTTCTACACATTTGTAACGCAAATTCTCGACCTGGGAAATTTTTATATGAGACTGTCACTGCTGTCGTAAATATTTCGGTAAGAAAGTTAAGTTAGCACCTTCACGTAATGTGTCATGGTCACCCAGCTGTGCGACAGTCTCCTGGAAAAAAGCCATTAGTGTGTACCTTTCAGAGGCACAGGTGGAAAAAAAAGAGGCCATTATCCTTGCTATTGACATTTCTTTGTAGAAAGCATTGCAAATACGACACGCTCAAACTTGGAAAGATATGATTATTCTGTGGAGCACGTGCTTTGTGCTCCTTACTGAAATGCTTATGAACTGATGGGAAATATTCTTACATCTGCACACCTGATTATGACAAGTGTCTTTCTACGAGAGTTGAGAGAATTTCTACTAACTTATGAAATGCCACATGACTGTTGAATTATATTTTTATGCTTCGCTTCAGATAGTTGTTTATTTCATTTGATATCTGGTTTCCAGCTGTGTTACAGCATTGGTTTTATGAAATAAAATTAAATGCATTTGCTAATGTGAAAACTTCCTGTCAACAGATCTATTAAATAATAATTTTATGATCCACAATCTTCGAAAAAGGAGCACTTGGAATGGAAAGAACAATAAGAAGAGACTAATAACAGTAACCGCATACATAATTTTCTTTTCAACTGCTCAGTAATTTTTATTAGAATATGTTTTTGTGGTGCACCACTTTAAATATATAGACATTAAGATGTGAATATACATTTCCCTTATCTGTATTGTTGTCTTTAGTGTACTATTTTTTCTGCTTGTGGGTTTGTCATATTTAGATATAAGTTATTAAATTTACTGCTGCTTGCTTTGCCAATTTGCATTTCTTTGTCATTGCTGTTTTTGTTAATTGTTTTATGCTGCTGCATTGCGTCGTCCCTTAGTTTAGCATCTGAGCTCAGTAGATTTAAGTTAGCTTAAGAGTGGGTAGACTATATAAGAAACTAACTATGATGGATTTGAAGAAAGGCATTGAGAAGCTATAAGAAAATGGTTTGGCCAAAAAAGTAGTGTACGGTGGAGAAAAACTATTTTCGAAAGAGGATGTGAACAGAGTACAGAAAGCATGCTTGGATAGGATTTTTTTGGGCTGGAGCAACTGTCCAAATAAGAGGGACGATCTATGGAACGAAGTTCTGAGTTGGACTGCAATACCAAATGTTACACTGAAAACAAACCCTATCCTTTACTTTTGTGTTATCCCACTACGTGTTTGTGTACCCTTGTGTATTTGTTTTCTTCCTGTCCCTGTGTACTGTTTCATATAATTTTTTCCTCTTCTAATATTAAGCTACATTCACCATGATGAGGAATACTGTTATCCTCAAATATAATTGGCATTTATAATATGTTATTTACTTTGTAAAGATTTTTAGACTTCATTTATTCTGTTTTGTTTTAATGCTTATATGTGAAGTTGATGTTTCAAAAGTTATTCAGATCTTTTATGTATTTACTTATGTCATAATTCCTGTAACACTGATGTATATGTTTATTTCTATTCTTTTTTACAGCCTGTGTTACTACAAATGTTATCTGTACTGTTATGATCTTTAACGATGTACTTTGTACCTTTTCAATTGTATTCTTATGTTATAAATTTATAATTGTATAGACACCAGTTCTTCAAATTAAGTATCATTTCAATGCACACGTTTCTGTTGGCCGTAATATATGCACAGTATGTGAGAAGTTGGGACTGTTAGTGCTTGCACATGTGTTAATAATTTAGCAAGGGAGTGGTTAACAGAATTGCTGGTTCTAAGGAAGATTTAAAAAAAAAAATTTGTGAGTGAACTAGTGGTGTTCATGGACTTGTTATTTGTCCGCAAGACACTTCAATGGTGATTGTGCCCCTGCACAGTCGCTACAGATGGCTGCTGGCCTTCTCTACAAAGACTGCAGTGGGTCTGCACCTCTAGTGGCCCACCACTATCGTAATCTCTACCAGGACTACAGTGGGTCTGCTCTGTGACGACCTACCTACCAATATTCTTCAAAACTTCGACTGACTCAGTGGTGGGTTTGCTCTGTTGTGGCCCATTACCTATCTGCATGTCAAGAGTCAGCACTGACTTTCCGTTGGAAGGACCACACTGCTTCTTGAAGACTGCATGGAAAACCACTACTTCCGTGTGCATTTTCTTTTACTGCTCAGAGAAAACACTGCAATTTTACTGTGATGAATGATCAGGACTGTCTTTATGGAGTGTGAGAAAATTTTAGCTTTTGACCAACAATGTATCAAAAAAGTGTGTCCATTTGATTTTTTTGTTATTGTAATTGTGAAAAATATTAACAAATATGTATTGACCAGTGCCAAAAACAATTCGTAAATTTTTTTGTGGGGAGCATGGGGGATATGTAAATAGGCTGTTTAGGTTATTATATTGGTAACGCCACGTAGCGCTCTCTAAGAAAATCACTGGCTGTGCTGTGTGCAGTCTGTGGCTGCGTTGCATTGTTGCTGCCTATTGTAGTGTTGGGCAGGTGGCTGTTAACAGCGCTTAGCGCTGCGCAGTTGGAGGTGAGCCGCCAGCAGTGGTGGATGTGGGGAAGTGAGATGGCGGATTTTGGAGACTGGATAATCTGGAGGTGTGTCCACCAGAAACAGTACATTTGTAAGAATGGATGTCATGAACTGCTATATATGACTATTAAGGTAAATACATTGTTTGCTCTCTTTTAAAATCTTTCATTTGCTAACTATGCCTATCAGTATTTAGTGCCTTCCGTAGTTTGAATCTTTTATTTAGCTGGCAGTATTGGCGCTCGCTGTATTGCAGTAGTTCGAGTAACGAAGATTTTTGTGAGGTAAGCGATTTGTGAAACGTATAGGTTAATGTTAGTCAAGGTCATTCTTTCGTAGGGATTACTGAAAGTCATATTGCGTTGCGCCAAAAATATTGTGTGTCAGTTTAAGCACAGTCTTGCACAATTTTTCTAAGGAGACATTTCAATTTATGTATGGAGAAACTCCTGGAATTTCTGGCTACACCTACCGTCATTCAGTTTGCGACTTTTATCAATATTGAGGAACCCATATTGTGAGTGGCTCCAACAATCAGCGTATATCTTTACAAATTCACTGTATGACATGTCGGTCCTTACATGAGCATGGTAAATGTGTTTTAAATTGAGATTGTATTGTTTGAAGGCTATAATGAGGTTGGCGTTATCCCTCAGCAACTGCTTTGCGATCCTGTCTCAGATAAAATACGTCAACACCCATATGACGACCAATGCAGAAATATCTACGGATTTGACCCTGCTTTTCAACAGCTGCATCGTCAAATATGAAGACATTGTTACACTTTACTTCTTCAGGTGGAGGGATGTCGTCGCTTTCACTGAATTCTCTGTACGTTACACCATCTACTCCATCTATTATTTTCTGCAGTATCTGGTACTTGGGTTGAAAGAGTGTTTTGGAGAAGACGAAAAGGTGCTTGATGCAAACTCTATGTGCGTTAATAGAGCCATGAGGACATTTGTCTTACCACAGTTGGAAATTATCGCTCGTATGCTGTCAGGAAGGAGTGCTTCATTCTCCTTCTTCTTCTTATTGGTCTTCTGGTTTTGGACATCATCAGAGAACCAGTCGCCTACAACAAAGTCCTTGCGGCGAGGGTGCTTCACCCAGCCTGCCATGATACTTACTGTGCTGGGTACAGGCGTGCAATACGCTTTTATATGATAAATAATGTGTGTGTCTAGCCACTACAGCGCAGTCACCTTACCAACTGAGTAACAGCGGCTACACGATAGAATGAACTCCCAGTGGTATATTTCAAAGGACGAGTGTCACTTACATTAACATGGATAAACGTATAATAAAGTCCATTTTTGTCTAGAGAAATAAAAAGACAAACAGAAATTTAAGATTATAAATATATTTATTCATTCCCGATCTATAATCATGATCAGCATAGACAAAAATAACTTCATTCTTTTTTAAACGGTGCAGCAGAAGTACAGTATTTGGAAAATAGCTGCTTCTTGTATCCCTCAAATTCAGCACGTATATCTCCTAATGTTATAGGCGCATTGCAATAGTCTGGTATTCCATCAGTAAATTTGAGTTTAACATTTTCGAAACCTATTCGAGGAATAGCACATGACTTGGGCACTGCAGTTATACAGGTACTAAAACAATGATTTATAACTTCTATGTGAATGCTACATGTGTGAAGCCAGTTAAAAATGCCACCGTATACAGCTTGAACATGTGGGCGCCATCTATTTTGTCTCTGTATTGTACTAATTACTGCCATGTCTAGATTTAATAAGTTATCAACAGTAGAGTGCTGCATGAAAATACTATGACCCTCAGCACTTTTAATTCTTAGTGTAGCATCATCATACATTGATAGAATACTCACAGTTAGACTGCCGCAGTACATGTCCCAGTAGGAGTGGGATGGAGGTTATTCGGTAGTCATATGCGTCTTGAAGTATGTTTTTAGACAACAGAGATCATCCCACCCGTAGTCAGAAAACCTCACTTCAATATTTTTGGGCACATTTTCGAGCACTAACACAGTTGACAGGCTATTGTCTTGTGAAACTTCAAGTGCTACATGAAGACCTTTTGAACCAATAACTGTTAACACATAGCATGAGGTGAAAAGTAAAGACTGTGGTGCACTGGAGGTCAGTATCACAACATCCACACCAGCGCAGTTAGGCTGCTGTTCTTGCATTGATGGTTTTACGTCTCTTGTGCGATGATCAATGGACGACGCGTACAAAAGAGTCCCGTACTGTGAAGCCACCTCCAATGCAGTCTCTGGCGCTGACATTAGCACCTCGCTATCTTGCTCCAGCATGCTGAGAAGCTGTACTACAGGATCCTGCGTGCAAGAGCCGAGGTCACCACGTGTGCTGACCCCGACAGGTTGGAACCTGCTGATGCTGACGTCACGGGTGCAGCTAACGGACAAAGAATATTCATAAGCATAATATGCTGCTGCTACTGAAATAATAATAATAATTTAGCGAAACATATACTTACTTTTCTACTGCTTCCTCCTGCTATTCTGCTGCTGCTGCTGTGGTGACTGACGCTTCATCTTGACTGACTGACTGACCTGAACAGAGATGAAGCAGCTGCTGAGTCCTCCTTATATACCATCCACCTATGTCATCATGATGCCATGTTCATATTGGCTGAATCGTGTGATCACATGACCTATCGAAGTGCCCTATATTGGTGAGCTGGTGAACTAGATCGGTTCTTCAGTCTGCTGGATTGGAGCTTATATGGTGCTTTTAGAAAAAGCAGACAGTTCGAACAATAGCAGATGTTTCCATGAGATGGGTAATGCATCTTTAAAGTATCTCGCTGCAATGCATTTATTTGCAAGACCGTATTCTTCCCCTTCATATGTTCGAGCATTAATGCGCACTTCCATTCTGTATGTAGGAGGCTATGGGGGCAGTCCTCGACTGAATGCTGACAAACAACATAGCTGTTAAACTCATCCCGCTCAAACACCAATAACTCATCGATAGAACGCATTCGGCACAGCCACGAGGGTCGGGGGTAAGCAGCTGATCTTCTATGGTATATATCGAGTATACTAATATGCTTAGATCGAAGTGAATTCACATCAACTGGACGTCTCTTCTGTTTTGGGAGAGTGAATGCTTCATGATGAATATTTCGACAGTTTGCGTATGTGCATGAGCATGTGCTGGATACGATATGCATCCTGGCTCCATCCCTCTGCACTGCCGAAATCTGCTGAACAGAATTCTTGTACTTATTCCTCCTACACCCCTCCATCATCATACCCTTCCATACGCGATGTAGTGTACTGTGGCTACAGGCCTCCCTCAAATGTCTACATGTAATGCAGTTATTGAAAGCTCCTTTATCCTTCACATTCATCTCAATGATCGAACACATGCCGATGGTTTGACAACGACAGCTCAGCAAAGACTGAATGTGCACCACCGATTCCGGTCATCTGAGTGGTGAAAAAAAAAATTGCCGCCATCTTGGACAACGGAACTCGCGTCATCAGCTGACGTCAAGACAGCGTCCTCTGTGTATCAAGCCATGTGGTGGATACACTGGGTGCTGCCATCTTGAATAACGGTACTTGCATCATGATCTGACATCAAAGTGGCGCTCTCTGGCGGCAACGATATGAACTAAGACAGTTGGAGTCCAGACTCAGTGGCAAACACACATGCTTGAAACTGGTTAAATAATAAATACAAGTCCATTTTTCCCGTCATTTTCCTAGGTGTGATGCATTATCATGTTGTAATCTGAACTTCCCGCCATTTTTCTGGTGGAGGGGGCATGGCTCTTTCGCCTCAAAATTCAAAATTCCCACCAAAATCCGACATCTATTATGACGTCATCGCTGCCATCTTGGATGACGTAATCGCCGCCATCTTGGATAACTGTACATTCGGGTAGTATCACACTTGTCCCAGTACTCAGATGACACAAAAAGAGGGTGATCTCTTGTTTGGCACGTCTTTTATACCCTTCTCCCAAGCAGGCCACGACTCAGCTGATATGGGAGTACTACTTATCCTTAGTGTTTCGCTATCCCTGTTTACATTATTGAAAAACATAATACAGCCTCAGGCTGATATGGGACTGATCTGTTGAATATATGTATGAAATTCCGCGTAAAAAGCATTTCCTGCGTTAGGAAAAGCAATCCGACACTGTCAGCTGACACTCTTTGAGTCGCACGAAAAATAAGCTGACCAGTATTTGTCTGAGCTGATACCATCTACATATTGCAAAAAGGAATTCGCTAATATCTGGCGAAAAGCTGTTGAAAATTCATCTAACGCACACAGACACACACATACATACATTCCAGTGAAAGTCGAAAAATATTTTATTTACTTGGAGGGTAAAGCCTATGAGGGGAAATTCGAAATAAAACTTAGCCCTAAACGCAGTGGTACATATAACGTCTTTCTGGACACATTTTACAGCGAAGCAGGAATGGAGGTGGGGAGACATGAATATGGTATATGAAGACCTCTTTTTTCAGTCTCACGAAAACAATGAGAGAAAGGTATTTTATTCCAGAATGAGATTTTAACTCTGCAGCGAAGTGTGCACTGATATGAAACTTCCTGGCAGATTAAAACTGTGTGCCGGACCGAGACTCGAACTCGGGACCTTTGCCTTTCGCGGGCAAGTGCTCAAGCAACCTTTTTTTTGTTTTGTAATCTCATTTTGTTCGTTATTGTTCGTTTCAATTGTTCGTGGCGGACGTCACCTGACGCCCGTTGAAGTTCGTTATTCATCCAGTCACACAGTTATATATATATATATATATATATATATATATATATATATATATATATATATATATATAGAGGGCAGCCAACACTCTGACCGAACACGCTGAGCTACCGTGCCGGCACCAACTGAGCTACCCAAGCACGACTCACGCCACGTCCTCACAGCTTTACTTCTGCCAGTACCTCGTCTCGTACCTTCCAAACTTTACAGACGCTCTCCTGCAAACCTTGCAGATCTAGCACCCCTGAAAGAAAGGATATTGCGGAGACATGGCATAGCCACAGACTAGTGGATGTTTCTTTAATGAGATTTTCACTCTGCAGCGGAGTGTGCGCTGAGGTTTCATATCAGCTGTGAGGAAGTGGCGTGAGTCGTGCTTGGGTAGCTCAGTTGGTAGAGCACTTGCCTCCGAAAGGCAAAGGTCCCGAGTTCGAATCTCTGTCCGGCAAACAGTTTTAATCTGCCAGGAAGTTTCATATCAGCGCACACTGCGCTGCAGAGTGAAAATCTCATTCTGGAAACACCCCTGAGGCTGTGGCTAAGTCATGTCTCCGCAATATCCTTTCTTTCAGGAGTGCTAGTTCTGCAAGGTTCGCAGGAGAGCTTCTGTAAAGTTTGGAATGTAGGAGACGAGGTACTGGCAGAAGTAAAGCTGTGAGGACGTGCCGTGAGTCGTGCTTGGGTAGCTCAGTTGGTAGAGCACTGGCCCGCAAAAGGCAAAGCTCCCGAGTTAGAGTCATGGTACAGCACACAGTTTTAATCTGCCAGGATGTTTCAGGTATTTTATTGTTATACACCGCTTTATAGTTTCACAAAATATTCGCTTTTAATTGTTATCCAACTTGGCTTACATTAGTGCCAATTTTCTGAAAATATTTTGCAGCCTGATGTTGGTACCACAAAATTATTGTTTCAGATGGTTTCCACAGGTTCTTCAGGTGATGAGAATGGCTGAAGACACAGTTTTTGTTTCACGTAAGAGAAGAAAACGATATCGTTAAGCGATGTTTCGAATGAATACGGGCTATGAGACAGTAGTCAGATACTTTTCTTCGTCCAATAATTGGCTGGTAGACGTGCTGTCTTATAAGTTTCATTGTCATGATGAATAATTAAGCGGAGCTTTTCTATCTTCTGTATCAATGGCTGCAACATTTCCACTTCAACCAAAGAAACAAGAGGCTCTTTTCTTGTGAGTCCTTTACGAGAAACCACTTTTTTTGTCTCGATTCACCTAGGAACATCCAAACGATCGTCTGCGGTTTGTTTTCTGGCTTGTGTGAACATATACAAGCTTCGTCTTTTATTGGACTCTTGGGTACGGTTATTGTGTTTCCTGGGTCGAATTTCTCGTGCACCATTTGACTCAAAATGTTAATTAGTTTCCGTCAAATTTTAAAAAAATCAATCGGGTAAAGGATGTACCGCAGTCGTCGATAGGCCTCTGTGTTACCGTAACTCACATGCAGACAGCCTTAAAACATGTTGCGCACAGCATCTACTCTTTTGAAACCCGAACCAATTTTGATTCTGCTCAACAAATCTCGTCTTTAATTGAAATGTCACCATCATGAAATTCTGCAACCCAGCAGCAACTAGTCTTTTCCGAAGGTGACCAGTTACCACTAGTTCAACGAAATTTCGAAATTTGTGAAAAGTCTTTCACCGGAAATCTTAAGAAATTCCTCTTTTATTCCTAACATTTTTTTTCTTTAAGGAGTCGCTGTAAACGAACTACTCGGCCAGTTTATGAACTGCCATTGCTTAAAACCACTACAAATGAAAATTTTTTAAACAATAACTTCACATCTGAGCAAATCCATTTGGTGTCATTTGCGTGAACTGAATAGGCAACGCTCGTAGCAACCGCAGTTGGCTTCAGTACCGCTCAATAGATGCAATTCTTCATTGCACGTCTGAAACTTCGAGCGTACTTTGACGATGGAGCTGCAGACAATGTGGAGGCGGTGAGGCAGACCACGCTCTCCATCTCCGCAGTTGCCACACCGTATACTTCACCTCACTGGGCCGAGATTTCAAAGTGCATGTCTCCCGCTGCTTGCTTACTGTTAGCAACACTCTGCTTGGTAACTCAGGGATGGTTGCGTCGACTGAATAGACGAACGGACTGAAGGGCTATTCCAGCGTCCGGCAATTTAGGTCACCTATTCACCGCCTGACAGCCCCTTAGGTGTCCCTGGATGCTTGATGATGCCCAGACGTAACTAACTGACAGCATGTGTTGTAGTCCAGCACGGATTCTACAGTGCAGACTGGTCGTAGCAACTGACGCGTATTAACTTTTTAGTTGCTATTTATTTTGCTCTTCTCATCCGAGTACTCTGTCGTAAACTTTCTAACTGAAGTACTGTGCAAATCGTATCATGTTACCACAACACAATTTTAACCATACTAAAATAATTCTTGTTTACGTTATATCACCGAATAGTGAACTACTACAATTTTGCAGGTTTTTACAGAGGTTAAGCACTTTTCGATTTAGCTTTCTTGCTAGTTCCTCTTCACGCTAAAACCCGACCAAACAAGGAGTGACCCGTACGGTTCCAACTTATAACCTCATTCACTCCGATATGCACAGTTTCTATGCACCAGGTAGTGGCGACTTATTTAAAGAGAAGAGATTAATGTACTTGTCTGATTGTGGTTACAATATTACGAACTGTATTTGTACTTACGCATCCCACTTAACGAAGACAGAGGCGGGATTGTCAACAATAATGTAGAAATAACATCAGATTTCTTTACATTTATTGTTTCAAACGTTCCTTGTGCTTGCGATTAGGTAAATTAGTCATTTTAGATAAAATTAGTTCGGGTATTACCGTTTCAAGTATAAAGTCGCTGACAGACAACGCGAAGCCGAACTTCATTCAAAGCGTGCTTAGGCAGATGCCCTCAGTTTACTACAATCTCATCAAGAAAAAGGAACAAAAAATGTGCTAAGTATGTGTTTCTACGTCTGTGAAACTCTATAGCGAGAAGGTGATCCATAAAATCGACACTTGCCATATGACTGTTAGTTCAATCTTCCTCTCTATTGTACTCCAGCGTTCAGTCTGGCGCATTAACTTGTAGTTTCACACAAAATGAAGCAACATGAAAGCACGAATTATCAAACAGTTTAGTGATGTGAGTGTCACTGCCATTTGTAACAGCTGTATATGCACATCGTCCAGTTTTTCCATGTCTTTGTCGTCGGCCGGTGTAGCCGTGCGGTTCTAGGCGCTTTAGTATGGCACCGCGTGACCGCTACGGTCGCAGGTTCGAATCGTGCCTCGGGCATGAATGTGTCAGATGTCCTTAGGTTAGTTAGGTTTAAGTAGTTCTAAGTTCTAGGGGACTGATGAATACAGATGTTAAGTCCCATAGTGCTCAGAGGCATTTGATTGGAACCATGTCTTTGTCAACTGGAAGTACCAACTTCCCTAATTCATGTGGGTTTACTCGAGATGTCTCAGTACCATAAAACATCTGCTCCTTAGTTCCTCAATCAATAGAACATAAAAAGTAATATGTGATGTTAGTTTTCAGTGTCATTACAAAGCCGCAGCACCACTGCAGCACAACTACAAATTCACTTACAGCTTTCCTTCTGCTTTCACTTTGATATTCATCAAACTTTTTCATATAGCCACAGGAAGAAATTCCTACCAAACATTTTACTCCCCACATAATAGTTTATTTGCGATGTATTGTTTCATGCTACTGTGACACTGGAAGGGAGTAATTTCACACTTTGCTGTTCACAAGTATCAGCAGCTTGGAGAAAAGACTTTTGTTTAGCATGTAAGAAGTACCGTCCTTTGTAGAGGCAATCGCTGTCACTGTTCTCAAAATCAATAATGTCAAGGAAATGTAGGAAACGAAGTCTAGTCCTGTATCATTTCCCTGACGAACTGTTTGATACGAAAACCGTTCTCAGCCCCTCAACTGAGACCAGTAACGTCTGGTACAAGGATACGTGACGTATATCTTCACCAGGTTTATGTCTAAGAACGTACTTAGCTCTGAAACTGTATTTCCGAAGTTTCATTTTCCATTCTGCAGAGTATAGCGATTTATCCAAAATACAATACTTCGTATCACTAGAGATAAAATCGTCCCTATAAATAAATAAAGGAGCGTGTATCTGACAATATTAATTTTCCCAAGGAAAGTAAACCCTCGAATTTTGCCACTGAAATTATCGTCCATTTTCCTCGAACTGAATGCTATCTGAGTCAGATATACTCAGTTATGTTCTGAAACAGGCAAATACCAAAATGATACATATCTCATTAGAAATATGCAAAGATAATTAGTAAAAGCTTTCAATGATAGATAATTTCCAATCCGTTACGCAACATAATGATCAGAGTCAGTTGTACAGATGCGTAATACGTTACAAAAACTACAAAAATAGGTTTAGATGTATAAAACTTGATATCTCTATCGGAATACAGTTACAGAACATCAAGGAAATTATATATCATTCCTGGTGATTGTCCATAGAAACAACCTGGATTAATGGTCGACGCTGCCCTTCGTGCTTGGTACATGCTCGCCATCTGAGCTACAGCTACTACCTTAGGTGCTGAATCATTACGAGGCTTCCACTGCAGAAAACTGGGTCCGTTTGAAGCCCCAGGACTGATTTCAAACAGCATGCAAGCATCTATGAACAGCTGTCCACTGCAGACGACACGAAATAACACACGGAAAAAGGTAACTTCTGGAGAAGATCATTCACCACTAACGTTCTAATTGATTCACCGAAAAGTGGAACCGCCCCAAAGATTCACTTCAGTAATTCGTCTCGCTACATACATTTACAAAGAGAATACATGAAAATAATATGAAATGAGGAAGTCTGGATATGCAACTTTAAATTAAAATATAAATATTTTCCAAACAATCCTCGCTGCCAAGAAATCGAAGTCTCTGAAGTGATACATTCGCAAGAAGTTAGACCTGAAAGGAGAACAAATCGTGATATAAAAGGCTTCCAGATTCGAGGGGCGTCTAGTATTTCATCCATGACAGACGTGTGTATGACACTTTGTTCATATTAAGTGAAGCAAAACTACCATCAGAAAGGGGTGTAAGTAACCTTGCTCAAAAATTTTATTCCTGACTACCATGCCTGGATAATACTAGTAACGTACTTCTGCCTGCGATTTTAGCATCCATTCAGTTAATATTTTTTTAAAAAAAATCTTTATTCGCAAAACCATTACAATTATACAGTGTGATCCACCACCTTATATGATTAGTGGGTCGTCAGATGTTACAAAGTATTATGATTGCACCTAGTTTACATGTTAAGAAGTGAACTGCAGCCAGCACAGATTTACAGGTTTACAATGGGCATCTATATTACTACTGAAACTCCACTTTATAAGCTACTTATGTCTAATCACTATTACCTGCAGCGTCACAGTTGTGTCAGCAATGTATATAACCCTACTATACAACCTTGCTGATAGAGCTAACCCCGATGAGCCTGCCCCTGACCCTAGGCAGGTCAGGATGTCTAAATCGCTGCAGCTACCTATTTAATTTCCTAATTCTAAGTCCTAATAACTAAGGTTCTAGCCTTTGTCGTATTTGGTGCATGCCACGATTCGGTGTTATTGTACCCCGCACCCCTGGTCCTGCAAGTGGCGGATTCCAACTATAATGTAAATTGGCCTGTCCCCGCATAGGCGGTATAGGATTAGGGCACTGGACACGTTTGGTATTTGTTATTATTCACGGATGTCCCTCAGATATTCTGTCAATACTTTCCGTGAGACCTCATTTGCCAAACTGTTCAGAGTTTGAAATGTGTCTTCACGTCTCAGTCAGTGGTAGGTGTCATTGTTAGGTAATTGGCCTCGTAATGTGGTTGCTATACCATTGAAAAGGGGCACTCGTACAGCACATGGTCGAGAGTACACTCCGATGTGCCACAGCCACACGCGGGCGTATCCCTTTCACCAGACTGACATAGGTATGTCGTGTAGGGCCCATGACCAGTGATAAAATGGAACAGTCCCAGGGTTGGCTCGAAGTACTTCATCCCTAGTCGTTCCTTCACATCCGGTAAAAATTCAAATGTTCTTCGGACAGTTTCTTCTGCTTCCCGTGATTCCTGCCACAACTCTATACCTCTTCTCCTTATCGCTCCCTTGTCCTCAACCCTTAAGCCCAGTACATCGCCTGTTTTCATGAACACCCCTTTTTTGGCCCAGTACCATGCTGCCTGTTCCTTGATTTTGATGTCCAAAGGACAGAGTCCCATTATGAAAAAACAGAGCCCCACCTGGAGATGTCCTGTAGGCCCCCACAGACCTTAAAATCATGTTCCTCTGCACTCTTATCACTGCCATGGTGGGCACTACCCTCATGAGCCTGTGCTCCCAGACTCCTGAGGCGTAACCCACTATTGACGTTAAGATGCTGTTGTGGTACAGTTTTATGAGAGGAGGGGAAGGTGAAATCTTCTGTGACCTATGGACATGAGATTGTTCAGTAGTTGCAGGGCTCACTGGGTTACAGTTTCAATGTGCTTTCCAAAGTTCCACCTTTCCTCAATGATGACACCTAGGTAACGCGTCTAGCGTCGGCAAAGAATTGGTGAGCCCTCAATTCTCACGGTGGGATTCCTTATCAGCTGTCCTTTCAGCAAAATATATATCGACTTGCTTGGGGAAATTGTCATTTTCGTGTTTTGGCACCATAGTTGTAATTTTCCTATGGCCCTTTCTATTTTAGGCTCTACGTCTTCTCGGCTTCAGCCAACAACCAACAGGAGAAGGTCATCCATGTAGGCTATCACTTCTAGCACTTCTTCACTTTGTTGTAGGTCGTCCAACAGTGGCCCCATATGGATGTCCCAGAATAGGGGGAAGAGAACAGAACCCCAGGGGCATCCTTTGTTATTGATTTTCCCACTCTCCCACTAGAGGATGATAGCCAGACCTCCCGATCCTCACAATAGCTCCTCAGACAACTGTGCAACTGCCCTGGACACTCTTTCTCCTGCAAGCAGGAGAAGAGTGAAGGCCACCACAGGTGGTCGGAGGCACCACTGATATCCACCATGATACCAACCACATACTTGTGCGGGACTGAGCCACAGACCTCAGCCGCCAGGGCGATTGCATCAGATGCCGACCACCCCGGCCTGAAGCTGAACTGCCTGCTACTCATCCCCCACAGCACTCAGTGTGCTGCCAGTCTGTCAGCCACCAATTTTCCCAAGCAGGTCCAATAAGCATATTGGTCCATAGGATTTTGTTTCAGCCAGATCTTTGTCAGGACCTTTCTTTATGATCACAACATTTGCAATTTTCCAGATCTTTGGAATTTTTTTCTGCCTGAGACACTCGTTGAGTAAATGGGTGAGCGGCTTTACAAGTTTTGAGGGTCAAGAATTGCACCACCTCCGCCACAGGGCCGTCTGGCCTGGGAGCTTTCCCCTCTTCAGGGTTTTATGTGGGCAGCCACTTCCTCCCTGCTGCCTATCATCAGGCAGCAGGGACTGGAGGAGGACCTCAGCAGTCTCCTGCCAAGATTCCGTCATCCTGTCCCCATGCCTGACTGTTGAAATGTCCACTGGAGAGAGCGGATTTTCTCTCTAACCAACTTATAGGGTACTCCCCATATGTCGATAACTAGTTGATTCAGAACGTAGCTTTCCCAGCTTCATACCCTTACCGCTCTTAGTTCTTTCTGGAACCTGTGCTTTGCCTCCCGATATTGCAGCAACCATCTTTGCCGTTCTCACCAGATGACACTGCGCTGGTAGTGCCTTCTTAGCCTTCTGACAGACTGACGCATTTCCACCAGTTTGGCTGACCATGGTGACGGAGAGGCCGCCATGGCCTTCCTCCTAGTTGGTAAGGGTGCCTTCACCGCTCTGGTTATTGCACACACCACTCCTCAGCTCTCTCGTCCATGTCTATGTCCTGGTGTGTGTCACCTTTTGGCAAAGCTGGAATGTCACACTCCCTCGCTAGGCGTTCCTAGTCTGCTCTTTTGTAATTCATTTGTACCTCCCACCCATGGCCCAGTGGCACTGTCTATCACCTAAGGTGAAAGTTGTAAGATTATGATCACTTATGGTAGCATTGTTCTCGACCTTCCAGTTCTCTATAATGTTGACAGTGTTTGGTGTGACTAAAGTCACGTCTATGCTTGTTCATTGCCCCCTCCCCTGTATAGGTAGGAGGATTACCAGGCTTGCTGGCCACCACAAGTTGCAAAGCCATAATTGACTCTTCCAGATTTTCTCCATTCGTACCTCTCGTGCCACTGTACCTTAGGGAGATTTTGCATTAATATCACCAGTTATGAACACTTTCCTGCAACGCCATGATTACTCTTGTCAGATGGTCTAGATGCAGTTTGATGTTATCTCCATATTGGAAGTACATGTTTACGAGAGTAGCCACTCCCACAGGGGATTGTAATTCCATGACGCTGCAGTGAGTGGTAGTGTACTGTGAGAGAGTTGTTACCCGCAAAACTTCATTCGTTATTACTATTGCCACTCTCAGTTCATCCACTCTGCAGACAAGTAGCCATGTAACGGCTGCGAAGGATATTTTCCCAGCTTGAGAGTACGGCTCCTCCAGGCAGTGCACGTCCAGTCTCTTCTCTTCCACCTCCTTACACAGCTCCTGCATCACCAGTCTACTGTTGTGAGTGTCAAATTAGCCAATTGTTATTTTTGTCATCATGGAAAATATGTGTGAACATGATCGTTTGGCCAGGTCTTACTCCAGTCAAACGTATTACGTCTATTTGCCAAGACTGATTGTTTGTAAATGTCGTCAAGGTCAAATTTTTCAACTCGTCTCTCGAAAACTTCCTTTAGCAAATCCCGCATTTACTTTAGCTGAATTCTGTCTACTGCCTCCATCACCAAGAAGGTGACCTTTCTACCATTCTCATGTACCACCCAGACCACATGTCGCAAGGCAGTGGTCAGGGTAGTCGGCTGCTCCAATTTCGCGAACTCAATGTTAGGGTAACACCCTGACAGAGTCAACAGGCGGTAATCTGACTACCGGGGTGTCTTGTGCAGGTAGATATGTGCTTGTGCTAGTAATTGTGCTATCTTGAAGTGGCTGTTGTTCAGCTCTGTACGGTTCGCTTATCTGATCCGCCGTAGGCGGGGCCAATACCACAGGATGCTCTTGCCACTACTGGTGTCTCGTCGGCCTCGATCAACGGTTGTGGGAGGAAGAAGCTGTGTTCTCAATGGGAAGCACTGTTTGTATGCTGATGTCTACCATTTCAATTTTGAGGGTGTCCAATATAGACCTCAGAAATTCTCTAAATTTATTTGCCCTCATAGCATCCCTCCTCCTTTTACTCGGGGATTTTCGCTTTAGCATCCTGTCCCCTTTTCCGTATTCAGCCATAGTCTATTCGGGAAATAAGTCTTTGTTCGAGTGTCCTATAGGTAGGGCAGTTCCGTACAGAGACTCCACATGATCTTTTGCCTCTTCTTGTATACGGGATACAAACTCCTGTTGCCCTACAATCCTTCCTGTTATGTCCATCCTCACCACACATGGGGCACACTAACGCTGTGGTGCAGTGCCTCAGAATTTGATCCAAGTCACAATTGTGGCAAAGAGGTACCACAAGATAATCCCTCACAATGACCGCATGCAATCCTATGTGTAGTCTGCCCATTCTTATGATTTTCCTCCACATTGGTGCGGTGACCTCAGCAATGTGATGGACAACATCACGCTCCTGAAGCCCAATTTTAAATCTTAACTTGAAACAGTTTTTGAATTCCTCACCTTTCATGTCTTCAAAATTTTGTCCCCTTGTCGTTTCATATACTTCCTCATTTGTCATTACTGTGGGTACATCGTATAGAATGACTAAAGGGTTTCTCTTTCTGGGTGGCTCACACTTGACCACCGTGTTCATCTTCTGGTTATTTAGAGTTTCTCTTTATTTTCTTCAGTGGAAACTTCTACAACTACGTAATATCTGCTTGGTTATACCCTGTATATCTTAATTTTGTCTTTAACGGGAATGAAAGTAATTGTCAGGAGTTCTTGGATCTTTCTGACACTCGTATCTTGGCCAGGCAGTGGCCAAAGGAAGACCGCTCTGTCTGGCCGCTGAGTTACTCTTGCAATTGTATCTTTTGTGGTCTCCCTCTTAGGTGGCGCTTGCACAGCCACTCCCGCCCAGGTCCTTGTTGGTTGCCTTCTTAGTCTCACATTTTCTCTTTCCAGTTCCTCAACGCATTCTTAGAGTTTGAAATTGGCAATAACACATGCAGCCAACTCATTTTCAATGCTTAACAGAGCTGCTTGACTAATCTTACCATTTTTAATGTTCTGCTCCAAGAGCAGTGTAATTCTTGCATGCCTATGAGTTACATTCTCATCATTTCCCTGTCCCAGCTCGTCCTGTGGAGAGGGATGAGACACCATACAAGCCCTAGTAGTCGCACTCGTATTACTCGTTTCAGTGTCAGCCATCTTGATTACGAGTGATAAAAAGGTGGGAGCCCATCTCTTGCCCCGGACTGGCTCCTCTGGCATGGGGGAGGGGACTGCTGCAGTCCACCCACCGGCCTCGCCCCAAGGCCAAGGGCACTCCTGAGCTGCTGGGGTCAGCACGCCGTTGTCAACGTACTGGTCCCCCTCGGTGGCCCCGTCATCGATGATTTATCTCGATACTCCTCGAAAAGTGCACCACGCACTGTGGAGAGGCGGCTGAACCTCTCGTCCTTTGCCGCGTACTAGCCCGAGCTTCCACCTCTCAGGCAAGGACCCACTCCTACTCAGGTGGTGGGCTGGTCACCCAGTCGTTCGGCGCTCTGGCCTCAGCTAATCTGGCCCAGGCGATGTCACAACCTCGTGGGTTTGGCAGAACACGCCCCGGTAATCCAGGGGCGCGGCGAAACGTCCTTTCCGACTAGCGCCGATATACCACGTCGACAAACGACGTCGCCGGCATGCAGAGCACCTGGTGTTCTTGCTCTGCGCAGAGAGGGACAGGAGCAGCAGCCGCACAGCGCAGAGGGGTCGCACACGAAGTGAGCAACACGCCCTGCAGCCTAGCAGGCCCGCTCACCCCCCCCCCCCCCCCCCGCCCTCACCCCAAGAGACAGATCATACGTCCCTCGACACAGCTCCCCCTGTGCCGCGCACCCTTCGCTTTCGCATCGGGTCGGATCACAGCTCTCCCTTTTGACGCAAGGCTGCCCGAGAAATGCCAAGCTTGACATCTGGCATCACGGGAAGGCGGAAAGAGCATATATTTTTTTAAATAAATTCTTTATTGATAACCATTATAATTATACAAATTAACCCACTTCCTTAAGCTCATTAGTAGGTCCTAACAGTTATACATTTATATTGAATTGTGCAGCTAGTTTTTAGTTTTATAGTGAGCTACAGTTACATTAACAACAATGGGCATTTAATATCTACGTCTACTGTTTATACCTAATTCCTATAACTAATTAAATTTATGTATATTCTGCAGCGTCACATGTGTGCCAGTAAGAATATAAACCTACTATAATATGCCTTGTTCTTCAAGCTAATCCCGAAGAACATGCCCCTGGCACTGGGCAGGCCTCGACGTTATAATTCGCTGCAGTACCTATTCTAATTTCCTATAACTAAGTCCTACAAACTAACTTATCCTACGTCATGTCTGGTGTGTCATAATCGGTGGCTGATCCCTACTCCCACTAGTCCTGCACATGGCGGATTCCAACTCGGGTGAAGTCGGCCAGTCCACGCACAGACGGTATGGGACTAGGGCTCTTGGTCGCAATCGGTAATTATTATCCTTGTTATTTACTGTATCTCTCTTAAATATTCAGTTAAAACTTTTCGAGATACCTCGTTTGCCAAGGTGTTTAGGGTCTGAAAAGTTTCCTCACATCTGAGCAGTTGATACGTGTCATGGTTAGGAAGTCAGTCTCGTAGTGTGTTTGCGACATCATTGAAGAGGGGACATTCGTAAACAACATGCTCGGGTGTATCCTCCGGATCGCCACAGTCGCACGCTGGTGTTGCCCTTTTTCCAAATCGACATAAGTATGTCGGGTAGGGTCCATGGCCAGTGAGAAAATGAATCAGACCTCGTGTAGGCTCGGAGTACTTCATACCCAGGCGTTCCCTCACATCAGGTAGAAACTGGAAGGTTCGTCGTCCAGCCTCTTCTACCACCCAAGTCTCCTGCCAGAGTTCCTCCCCTCTTTTCCTTATTTCTCTTTTGTCCCCCACCCTGATGCCCATAATATCTACAACCTTCTCGTAATTACCCTTTTTGGTCCAATACCAGGCCGCCTGTTCCCTTATCTTAATGTCCAGAGGGCAGAGCCCCATTATGACTAATAGGGCCCCCCCTGGAGCAGCTCTTAGTAGCATGCTTCTCTGGACCCTTCTCACTGCCATGGCGGGCACTACCCTCGTGAGCCTGTGCGCCCAGACTCCCGAGCCGTAGCCCACAACTGAAGTTAGGATGCTGTTGTGATATAGTCTGATTAGGTGTGGAGGAAGATGGAATCTTTTGTGACATATTTGTCAGTTTCATACGTTTTTTTAATCAGAATATTGAAATATAAGCATTAATACGAGGGCTATTCGGAAAGTAATCAACGATCGGTCGCGAAATGGAAACCACAGAAAAAATCCTATGAAGCTTTACACAAACGTGTGTGTCTCTAGTATACTCGTAGGTATCATCACGTCTCACTTCTCCGTTCCGGGTGTACAGCGAGCGCGAAAAGATGCGTGGAAAATAATTTCTTCCACCAAGTATGGGTACCTGCCATTTCCTGCAACCCCACATAACGTAACAGTCATGCATTTCCTTCTTCATGATCATTCTCGGTCGCACACTGTAGAGGCAACGAGGACACTCCCGCGGCGTTTTCGATGGAAAGTGTTTGATGACCCATCATGAGCCCGGATTGCTTCTCTCTGATTTTTTGTCTCTGCTAAGACGAACTGCTGGCTACGAAAGCAACATTTTAGCACAGGCAACGAGCTACAGTCGCACGTAGAAAATTATTGGAAAGCGCAGGAGGCTCCCTTCTATGATGGCGATATCGGAAAGTTGGTACGACAGATGTCTAAGTTGAAGCGGCGGCTGTGTAGAAAAGTAGCTGGAATGTGTAGCTAACTGTTGCAAATAAAACAGTTTGGTTTTCAATGTGGTATCAATTTCGCGCCAGATCGTTCCTTACTTTCCGAAAAGCCCTCGTAGATCCTCTAAAGTCACGTCTAACCATATGATTATAATCTTCGTCAGTGTCTTTCAATTAATCTGGAAAGTACTCATGACCGTTTCTTATTTTAATCAACTGAACTAATTTAAACACAGTTGATTTATAAGATTCAGGTGACTTGAGAAGATCACCAAAACTCATGATGCCTTTAGTTACGAAGTAACGTGGCTTCAGTTTTATACAGCGTCTTTAAAATAATGATCCACTCTATATTTTAAGAAACGGAGTTCATGCAGTTATTGCTGTTTGTGCGCAATATACTGAGATACTGTTCAAATAAGTGAAGAAAGTGCAATATGTGTGACCCCTGAGAAAATACTTAAAATATTCCAAACGGAAATTCCGAAAGTTTCAGATGAAATTTGCGTAAATTCGAGTCATGTACAAATAACAATCTGAACTTTTTGCGCAATTTTCAGATGATATTCAGTAAAAATGTGTAAACATGCAGACAATCACACACACACATACACACATATTCATTCATAAAGGATTGCTTTAATATTTCACAAAAATATTTTACTTAAATACAGCACTGCCTCTTCAGTAAATTTTATCTCTCTCTGTTTTTTACACTGAAGATCCATAGAAACTGGTACACCTGCCTATTATCGTGTAGGGCCCCCGCGAGCAACAACAGTGCCGCAACAAGACGAGGCTAATGTCTGAAGTAGTGCTCGAGGGAATTGAAACTATGAATTCTGCAGGGCTGTTAATAAATCCGTAAGATCTCTTCTGAACAGTACGTTGCAAGTCATCCCAGATATGTTCCATGATGTTGATTTCAGAGACGTTTGGTGGCCAGCGGAAGTGTTTAAACACAGAAGAGTGTTCCTGAAGCCACTCTGTAGCAATTCTGGACGCGTAGGGTATCGCATTGTCCTGCTGTAACTGCGAAAGTCAGTCGGAAGGCACAATGGACATGAATGGACGCAGGCGATCAGAGAGGACGCTTACGTACGTCGCACTTGTCAGAGTCGTATCTAGACATATTAGGGGTCCCATGTCACTCCAACTGCACACGCCCTACACCATTACAGGACCTCCACCACCTTGAACAGTCCCCTGCTGACGTGCAGGGTCCATGGATTCATGAGGTTGTCTGCATACCCGTACATGTCCATCCGCTCGATACCTCTGAAACAAGGTTCGTCCGAAAAGATAACATATTTCCAATCATCAACAGGCCAATGTCGGTGTTGAAGGGCCCAGGTGAGGCGTAAAATTTTGTGTCTTGCAGTCATCAAGGGTATACGAGTGGATCTTCGGCACCGAAAGCCCATATAGGTGATGTTTCGTTGAATGGTTCGCACGCTGACACTTGTTGATGGCTCAGCATTAAAATCTGCACCAATTTGCGGAAGGGTTGCACCTCTGTCACGTACATCTATTCTCTTCACACGTCGTTGGTCACGTTCTTGCAGGTTCTTTTTTCGGTCGCACTGATGTCGGAGATTTGATGTTTTACCGGATTCACGATATTCACGATACACGCGTGAAATAGTCGTACGGGAAAATCCCCACTTCATCGCTGCCTCGGAGATGCTGTGTCCAGCCGCTCGTGCGCCGCATATAACACAGCGTTCAAACTCGCTTAAATCTCGATAACCTGCCACTGTAGCAACAGTAACCGATCTGACAACTACGCCAGACACTTTTTGTCTTATACAGGCACTGTCGACCGCAGAGCCGTCTTCTGCGTTTACATATCTCGGTATTTGAATACTCATGCCTACACCAGTTTCTTTGGCGCTTCAGTGTACTCTACTAATAAAAATATTTATGTCAAACACTGTATGCTTCACCAATAAATTTCATCTCACGTGGGTACAGACAACAAGAAAATGAGAAATGAAATGGTCGTATGCCACTTATTTGCCGGGATACCCACTTCAGGTTTTTTTTTATTTATGTGTTTCTTTTTTGTTTTTCTTTTTAAGATGAGAACCAGTGATTTTTTTTCCTTTTTTTGTTTACCGGTGCATTTTTTAATTCCTTTCAGATGCTCTCCAATTGGAACCGCATCTTATTACTCAGTACTTTTTCTGTGACTGTCCCTCTTTTTTTTTTTTAAATTCGTCTTTACCCCAATATGTATATATATATATGTATAGGTAGATACATACCGAAATACACACATACATGGAAACTGATTCTATTTCACCGCCTGACGCTTACTATATATCAAGAATTATCTCTGCTAGAACAACATGTAGGATGCAAGATTGAGATCAGGGTGCGAATCATCCAATGTCTATTGCGAGACTAAAAGGGCAATTGAAGGAAATAAGAGGAGCTCGCACACGTCTTCAGAATGTTCAAATGTGTTTGAAATCTTATGGGACTTAACTGCTAAGGTCGTCAGTCCCTAAGCTTACACACTACTTAACCTTAATTATCCTAAGGAGAAACACACACAACCATGCCCGAGGGAGGACTCGAACCTCCGCCGGGACCAGCCGCACACGTCTTCACAGGAAAAATTAAGAGTAGAGTAGTTTCGCATAAGCATGATGCAATGCAGTTGATAAGAAATCAGCAAAATGTTAATGATGTTTTTCCCTGTTTTTCGTCTTTAAATATTGTTCCCAAAAGAAGGTCAGATTAACGAGTCCATTATGAATTTGCTGAACGCTGAATGCGTAGACTGTATGGCCCAACAACCACACAGCAGTATTGTGTTTTGCACGTGGAAAATATTTAAAGCCCGGTACAATGACACTGTCAACAAAGATGTGGGCCGCTGCAGTTCGAGTAATGAGAGCCATCATCGACTGGCAAGTCCTCCACACGTCGGAAACAGCATGACATTGCTGTCTCTGGTGTTAGGAACGCCATACCTACCTCAGTTGGGGGAGGCGAGAAGTTGGATATCAGCTAAACGCTGATTGGTGGGCAGTGTGTTATTGACAACTTAGTACCACAACACAGTCACATCGGGCGATAAAACACTCTTATTTATATTTGAGCATACTTGCTTCCAGTTTACAGTATGTAGGCGAACTTCCAATTTATTAACCGGAGGTTGTTCCTTCGGTTCGATATAGAGTTGCCGTGCTGTGCTGTGGGATCCGTGGCCATGCGGAGGACGTAACTTCTATTAAGGATATGTTCTCGTACAAAAGACATACCGGTACGGTAAGGGATGTTCCCCACTGATACTATGACGCATTCAGATTGTGAGCGACAAGTTTCCAGCAGAGTTGCCGTCGGTCCATCCGGGAAGCTGGCCTGCAGTGCGGGAGTGCGGTTCACGATAACGCTGCACCTCTGCGGTTGAAATCTACTAGTCCGAGTCCCCCCCGTGAGGGGTCCAAGACACAGACTGTTGCTTGCACTTTCAAAACTTCGTAGCGCCAGAGTAGCCAGTAAACTGCTACAGATATAGCGCGTCCTATTAGTTTCGGCACAGTAAGCATGCCATGCCTTAGAGAGGATAAAGTAATTGATGAGCTTAACTTTCTCGTTCAAGTTAACCTGCCAGGTTGTGTGGCTTCTGCAAAGGCTTTTAATGGAGTTGAGAAGTCTTCTCCAATTTCGTACTTGCATATGCTGCGGATACGCAGTTACGTCTAGGCCCAACACCTTGTGGTCTCTCACGACTCGGTACCATTGAGGGACAACGTCGATGGCTGGCAGACCCAGTGGAAGTAGTACAGTTTTACAAGTACTGATCGCTGCTCCAGACGCACGTTCGTACTGGCGAAGGGGGGAGCGAATCGAGTCTATGTCGGCTGCATGGTCAATGAAAGTGCCTACATCGTCTGCGTATGCCACGCATTTAATAGAAGCATTGTATATTTGTACACCTTTCGATGATCGGTCTATTGTTCTGAGAAGCGGGTATATGCCAATAACGAATACGAACATTGACAGCGGACATCATCGTCTGACAGAGCCGCAGATAGGGATCGGTTTAGTTTGCCATCAATTTATTGTGACTACTGACCCTCCTCCCGTGAAAATATTTTGAACAACTTCGATAATTTCTCGGCCAAACCCCATTTTTGTCATGACTTGTAGCAGGTACTTATAGCTTATGCGATCGAATGCGTTCGTAAAATCTACCGATAGAATAGCTGTCGATAGTTTATGGACTGCCGTGAGCGCTACCATGTCTCGGTACACTGACGCTGCTTGAAAAATACTGCGATGTGTGACTCCACATGTTTGGTAGGAGCTGATAGCTTTGTTCGTAACTGGCTACATCTTCGCTGCTATGCAACTTACAGGGCATTTGTAATCCGGGTTGGGTAGCGTGATGGGTAGAAATTCTTGGACACGGCATGTGTGTTGCATTTTGGGGACGAGCACAACTCGATCTTCCAGAAAATTAGCGGGATTTTGGTGCCACGAATTACTTCGTGAACTATGTCGGTGAATTTTTCTCATAAGAAGTCCCAGAAGAGATGACAGAATTCGGTTGAGAGTCCATCAGGTCCTGGAGACTTTACTTTAGAGCATGAATGTATAACAGATTTTGTGTCTTTTACCGTCACTTTCGCTCTCAACTGTTCGCGGTCCTCGTCTAAAATGTCAGTCTGCAGGTCATATAACAAATACTTTAATGCTACGTCATATAATTCAACGTCTCGAAAAAGGGCCCTGTAGTGGGCTGTAATACACTCCTGGAAATGGAAAAAAGAACACATTGACACCGGTGTGTCAGACCCACCATACTTGCTCCGGGCACTGCGAGAGGGCTGTACAAGCAATGATCACACGCACGGCACAGCGGACACACCAGGAACCGCGGTGTTGGCCGTCGCATGGCGCTAGCTGCGCAGCATTTGTGCACCGCCGCCGTCAGTGTCAGCCAGTTTGCCGTGGCATACGGAGCTCCATCGCAGTCTTTAACACTGGTAGCATGCCGCGACAGCGTGGACGTGAACCGTATGTGCAGTTGACGGACTTTGAGCGAGGGCTTATAGTGGGCATGCGGGAGGCCGGGTGGACGTACCGCCGAATTGCTCAACACGTGGGGCGTGAGGTCTCCACAGTACATCAATGTTGTCGCCAGTGGTCGGCGGAAGGTGCACGTGCCCGTCGACCTGGGACCGGACCGCAGCGACGCACGGATGCACGCCAAGACCGTAGGATCCTACGCAGTGCCGTAGGGGACCGCACCGCCACTTCCCAGCAAATTAGGGACACTGTTGCTCCTGGGGTATGGGCGAGGACCATTCGCAACAGTCTCCATGAAGCTGGGCTACGGTCCCGCACACCGTTAGGCCGTCTTCCGCTCACGCCCCAACATCGTGCAGCCCGCCTCCAGTGGTGTCGCGACAGGCGTGAATGGAGGGACGAATGGAGACGTCTCGTCTTCAGCGATGAGAGTCGCTTCTGCCTTGATGCCAATGATGGTCGTATGCGTGTTTGGCGCCGTGCAGGTGACGCCACAATCAGGACCGCATACGACCGAGGCACACAGGGCCAACACCCGGCATCATGGTGTGGGGAGCGATCTCCTACACTGGCCGTACACCACTGGTGATCGTCGAGGGGACACTGAATAGTGCACGGTACATCCAAACCGTCATCGAACCCATCGTTCTACCATTCCTAGACCGGCATGGGAACTTGCTGTTCCAACAGGACAATGCACGTCCGCATGTATCCCGTGCCACCCAACGTGCTCTAGAAGGTGTAAGTCAACTACCCTGGCCAGCAAGATCTCCGGATCTGTCCCCCATTGAGCATGTTTGGGACTGGATGAAGCGTCGTCTCACTTGGTCTGCACGTCCAGCACGAACGCTGGTCCAACTGAGGCGCCAGGTGGAAATGGCATGGCAAGCCGTTCCACAGGACTACATCCAGCATCTCTACGATCGTCTCCATGGGAGAATAGCAGCCTGCATTGCTGCAAAAGGTGGATATACACTGTACTAGTGCCGACATTGTGCATGCTCTGTTGCCTGTGTCTATGTGCCTGTGGCTCTGTCAGTGTGATCATGTGATGTATCTGACCCGAGGAATGTGTCAATAAAGTTTCCCCTTTCTGGGACAATGAATTCACGGTGTTCTTATTTCAATTTCCAGGAGTGTATATTGGAGAATCACTGCTTTCGGTGTAAGACGCTCGCCTGAAGCCGTTGTTATCACTGCCATGTGTTTACATCTCGCCCATATGTTTTCACGTGCGAGGTGATAGGACGACGGTTCTTCGTCATACAGAGCGCACAAGGCACGACTTCGGATCAAGATTACCTTTTGTTTTTTCATTATGTATGCGGAGAATATTTCATTTGATACTGTTGAAGTGGAGGCGGAGATTGTCATTTGGTCCGAGTGGGGCGTTTAAGGCTTCTTTGTGACATTGCTGGTAAAATTCTGATGTGCGCTGCGTCTAGAAGGATACCTCCTGGCTGTAACATTGAGCAACCATTCTAATTGACGGCTTTGCGTTGGCAGTCCACCACTCGAGTGTTGTGGTGTAATTTTTCTCTTTCTGCAGGCAATACAGCCACACAGATTGCGTTTTCGAGCGGAAGCCTGTAGCCGCAAGATGTCTCGTATTAAGTTTCCACAACTTGGGATTAGGTATGACATTTGCACGCTGCAGGTGTACGGCAATGACTAAACCGTAATGGTCGCTAAACGCGACAGGAATGATGTCGACGCTATTTAGATTCTTTGTAATGTGTTGAGAGACATATATGCGGTATATTCTGCTTGCCCCACTATTATATATGTGCGTATATTGTGTTGTATGTGCGTGGAGGAGGCACCACGTGTCTCGCAGATGATTGGCAGCTAGCAGATTCGCCCCGTAGGGTGTTGGACTGATGCGTCTGTTGAACAATTAAAGTCGCCACCGAGAACTATGGGGCGGGTAGTTGCAAAGAGAGGAACGAGTTCGTGATTGAAAAATGCTGCGCGCGCTCGTCTATTATCTGTCCCTGAAGGGACGTAAATATTGATAAATCTCATCCCCTGTATATTACAAGCAATGGCGAGTCCGTTTGGCGACGTTTGGACGTTGTCTGGCTGTAGGGAATTCCTGTATAAAATCGCGGTGGCGCATTTTATATCATTGTTAATATTATAAATAACATCATATAATTCTATATTATTGAAGATGTTTGCGGTGACTTCCTGAAGGAAAATTACGTCGAGACGATAGTACTGTACTAAGTCCATAAGGGATAAAACTTTGTGCAAAGAGGAAATTCCTTTTATATTTAAGGTACGAGCAGAAAAAGGTTTTATTTGTGTATGTCAGACAGCCATTGGAAGTGGAGAAAAAACAGAGAAGCATTAACTAAGGAAAACGTAATACAAATCGCGATAATTTCATCCTGCATGCGCTTTGAAACAGAGATCTTTTAAGAAGCAAGAGTGTGCCTGGTGTTATGTGACGAATATTTGCAACTAATTTTAGAACCTGTTCAAACTCATACATCTTCGGACCAGCCACCACCGCGTTGTTGATCTTAACGGGGAGAATCGTTGGTGGTTTCCATCAGTATGTGAGTGTGAGGTAACAGTGGTGAGTCGAATTGCATGGCATGGTCCACATGAATGTCGTCTCCCAGGACGTGGGCTGTGTGGCAAGCACGACGTTCGTGCAGTTTGCTGTGCCTTTCTATTAATAAGCGCTGATAGTACGGCCTCGGTTACGAGCAGCTGTAGGCTGAGTTCTTTCTCTTGCTTGTTAAGGAATTCCCTTAGTTGCCGAACAGTTGCCTCGCGCCGGCGTTCTGCTTCTGTTTCGGGCGACGCAACATGGACTACTGCCACGGGGCATTGCTGGTCAGACTTAGAAATTTCCGCGGCCGCGTCGATGTTATCTTTTTGAAGCTTTTCTCGGTGAATTGCTTGTAGATCTCCGACTTGGGGATGGACTAGGGTCTTCACGCGAAACCTGAGTTTGTGAGGAAGCAACAGAACTGCCCCCAATCTCTGAATTTTGCATGTTGTCCGGGATTATATCAGATGTAGTATCATCACGGTTTCGCGGTTCTGGATGGATATCAGCCACAACCGTTTCATTTGTTACATCATCGTGAAGTGCCACGGCACCACGTATTGGAGCGTTAAGAGAATTTTCCCGGCTGACGGCTTTTTCGTCAATTTCTGTGACGTCCATCACATTGTCGTTTGTCGTTAAGGGCTTGTCCGTGTTTGCTGGTTTCGCGGACGATTCGCATGCAACCTCTGTCACAGGGAGTGACGAGGGCTGAATTGTAACAATATGTAACGCTACTGACGCATACGAATTTTTCTGCGGTCGTGCCCTATCCCCCCCAATCGGGAGCTGCACTGGGCGGCGCCTATTCGAACAATTTTGTCGAAAGTGATCGGTTTCATTGCAGTACGAACACGTCTGTGATTGTCCATTGTAAGATATAAAAACTCTGTAACCAACTATGGCGAGAAAGGACGGGATATGCTGCTTCAGTTCAATACGGACACTTCTTACTCCGTTGTAAACTTTTAATCGAAGTCCACTTCCCCATTTTTCATTGGTCACTGAAATCACATTCCCATACGATATGAGACTATGAGCAATCATTTGCGTTGGGATTTCAAATGGAAGACTGAAAATACCGTAACCCGCGTGGCACAGGATCACGTCGCAAACGCTTCCATCATTCAGCCGCTGTATTGCAAGTCTTTTTAGTTGACGCCACTTCGGCGACTTGAGTGTTCATAATGATGAAAGAAACACAGCACCCAGTCACCTGTCGGAACCGAAACCGGGCCTTCTTGTGTGATATGCGGTAACGCTGCCGCCGGGCTACGGAAGAGGTCGCTGCAACTTACAGTAATTCTACATCTTCATTATTTATGGAAATTATGTAAGAACTTAAAATTCTGCCTCATAATTAAATTACATTCTTCTCTTTGCTTTACACTTCACCTAAAAAGAAAAGCCTTTATGTCAGATACTGTACTACCTCATTAGTAAATTTCACCTCTCTCTGTTTCTATAACTCACAAAAATATGTGTGTAAAACACTGCATTGCTTTGTCAGTAAATTTTATAGAATTTTTTACTATCCTAAATATCTTATCCTTTCATTTCTTTTAAAGCAACAAGATTCAAAGCATTAAGACAGAGAACACGTGCGTGTGTGTGTGTGTGTGTGTGTGTGTGTGTGTGTGTGTGTGTGGATTTGTATATGCGTGGGGGAGGGGGGTGGAAGTACATGTGTTTGTAGTATCATCTCATAAGGCTAGTTCTAGTGTTTGATGATGACGCATTTTATCAACACTGTAATGTGTCAAATTAATCAGTCAGCTCCTATTAAGCTACCGGAGCATTCAGATTATACATATAATACTGGTGTATTACATGGTTGTTATTTTAACACAATAAATCAGTTACAGATCATATTTAATTTTTGGTTTTACATTTTGAAACAATAGATTTGTTAAAAATTACATGTAACGTTTCTTTTAAATTTTATAGTTAAGTTTGTTATTTTGTACAGTCAAACTCAAGAAACTATGTGATGAATTAACATACTGAGCGCTAGTTTTAAGACGTAATTTTAATACACGCTCGTAGTCGTCGTCAACGTCTCTTAAAATATCTTGCTAACGGTAGTTTCTTGCAATTCGAGTACATATGTGAAATATCTGCAGCAGCTAATGAAGTTTTAACAGCTTTATCTGCATTAATAAAATCTGAAAAAATATTTAATTGCGTTTCTTGGACAAGCAGTTTAAAATATCACTAATATTTGTTTATTATAATTATCAATCAGCTGGTTGTACAGAATCAGAAAATGTTCAGTGTAATAAATACATTGGCATGTGTCGCGCACATAAAAAGCAACAAAGTGTTCAATATCTGTAAAGCTGTTTTTAATTAGTGCCTGTATTATTTCCACAGTTACTTCTCAAAAGACGTTTAAATCACAACCAGTACCAATGAGTTTGTATTGGTATCGAACAGTCTTGCGAACTAAACGCAGAACAACAGTAATTTTCCTTTAGGGAAAAATATTAATTTCTCCTATAGTTCCTCTACATGATACCTTGAGAACAGAAATTGACTTTTAATATCCTTATAATATTCAATTACCTATGAGCGCTTGTTGCTAGGCAAACAAGCAGAAAAGAAACCGCATTAGTCCATATGACTATTCTGGAAATCACCTGTGTCCATTTTTATCAAATGCTAGAGCACAGAAATCAGTCGTCCTACATTTCACAAAGAAATGGACTACTGATTGCTGTGCTCTATCATTGGAAAGTCATATCACAGTCGTTGAGTATACCCACGATCCTAATGGAAGGTAGCCTGATGTGTCCGTTTTGGAAATTTGTGGTAAGATCTTATGGGACCATACTGCTGAGGTCATCGGTCCCTAAGCTTACCCACTGTTTGGTCTGACTTAAACTAACTTACGCTAGGAACAACACACACACAACCATGACCGAGGGAGGACTCGAACCACCGACGGAGGGAGCCGCGCGAACCGTGACAATGTGTCCATTTTTATCACTCTACCGCGACATATCATGCTCCCGGTGCTAATACTGGGAAAGTCAAGTTCCCCATCAGTGATATCTGAAAATGATGATGAGAGATATACTTTACAGTCCTGCAAATAAACCCATACTGCTTCTCCACATGTCGTGTAGACACCTACTGTGCTCAAGATCGGATGCTTTTCTCCCTTCTCCAACTGTGCTAGTTTCTCGATGTCTATTGCACCTCCCATTTCTTCAGATGTCTCAAATTCCGAAACATTTCTCTTCTATGTTCTTGAATGACAGTAAGTAAACACAATAAAGAAATTATATCAGTAGTAGCGGCAAGTAATTCATGTCAGACTTGCATTTAGGAGAACTGCTTGTGAGCACGCGTGTTCAACAAGGAAGCTGTGAACGATGACGGTTATGATGGAACAGCATCACTGACATACTACTCATATCAGGTCTTTATTTTCTATCCTTTATTGTGATTCAAACAATTGAGAGATCAGTACCAGCAAGTGAGAACCTGTTCCTATAGCTAAAAACACTTAATCAGCAAGTTGAGAGTAATCGACGTCTGCATATGTGTAATCAAGACATTGTCATATTCAATTGGGCAAACGGGAAGGCGTGTTGACTTTCAGGACATACACAATCAAGGAACGGAAAACATACCCTCAAATGCAGTTCTCAGTAGTCATTGCCTCATCACCTTCAACCTGCATAACAGAAGAAATAGCTACGTTGATTGGCTTTCTAGCATTAACTGTAATTTAGCAGTGAAATTATCTGCTGCTGCCTGGCGTGTGAACGTTTCGTGATGAGCAAGATGCCGCTTCGCAAATGTCAGATCCATATCACACGCTGCTGAACAGACACTGGGAGACGAGGTATGATATGCTCGCAAAGGCTGAGTGACGACGACTCACATGTCCATTCTTCTCAGCTACATCCTTTTGTAATGAAGGGTTTGTAGTTTTGGCAATAAAATTCTTCGTACATGTTTAATTATCCTTTGCAAACGAAAACGATCCCTTACCTTCTTTTCCATAGATCAAAGTAATGTTGTTCAAAATGCGAAATTCCATGTAGTAATTAGGTGAACGGTTTTATGTACTTCGAATTTGTCAAACACAATTTTTGTGGCTCGTCTTCAGTTTCTTACTTTGTGAGTCCTTCACTTCATTTGCGACAGCCGTCACAAACTTGGAGCAATAATCGATGTTTCTTGTAGTTCATCTTCAATGGATATTATTTCATTAACATGCGAATGTTTATCTGGTACTTTTGAAACCAGCAAGAAAACTAATCACTGTACCAGTTTATTTGGGCAATTCCAGCAGAAATAATCGATAAATGCTGACAAATTAATGCAGACTGTCTTCCAATCATGAAAATCATTTGCATTTTTTAACTCTTCAAGCCTGTACATTCCCATGCCGATACGCATGTCACCATCTATCAATAAAGTACCAAAATTTTTATGTAATACATGCTTAATAATATTGGTCTGTTTATACCCTGTGTTGGATTTAAGGGGTCTGGAAAAGAGAAATTTCCGTTTATGAGCCTTGCTAACCATGTGTAATTTATTTTAACAACGTTAAATGTTAAACAATAGATTACTTAATCTTTCCATTCGCTAGTATTTTATATTATGAATTATTAAACCATCTCCATTGACAGTTACATGTGATTTACCATTCATCCAGCCACTTGAATCTGTGTACAGTATCACATGTTTTATCTATTGGTTTACTCAAACATGATGCCACTCTTCCTCCTGTCTCAACCATAATTTTATTTTGTGACTCTTCTTCAAGACCATATCCTTCCTCTTTGTAATCATCTCCTTAGACTCTTTTCGCAAAGTCTCTATCACTTTCTCTGTTTCCTGTTTCCGTAAATAACATGCTTAATTGATTTTAACGTCTTTGTGTACTTCATCTTGGTTGGTCTTCTTATTTTCCTTCTTCTTCCTCTTTTTCCTTCTTCTTCTTCTTCTTCTTCTACTACTACTACTACTACTACTACTACTGCTGCTGCTGCTGCTAATACTTCTTCTTCTTCTTACAGAATAGCTGCCGTTCTTGAATCAGCCTTTACCGTACTTTAAAATCTAGTTAGAATGCTTCATCCACCACAAATTCAGCTTCAGCTTGTTCTTTTCCAAGCGTTGACAGCTTTCTGTTGGTGTTTCGTCGAAATTTCAACACCTGACTTTTAAGACTAATTTTTCATCCAGTGGATGGAATTGAGAAGTGTATTCTTAACAGCAGCTCAGTCAGTGTCTGACTTCAGTATAAGCAAATTTCTCATTTTATATAAGAATGTGGAACAGCTCAAATGTAGCAGCTGATGTCGTTTCTCTAAATACACATGTAGTTATCGTATCGTGAATGCTACTCCATAGACACGCTACAAATTGGTAGGGTAGAGAGTTATCAGTTCCATTTCTGGCACGTTCCCCTGACCTCATTTCTTTGTGCTGTGATCTGTGGGGCTCCCTGGGGTTTATCCAGCAAACGTTACTAACTCAGGGACATCTTATTACTGTCTCATGGAAGTCTGCAGTAACATTTGGTTCCGTGCGGTAATATTTGAAGGGGCGCAGAAGTTCGTGATTCGACACGCATCTCAGTATATGGCTTGAGCCCTCGAAAAGCGAGGTATTTCACCCTGTCTTGGTGTGAATAATGCTCTCACAAAGTTTGTAAAAATGTTTGCGCATACTGTATGCGGACGTGACAGAAGTCATGGTATAATTCCTAACAACGTTTCGGACGATCTTTTTCCCGGCGTAGTGCATCAACTCGACGTCCCATGGACTCAACAAGTCGATGGGAGACCCTTGAAGAAATATGAAGCATGGTGCCTCTATAGCGGTCCATAATTGCAAAAGTGTTGCCGTTGCAGTAAGTTGTGCACGAACTGACCTCTCGATTATATCCCATAAATCTTCTATGAGATTCGTGTTGGGTGATCTGGGTGGGAAAATCATTCGCGCGAATTGTCCAGGGTGTCCTTCAGATCAGTCGCGAATAACTGTGACCCGGTGTCATGGCGCACTTCAGCAATAACAAATTCGTCGTTGTTTGGGAACATGAAGTTAATGAATGGCTGCAGATGGTCTCCAGGTAACCCAGTCAGTGATCGATTCATTTGGATCAGAGTACCCAGTCCATTCTATGCAAACTCAGCCCACACCATTGTGGCGCCACCACCAGCTTGCACAGTGTCTTGTTGACAACTTAGGTCCATCTTCTTGATGCAATAATTTACCAACAGCCGTATGTATTGTAGAAATTTATTTTATTTTATGAACTTCTATGTGCTACCAGTTTCGGCATTGCATTGATGCCATCTTCAGGCCCCACTCGTCATAGTCGTAAATCGCTGTACACTGAAGGAGCCATATAACTGGATCCGTGAATCAAATTGTCCTGCAACAGCTCTTGGTGGCCAAACGACACAGTCTGAGTCTGTGTCGCCTGGCCACCAATAGCTGTTGCAGGACGACTTGAATTAGAGTTGCAGAAATTGACAATAGCCATTTTCACCCGGTTTTTTTTTCAGGATTCCAATGTCTCTTGTTGTTCATGCTCGTTTTTATGGAAGTCAACAATACGTTCATCCGCAAGTTTTAAAATATTGTGGCGCGAATAATTCTCCAACAAATGTTGCGTCTTTACCAAGTGGTATGAAGTAACTACATGTTTTCAGTTTTTCTTGAAAATCACTCTGGCAGCCAATGTACGGATTCAGCTACACATATTCCCATACTTGGTTGCTTATGTTGTCCAAACTATTTAGAAAATATACAAAATTTTAACTGCTACGAATGATAATAGTTTTATCTCCCAGCACACTTCCATTTGGACTCGTACAAGAATGCTGTAGCCTTTAAAAGCTACGATACTCTAAGTATGCGAGGCCCTGTAGTCTAACAAGAAACGCTGGAATTGTAAGTATTATCAAAGGCCGGTACGAGTGCAGGTAAACATCGCTCGACGAGTCACTTCCGGAGAATTAGATTTCCGCAACAACTTGACACATATGGGAAAAGTCGCAGGATCTCGGTAGGCCACAGTCGTGATATCGGTATGGGCTTGAGATATTCTAACGCCGCAACTATAGGCAGTGGGTTTTCACTGGACATACGGATTGAGGTAACGATCTTATCTCAAGTTCACTGATAAGGGCATCCGATGTCAGGTTACCCACTTGAACTCCTTGATGCCCCTCACAGCATATTAATGCCCTGCCCCCTCCCCCCGGGGAAACAGCGGCTACTGATCAAGATTACCCAGGGGAATCGCCCACAAGTCTTTGGCAATTGCGTTTTATTCAGAGTCATGACCTAATACGCGACTTGCCTCGCCGTAATAAACTGGCTGTAAACCCACCCACTACCCTGGATCAGTGAGGATCAATCCCCCTCATTCCCCACTAATCATCATCTATTATAAATGGACTCTCCATCTACATCTACATTTATACTCCGCAAGCCACCCAAAGGTGTGTGGCGGAGGGCACTTTACGTGCCACTGTCATTATCTCCTTTTCTGTTTCAGTCGCGTATGGTTCGCGGGAAGAACGACTGTCTGAAAGCCTACGTGCGCGCTCGAATCTCTCTAAATTTACATTCGTGATCTCCTCGGCAGTTATAAGCAGCGGGAAGCAATATATATGCGACACCTCATCTAGAAACGCACCCTCTCGAAACCTGGCGAGCAAGCTACACCGCGAAGCAGAGTGCCTCTCTTGCAGAGTCTGCCACTTGAGTTTGCTAAACATCTCCGTAACGCTATCACGGTTACCAAATAATCCTGTGACGAAACGCGCCGCTCTTCTTTGGGTCTTCTCTATACCCTCCGTCAACCCGATCTGGTATGGATCCCACACTGATGAGCAACACTCAAGTATAGGTCGAACGAGTGTTTTGTAAGCCACCTCCTTTGTTGATGGACTACATTTTCGAAGGACTCTCCCAATGAATCTCAACCTGGTACCCGCCTTACCAACAATTAATTTTATATGATCATTCCACTACAAATCGTTCCGCACGCACACTCCCACATATTTTACAGAATTAACTGCTACCAGTGTCTGTTCCGCTATCATATAATCATACAATAAAGGATCCTTCTTTCTATGTATTCGCAATACATAACATTCGTCTGTGTTAAGGGTCAGTGGCCACTCCCTGCACCAAGTGCCTATCCGCTGCAAATCTTTCTGCATTTCGCTACAATTTTCTAATGCTGCATCTTCTCTGTATACTACAGCATCATCCGCGAAAAGCCACATGGAACTTCCGACACCATCTACTAGGTCATTTATGTATATTGTGAAAAACAATGGTTCCATAACACTCCCCTGTTGCACGCCAGAGGTTACTTTAACTTCTGTAAACGTCTCTCCATTGATAACAACATGCTGTGTTCTGTTTGCTAAAAATTCTTCAATCCAACCACACAGCTGGTCTGATATTCCGTAGGCTCATACTTTGTTTATCAGGCGACAGTGCGGAACTGTATCGAACGCCTCCCGGAAGTCAAGAAAAATAGCATCTACCTGGGAGCCTGTATCTAATATTTTCTGGGTCTCATGAAAAAATAAAGCGAGTTAGGTTTCACACGATCGCTGTTTCCGGAATCCATGTTGATTCCTACAGAGTAGATTCTGGGTTTCCAAAACCGACATGATACTCGAGCAAGAAACATGTTCTAAAATTCTACAACAGATCGACGTCAGAGATATAGGTCTATAGTTTTGCGCATGTGCTCGACGACCCTTCTTGAAGACTGGGACTACCTGTGCTCTTTTCCAATCATTTGGAACCTTCCGTTCCTCTAGAGACTTGCGGTACGCGGCTGTTAGATGGGGGGCAAGTTCTTTCGCGTACTCTGTGTAGAATCGAACTGGTATCCCGTCAGGTCCAGTGGACTTTCCTCTGTTGAGTGATTCCAGCTGCTTTTCTATTCCTTGGACACTTATTTCGATGTCAGCCATTTTTTCGTTTGTGCGAGGATTTAGAGAAGGAACTGCAGTGCGGTCTTCCTCTGTGAAACAGCTTAGGAAAAAGGCGTTTAGTATTTCAGCTTTATGCGTGAGCTTCAGCTTTAAGAGAGAGAGATTCACTTTGAAGTTAGGCTGTATAGGGAGAGGATCAAGCTGTGTCTGTTTGTTAATAACAAATAACGTTAATCCGTGTCACTTTCTGTCCATGCTATGGGTATTTGTTACTAGCAGTTTAATATTACGTCATTCTATGCACCAGCAGAGACCACAGATAGACAGATATCTTAATACTGCTTTGTTCCACAGTTTTGCACCTTTTTAACACATCTTCGTATTTTTACTTTATTTTCCACGATTTTCGCATTTTATCCAGTTAGGAAGATCTACCCCACTTTTCCCGATGTTGCATCAACGTCACGATGTTCTCAGCTAATCACAATGCAACATTATCCCAATTTATGCATCGTTGTTAAGCCACCATATGAGTACTATAATCCTGATGTAAACAAACACAAACGCAATGATTCGTCAGAAGCCGTAGCACACGTACACTGATGTTGCTACGCTCTTGGAAGTAGGTCTTACTTATGTATTATGTATCTTAGTACTAAGTCGTCCGCTCGGTTAGCCGTGCTGTCTAACGCACGGATTTCCGGAGTGGGAAGACGCGCCTGATTCCCGGCACGAATCCGCCCGTCAGACCTGTGTCGAGGTCCTGTGAGCCGGCCAGTGTGTGGATGGTTATTAAGCGGTTTTCCATCTGCTTCGGCGAGTGCGGGCTGGTTCCTCTTATTTCGCCTCAGCTACACTATGTCGGCGATTGCTGCGCAAACAAGTTCTCCGCGTACGCGTACACCACCATTGCTCTACCACGCAAACGTAGGGTTACACTCGTATGGTGTCAGACTTTCCCCGGGGGGGGGGGGGGGGGCACCGGAAGCCGAACCACACAATAACACTGAAAGAGTGGTTCAGTGTGGGGTGGTGGAGGGGTGAAGTGGACTACGGTAATCGCCGTAGGGTTGTGAACCACTGCGGCTGCGGCGGGGACGGAGCCTCTCCGTCGTTTCTAGGCCCCCGGTTAACATAAAATACAATACAATAGTACTAAGTTACGTTAAATGAAACTTTAACATATTCAAATGTATTAACAGCCATCAACGTTTTCCTTAATCACGGTTTAGCTGCCGGCCGGAGTGGCCGTGCGGCTCTAGGCGCTACAGTCTGGAACCGAGCGATCACTACGGTCGCAGGTTTGAATACTCCTCGGGCGTGGATGTGTGTGATGTCCTTAGGTTAGGTAGTTTTAATTAGTTCTAAGTTCTAGGCGACTGATGACCTCAGAAGTTAAGTCGCATAGCGCTCAGAGCCAAACGCTTTAGCTACATAGTTTTTATTTCAAAAATCATGTACAGTCACAGCCTCGGCAGCGTCGTGCTCTGATTTTCGCGCTGTTAATGCGCAGTATGAAAATGGCTGAGGTTGCTCTCTGTTCCGTAGTGAAACACGCGGGAGGAACACAGTTCAAAAGTGGCGAGAAATAGGCTGTTCTTAATATATTTCATAAATTTACGGAGATAATCGGATCTGAAGTTTTCCCGGCGTTGTATATACTGCAGTTGATAAACAAACCCATATTTAACTTAGAGCGCAGTCGGTAGCGTAATGGACAGTACACCAAATGTCGTTATTCGAGCGATGGTTCACATCTTACACGTATTATCATTTTTATGAATAATGCATGTCTTCTTGTTTCTAATTACGTATTGGACGCGAAATTCCTGCTTCCATTTCAATTACAAATTCTTAATTATCGATGTTTTATGAAATACTGTTCATAAAAAGTAGTTTAAATTAAGAAAACTTAACAATTTAATTTTTAAGGAAAAAATGAAGAACCAAATACTCTTTATTTGGGCTATGTCCATCGTTTTATACTACAGAGGTACGTAAGTATCGTAGAAACATGAAAAACGATCATTTTCACAGCATCGGACACTTCTCACAAATTCTGTATATTTATATTTGCTACTGTACCATTACAATATGAACCCAACAGAACCGATCTGGTGCCGAGCTGCGCGATCTGACTCGAGAGGTAAGAAGACTGTTCAACTGTCAGACGTACTGGAACTACGCACGTAGCTTTTTTACACGTCACTGCCTAACGGTGGCGGGATATAGAACGGCTCGTCATAAAAGAAGAATAGAAAATGCTGCTGTGGTATCGATAGCTACGACGCCACGGCGTAGGTACGAGTTCTTAGATTGGCACTACGACACCGACACCAGCGACAGCGCCCTCTAGCCGGCACTGTGACGACCAAACAACATTGTTTCATTTTCATAGTGGGCGAGCCACTACAGATTTTGCCTGTGTTAGCCTTGATACATCCGGCTTCGCACCTACGTGCTCATCATAGCCAAGGTAATGTTAAACCTGTATTTACTGTCTTACCTAGCGTAAACATCTTTTGCTTTAGCCGACCGAAGTGGCCGTGCGGTTAACGGCGCTGCAGTCTGGAACCGCAAGACCGCTACAGTCGCAGGTTCGAATCCTGCCTCGGGCATGGATGTTTGTGATGTCCTTAGGTTAGTTAGGTTTAACGAGTTCTAAGTTCTAGGGGACTAATGACCTCAGCAGTTGAGTCCCATAGTGCTCAGAGCCATTTGAACCATTTTTTTTTTTTTTTACTTTAAAAGCAGTACCGAGGTTTTTACCTCACCTGCTCCTACTCTCTTCCTACATTCGGCCTACCATTCAGTTTACAGGAGCAGACCCACGCGCCGCTTTCCAGGCGGGATACAAAAGCTGCGACTGGTTGGCTTCGTGGATTCTGTTTTTCATAGGCTCGTTATTAACGTAGCAGGTGACACTTCCAGCAATCAAATGCATTTCTCGGATTCGGATAAGGAAGGAGCTAAGATATTACCAGACGACTGGCTGTAAGCAATACCTTCAGTGGCTTCAATATTTGGTTCAAATGGCTCTGAGCACTGTGGGACTTTACATCTGTGGTCTTTAGTCCCCTAGAACTTAGAACTACTTAAACCTAACTAACCTAGGCACGTCACACACATCCATGCCCGAGGTAGGATTCGAACCTGCGACCGTAGCGGTCGCGCGGTTCCAGACTGAAGCGCCTAGAACCGCTAGACGAGTACCACGATATACTGAATGACTGCTCCTTACGGTCACTTCCATCCCTTTCCTCCGTTACCCTGAGATGGGCTACTACCCCCTGTTCTTCAAAAGCGCCAGTTTCTAATTGTCTGTGCTGTTTTAATGAACTATTGCTCGCAGCAAGCACTTACACAAGGACACATGAGCAATCACTCTCCGTATCAGTCAGTTACATGCCCGTCAACCAACAAATACCATCTACGAGGTGAACCGATCATCATTCAGGCTCACTACTAACATACTACTGATGCAAGCGAGTGATCGATAGCGAAGGCGTATCTGAAATATATCAAGAGATACCTGGCGTCATTTGCCACTGACTGGTCGTCAGATGGTCAGATTATGTAAAATGCTGCATTTGGCTGTCTCGTTTTACATTTCCCTTCCCTTGATATGTGTTAGATGGCCGTAACGATACAGTTGAGACTAGAACTCGTACAGACATATACAAGACATCAGTGGCCACTTGTTCCTTCTGCAAGTCGAAGCGGAAAGAGCAAAACTAGCAACAGTACAAAATACTCTCCGCCATCCATTGGTTACGAGACGAACTGCGCCAGCAGCTTTCACCATATCTAGTGCGCGACGAAATAAATTCTGACAACGATAAAGTACGCTCTCCTGACATTTGGAGCGCAACGATCCCTTGACGACGGATGAGATACTTGATGAAGAGGGAGAAGGTGTAGACTATGCTGTTTATCTCTAACGGCTTTTCATGAACAATGTAATGCGAGTGGTTGTTTTCAGCTGACTTAGAAAGAGTGGATGGAATTGACAGCTTTTATGAAATTGTAAAGTTCGCCCGACAGATCAAGAGGTAGTACAATGTTTCTAATAACTAACTTTTACTGCGTTAAAGGTGGGAGAGGGTGGGGTGGATGCCTTTGAAATCAACATACCAGAACTCTCATTTAAATTTTCCATTTTCTTTCAAATACATTTCCGTCGAATTGCAGAGTAGTACTTTCGATAAGATGCAACCGAATGCTTTCACACCATGCCTTGCCAAACTTAGTATTTCATCTTGAATTTCTTGACAGGATGAGACGTCATAATCAATTCTTCTAGTTTGTAAGCTCTGATATTGCCCAAATAGAAGGTAACTACTTTAATATATATCTTGGAATCGGAATGGAGCAAGTAAAGTAAACCTTCGTTTCTTTAGCGAAATTCTGGTTCTACTTATATACAGCTCACAGTCAGTGCCCTCAAGTACACTTTCAACGAAAACTAAATTTTGCAGCTCTTTTTATTGAATAAGACCTTCTGTCTGATATAGTTACTGGATTCACTGATTGTCTAGCTAATGCCTTTTCTAGGATCTCTTGGTACAGGCGACCCTCGCTATTGCTTGAAAGGCTGCATATGGTACCATCCGGCAGTAAACAGTAGTCACCGGACATAATAATGAGTTCTGAATCTTTGCCAGCTCTCTGCAACTGTTGGAATAATATCTCTTTTTCCCAGGGATAATTGCCAAGGCTCTGGGACGATATTACTTCTGGCACAAAATGTACAGCAAATCTGCATAGCTCTTTTACGTCTCTTCTTTCCAGCTTTCCGTAATTCTGGGTTCCTTCAGTGTACCAACGGATTCAGTTGTCATCACTGTCTCACACATGCTTATAGTTCGGATTTTCAGCAACAAAGTGCTGTTATATATACTGGGACAGAAGAACACAGAACGAGCCTTTTTCCTGTTTCGTTCTCTTTTTTAAGCTTAACTTATCGATGACCTCAGAAATCATGTGTTTTGGTAAATAGATAACTGTAAGTTAATTTCACTGGTGCTTCACTTTAGTTTAAACATAACGTCCTGTAGGCTATTGCTTTTCCAGTAAATAAATGAGATACAAATCATTACATTGAAAATAAACGAAAGAAACTGAAATACTGTAGCAGTGCGAATACTGTAACACTTTATAAACAATGATTACTGAGGAAATCTTCACAAGCCAAGATCTTAAAAAAGCATTTTATTGGACTAAAGGTTCCGATAGAGCTATGCTGTCATCATCGAATCTGCAAGAGGATGGACAGAAATTGATAATACATGCTTTACAATCATGGTATTACAAATTGGTTAACTGCCTTGTTTCATGATCTATGGAATTATTACATACCTTATGTTTTAAAACTTCTACAGCATGTTCTCCATCAGTGTTACAATCGCTTCACAATGCATATGCTCTTCCCACTACCATGAATATCTCAACACTTCAGCATGTCAAATATAAAATCACTACGCACAGACATAAAGTACGTATACTGCTCTGATTCGAGTGCTCATATTCACCACCAACTGGCAACTGACAGAGACGGGATGTAAACTCAGCGACTACCAGGTGGCACTGTACTGGTTGAATGGATTATCCTCTTGTGTGTCACATAAGACATGGATACATAATTCCACATAACTGGTAATACACTATCAAGGGCTATTTTTATTTACATTATTATACAGTCCAACCAAGACATATGTATAAAGTTTGCTTATAATTGATGTACGTACCTTTCATAATTTTGTAGGATAAAATATGTATGACAAATATTAAGGTCAAAATATGGGCTTGCAACATACTAAACGTAGACAAGAATTTAAAAAGAAATTCTTGAGGCAACGTGTAGGCAGTGCCGGATTAAAAATTTTTGTGCCTCTAGGCACACATAACATATGCGCCCCTTCAAAAATATGTTTTCAGTAATGTCTACATAGTTTTAAGTCGCAATGAAAGTGCTCTATGGAGCTATTCAAAAGCCGCATTGTAATAAACCTGATATTTGTTGATTCACCACTTAAAAGTTTCCAATAAAATAAATTTTGGTTCAAATATCTGGTATAACAGCCTGCTGACCTTCGTTAACTATAAAATCGGCGTTACAAAATTGATTAACGCCACGGTGTAAAATAATGTCGACTTTTGATTCATTAACTCACCTTTCCACAGAATCATCACTAACGAGGTTATTTCTTTTCGTTATATCTGATTCGGCACTTAGGTATTTGTGAGACTTGAATTTAGGACTAATTTGTTTTTCATTTCTAACTATTGTTTCATTCACATTTACTTCTTTCACTACAGCTGTAGTTGTAGACCTATCATCAGTACTACTTGAACTCGAAATCGAACCAGAAACATTTCTTGTGATAAATTTGTCTAGTTGGACAAGCGTTTTTGGAACATTAGGTCTTCCTTCTCTTTGTTCCTTCGCTAATTTCCGAAATATTGACCCAATTAATTTTTTATCTTTCTTTAGTTTCTTTTTGTCACTCTTATTCATCTTAAAGACACTTGCGAAATATTAACACCAACACTAAAGAACATAAGTTTGTAAATAAAAAGCATCCAGTTCAAACTCGGACCACACGGCACCCGAGCACAAAGCATTTTACTTCAAACACCATAGTCAACCAACACCAGCATAAAAGAAAATAAGTTTCGCAAAGTTTTGAACATGGCTGCTTGGTTCAGTGACCGTTTATAAATTAAAATTGAAGTAAATGAGCCTCCGCTCTTATTAACCAGGTTTCAACAGTTCTAAGAGTGTCTTCATCAGAATTTACACATTTAAAGTGGTCTGTAACATAATTACAAATTTATGGGAAGAAAAAATTTTTACATGATAAATTGTAGGTACTGACTAATAATGCAAGACATTACATGTCACATACAAAATAAATAACAGGCCAGAAGGGCTTTAGTCACAAACTATTTAGGAGGAGTGTGTCAAGCTTCTAAGGGCTGCTCATACCTGTACAGCCACAGGTTTTCTGAAAATAAGTTTGTAATTAAAAAGCATTCCAGTTCAAAATCGTACCACACGGGAGACAAGCACAAAGCTTTTTACTTTAAGCACAACAATAACCAAACGACTACCCTGAATAACTTGACAGAACTGTGCTATGAAGTAAAATCTTTAAATGTTAAAATAAGAACAGTGCAGTATATTCCGCCCTCTAAACCTGCTGTCTCTATGGCCGTGTTTAGTGGGCCTGTAAGTAAATTCATCTCTGGCAGTCAGTATTTCGGGGTAGGCCCCCTACTGTGCGTCATGTTTATAATTTACACCTGACAAGGGGAGGTCTCTAGCGGTGCGATCGATTTTTTTAAACTATCTAAATGGTTGTTTCAAAATAATCGGTGGCACCGGTAGGGACCTCCCCTTGTCAGGTGTAATTTATAAACATGTCGCACAGTAGGGGGCCTACTGTTCTAAGCAAAGAAGGGAAAGCAGAAAGATGGAAGGATTATTTAGAGGGTCTATACAAGGGCGATGTATTTGAGGAAAATATTATGTAAATGGAAGAGGATGTAGATGAAGATGAAATGGGAGATATGATACTGCGTGAAGAGTTTGACAGAACACTGAAAGACCTAAGTCGAAACAAGGCCCCGGGAGTAGACAATGTTCCATTAGAACTACTGACAGCCTTGGGAGAGCCAGTCATGACAAAACTCTACCATCTGGTGAGCAAGATTTCTGAGACAGGCGAAATACCCTCAGACTTCAAGAAGAATATAATAATTCCGATCCCAAAGAAATCAGGTGTTGACAGATGTGAAAATTACCGAACTATCAGTTTAATAAGTCACAGCTGCAAAATACTAACGCGAATTCTTTACAGACGATTGGAAAAACTAATATAAGCGGACCTCGGGGAAGATCAGTTGGGATTCCGTAGAAATGTTGCAACACGTGAGGCAATACTGACCCTACGACTTATCTTAGAAGAAAGATTAAGGAAAGGCAAACCTACGTTTCTAGCATTTGTAGACTTAGAGAAAGCTTTTGACAATATTGATTGGAATATTCTCTTTCAAATTCTGAAGGTGGCAGGGGTAAAATACAGGGAGCGAAAGGGCATTTACACTTTGTACAGAAAGCAGATGACAATTATAAGAGTCGAGGGACATGAAAGGGAAGCAATGGTTGGGAAGGGAGAGAGAGAGGGTTGTAGTCTATCCCCGATGTTATTAAATCTGTATATTAAGCAAGCAATAAAGAAAACAAAAGAAAAGTTCGGAGTAGGTATTAAAATTCATGGAGAAGAAATAAAAACTTTGAGGTTCGCCGTTGACATTGTATTTCTGTCAGAGACAGCAAAGAACTTGGAAGAGCAGTTGCACGGAATGGACAGTATCTTGAAAGGAGGGTATAAGATGAACATGAACAAAAGCAAAACGCGGATAATGGAATGTGGTCGAATTAAGTTGGGTGATGCTGATGGAATAAGATTAGGAAATGAGACACTTAAGTAGTATAGGAGCTTTGATATTTGGGGAGCAAAATAACTGATGATGGTCGAAGTAGAGAGGGTATACAATGTAGACTAGGAATGACAAGGAAAGCGTTTCTGAAGAAGAGAAATTTGTTAACAACGAGTATAGATTTAAATGTCAGGAAGTCGTGTCTGAAAGTATTTGTATGGAGTGTAGCCATGTATGGAAGTGAAACTTGGACGATAAACAGTTTAGACAAGAAGAGAATAGAAGCTTGCGAAATGTGGTGCTACAGAAGAATGCTGAAGATTAGATGGGTTGATCACATAACTAATGAGGAGGTATTGAATAGAATTGGGGAGAAGAGGAGCTTGTGGCACAACTTGACTAGAAGAAGGGATCGGTTGGTAGGACGTGTTCTGAGACATCGATGTATCACCAATTTAGAATGGGAAGGCAGCGTGGGGGGTAAAAATCGTAGAGGGAGACCAAGAGATGAATACACCAAGCTGATTCAGAAGGATGTAGGTTGCAGTAGGTACTGGGAGATGAAGAAGCTTGCATAGGATAGAGTAGCATGGAGAGCTGCATCAAACCAGTCTCAAGACTGAAAACCACAACAAGAACATCTAAATGATGATCTAGGGTAAGATATCAGATACCACACATTGCAGCCATTGACCCTGGTGGTCCCTCGTTTGCGAGTAGCCGACGAAAATAAAAATCGGACATTTGTTTCGTTCTTAACAGCATTCTAAAAGTCGCGTTATATGGTGTGGTGGCGTGCTGTAATGGATACGATAACAGCTACCCGTGCAGGAGGTTGCTGGTTTTAATCTCATTAGATGTAATATGTTTCTGTTTATTTTTAAATCTTTATCGAAACAAATTTGATCATGATTTTTATTCAATTAATTGATTTCAACGTAATTTTTTTATTCCCTTCCTTTGTCCCATAACTTTAATCATAATATCATCTTCTTCATTTGCTCTCATTTTCTTCGTGTCATCCTTTCTCAACTTGAAATCTTTGCTCACGTGTTTTTAATTAATTTTATGTATTAATTTCGATTTAATTTCCCTTGTTTTATGACCCTACTTTTTCATCCACATTATTGCATTCATCATACCCATTTCTCACTTTTCTTCAATTGTGTTTTACTTTGAACACGTCTTTCATTTAAATTTTTCCTCTGTGTTATCTGGTCTATAATGCCGTAGTTATTGTGGTTGTTTTATATATTTGTATGACGATTACTGTGATAAAATGGCACATTTGGTAACAAAAATACATTTTTCGCGCCATTGCACTAATATAAATAGATCATTCCGTCTTTTGTTTTTTAACTGATAGATCGGACTTTTCTAATAATTGAAAATTCTAATGGATAAAAATACAATTAAATTCATATTTACAAAAATTCCGAGTAGAAAGAAGGACATAAATAAAAAATGAAACAAATGAAAAAGTTCGCACTGTGATTAAAATAATAGACAAAAGAACAGAAATAAAAACTGCATTCAAACCTATTACCTGAATAAAAAGAATGATCGAAGTAATTAAGACGAAGATAAAACAAAGTTGAGTGCAATTTGAACCAACAACCTTCTGCATGCGAATCTATTATCATAACTATTACGCTACAGAACAAGACTACATAATGTAACTTTCTTAACGCTGTTGAGTATTACCGAAAATTCCGATTTTTCTTGTCGATTACCCGCAAACGAGAGCCACCAGTGTGTGATACGTGGGATCTTAACCTACATCAATCAGCATGTAGATAGTTTCAGAAATTCGATGGCCCCGCTGGGGAACTCTCCTTGTGAATATCCACAGATACATTTTGAATTTCTGGTCACAGGGGAGGTATGGAGTGTGATGGAGCTCTACAAATATTTCGTAGGTCGGTGCCTTTTTATAACGTTAGATATACGAAGTACCTAGGCGATGGGGATTCTAAAGCTTTAAATAAAATTAATGAGTTCAATGTTTATGGTGATACTTTGGAAACAAAACTGGAGTGTTGTGGAAATGTGCAAAAAGAGGCTGGGTGCTAGATTGAGAAAGCTACGAAGAGAAATGGAAGAAAAGTTCCTATCAGATGGAAAATCCCTCCCTGGCCGAGGCAGATTGACAGAAACTGAAATAGACCTTCTTCAGAGTTATTATGTACTGGACATTAGACGAACTGCACCTCAGAATGATGTTACAGCAATGTGAAAAGCTGTATGGCTCACCTACCTTCATAAATTGTCCACTGATGATCACCCTGCTAACGGACATTGTCCAAAAGGAGCAGATTCTTGGTGTGGTTACCAAAAAGCAAAAGAAGGTGGTCAAATATACGATCCTGATATGAATGAGAGAAAACCAATTTTTAGAGACCTGAATGACCCAGGTTGGCTTAGTAAATGTCTTCATAGGGCACTCAGAATACAAATGAAAGTTCCAACCATTGCATATGGGAAAGGTTACCCAAGAATGTTCATTGTAGGACTAAATACATTAAATGTTGGTGTACTAGATGCAGTGATATGTTTCAATGACGGAGTGATTGGAGTGATTGGAGTGTAATTGTGAACTGTCGAAGCTGCGTTAGTAATGTACCGGAACTTCAAGCGCTGATAGAAAGCACCGTAGCTGAAATCGTTATAGGTACAGAAAGCTGGTTGAAGCCAGAGATAAATTCTGCCGAAATTTTTACAAAGGTACAGACGGTGTTTAGAAAGGATAGATTGCATGCAACCGGTGGTGGAGTGTTCGTCGCTGTTAGTAGTAGTTTATCCTGTAGTGAAGTAGATGTGGATAGTTCCTGTGAATTATTATGGGTGGAGGTTACACTCAACAACCGAACTAGGTTAATAATTGGCTCCTTTTACCGACCTCCCGACTCAGCAGCATTAGTGGCAGAACAACTGAGAGAAAATTTGGAATACGTTTCACATAAATTTTCTCAGCATGTTATAGTCTTAGGTGGAGATTTCAATTTACCAGATATAGACTGGGACACTCAGATGTTTAGGACGGGTGGTAGGGACAGAGCATCGAGTGACATTATACTGAGTGCACTATCCGAAAATTACCTCGACCAATTAAACAGAGAACCGACTCGTGGACATAACTTCTAGGACCTACTGATAACAAACAGACCCGAACTTTTCGACTCTGTAAGCGCAGAACAGGGAATCAGTGATCATAAGGCCGTTGCAGCATCCCTGAATATGGAAGTAAATAGGAATATAAAAAAAGGGAGGAAGGTTTATCTGTTTAGCAAGAGTAATAGAAGGCAGAATTCAGACTACCTAACAGATCAAAACGAAAATTTCTGTTCCGACACGACAATGTTGAGTGTTTATGGAAAAAGTTCAAGGCAATCGTAAAATGCGTTTTAGACAGGTACGTGCCGAATAAAACTGTGAGGGATGGGAAAAACCCACCGTGGTACAACAACAAAGTTAGGAAAGTACTCCGAAAGCATCGAGAGCTTCACTCCAAGTTTAAACCCAGCTAAAACCTCTCAGACAAAAAGAAGCTAAACGATGTCAAAGTTAGCGTAAGGAGGGCTATGCGTGAAGCGTTCAGTGAATTCGAAAGTAAAATTCTATGTACCGACTTGACAAAAAATCCTAGGAAGTTCTGGTATTACGTTAAATCAGTAAGTGGATCGAAACAGCATATCCAGACACTCCGGGATGATGATGGCATTGAAACAGAGGATGACACACGTAAAGCTGAAATACTAAACACCTTTTTCCAAAGTTGTTTCACAGAGGAAGACCGCACTGCAGTTCCTTCTCTAAATCCTCGCACAAACGAAAAAATGGCTGACATCGATGTAAGTGTCCAAGGAATAGAAAAGCCACTGGAATCACTCAAGAGAGGAAAGTCCACTGGACCTGACGGGATACAAATTCGATTCTACACAGAGTACGCGAAAGAACTTGCCCCCCTTCTAACAGCCGTGTACCGCAAGTCTCTAGAGGAACAGAAGGTTCCAAATGATTGGAAAAGAGCACAGGTAGTCCCAGTCTTCAAAAAGGGTCGTCGAGCACATGCGCAAAAGTATAGACCTATATCTCTGACGTCGATCTGTTGTAGAATTTTAGAACATGTTATTTACTCGAGTATCATGTCGTTTTTGGAAACCCAGAATCTACTATGTAGGAATCAACGTGGCTTCCGGAAACAGCGATCGTGTGAGACCCTACTCGCTTTATTTGTTCATGAGACCTAGAAAATATTAGATACAGGCTCCCAGGTAGATGCTATTTTCCTTGACTTCCAGAAGGCGTTCGATACAGTTCCGCACTGTCGCCTGATAAACAAAGTAAGAGCCTACGGAATATCAGACCAGCTGTGTGGCTGGATTGAAGAGTTTTTAGCAAACAGAACACAGCATGTTGTTATCAATGGAGAGACGTCTACAGACGTTTAAGTAACCTCTGGCGTGCCACAGGGGAGTGTTATGGGACCATTGCTTTTCACAATATATATAAATGACCTAGTAGATAGTGTCGGAAGTTCCATGCGACTTTTCGCGGATGATGCTGTAATATACAGAGAAATTGCAGCATTAGAAAATTGTAGCGAAATGCAGGAACATCTGCAGCGGATAGGCACATGGTGCAGGGAGTGGCAACTGACCCTTAACATAGACAAATGTAATGTATTGCGAATACATAAAAAGAAGGATCCTTTATTGTATGATTATATGATAGCAGAACAAACACTGGTAGCAGTTACTTCTGTAAAATATCTGGGAGTATGCGTGCGGAACGATTTGAAGTGGAATGATCATATAAAATTAATTATTGGTAAGGCGGGTACCAGGTTGAGATTCATTGGGAGAGTCCTTAGAAAATGTAGTCCATCAACAAAGGAGGTGGCTTACAAAACACTCGTTCGACCTACGCTTGAGTATTGCGCATCAGTGTGGGATCCGTACCAGATCGGGTTGACGGAGGAGATAGAGAAGATCCAAAGAAGAGCGGCGCGTTTCGTCACAGGGTTATTTGGTAAGCGTGATAGCGTTACGGAGATGTTTAGCAAACTCAAGTGGCAGACTCTGGAAGAGAGGCGCTCTGCATCGCGGTGTACCTTGCTCGCCAGGTTTCGAGAGGGTGCGTTTCTGGATGAGGTATCGAATATATTGCTTCCCCCTACTTATACCTTCCGAGGAGATCACGAATGTAAAATTAGAGAGATTAGAGCGCGCACGGAGGCTTTCAGACAGTCGTTCTTCCCGCGAACCATACGTGACTGGAACAGAAAAGGGAGGTAATGACAGTGGCACGTAAAGTGCCCTCCACCACACACCGTTGGGTGGCTTGCGGAGTATAAATGTAGATGTAGATGTAGATGTAGATGTAGATAGGAAGGTTGGAAGTCCTGAGAAATTTAGCCATAAAATGTGGCTCTATCTATCTATCTATATCCGAATCCCGCTCCAGCTACTGCCGGGTCTGGGTGCTGACGAGTCCTCTCCATTTGGCTCGGTCCTCCCACCACTTTTCTTCCTCCACTTGCTGCCAGGTCACACCTCTCCTTTCAACAGATATTCTCACTCCCATTTTCCACCGTGTTCTTGGGCGCCCTCTAGGTCGTTTCCCATCCATCTTTAGTTCTTCCATAATTTTGGGCAGTCTCTGCCCATGCATCCTCTTAACATGCCCATACCATCTTAATCTCTTTCTTTCAATTTCTTCTCTCATACTTTCTTGTTTGAGGTCCTTTCTAATCTCTACATTCCTTACTCTGTCCATTCTTGTTTTTCCCTTTACTGCTCTGAGAAATTTCATTTCCCCTGCTTGCAGTCTGCTCCAGTCCCTTTCTTTCATTGTCCATGTTTCTCCACCATAGGTGACAATAGGGAAGTAATAATTCTTATACATCAGGAGTTTTGCTCTTTCTGGAACTTCATTATTCCAAATCAGATGTTTTATTGTTTGGTAGAAATTGCCTCCCTTCTGTAACCTCCTATTAATTTCGTTAGTTATTCTTCCATCCCTAGATATTTCACTCCCTAAATAAGCCCTTTGATTGTGGCACCATACACAATCATTAACCTGGCTCCAGGGAGGTAGGGTGCCCTTCCCTATTCCTCCACTGGGGTAATTCCTGTCTGGCGCGTCCACGTCGCGGGGGTGGGCATCCTACACTTCAGTAGGCCGGAGTGCTAGGATGGCTGAGTTCAGGCAGGGACCCAATCCCGTGGGGTATAACACGGAACCCATGCCCAGGGTTACGGGTGAAGACCTTAATGGCAGTGACGGCAGAGAAGGAAGACTTCGGAACGGCGTAGCTGGCAGATGAGGCAACCCTCCTTTCTGGGGATTAAATGAGAAGGGAACCACTGCCTTGTGGTGGAGGAGAAACTCCAAAGGCTAAGGGAGACAACCCCAACAGAAAATCCTTCCTTGCGTTAGGCCTAGCAAGCCAGTAGGAAAGTGTTCATATATTGCTTTCAAAACACAGACGAGCCTCGGAACAAAATGTGGCTCTAATATGGAAGAAATGTTTTCAAATGTGTGTGAAATCTTATGGGACATAACTGCTATGGTCATCAGTCCCTAAGCTTACACACTACTTAACCTAAACTATCCTAAGGACAAACTCACACCCCCATGCCCGAGGGAGGACTCGAACTTCCGCCGGGATCAGGTGCAGCTGCTTAGACCCCTCGGCTCTTTCTGCGTGGCCAATATAAGAGATCAATTGCTTGCGTGTGACAGAAAACAGGTGCTTGAAGCTGAAAGAAGCAAGAAGTGCTGAAAGGAATGCCAGGAGGAAGCTTGAACATGAAGAAATGCTCCAGGATGAAGACGATGCTTCAGGAACTTTCTGAGGCACAGTTTAATTGGACTCATATCTTCATTCGGAATTGCCCACGAATTGTATTTTCCTAAAGTTTATAAGGCTTTGCTCTATTTTTTTCTCTTACTTGCAATAGTCCATACATATGTAGAAGACCTAAGCTTTATTGCTGAATCAATTAATTATAGGAAAAATAACGTAATATTAGGAAAAAAAATTACAAAAATTAAAATGCAAGATGTGATTTTTTTTATCCTTGTTATATACATAATAGGTGGAATTAAATTTGTCTAGCAACTCAGCCATAATGTCATGCATCTGGTAAAATTTGGTCTCCTTCATATGTATAACATTGGATTAAATGGTACCTCAATTTCAAGAAGCATTTTGGAAAAAGTATTGCATCAATATCTTTGTAATTTTTTATAACCCTAAGCAGGTTCAAAAATATTCAGAATACTTCGAATTTATTTAGAAAGTGTGCTGCATTGCCTGATATCAACAAAAAATATGTAAAGCGTATACATCATAAACAGTGTCTGAAAGAAATAGGTGTTGATTTTCACATAATATTGAGCCGGAAAAGAACCCTGTATCGTTAAAAGAAGAGGTGAAGCTTTTCCGAGTCGTGATTATATAGGGGGTTCATATTAACTAAAGACAATGAAATATGTTGAAAATTACACATTGGATGAAAAAAGCTATAATTATAATTTGCTTGTCAGCTATACAACTGCACTATTGATGACAAACAGCTGGAGACAGAATCAGCTGTAAAATATCTAGGCGTAACTATCCAGATCGACCTAAAGTGGAAAAGCCACATAAAACGAGTAGTGGGGAAACCAGACACTGGTCTCTGATTCATCGGAAGAATCTTAAGGTAATGTAACTCAACCACGAAAGAAATGGCTTATAATGCGCTTGTACGCACGATTTTTTATTATTATTCATCTAACTGGGATCCTTATGAGGTAGGACTGATCAGGAGAAGATCCAACAAAGACCGGCGTGTTTCGTCACGGAATCGTTTAGCTGGCGAGAGAGCGTTACGGAGATGCTAAACAAACTTCACTGGCAGACGTTACAAGAGAAGCGTTATGCATTACGGAGAGACTTACTACTGAAATTTCAGGACAACACTTTTTAGGAGCTGGCCTCTGTGACCGAGCGGTTCTAGGAGCTTCAGTCTGGAACCGCGCGACCGCTCCGGTCGCAGGTTCGAATCCTGCCTCGGGCATGGATGTGTGTGATGTCCTTAGGTTAGTTAGGTTTAAGTAGTTATAAGTTCTAGGGGACTGATGACCTCAGATGTTAAGTCCCATAGTGCTCAGAGCCATTTGAACTTTTCAGGAGTCGGACTATATATTACATCCTCCCACACACTACTGGCGTATTGACCACGAGGAGAAAATTCGAGAAATTAGAGCCAATAAAGAGACTTAATGACAACCATTCTTCCCAAGCACTATTTGCGAGTGGAACAGCGTTGGGATCGATCAGATTGTGGTACCAAAAGCACCCTCCACCAAACATCATTAGGTGGCTAGCGAATTACAATGTAGGTGTAGATATATGTATATTCGAGGATACCACTCTCGTCGGAAGTTCCATGCGGCTTTTCGAGGATGATGCTGTAGTATACAGAGAAGTTGCAGCATTAGAAAATTGTAGCGAAATGCAGGAACACCTGCAGCTGATAGGTACTTGGTGCAGGGAGTGGCAACTCACCCTTAATGTAGACAAATGTAATGTATTGCGAATACATAGAAAGAATGATCCTTTATTGTATGATTGTACGATAGCGGAACAAACACTGGTAGCAGTTACTTCTGTAAAATATCTAGGGGTATGCGTACGGAACGATTTGACGTGTAATGTTCATATAAAATTAATTGTTGGTAAGGCGGGTTCCGGGTTGATATTCATTGCGAGCGTCCTTAGAAAATGTAGTCCATCAACAAAGGAGGTGGCTTACAAAACACTCGTTCGACCTATGCTTGAGTATCGCTCATCAGTGTGGGATCCGTACCAGGTCGGGTTGACACAGAAGATAGAGAAGATCCAAAGAAGAGCGGCGCGTTTCGTCACAGGGTTATTTGGTAAGAGTGATAGCGTTACGGAGATGATTAGCAAAGTGGCAGACCCTGCAAGAGAGGAGCTCTGCATCGCGGTGTGGCTTGCTGTCCAAGTTTCGAGAGGGTGCGTTTGTGGATGAGGTATCGAATATATTGCTTCCCCCTACTTGTACCTCCCGAGGAGTTCACGAATGTAAAATTAGAGAGATTCGAGCTCGCACGGAGGCTCTCCGGCAGTCGTTCTTCCCGCGAACCATACGCGACTGGAACAGGAAAGGGAGGTAATGACAGTGGCACGTAAAGAGCCCTCCGCCACACACCGTTGGGTGCCTTGCGGAGTATAAATGTAGATGTAGATGTAAATGTAGATGTAGACCCGCCACTCCATCCCTCGCGTAGCGGGTGAGAGAAATTTTAAAATCATCCAAGAAAACACCGTTTTTTATTGCAGATTACGATTCTGTGCCAAAATCTCCGTATGTTTAGTCTGAAGTGTTTGCTTCATTTCCATACATATGTACCTGTAACCGGCGGAATAGAAATGGGTATACAATCATAATTTACGACATGCTACTGAATGGAATATCCAGTGGAACGTCGGAACCCACCTCCATGTTGCGAGGGTAAGACAGGGCAGTATTTCATAACTTCCCATTGGAAACCACATTCGCAACGATATATTTCTCTGACATGCGGAACGGAGGACTACTCGACGAGCCACCCTCGCTTCCAACGCCCGGGTTCCCGGGTTCGATTCCCGGCGGGGTGAGGGATTTTCTCTGCCTCGTGATGACTGGGTGTTGTGTGCTGTCCTTAGGTTAGTTAGGTTTAAGTAGTTCTAAGTTCTAGGGGACTGATGACCATAGATGTTAAGTCCCATAGTGCTCAGAGCCATTTGAACCATTTTATGACTGGCCACCGCAGCCGTTTAACGAAGTATCACGTATCATAACAGTTAGTACACTGCGATAGGAGCTCACGTATCGCGTACATGTAGAACAGATAGAGGCTCTAAACAGCGCAATACTTGCGCATTGTTTATTGCCTGCATACCTACCTATCATTTGGAGAACACACGTGCAAGTTGAATGTTGCTGCCGCAAAAGAAAGAAATTAAATGATCTTGATTTACCGAGAATGTACGGTCGGAGAAATGTTGAGACTGCTGTTCCCTTGTTTGCCGATCGTTTTCCAAGGAAAGCTCGTTCTCGTTTGTTGTTTTACAAGGTTGTGAACGTCTTTATGTCTAATGGCAGCGTTAATGACCGGCAAAAGGAAACGAATCAAACGTATTACAGGAGAAGCTAATAAAGTAGCTGTACTGGCACCTGTGCACCACAAGCCACGGATAAGCGCCCGGCAATTACACCATGATTCCGGGGTTTCCGTGGGTAGTATTTTCACAGTACTGTATCGTCATAAGAATCATACATATGTAACCTCCCCCTCACTTATCGACCTTAATGACAGTGAAAAATTAAACCGCGTGTACCTAATGGAAATTTGGGAAAAGAAATCGTCACCGAAGTTGATTTGTCGGTAAAGAGGGAGGAAAGGGTTACATCTAAATGAAAAGAAAAATGCTAATAAAACTGGTGGAAATTAATTTTGAAAAGGGGTAAAGTTAATAAAGAAAGTAAATGTGCGGCCGTTACGTTAACAATTAACTATCGGTAATTAGATATTTGAGATTTGGGGGAAATTACGGTCGCCAGTCCTAAGGACAATTACTATAGCAACTGAAAAAGAAAGGTTATTACACATATAATAACACTAGAAGTGTGGCAACTGAAGGTTGACACGTGTAGTGTGAAAACTGAAAGTTTGTCAGAAGTAATAAATTCCGCTACACTCTGACTTAATTTAGCAAAAGAATTAATAAAACCGGAAAATCGAAAGTTAATTTAGTGACTGAAGTTAATTGTGAGCTTCCTTTCTGAAGCACATCGAAATTCAGTAAAATACGGTTAGTCTTGGACTACCTCAACAATCATTTCAAAAGCTACTTGGATCTACGCAATTTAGAAATAAGAGATTTAACTTTGAACTTGAATTAAATGATTCTGAACAATTAACAATAGTAAAATTTAGTACGTACCAAGCTGAGCTGCAGTCACAAGTAACTAAAATACGGTAACAAAACTCGCACTCTTAATTTGTGCTTGTGCAATCTAAATATTGTAGCCAGCTATGAATACCTTAACTGAACTTTGAAATTAAAGCAGTGAAATAAAATGATGCTAGCGTTTGAACTTCAACGAGACTCGGGACCATTTCAGAAAAGGAAGGGACCCTGCTCGGCAAAGCAATTGGGACAATGAGCAACAAAGGTTCATGCTAAGTTGCTGTAATTTTGTTATGCAACAATTTTAAAAGTTAGAAAAGTTGAGGTCTGTCATACAGTTCTAAAACTTTACGTGCTTCCAGTCTTCCTTGTTGGCTGATTGAAGGTTTGACGCCGTCGATCGAGGAGGTGGCGACAGTCACTCATTGTCGGCCGTCACTGTTGCAGAAGCTGGATGTTGGCGCGCCTTCTTCTCGACACGGTCACCAGACGAAACGGGCTCTTGATGCGCACCAGCTAATGCTTCCCGTCCGCGACACCATGTCAGAAACTATCATCGCAAGTCGAGCGCAATTACATGCTGCCAAACCCCGAATTCGCGGCAACTCGCGGGAGCTTCACACACCAGCTGAACAACCGCACTACTCCAGCCAGACCCTGCCTCTGCCCACGCTCCACGCGACAGAGTTAACACTACCAAAGATCCTAAACACTCGGGTTCTCCTCACGACCTATCGACGTATTCGTTCGATAGCATAGTTGTCCCTAGGCAGGACCCAGCGTAAAAATACAAATAATATTTACAAACCAGCCACATCGACATAAATGCATATATATACAAATAGTAGAACAATTACAATATACAAAGACACAGAAATGTTATATCTTCAGGTAACAAAATAAGGAAAAAAATGTGCAGTGCAATACATGGAAATAGGAGGATATGCATTTCCGGCGTTACACGTGCCCCACGTCGTCTGAGGATGTTCGTGTAACGTAAACAGACTCAAAAATGTCCCAAAAAAGAAACAGCGGAAATGCATGTGCTCAAAACATCAACAAAATTTAGTATTCGTCTAATTAAGCATAAATCAAATTTTAGACCATAATAATTGAGTGGAGACACTCCTAATCTTATTCCACTCTGTCATCTTGCACAAAATAAAATAGGTTGACAACATATTAAAATTCATAGAAAACATAGAAATGGTGTAGCAATTCTAAAAATCAAAATTCCTAGCAGTATCAAGAAATAGAATACTATTTACAAAATGGTCCTAAAAACAGGTGGATCAAAATACGCAAGTTAATTATTAATTACATATTATACACATTTTTATGTAACCTTTTCATAATTAATATTCTCGTCATGAGAGTCCAATTAACGCTAAACAGGAAAATAATATACAGCAGATCGAGTGCAAAGAATGCCGACAGCGGCACATAAGCCAACAGCGGCTCCGCCTCGCCAGTATTGTTGCGCCCGCCTGTGCGTCACGCTTGATCTCACTCGCCTATGTAACGGCATTTTCAGAACGTCCGTTTCACTGAATTCTTTCGGAAAAACTCACTCCCGAGTAATTTCAAGGAGTCCATTAACACTATCACAGTGGATAAGTCAACACTGTCCATCATCACATATATACAAGCCTGAAACTTAAAACATCGTCTAAGTACATCGGCAATGACTAGTAAAACACATATTCATGAAATCTTACAGCTTGTTACAAAATCATATTTCCATTCCTTAATCTACTGTGACTCAGCTGAAAACTTAAACTAGCAGCTTGGATTTTTCAGTAGATTAATAATCAGTTTCTCTTAAATCATTTAATAAAAATTAATTACTTATTAATTACAATTTCTTTAATGTCCTCTTGGTCAGGCAAAAGCATGGCAATCTAGCAAATCGTTTAATCTTACACTCTATATTTACATACTGTACAAATTACCCATTGTGTGGTATTAATCGATCCTATGTTCGTACAATTTCAAGTCTACAATATTCCGTATACCTAATCGTTTTCTAGAGCTTGGATACTCTGAGCAATAAGCGTTTGTGTGAGGTATACCAACGACTTTTTACGGTCCATTATAAACAAACTTAAATTTAGAGATTTCATTGTCTATCTCGCTCGATTTCTCATGAGCTTTTACAAGTACTAAGTCTCTGATTGCAAACTTAGCAAAACGCGCTTTAGCGTCATGACGATGTATGCGAGCATCGGCTTTTAGCTTCATTACTTCTCGCAAATGATCTTTTTTCACACCAATACTAATGTCAATCCATGGAGGGAATTTGATTATCGCTTCCAATTCACTTTCTACACTTTTGTCAATGCCGAAATTCCTCACGTTACGGCAGTTCAAATTCATTCCTACGCCAATGTCATCCGGCCAGTTAACAATGTGTATAGGCTGGTATTGCCTATGCACACCGTCTCCTGCCTCGTCAAAACTAACTACTATTGTTTTATCTTGTGACGTACATGTCAAAGTTTTGCTTTCGCAACTAATCACTGCACGGTACTTTAATAGCCAATCTAACCCGATAATTACTCCCGTAGTTAAGTCTGGCACGACGACAAACTCTTGTTAAAATTGTGTCCCACATATCTCGAAGTTGACAAAAATCTGTTTTGTGACCGGTTTACTGGCCTTCCCAGTAGCACCGATAATTTTCACTCCTGTTACTGGCATAACTACGATGCCGGGTCTGTCTTTCAGTAACTCAAATATTTTCCCAGATACAGCACTCAATTCTGTACCGGTGTCAATCAACACGTTTAGTTGTAAGTCGTGCATATTAACAGTCACTACTATCTGTCTACACTTGTCCTCGACTGTTTTTTTTATTTTCCCACAGTAAATCCTCGTCTATATCCAGGTCATTCCAAAAAAAACCATCCGGGTTTGAGCCTAAATCCGGCTTATCTGGCGGCCTTTTCAGCCTATGTTCACATACAGTTTTAATTTCAACACGTTTGTCCTGAGGCTTAGTCTGTAGCTTCGCCTCCAATACCGAAAACTTTTCCTGTAACTCGTCAACTAGTGAGTGTTGCTTTGCTATCAGTTCACTATTTGTCACCTTCGTTGATTCCTCTTTGGTCAGATTGATCTCATCTGCCAATCTACCTGGAGGAATGTGCCCAATAGTATTTGCACTTACTTCCTCTAGATCTGTGCAACCCACACTGCTATTGTCTGACCGTATAATGTCAGCTCTAACCTCATACACGCTGTAATCTATGAGCTTTTCTACCAATCGTGTCCGGCTATCACTAAAATTTTTGCAATCTTTCTCCTTAATACTCTCGCAATGTTTAAACTGGAGGTTTGCGTCAGATGGGTCGGCTACTTCTACCACTATAACTTTCGGCAAAGTCTGCCGGTTAGGGCCAGAACTTTCCGTTACTACTTCAACATCCAACTCCTGCGGGACGAAACACGACGAATCTTGCTCGTGCTCCCCATTAACATCAACTATTTCTAGTAAAGTCTGCCGGTTAGGGCCAGATCTTTCTATCACTTCACAAACACCACCTTCCTGCGGGACGAGACGCGGCAAATCCTGCCCGCGCTCCCCATAAACACTTCTCCCGTACAGACCCCTATAATCTCTTAGCTCGTCGTATAAGCGACCGAACTGCCTTAACCAGACCTCATCCCTCTCTGCATCCCCTCGCTCGATGACGGACGTTTTATTCGACATCTGATCTTCTCTCAACAATTGCGAATCATTCTTAAACTCAATCTCCAGTTCTGCTGTGGGTATTACAGCTGCCACCTTATAATCGATTTCCGGAACACTACTTAAATTGTTCTCACTGACAGTGAATGTATTTTCTACTGCCATGTATACAGCTAATCTACTACTTGTGGACGCACTCCTTTCTCTTAACACTGGCACACTCTCCCGCCGTTGATTATTCCATACGGAATTTTCATAACGACGACACCTGGGTTTTCTCCTGTTATTGGGCCGCCAAAATTTCTCCACGCCCGGTCGGCCCCTCACCGGCGCGGCTAATGGTTTCCCTGTCTCGTCCCAGCAGATACGCTCCCCAGATGCTGCTGAGGCGGCTGATCACACCCTCTGGCGTTATTACTATTCTGCGAAGCCCGTATCACGCTGGTGTGATACTGTTTTCCGTCATTCCTGTTATTATTTGCATTGTACCGATTGTCATTACGACCCGAACCACTGTTGTTATTGCTGCCATGGTTGTGGTATGCATTATTCCCATGGTTACCGTTGTTGTGGTTGCTGTGGTACCCGTTGTTGTTACCACGGCCTCTACCACTATTGCGATTTTTGCGCCAATTGTCCTCGTCCTCAATTCTTTCCAGGAAATCATTGATTGTCCTGTAATTGCTTCCTATGTAGCGTTTTGTATCATCTGGAAGCTTCTTGTGGAGTTCTCAGACTATTTCGGATTCCGTGCGGCGATCACGTAAATATTCCAACTTGCGGATCCAGCCCTCACAAAACTCCTTCATCGAGCCGCGCGAATTCGCATCGAAAGGCCTCGATACGACAAATTCGCCCCAGACTCTTTGTTATTTTTGCTCTGACCAGTATTCAGCCAGAAATAAATTTTTAAATTCGTCGAAAGTCAGGTTCGTAATGTTGAGGTTTAAGCCCCAACGCTTGGCATCACCAGCCAACACGTCAATAACCGCATTAATTATTCTCTCAGTAGTCCATGATCTGGGTAAAACTCTTTCACAATTTTTAATGAAATCCGTCGCGTGTATACCCCCTTTTTTCAAGGGGTCAACCCGCTCCTCTTTCATCAATAATTCCGAACTATGTGCACAGATTGGCACATCTCTGTTTTTCATCAAGTTTCTTTTCTAATTCCGACACTCTCGTAATTACTTGGGAAGAGGTTGTCGCAAGCGTTTCCACTTCCCTCTTTTTCTCTTTGCAGGTATTAGCCTGCTCCCTCACTTTTGTATCTACTTCGGACACTAAAGCCTTTAAAGTTTCCACCTTCTGTTGATCCTCTTTTTTCACTAACTGAATTTGTTCCGTCACCTTATTCTCGATGATCGGAGCAACTGCTTCTCCTACACTTTTCTCGATTCTGCTAATTTCGGAATTAAAACGAGTATTTATGCTCGCATTTTCCGCTTGAACTCCTATCATTCCCTGTTTAAGATTACCGATTTTGGTATTAATTACAACAATATATTCTTTGATTTTATCAACTTTTGTGTTAACAAATCCAATATTGTTGTTAACAACATTAATAGCTTTGTTCTGATTGTCTAGCTTTCGTTCAATTTTTTCAGACTGAGCTTCTTGCTTGGCAGACTGAGCTTCTCGCTTGGTAGACAGAGGTTTAATTTCTGCCGACTGACTCTTGATTTCCTTTAATCAAAACATTCAATAAATCAGTTAAATTCCCGGAAAATACCGGTTTTACTTCCGTAGCTGGTTCCTCTATATATGTTCCCCGGTATTCATCATCAAAGGGTACAGATTTGATTTTCGCTTCCGATTCCGAAAAATTTTCTAAAGTTTGGAATTCCAATTCTGCTCTTTGTTGCGTTTCGGCGGTCGCGTCTTTCATGCTAGCGCCTGCCCCTGAACAATGGGTTCCGCGGTGCGCGTTTCCCACTGTTCGACCGATTGTTCCCTATCCAAGTCTACCAAATTTTGGTAATTGTTGCCTTCACTCATTTTAATAATTTCAATACAAATGGCAAATCTCAAATCTAATTAGGATTCCTCCCACTACTTAATCTCGCTGACGTAACGACCTGCTCGTAACCAATACATCGTTACGAGATTTGCACCATACAAAACTCGTGTCCAGAACAACCACAAAACTGAAGATTGTCCTGTCACCAGGTCGCCACGTGTAACCTCCCCATCACTTATCGACCTTAATGACAGTGAAAAATTAAACCGCGTGTACCTAATGGAAATTTGGGAAAAGCAATCGTCACCGAAGTTGATTTGTCGGTAAAGAGGGAGGAAATGGTTACATCTAAAGGAAAGAAAAAATGCTAATAAAACTGGTGGAAATTAATTTTGAAAAGGGGTAAGGTTAATAAAGAAAGTAAATGTGCGGCCGTTACGTTAACAATTAACTAGCGGTAACAAGATATTTGAGATTTGGGGGAAATTACGGTCGCCAGTCCTAAGGACAATTACTATAGCAACTGATAAAGAAAGGTTATTACAGATATAATTAGCACTAGAAGTGTGGCAACTGAAGGTTGACACGTGTAGTGTGAAAACTGAAAGTTTGTCAGAAGTAATAAATTCCGCTACACTCTGACTTAATTTAGCAAAAGAATTAATAAAACCGGAAAATCGAAAGTTAATTTAGTGACTGAAGTTAATAGTGAGCTTTCTTTCTGAAGCACATCGAAATACAGTAAAATACGGTTAGTCTAGGACTACCTCAACAATCATTTCAAAAGCTACTTGAATCTACGCAATTTAGAAATAAGAGATTTAACTTTGAACTTGAATTAAATGATTCTGAACAATTAACAATAGTAAAATTTAGTACGTACCAAGCTGAGCTGCAGTCACAGGTAACTAAAATACGGTAACAAAACTCGCACTCTTAATTTGTGCTTGTGCAATCTAAATATTGTAGCCAGCTATGAATACCTTAACTGAACTTTGAAATTAAAGCAGTGAAATAAAATGATGCTAGCGTTTGAATTTCAACGACACTCGGGCTCATTTCGGAAAAGGAAGGGACCCTGCTCGGCAAAGCACTTGGGACAATGAGCAACAAAGGTTCATGCTAAGTTGCTGTAATTTTGTGATGCAACAATTTTAAAAGTTTGAAAAGCTGAGGTCTGCCATACAGTTCTAAAACTTTACCTGCTTCCAGTCCTCCTTGTTGGCTGATTGAAGGTTTGACGCCGTCGATCGAGGAGGTGGCGACAGTCACTCATTGTCGGCCGTCGCTGTTGCCGAAGCTGGATGTTGGCCCGCCTTCTTCTCGACACGGTCACCAGACGAAACGGGCTCTTGATGCGCACCAGCTAATGCTTCCCGTCCGCGACACCATGTCAGAAACTATCATCGCAAGTCGAGCGCAATTACATGCTGCCAAACCCCGAAAGCGCGGCAACTCGCGGGAGCTTCACACAACACACCTGCTCAACCGCACTACTCCAGCCAGACCCTGCCTCTGCCCGCGCTCCACGCGACAGAGTTAACACTACCAAAGATCCTAAACACACGGGTTCTCCACACGACCTCGACGTATTCGTTCGATAGCATAGTTTTCCCTAGGCAAGACCCAGCGTAAAAATACAAATAATATTTACAAAACAACTAATTATACATCGACATAAATGCGTATATATACAAATAGTAGAACAATTACAATATACAAAGACACAGAAATGTTATTACTTCAGGTAACAAAATAAGGAAAAAAAATGTGCAGTGCAATAGATGGAAATAGGAGGATATGCATTTCCGGCGTTACACATACCACGTGTGACTGCATCAAGAACATAATGGCGTCGATTTCTTTAACCGGGTAGTGTTTTGTGGTTGGGCATGTCAACAAGTGCAAACAACACCCACGTTCTTTCACGAGTTACTATTCTCCGATGAGTCTCCATCACAAGCCATGGTAGCGTGATGTGTCATAACATGCATTATTGGAGTGTAGACAATCTCCATTGGTTTCTGGAAGTTGACCATCTAGGTCGGTTAATGTATGGCGGAGGATCATTAGGAATACACATATTGGTCGGTATTTTATAGACGACACGTTAAATGGATGCCAATATCTAATGTTTTTGGAACAGGAACTACCGGTACTACTGCAGGATGTTTCCCTGAACGTTGGACAACATTTGTGGTTTCAGCATGACAGTTACACGCAACTGAAACACGGGAGATATTAGAACTTGTTTACACTAGCCCGTGGATCGGCAGAAGTGGCCCTATTAACTGGCCCGCTAGGTCGCTGGATTCGACAGGGATGGATTTCCTTCTATGGGGATATTTAAAAGATGAGGTGTACCAGCAAGAGTCAGCAGGCCCTGCCGATGTGGTCGACCGCATCACAAACGCCTGTGCTGACATTCCCGCAAATACGATTCTGTCCTGTGTGAGGTCATATGAAAAGCGGATCACTAAGTGTGTAGGATTTGGCGAAGTTTGAACTCTCACTGTAATTGGAAAAGTAGGGTAGCGTTCCCCTCTATCCACAGCCACAGTGGCCCGTCGAGTAGTCCCTTGTTCGACAAGTCGGAGGAATTCAAAGTTGCGAATGGGATTTCCAAATATTAGTTACGAAATACTAGTCTGTCCTATCTTCGCAGCACGTAGGTGGTTTCCAATGTGCGACTACATAGTCAAAGGTCACTGAGTAGCATCTCGTAAATTAGGATTGTGTACCTATTTATGTTCCTTACACGACCGCTACGGTCGCAGGTTCGAATCCTGCCTCGGGAATGTATGTGTGTGATGTCCTTAGGTTAGTTAGGTGTAAGTAGTTCTAAGTTCTAGGGGACTTATGACCACAGCAGTTGAGTCCCAAAGTGCTCAGAGCCATTTTTTTTATGTTCCTTCGTTTACAGCACCATTTGAGGCAAAATGAAGAAAATTGTTTCAGACAAAACGTATGTTGATTTTTAGCGTACATTCGTAATCTGCAATACAACACTGGGGTTTCCATCGAAGATTTAAAAGTTGCCCCGCCATCCACGCTCGGAGTGGGGTGGGGTGTCGAGTGCAGTGTCACAGGATGTCCCACTTCGAGACAAGCCTACTGGAATTACAACATTTTGTATCCGGTGTGCAGTTTACGAAATATTACAGTGTCTTCAGTTAAAATAAACACCTTGTATATCTGTCACCGTTAGATTCGATCAATGTGCCAGTACGTATTGCGGAGATACTTCCTGAATGGAATTCGACTCCTTCTGGAAAGATGTTCTCTTCGTGAAAGACATTCGAAACGTATACTAGTACAGAACCGGCAATTGAAGCTGGTTGCTGAACGATTCAATTGCCGCCAGTGTACATATCTCGTAATGACTATGAAAGTGAGATAAGAAAATGTAGGGCTCGTACGGCGGTGCATACGCGCAGTCATTTTCCCCTCGCTCTTTTAGCAAGTGGAACAGGAAAGGAAATGACTAATTGCGATTTAAGGTACCATCTGCCATCCCCCTTTCAGTGGTTTACTGTGTATGTCTGTACGTAAATGTAAAAATTTAATTGCAGCGAAAGCTTCGTTGAACACAAGAAACCATAAAGTACTACAATTATTGTGTAGTAACTGCAAATGACTGCGTAAGTTATGTCGCCCCATTTTGGAGTGTACGTGCCCCAAGTGGACCTGTGCTGCTTCGATTCCGGTGGGGCAGGGGGTCAGGGATTTTTCCTGCTTCAAGATGACTGGGTGTAGTTGTGTCGTCTTCATCATCATCATTCATCCCCAATACGGTCGGAGGAAGGCAATGGCAAACCACCTCCACTAGGATCTTGCCTAGTACGGCGGTTCGGATCTCCAGCATCGTCCCCTACGCTCCCAGGAGTATGGGACCTCATCATCATCATCAGATCCTATAACTCTTCCTCAGGGAACACTAGATAACACTTCTGATTGACTCGATGTCTTTCCATCAGTTACTAAGGACTTTTATCTTTCTGACAGGAAATCACGATTCCAGTTTGTAAACTGAGGCAATACTCCTCAGACAAACTGTTTGATTAAAAGTCACTTGTTAAAAGACTTTTGGAAATCTAGCAATCACTTCTTCACATGAATAAAAGGCCACCTAAGTTTCAATTCAACGATATTGTCTGAGCCCGTGATATTTCCCAGTAGAGCGTTTTCGCGTTTTCGTCTACACAGTACATTCACATTAATGTGATCACCACCTTTGTTCAACGTCAACTTGTAATAACAACTGACAGACATTAGATGGCATCACCAGTAGTGGAGGGTACATAAACCATGTTGGGGATACCAGAAAACAGGACAACTGGCGTCGTAAAGAGAAAATGGAGCGATTTATCTGACACTAATAGTGGCATGACCTAGCGTTTAGTGCCAAGGGAGGAAGCATTTACGAAACGGCCACGTTTTTAAACTATTTGCGTGCCTCCGTGGTTAAAGTATAACGTGATGGGCGAATGGCGCTATCCAGAACTGGTGCCAAGGTAACTGTGGTGCAAAATGTGCCGTAGGCTTGAACGACGGCTGCGGAGCTGTGTACGGGCGAATAGACGTGCCACTGTTGAGCAAGTGACTGCCCTAACGAACCAAGGGCTATCAACAGTGTCTCCTCAACGACCGTTCAGAAAACACTGCAGCATATGGACATCCGTAGCAAATGCCTGTTCATGCGCTTATGATGACTGACGTTCATGAACTACGAAGGCCAGAATATGCACGTAAATACTGCCACTGCACGTCCACATAGTGGTGACAGGTGACCTTTTCAGATGAAACAAATTTTGTAATCCACTGAACAGATGGCTATTGAACTGCAGGAGGGTTTCAGAATTGAGTAAAGACCTTTATTTTCTGTGGAATATTTTCGGGGCATTCCGCCTGTGATTTCGTATTTCTGGAGGGCACAGTGGATCAACACAAGTGTACATCTCTCGCTGAGAACCAAGTACTAACCTATATGTTTTTTTTTATTTTTGCTTGCCATGATAACATCTAGCAGTAGGACAATGGAACGTGTCACACAGGTATTTATGTGTGATTCAGACAGCGCCAGAATGAGTTTGCTGTGGTTTCAAAATTTTGGGAGTGACCATATGGGTTCAAGTGATGCTGAACGTTCTGGACGCCCTGAAGAGGTTATGACTCCAAAGAAAAATGGTTCAAATGGTTCTGAGTACTATGGGACTCAACTTCTGAGATCATTAGACCCCTAGAACTTAGAACTAGTTAAACCTAACTAACCTAAGGACATCACACACATCCATGCCCGAGGCAGGATTTGAACCTGCGACCGTAGCGGTCTCGCGGTTCCAGACTGCAGCGACTAGAACCGCACGGCCATTTCGGCCAGCGGTTATGATTCCAGAAATCATTGATAAAATCCATGGTATGGTGACGGATGACAGAAGAGGTAAGGTGCCTGAGATAGCTAGTGCTGTGGGCATCTCGAATGAACCGGTACATAATATTTAGCATAAACATTTGGACATGAGAAAGCTATCCGCAAGATGGGTTCCTCGACTGCTCGCGCTTGACCAAAAACGGAATCGTGTGAAGTGTTGCAAGGATGTTTTGCCGCTGTTCAGGAAGAATCTGCAGGACTTGAAGCGTCGTTTCGTCACTGTGGATGAAACATGGGTACATTACTACACTCCTGAGACCAAAGAACAATCTAAACAATGGGTTACCAAGGCAGAATATGCATCAAAAAAGGCGAAGACTATTCCTTCGGCCAGAAAGGTTATGGCGACTGTCTTTTGGGATTCGCAAGGGATAATCCTCATCGAATATCTGGAAAAGGGTAAAATTATTACAGGTGCATATTATTCGTCGTCACTGGACCGTTTGAAAACTGAGCTGCAAGAAAAACGGCAGTGTTTGGACCGCAAAAAGTCCTTTTCCATCACGGCAATGCACCAGCACACACCTCTGCAGTTGTGGTCGCATAATTAATGGAAATAGGTTTCCAACTCTTTTCACATCCCTCCTGTTCCCTAGACTTGCCTCCCTCGGACTACTATTTAATCCCTAAATTGAAGAAATGACTGGTGGGACAAAGATTTTATTCAAACGAGGAGGTGATTGCAGTAATTTACCAGATATAGACTGGGACACTCAGATGTTTAGGACGGGTGGTAGGGACAGAGCATCGAGTGACATTATACTGAGTGCACTATCCGAAAATTACCTCGAGCAATTAAACAGAGAACCGACTCGTGGAGTCGATCTTGGACCTACTGATAACAAACAGACCCGAACTTTTCGACTCTGTAAGTGCAGAACAGGGAATCAGTGATCATAAGGCCGTTGCCGCATCACTGAATATGGATGTTAATAGGAATATGAAAAAAGGGAGGAATGTTTATCTGTTTAGCAAGAGTAATAGAAGGCAGATTTCAGACTACCTAACAGATAAAAACGAAAATTTCTGTTCCTGCACTGACAATGTTCAGCGTTTATGGAAAAAGTTCAAGGCAATCGTAAAATGCGTTTTAGACAGGTACGTACCGAGTAAAACTGTGAGGGACCGGAAGAACCTACCGTGGTTCAACAACAAAGTTAGGAATTTACTGCGAAAGCAAGGAGAGCTTCACTCCAAGTTTAAACGCAGCATAAATCTCTCAGACAAACAGAAGCTAAACGATGTCAAAGTTAGCGTAAGGAGGGCTATGCGTCAAGCGTTCAGTGAATTCGATAATAAAATTCTATGTACCGACTTGACAGAAAATCCTAGGATGTTCTGGTCTTACGTTAAATCAGTAAGTGGCTCGAAAAATCATATCCAGACACTCTGGGGTGATGATAGCATTGAAACAGAGGATGACACGCGTAAAGCTGAAATACTAAACAACTTTTTCCAAAGATGTTTCACAGAGGAAGACCGCACTGCAGTTCCGTCTCTAAATCCTCGCACAAACGAAAAAATGGCTAACATCGAAATAAGTGTCCAAGAAATAGAAAAGCAACTGGAATCACTCAACAGAGGAAAGTCCACTGAACCTGACAGGATACCAGTTCGATTCTACACAGAGTACGTGAAAGAACTTGCCCCCCTTCTGACAGCCGTGTACCGCTAGTCTCTAGAGGAACGGAAGGTTCCAAATGATTGGAAAAGACCACAGGTAGTCCCAGTCTTCAAGAAGGGTCGTCGAGCACATGCGCAAAACTATAGACCTATATCTCTGACGTCGATCTGTTGTAGAATTTTAGAACATGTTTTTTGCTCGAGTATCATGTCGTTTTTGGAAACCCAGAATCTACTCTGTAGAAATCAACATGGATTCCGGAAACAGCGATCGTGTGAGACCCAACTCGCTTTATTTGTTCATGAGACCCAGAAAATATTAGATACAGGCTCCCAGGTAGATGCTATTTTCCTTGACTTCCGGAAGGCGTTCAATACAGTTCCGCTCTGTCGCCTGGTAAACAAAGTAAGAGCCTACGGAATATCATACCAGCTGTGTGGCTGGATTGAAGAGTTTTTAGCAAACAGAACACAGCATGTTGTTATCAATGGAGAGACGTCTACAGACGTTAAAGTAACCTCAGGCGTACCACAGGGGAGTGTTATGGGACCATTGCTTTTCACAATATATATATATGACCTAGTAGATGGTGTCGGAAGTTCCATGTGGTATACAGAGAAGTTGCAGCATTATAAAATTGTAGCGAAATGCAGGAACATCTGCAGCGGATAGGCACTTCGTGCAGGGAGTGGCAACTGACCCTTAATGTAGACAAATGTAATGTATTGCGAATACATAGAAAGAAGTACCCTTCATTGTATGATTATATGATAGCGGAACAAACACTGGTAGCAGTTACTTCTGTAAAATATCTGGGAGTATGCGAGCGGAACGATTTGAAGTGGAATGATCATGTAAAATTAATTGTTGGTAAGGCGGGTACCAGGTTGAGATTCATTGGGAGAGTCCTTAGAAAATGTAGTCCATCAACAAAAGAGGTGGCTTACAAAACACTCGTTCGACCTATACTTGAGTATTGCTCATCAGTATGTGATCCGTACCAGATCGGTTTGACGGAGGAGATAGAGAAATTCCAAAAAAGAGCGGCGCGTTTCGTCACAGGGTTATTTGGTAACCGTGATAGCGTTACGGAGATGTTTAGCAAACTCAAGTGGCACACTCTGCAAGAGAGGCGCTCTGCATCGCGGTGTAGCTTGCTCTCCAGGTTTCGAGAGGGTGCGTTTGTGGATGAGGTATCGTATATATTGCTTCTCCCTACTTATACCTCCCGAGGAGTTCGCGAATGTAAAATTACAGAGATTCGAGCGAGCACGGAGGCTTTCAGACAGTCGTTCTTCCCGCGAACCATACGCGACTGGAACAGAAAAGGGAGGTAATGACAGTAGCACGTAAAGTGCCCTCCGCCACACACCGTTGGTTGGCTTTCGGAGTATAAATATAGATGTAGATGTAGAACTAATAGCTATTTTGCAGACTTGGAAAATTCCTATTATTCTGAAGGGATCAACAAATTAGAACAGCATTGGACGAAGTGTATATGTCTAAAAGGAGACTATGCAGGAAAAATAAAAAAGGCTTACGCCAAACACGTAAGTAGTTTTTATTTTGGCACGGACTTTTCAAACGCCCCTGGTATGTGTTCAACTCATATAATGAACTTACCAACCCCGCCCCCCCTTTCTACCTCTGTCCACCTCTTCCTCCTCTGTCTGTCTACCTAATCCTCCTATCTGTCTCTCTGTATCTCCTCCTCTTCACTCTCTCTGCCAGTTCATATTCTCCCCCCCTCTCTTTGTCGATTTTCTGCTTCCTCTCTGTCTGCCCATCCCCTCTTCTATCCACCTCCACTGGTCCCCAGCAGTTCTAATCGGCGTGCAGTACAGTTCCATAAAGTAAGCTGATACTTCTCTGACAACATGCCTGCCATGTAGGGCAGATAACATGTCGGAGCCCAGAACATCATTTCTTGCTCCTCACATGTAGCCAGCTGTGAAAAGCATGTTTACCAGGCAGCCCAACAAAGTTCCTACACAATATGCCTTTTGTGCAGGTCTGCCAATACGCCAGGGTCTGGAAAATACACGTTTTGGACATATCTACAATCATATTGGTAGTACGGGGTTATGAACTCCACTGTGCTGATACTTGTGAAGATTGCTGTTTCTATGTCAATTTTGGTGGAAATCAGTGCAGTGGTTTGGTAAGAGATCGCAGACACACACACACACACACACACACACACACACACACACACACACACACACACTCAGTTTTATGTATAAAAGAGATTTAAGTTGTTTCACTAAATTCCTACACTGAGGATGGCTACTTCTAAGTTAATCATGTTGGCAGCTGTTTTTGATTCGAATTGTAGAACATTTACTTCGTCTTCTTTGTTGGTAGATTTAAAAACCGTCTTTATAACACCACTTTAGGCACCAAAGGATGTGGATTTTACAGAGGCCTATGACTCAGTTGGTTGTGAATCTATTTTCCAAATTTTAAAAGAATATGGGGTAGATAATAAAACTTTAACACTTATTAAGGAAACGTTAACCGACACTAGTTCTAAAATAAAATTCACGGGGCAAATTTCGGAACCATTTGAAATAATGACTGGTGTTAGACAGGGAGATGGACTCTTCCCAGTATTGTTTAACTACGTTCTGGAAAAGGTAACGGACCATCAGGCCTGGCGATGATGCTACAGATGCTGAGCTCTGCTATCATCTTGCTATCAAGACTGGATGCCTTACCACTTCCAATAGCTAGACAAACCAGAAAGAATCTCATCCAATCCGAAGTGATACACATTCGTTGGTTCTGATGTAAGCCACCATATACAGCCTGCTGCTCCCTGTGCTCTTCGAGGCATCCAGAAGCACCCATTAAAGTGCTGGTATGACTCACTCCAGTATGCACATTGAGTGAACACTGGAATTCATCCCTTGCTTGGCAGACATATCCCTAAGGAGCCCCATTACATGCCTAACAACGGTAACTACCAGTAATCCCACCGTCTGTGAATGTCCAGTTCATGTAGGCTGATAGGCTTTTTCTGAAACATGACAAGGAATTTTATCCGGTGCAGGATTTTAATAAGACACATATAGTGTCAGAAACATGTTTGTCAGATGAACCAGGGAGGCTACCTGATGATCACGTGTGCTACTGCCCGATAACGCACTCTGTTAGTTTGAGAAACAAAACTATTCAGGAGACTGATAAGAAAGTCATCTCTCAGGCACTTGTATTGATAGGGAAATCACCTCTCTAGCACTTGTCGCTCTCATCATATACTCGTAAAATTTGACCTTTCCCGCTCTTCATCGATCAACCGTCAAACCAATTCATTTCTAGACGAAAATGCTCTTCAAACTAATGACAACGTTAGAACCAGTAGGTTTCTACAGGCGTAGAATTTGTAAACTACTTTAGAATTGTCAAATTGTTTTAGATATTGTGAAAATATCCTGCTGCTGATTAATTTATCTTGGACGATCACTGTTGCTTTCAATAAACTAATGCAATCCTTGATTTGTGAAGCCATAGTGTCCGTAGTTGCTACACATTTCATGAGGGTAATTTTGATCCGTCGTTGCTACTACAAAATTCGTAATGTTTTCACCAGACGCGTTTCGCTTTATTGAGGTAAAGCATCATCAGTGCCCTGTAATTTAGTTTATCTACATTTTTATTTGCTTTTTAGATCGAAAAACAGTTAATTAAGAATAGGTTGGTTTGTACTTCCGCTGATTTTTCGTCTGATATCTCACATAAATCGGGAAATACCATCTGCTAGTACATCGTTGTTTTTCTGTGTTAGACGCAGAGCTGAAAAATCACCATAAGGCAAACCAACCTATTCTTAATGAACTGTTTTTCGATCTAGAAAGCAAATTAGTATGTAGATAAACTTAATTACAGACCACTGATGATGGTGTACCCCAATAAAGCGAAACGCGTCTGCTGAAAAAATCACGCATTTTGTAGCTGCAACGACGGATCAAAAATACCTTCATGAAACTAATGGAAAAAGCCATTAAAATATTCACTGTACAAATACAAATTAAATTCAGTTTACTACAGAAACATCACGATTGCAGTCTATCTTAGTAAAGCATTAAGTATCTGTAAGATGATTCAGCCTATTTTACCACGAATTAGTAGGATATTACCGACTTTTGACTTCGAAAAGGTCTGTATTTACTTCATGTCCTGTATCATTCTCAAGTATTATGTAAATGTGACAGTTCAGAGATAAAATTATGTATTCACAACAACAAAAAATATGTCGGCAGAAAACAAAAGTGGCATACGAATTTTGTAGTACCATAAGGTTTTCGCTCTGACACTACGGGTTACTAAAAGTAGCAAGACGAATTTTGTTCGAGCGTTGTCTTACGATTCCCTTGTAGAGTTTCTATCTGCCTGACTGTAGCTCTGCCACAGAAGTATTAAAAATCTGGCTTTCGGCGAGTCTCGACAGGCGTACAAAAGCACCTTGCACCTCGTAACCAATCAAGTTACCTCGGAGCTTATTTTTCCGCTAAAGCGGGTAGATATCATTTTGAGTTAGAATTGCTGGCAAATGTCAATCAGACGTGTGCCGTTGGTGTTAGTGTTTCGGTGTGCTGAATTTGTACCAATGATTTTTCTATAGGTTTTTCTGTCCAAAACAGAGATTTGAGGTCTTCTATTAGGATGTTCAAGGTATTTTGGTGAATTGTGCTTATGGGTTTTTCGAGTGTGTTCCAGAATTTTGTGACATTTTCGGGGTTTTTCTGATCTTCGAGCTTGGTGGGAGCATTTGCATTGATGCGTGTATATCTTTTATCCGGGCTCTGAATGAGCATAGTCATAAGTCGATTGTTGATGGGTGTGATTTCTTTGACTGAGTTGATGATAGATTTGTGTTCGAGAAATTCCATGCCGAAGATTGGTGCGCCTTTTGCTACCTTTTGTTGTGTTTTGCTCTTGAAGATGCAATGGTTTCCGTAATCCAAGGTTTCACTGTCAGTTAGTCGTGTTTCTTGAAGAGAAAGGATGAGAATTTTTTGTCCGTCGATTTCTTATGTAAGATTATTTAGTTTTCCTGTTTGGATCAATGTATCGATGTTTAGTTTTCCAATGCATATTTTCTGCTTGTAGGAAGTTTACCAGAGATCTCCGATATTCTTTGCCGTTCTAGTCTTGACTTCCCAGAATCCGAAAATCAAGCTGCCGCCTGTCGAAGGGCGGGTTGTGTACCACCTGAGGTAAAGTTGACTTTGCTTGCACAGTTCATGTTTGCTTGTGTTTCATTGGTTTGGCCTAGGTGATACCAGGACCGGACAGGACCAGAATTTGTTGAAGCCTTTGGAACCAGGTATTTTCAGTCGACCTCATTGAGCTAACAGAAGGTGACCAGAGCTGTTGTTGTCAAACTACTTAAAGTAACATTAATGGTCGTGCACATAATTTAACGCTGACCACCTACGTAAGTAAAGATATATTGGTGGCGTTGTCGCTTCTCTTTATTAGGCATCAGCTTAAGTAATCCGATTTAACGAACACAGTACTCCATTTGCAAGCTGCTAATGATACAGTACGACTACAGAGATCATCGTGCGGGTATTACATTAACTCTGCAGTGAATTGCTTAACAAATATTACCCTCAGATATGCAGCTGGAATGACTCATTACAGAGTTACTCTATGTTGCACTTGGTTAAGTCATCAGTTCACTGCAATTCTGCTTCTACTGTTCGTAAATACTTGTACAATGACCATTCGTTATTTGACTAAATATACGCTACAATCTGATTCGCATGTATATGATATGAATTAGCGCCGTCACAAAGCAATAACTAAGGGTTGAATGCCATTGAAGCCCCTTACATTAATGGCAAGACAAATGTTCGCAAATCACCTGTGTTGGCTCAAGAAACAATTACATCTTAAATATCTAAGGACCGACGTCAACATTGTCACAGGGCGTTCAAATACAGCAACGACGGCCGATGAAAATATGTAACCGAACGGAGTTCGAACATAGACCACCTGCTTGCTAGGCAGACGTGCTGACCACAGCACTATCGGGACGCAACAGCCAACCTCTCAGCAGCATCTACCTACTACCTACACACGCTCCTCGTCAGACGGAAATTCCCAACTTTGCCGCATACCACATGCGAGGAAACCCCCCCCCCCCTCATCCCCCACCACCACATTATTCCACTCGCTCGCGGCCACACTGTACTCCCGATCACGTGCGTCTAACGCCGAAAGCTTTCGATGACCCGTCGAGACCTGAATATATGTACAGGATGTTTCAGCAGGAATAGTAAACATTGTAGGGGGTGGTAGTACAGACAAATTGCGGAAAAACTGCCATATAAGTTGTGCCCAATTTTTATTGAGTACATACAGCATGGTTCAATGCATTTTCGTTTCGTATGTTGGTCCTTAAAGGACCCCGTTGTCTACACTTCTTTGAAAGTGAGCTTCCAGTGTTACTGGAAGAGATTCCTTTGGCCAAAGAATGCGTATGTTCCTCCGGCATGACGGGGCTATTGCACATTCTAGTCGTCAGGTGACACGTCAGTAACATTTCCCGGAAGATGGATCAGTAGAAACGGGCACTTTTCTTGCTCACCAAGGTCCCTGGACCTTATCTCTTTCAATTTTTGCCTGCGGAGATGGTTGAAAGGCGAAGTCTACAAAGAAAAAGTAAACCCAAGAGCCGATTTGATCATTCGGATTATGAAGAACGCAAAGACGACCTTTCAAGAGCTACACGTGGTGTTATCAAGAGAAGTCAAATGTGCATTGAAGTTGGTTTGGGAATTTTTGAAAATCAACTTTAAACGTCCTCATTTACCTTTTCTTTGAGTTTGTTAGGGTTACGTATTAACAGCTGTATCTCTGTACTCAAAAGAAAGTGGAATAATTTATATGGAATTTCTTATGCAATACATCTGTACTACCACCTGCTAAAACATCTAATATTTCTCCTTAAACACCCTGTATATAGATATATGTGTGATGTCTAATCTTTCCGACACGTCAGAAAGGAAAGACACCACGAATCCGGGTTCGAACCTGATCAGGCACCAATTTTCATATGACGCCGTAGTTCTATTAAAACTCCCATGACAGTCTGGACATCTGTGCTTCGATATTTAATTGATTAACAAGGCTGTCTGTTTCGATTCGTAGTATATGTTCTTTCGGACACCACACACACACACACACACACACACACACACACACACACACACACACTTACACATACACACACACATTTTTATCTTAAGTGCTATTCAGAATATGTTTAGCAACTTAGTGATAATGCCGGACTGGAGCTGCATTAACCTACCAAATTCACTAGATATAGTTGTAATTTTCTGAACGATTCCTGTTTAATAACCGACAGCAATAGTGTCTCTCATCGTTTACTTTGTCGGAAACCTGCTTCTTTCTGCCCTAGCCTATACTGCAGCAATGAGTGAATGCTCCAATTCTTGATACCACAATGGATGTGCTACTGCAAATATAGCCAAAGATTCAAATCCCGCTGGAAAAGTAAGGCACAAACACAGCACTTATTCGCTAGCTTCCAGGTAACGTGCTTCCCTGGCAGGTGTAAGCTGCTTTTTGTTCGCCTTTAGAGACTCTCTGAAAGCCAGTTTTTTAATTCTCTTGTAGCAGAACTAGAATCAGGTAGATAGAAACTCAACAAGAGAAGCGTAAGACAACGTTTGAGCAAACTTCGTCTTGCTACTTTTAGTACCCTTAGTATCAGAGCGGAAACCTTATGGTACAAAAAAATTCAAATGCCACTTTTTTTCCTGCCGACATGTTTTTTTGTTTTTGTGAATACATAATTTTACCTATGAACTCCCACATTTTCATAATACTTGAGAATGATACAAGACATGAGGTAATTACAGACATTTTAGAAGTCAAAAGTCGGTAATATCCTACTAATTCGTGGTAAAATAGGCTGAATCATCTTACAGATACTTAATGCTTTATTAAGATAGACTGCAATCGTGATGTTTCTGTAGTAAACTGAATTTAATTTGTATTAGTACAGTGAATATTTTAATGGCTTTTTCCATTAGTTTTATGAAGGTATTTTTCATCCGTCATTGCAACTACAAAATGCATGATTTTTTCACAGGAAGAAGGGGCTGTGATGTGCAAATGATTAGCTTTTCAGAGCATTCACACAAGGTTGGCGCCTGTGGCGACACCTACAACGTGCTGACATGAGGAAAGTTTCCAACCGATTTCTCATACACAAACAGCAGTTGATCGGCGTTGCCTGGTGAAACGTTGTTGTGATGCCTCGTGTTAGGAGGAGAAATGCGTACCATCACGTTTCCGACTTTGATAAAGGTCGGATTGTAGCCTATCGCGATTGCTGTTTATCATATCGCGACATTGCTGCTTGCGTTGGTCGAGATCCAATGACTGTTAGCAGAATATGGAATCGGTGGGTTCAGGGGGCTAATACGGAATGCCGTACTGGGTACCAACGGCCTCGTAACTTTAACAGCTGAGATGACAGGCATCTTATCCGCATGGCTGTAACGTGCAGCCACGTCTTGATCCCTGAGTCAACAGATGGGGACGTTTGCAAGTCAACAACATTCTGCACGAACAGTTCGACGACGTTTGCAGCAGCATGGACTATCAGCTCGGAGACTATGGCTGCGGTTAACCTTGACGCTGCATCACAGACAGGAGCGCCCGCGAAGGTGTACTCAACGATGAAACTGGGTGCACGAATGGCAAAACGTCATTTTTTCGGATGAATCCAGGTTCTGTTTACAGCATCATGGTGGTCGCATCCGTATTTGGTGCCTCGCGGTGAACGCACAGTGGAAGCGTGTATTCGTCATCGCCATTACCCGTCGTTATAGTACGGGGTGCGATTGGTTACACGTCTCGGTCACCTCTTGTTCGCATTGACGGCACTTTCAACAGTGGACGTTACTTTCCAGATGTGTTGCGTTCCGTGGCTCTACCCTTCATTCGATCCCTACGAAACCCTACATTTCAGCAGGATAATGCACGACCGCATGTTGCAGGTCCTGTACGGGCCTTTCTGGATACAGATAATGTTCGATTGCTGCTCTGGCCAGCAAAAAAATGCTCAAATATGTGTGAAATGTTATGGGACTTAACTGCTAAGGTCATCAGTCCCTAAGCTTACACACTACTTAACCTAAATTACCCTAAGGACGAACACACACACCCATGCCGGAGGGAGGACTCGAACCTCCGCCGGGACCAGCCGCACAGTCCATGACTGGAAGTCCTGAGACCGCTCGGCTAATCCCGCGCGGCTGGCCAGCACATTTTCCAACTGAAAACGTCTCATCAATGGTGGCCGAGCAACTGGCTCGTCACAATACGCCAGTCACTATTCTCGATGAACTGTGGTATCGTGTTGAAGCTGCATTGGCAGCTGTACCTGTACACGCCATCCGAGCTCTGTTTGCCTCAATGGCCAGGCGTATCAAGGCCGTTATTACGGCCAGAGGTGATTGTTCTGGGTAGTGATTTCTCAGGATCTATGCACCCAAACTGAGTGAAAATGTAATCACATGTCAGTTCTAGTATAATATATTTGTCCAATGAATACCCGTTTATCACCTGCATTTCATCTTGGTGTAGCAATTTTAATGGGCAGTAGTGTAGTTTTATCGGTTGATTTTCTTACACTGCGATCGACAGGTGTCTCAGTTGTTGGCAACAAATTCCAGCTGTGATGCACACACCCTTGGGGAAAAATTCGTACCATAAAATACACTTTTGGAGCTATCAGACGGAAAATATTACGTTCACACTACTCTTTGCTCGAGTTTACGTCTTTTTATGGGGCTCAGCCTTCCATTTATTCTTAAGAAGTTAACAATAAAGGCGTCATAAATCGTCACCAGTAACAGTACTGCAATGGAATGCTCAATGAGCGAGTAAAACTGCGATAATAGTCACTCCGTTGATTTTTGTTGTTTTGAATTAGAGCATGCAGTACTCCTGCACCAGACTTCTGAACTTTGCCTGTTGAATGCAAATGTCGCATGATGGTTAAATGGTAATCAATCACATATGTCAGTAGTCGAGACTTCCATAATGCGGAAAATCATTCATGCTAGAACGATCTATGTTGGAACAAGAAAATCGTTTTCTGGTGTATTTTCCCCAAAAGCACTCACTCCAGACACAGTTCAAATCTTTCGAGCTGCCTCCTCGGCATTCACTTCTCTGTTATATCAGAAGTAAATATTGTGTTACAGATGATACACCTATTTCCACTTGCGACTCAATTTTACAACGCTTAACCGCAGATCATGATTTTAAAGTATGGAAAATCCAATTCTTAACTGCAAGATGATAACTAGAACATTCGATTCGAAAATGACAGTTGATACCTAAACTGATAGCGTCGCGCCGCGTTCACTTAGGCGGCGCCGGATTTCAGGCGGGGGGTGGCGTCTGGCCGGTGGCCGGTAGTTGCTGCAGCGCGAGGGAACGCTCGAGCTCGTAAGCTGTTCTGATCGCGGCGCAGCCACGAGCTGTCCTGCGGATTTGTTTCTGGAAGTACTTGTTATTGCTGGTGGGTACAGTGTGAAGCAATTATCTTCGATGTTCAATAATAACATTAGACGTGGGCTAAAACGTGGTAAAAAAAAAGCACTTAGATGCGAACACGCGGCTGTTAGTTTTTTTTTTCGGTTCGCAGAGAAAATTCCCTAGCGGGTTCCCTAGCCACGTTTTTATTTTATTTTTTATTTTTTTTTCGCACAGGAAACACACCGAAATATATACTCAAATGGCAGAAGTCATTTCGACAAAAACAAAAGGGTTAAATCAGAAAAACATATGTGACGGAATGGGGCGTTAATTTTAACGTGCCAACACGTTCTTTCCTCCGTCACTTCTACGTCGTGGAACATCTAAATCCAGAAAAGAGTGTCCACAATAAAGAAGAGGGGGAATTTCAACTCATTCAACGTCTTGTCGATGAAAAAGAAGATACAGCATATTAGAAAAAAGTTCACGATAACGGGGCATCCTGAGCCCCGTCCAATGGTCTGTGGCCATATATTGGGAAAAGGCACACGGATCTGCGTCATATCCAATCATTATCACGTAGTGGACAGAGTGTCCAACAAGCCACAGGATGGAATTGTTCTTCGATCGGGGAAAGAAGGTTGAATCGGGACGCACGAGTCTCTCCCCCTAGATAGCCGCCTCCGGCGTCCTGAGAAGAAAAGCCAGTTGTCGGCGATGCCATCTTCTGTGGTCATGACCGCAGGAGATCAACCGATGATAGAATGTATCAGTTTCATGGCAACAATGGCAACGATCCGTCACACTGTGACCAATACGAAAAAGTCGCACGATGGTAGGTATAATATCATGAACAACTTGGTACCACGAGGACGCCACTTCTTTCGGGAAAATCAGGAGGCTGATATTAGATCAAACAATCTTCCAATTCGATTCTGGCGACAGGGCTTCCACACAGGGAATACTATGAGAAACTGGCCAGCGGCTTAACAACATTTTTAGGGAGAGATGGTCTTGGGCAAGGATATTGACTCCCAAATAACTGACATAAAAAAAATATCCTTAACGTGCCGTAGTTTACAACTAATCCTACCAATATCTACTTGAGGTATTGAACTCTTCGTTCCGATAGAGTCATAAAGGCGAGCTGTAAGTGACTGAGGGGCGCGTTGACATGCTAAAACAGTGAGACGGATGAATATGGCAGAAGCCTTAACCCGAATGTAAGAAAGGCCCAGACCTCCCAGCAGACGGGGGCGCGCCATCACCCCATAACGAACGCGAAATATAGAGTTGCTCCAGATAACCCTCGCAGTTAAACGCTACAACTTTCAGTACATCATCGCAGGAAGAGGAAAGATATGTGCAAAAAAATAAGCTTTACTTAACACATACGTTTCCATGGCCGGGACGTTATGAAGAAGTGAGAGGGAGCGAAGCTCGTGTTCAATGATTGCTCCCTGAACCTTATTCGTGACAGACTTCCAGTTTATTATAACCATCTTTAGCGGGTAACTGTTAATTATAACACCCAACGATCGTTACTGGGTGACCTTGAAAGCCCATGGAATTTGAACAGCGTCAAATCCTCACAAAATGAGTAAGCGACATTTCTGGTCATTAACCCGCACTCCCGTAAGACGACAAAAGACATCCAAAACTTCCTTCAGTAACGGTATAACATCATGGATACTGAGAAGAACCATAACGTCATCAGGATATGCACGAACGGTAAACCTTTCTCCCAACAGCGACCAAACACCCAAACAAGCAGCTATAGCTCGCAATAAGGGTTCCAGAAACAGCACGTAGAATGACATAGATAATGGACTCCTTTGAAGGAAGACCTGACACACCGCGATGGGGGAAGAGCTAAACAGCCATCCTGCAGCATCGGTAAAACCAACGGTCATCAACACTCGCATAAGGAATCCATGATTAACGCTGTCGAACGCTTGGTGAAAATCAATGAAAAGCAAAGCGCTTGGCACGGGAATGGTGGAAGCAATCGAAATTATATCACGACATTAAGCAACGGGAGTCAGGAGAGTACGACTCGGAAGACAATTTTGATGGTTCGCGACAATGGTAGCCAACAATACCGATAGTCTCTTATTTACCACTCGCGCCACTATTTTATAATTATAGCTGAAGAAGGTTGTCGGGCGGACCTGATCCACACTCAAACGTCCCGGCGTTTTGGGGACCAGGACAATTTTAGCAATCTTCAAGCTGGGCGGGAGAAGGCCTCCGTGGAATACTTCATTCACCATGGACGTTATCGTATCTCCTATGAGGAGCCAAAATATATAATTTTCTTTGGGAAGGCCATCAGGGCCAGGCGATTTGTGGGTGGGAGAACGAGCCACAATATCAAGTATATCATCGCGATGGAATACTGAGAAATACTCTTCCTGGAGAGCTGGCGTAACAACACTATCAAGGAGGGAGGGGAAATCAACAGACGGTGGACCGTCTGAATCCACTTCAGTATAAAGTTCGGAATAGTACTGGTAAAGTTCACGCATGATATCAGATTGGGAGGACCCCTCACGCCCATCTAGAGAACGAATGGTAGAAAGACACGTCCTTTGAGATTGCTTGTGAAGACGGAGAGGATGATAGAGAGAGGTCAACTCATCCTGTACGATTCAACGAGGTTGCGAACGCAATCGGACACCATCCATTTGCCTACATTTGAGTTAGAGAAGTTTCGCCTTCACACGGTGGAAGGCGACGACCCTTAATGGTGCATCACGAGCATTATAGTAAAGATCGCGAAGGACAGTATAATAAAATTCCCTAGTGCACCTTATTTCAGCCGCTTTTTCAGCTCTAAAATGCTTGAGTGTATTTCGAATCCGGGATATAGCAAAGATAACCCACCATTCTAGAAGTGAGGGACAGGGCTGTCCGTCGCCATACGTCTGCGATGATACCTTCCAGAGAGGGGTCCGTGCGATGTAAAGTGTTTAGCTTCCATAAAGGGCGCGAAAGGTGGACCCGCTCGGGACGTGGTTAAAAGTCATTGAAACAGCACAGTGATCAGTGAAACTGGCAGGAATTACATCCATCGACAGAAGCTGATAACATATAAATAAAAGCGGTCCAATCGGCTACTTGAAGTAGTTGTAAGAAACGTAAACCGCACCAATGTATGATATATGCAATTCCAAGCCCCCTTCAGATGAAAGGACGTCACCATATCATTAAGGTCACGACAAAATGTATAATTCGGGGTCTGACTACATGACGTAAGACGCAGTTAAAATCGACCCCCAACAAAACCTTGCGCAGGTTCCGCCGGAGTAAATAAACAACTTCTTCCTTATAAAACCCTGCGCGATCGGATGAACGACCGGATCCAGGCGGAATGTAAAGAAAAATTAAGGTGAGGTCATACAAACTACAGCCTATACCGCGACCATCATCTAGCGTTCCGAAGTCCGTTATCTGGATTCAACCTCGATAAAGCAAAGTCATACCGGTAGAATTTTCTAGCGCGACGTTGAAAAATATCGAGTATCCAGGAAGACAAAACACATAAAATAATACGTGTTGTAAACACACGATATCAGCTTGGGAATCGTAAATAAACTGGCGTAACGCAGCAAGCCGTAATTGGGAACGTATCTTATTGACATTGAGGTTTAGAAAAGTATACGCCTGCATCCGTTAACACATATAAAGTCAATAAGACAACACTAAGGACAAAGCACTCATCACGTCCGTACCTTCTCAACGTCCAGAGGCGGGGGAAAGAGGGTATGGTATAATTCTAATCCTCCCCACCGGATGCCGAGGAAAACTCGTTTTTCTTTTTACGACGCCCCGCTGCGAGTGCAGGTTGAAAACGCTGTTTCACACCACCCCGTGAAAACATATACTCTTGATGTGGAGGCGTTGCGGGCACATCAAGCTCCGATTTGATACAGGAGCTGTCCCCGCTGCACTCAGAACGACCAACAGCAACATCAGGTACAGAAGAGACAGGTAATTCAGTGCCAATGTCGGATGGCATCTCCTGATCATCAGGAAGAGAACTCGTAGAATCCTGTTGCTCCACCATCTCAGCGTGGACGAGTGGTGTTATTGCACTGGAACACTGTAAAGACGGGCCAGCAGGCGACGTCTCTGCGGGTACATCCAAACTCAAGGGAACCGTCACGTCAACGGGTAAAGTGGGGGACTCAGATTCAACACACATTTTAACATCAACAGAAGCAGCTCCATCATCTCTGGTAATACTGTAATCACAATTAACGTCAGTAGACAACTCATTACCACCAGAAGGAGCACCCGTATCAGAAGAACGAGACTGGAGTGGGGTGTCCTCGAAATCTATACCGTTCTCAGTCCGCCGGCGTTTGACTTGTGCTGCAGGAGCCGTTGTCCCCTCATCGACAGCGACCCCACTGAGACGCACCGGTAATCGTGGAAATTCGCGAGGAGTGGGGGGTAATGTTGCCCCTGCATCGGCTAAAGTTGGAGATTGACTGACAGCTGACTGCGAAGATACCATGTCTGCTGACGTTAAACAAAGACGTTTTTGATAAGACGACGTCAGAACACTAGTACGACGCAGACAATCATATCTGAGATGACCGCATTCGTTACAGAGAAAACATGTACTTTCTTGCCCTGCATACGTAACATGGATTCGGTAACCACCAACAGTTAAGTGAGAAGGAATATTCTTTATAACGCAAATGTCCACAGTGCGGATACCATTATACCACTGGAAGCGATGTTGTGCTGACCAGCGTTCCCATTGGATATGCCGTGTTACTCCAAACGGCAGCAATGCTGTTTTAAGAAATGAATCGTCCACTTCAGGAGAAATTATAACCGGAGTGTACTCGAGTGCCGCATTTTCAAGGAGGACTTGACTAACGGAACCATCGCAGTGTGTAAACAACACCTTAGAACCAACGCGAGACAGAAGCCGTTGTACTTGAACGGGATCATAAAACTTCACTAAGAATGCATACAAATCCGAATCAAAGTAAGCAGTATTTACCTGATCAGGTATAACACGGATAACATTAGCCAACCAGTCGTGAATTTCTAAGGTACCAGGTTGAACACTACGCATACTATCGTCAAAACTGAAATGAACAGTAGCTCGACGAGGAACAGATTTAGTAGACTCGGCAGACGCCAAGAGGAAAACGACAACAAACTCCACTACGCGGCTATGATGTGACTCCGCCCGATACACCAACAAGGTTGGGTGGCTTCGACACAAGCGATGCTGCGGCACAAGCCGAGGTTAACAACGACCTGCTCGCTAGACGCGCAAGGCGACTGTGGCCACTAGACCAGGGGCTCACAGAACCCGGCAACATCTCCGAAGTAGACAACACTTCCTCCTGCCGGAGTGGCCGAGCGGTTCTAGGCGCTACAGTCTGGAACCGCGCAACCGCTACGGTCGCAGGTTCGAATCGTGCCTCGGGCATGGATGTGTGAGATGCCCGTAGGTTAGTTAGGTATAAGTAGTTCTAAATTCTAGGATACTGATGACCACAGCAGTTAAGTCCCATAGTCCTCAGAGCCATTTTTGAACTTCCTCTTGTCACTTCAGCATCTTACAGTGTTTCCAGATTTTGCTGATGGCTGGAGTTGGAATTGTCAGGGGTGGGTGGTTTTATTGGCCACCTGAAGTGAACGACTACGACTTAGTCTTTGAGGCGGCCGGTTGGCAGTCAGTTTTTATATGTAAGACTGTACCTGTAAAGAGTCTTCGACACACATTCTGCTACGTTGCACTCTTTACTGGTGTATTTTTAATGTTGACAACAGAAGTGCCCAGATGCCACGTAGGTGTTACGCCGGCTGGAGTGGCCGAGGGGTTCTAGGCGCTTCAGTCTGGAACCGCGTGAACGCTACGGTCGCAGGTTTGAATCCTGCCTCGGGCGTGGGTGTATGTGACGTCCTTAGGTTAGTTAGGTTTAGGTAGTTCTAAGTTCTAGGGGACTGATGACCTCAGAAATTAAGTCTCATAGTGCTCAGAGCCAATTGAACCATTTTTAGCCATATTACAAAGAAAAGAATTGAATGATAAAAACGCGAGGCTAACAGAGTTTGCAAAAGTTTTGAAGTGGTTTGGGAGCAAAATAAACCTAAACTAACACTAATTATCAATGTAACGGTATATTAAATAAATGCCTGCATTTCAGTTATGCATAAACAAGCAAGAAATTCGAAATAAACGAACACAAATTAAGAACGAAACGGCATATTAAATAAATGCCTGCATTTCAGTTATGCATAAACAAGCAAGAAATTCGAAATAAACTATCACAAATTAAGAACAAACGGCGTATTAAATAAATGTCTGCATTTCAGTTGTGCATAAATAATTTTTTGGACAATAAATATAGTTATTAAATGCACTTTTATTTATGTGCGATTTTGTAAGCAGTTCTTGTGCCACTCACTCAGGCTAAGGTGCCTTCTTGCACAAATTTTTTCCGTCGTACTAACACGCTCACACGGATTTTCGCATGAAGTATTGATCAACTCACATTAGTCATTTGACCAATTGCCTCGGAGAAATCGTGTCTGCCTCTGAATTCCGATGTCCACCGTTTATTGTGACAAATCTGTCTACAACAGAAACCAGAATCAGAAACCCATCAACAAACTATTTCCCAAACCCACCAGGATGCATGCTAAATATTAGCTCCAGCGGAAAAGGATACTTTAGGAACAAAGTTACAAAGAAAACGACTGAATCACAGTATTTCTTGATGCAATAATTTACCAACAGCCGTATTTATTGTAGAAATATATTTTATGAAGCTCATAAAATTAATTTCTACAATACATGCGGCTGTTAGTAAGTTATTGCATCAAGAATTACATGCCAGCCGTTGTCCCACATTCCGGAATATATCAACAAAGATTGAATCACAGTAAGCTCAAATTCTCATTAATTCAATTTAATTGATTTTATTCAATCCTTCCTACCTTCACACACCAAAAATTGCATGCACATGCAATTAGAATTGTAATACCCTTCAAATTGACCACTAAATTCTTTGCAACACTCTTATACAAAGCATATATCAATATATATTTTACTAAAATCCAAGAGGTCGCTGACCACCACGCACCCTCAGTGCCTGAACTTCCACCTATTACGCACGTACAGTGCCCCAATAAACTAACAAATTACTAATGAATCTCCAAATAAACACATGAATTTTTCCTCCAAAATTACTACCACTAATTACAGATTAGAACATCTTTTCACTTCTGCCCTTTCTCTATATATCCTTAGCAATTTTAAACTTCTCTCATTTCTACATATGCCACAACGTTCTACCGTCCCAGTGCAAATCAGTCTCACTAGAATCACACTCCTCCTTCATATACCAATTCGTACGAACTTAATAACACAAACTATCCCCATCCACATCATTTACTTCAACCCTCTCTAAATTTTCTGTTAGTTCTTCCATACGTTTCGCCGATTCACTACTCACAAAATGCGCAACTTTACTGTTTTTACCCTCCAAAATATCGACACTTGCAGCTTCAACAAAATTAAACATCATTTCACTGTTAAGCACTATATTTTTCGGAATAATACATCGATGCCTAAGCCATTATCACCATAAAAATTCATCTCAGCAACCTTAGCAGCTTATACACCATTTAAATCACTACATAAATTCACATCCGAAACCTTACTTTCCTCTGTCGACAAATTAACTTTACGTAAATAGTACACAAATTAATCCTTCGCCACTAAATTAAACAAATTGCTGCTATTTTGTCGTACAATTTTGGGGCTTCTAGACTTGCTATATTCCGCTGTGATCGGACAAAAATCAGCACACACTGCCATTTCTACACCCTTTTCTTCCAGATTAACCCTGATCTTACTTTACATGCATTCTCATAGTCATACTCTGACAAACGTTTTAGACCCACACATTCATCAATAAATTTCGTTTCGCCTTCATTCGTGACTAGAAATGTGTAAATTCCTTCCTCCGAAGTATCATAATCAGTAGCTTTTACATCATTACATAAATTACCATTACTCTGTTCCTTTAAACAGGAATCATCTACCTCCGCAGATATATTTTTAACTTCAACTGCTGGCTAGACCAATGCTAAGCCTCCCTTAGTAACATTGACGCTTTCCGCCGAAACACAATCACCCTCACTTGTAGCTGGCGGGACCATAGCTACGCCGCTTTCACTAACATAACGCTTTTCGCCGACTCACAAATACTTGTTACTGCAACACCTTCCTTACGGCTATTGTTACTATTTGCTAATACCTCTTCACAACTCTCCACACAATTTGCTTTCACCAAATTCATCTCCTCTTCAGCATCTTTTTGAATCACTGAATCTTTCCATTTATCACCATCCACACACTCATTCATTACACATTCGTAACTTACATCAATTGCTTTTTCAAAGTTACCTACAATTTTTTCAACTTCCTCTTTCACAGCGGAACCTATTTCAGTTCGCATTGTACCCGTACCAGTCCGAATTGTTTCCATAACTGTTTGCATTGTACTGATATTATTTTCCATTGTATTCCTATTATTTCCCAATGTACTGATACTATTTCCCAATCCCTGGATTATCAGCATTAGCTGAGGCATCATATGTCCCCCACATTCATTCCCCTTGCCTGAATTCCTACCTGTTACACTTTTGCACTCTGATTTCAGACTGACCGGCTCATTTCCGTTTTCAGAATTTCACATAATAAGTGCTTGTTTGATATCCGCGAGATCTATAAGTCGAGCTTGAACTTCAGAGTTAAACACTATCTTACTATTTTTGCATGCACTTATCTGTTCTGAGATGGTTCCCTCTGCCATGGCGACGCCGTCGGTTGTAGTGGAAGTTGACATTGAAGACCACCCTGGAGTACTCGAAGACGCTGCCTAGGTACTGCTCGTGAAGTGCGTCCACCTCTCGACAGGTCGCCTGATGTAACTGTAGTTGCTGCCGGTTACCGCGCGTTCCAGCCGCCTCCGATACCACTGTCCGTTAAAGGCGCTGATCGCTACTGTTCCCTGCCCTCAACTTATTTAGACTCTGAGCCCTCACGCAAAATGATTGTAACGTGATAGATTAGGACCTCTATCCGTAGTATGCGTTAGTTGTGACATTTACTGGGTAATTTCACTATTTCCAGTAACCTATTTGCGGGTAAAACCGATCTCACACTGTGTCTTGTGAGAGGTTCATTCTACAGATATCTCTACTGGTTTTGAAAAGGTTTTTACACTTCGCATAGTAAACTGAATAACAAAGAACGAAGGAGTTACCACTCTGCAGGGCACAAATCCCGGACGATCCCCCATTTGCGGGCTTCCGATTAGAATAAAAATGAAAGTGGTGTTGGTTCTCCACTATGCACCCTCCAACTCGAGTTCAAATATTAAAAGTATTGGCTGGTTTCGTTGTCTAGAGGCTGGGATACGTAGTTGCCGCATTACAAGCCAAATACTGCTGAGTCTACAGTATGCAATATGAATATACACATAAACCAAATGCTCGAACGTTCCTATACTCGAGAATTGCGAATTTTGACTGTTGTATAGAAACTTCGAAATGAAAGATTGCAATTAAGTAAATTCTGCAGGTACTATTTTAACGACTTCAAATGATGGGTACGATAGAAAAAGTACCTTTAAGAATGCCCTTTATTACTGTAAAGCACTTATTGGTGTCGATGGTCCAGCAATTAAATAAAATATAATTTGAATAAAAGGGAAACTATGGATTCCTACTTTACGTAATTAGTCATGAACAACAATATAGCTAACGAGATATACACTACTAAACGCACACTGTGACTTCACTGCAGAAGCCAAGGAAATCTTAAAAGTGCACGAGTCGGCAATACGAAATATTTCTATCTCCGTCAACCAGGCACAAACTGCTCCACACTCTCCAGGTGTCTCCTGTAACCATGCGTCCGTCGCGCCGTACTGTCCGCACTCTTCGTGTCCCTCACGCCGCACCGTTCAGGACTGCCCCCTCCCCCACTTCCATCAGTCTCTCCACGTGTCCTTTTTGGAAACGATCACTGTGATTGGCTAGAACGCTCCTGCCTGTCTCCAAGCCAATGCATGCTCACAAGCATATTGAAACACATTCTAAATACTGAATTTACATTGAAATACCTGGAAATTAAATAAATATTCCTACGGCTGGACCATAAACACGCTCTAACATACATTATTAAATGCATATACAAATTAAAGAAATATATATCAAAGGAATAAAACAGCAGTAAGCCAGTAGTCTAATGTCTCTGTGCTTTCTAAAACACAGCAAATAATTGACCAACTTCTTAATGAACATAATATATCCGATGTAAACAAAGACATAGATGAATAAATATATTTATAAGCACGCTGCTACCGTTTTCTCGAGTTACTGTGGAGTACTTACGGCCTGACGCGATTAATAGTAATCGGCCGCTTTGCCCTCCAATAACTCATGTACTATTCAAGTTACATACCGGTAATTTATACCAATTTAGGTTTACACTAAAAGCCTTCTAAAGAGACGTTGATCGACAAAATCAGATGAAACGTTTAGATTTTGGAAATTCGTTGCTAGATGTTACTTGTATGATTTATCGTGAGACACTAAACATTAAACGAATAAAGATGTTGCAAATCTGCTTACACCATCAGAGTCGTCATGCAAATAATGATAATGTACATATTTGTTTTAAGGTATCACGATTGCACTTGCTATTATTAATTTCTACATGAGCTGACTAATGTCGTCCATAATGGTTTCACAAAGTCCCCCATTTTTGGCACTCCCTGGCATACAAATCTCCTTCATCGACACAAAGCCCATTCCACGACACAGCGTTAACATGGAATTTTCAGCCACGTGGTCGGCCTGCACCACACGCTGGGGCTACTCCTCTTGCTCTGGCTAAGGTATGGCGCCATGTGGTCGGTGACGAGCCCCAGCTTGCCGAGCAGCCCGTGCGGCCACGCCAACTCCGAACTTATAATATTTTCAGGTCGACACTACTCGTCCATTACCTCACAACTGTCATTTTCAACCGCGAAATGTGTTGGGTTAACAGCCGAAGGGAAGATGTGCATACATTGACGCCGTTTATGTCATCTCTTCAGGCTTTTTCGTGTCGATTCTGAGCTGCGTTTTGTCTGGATTGTTTTCCTTGGCCACCCATAGAATACAGCATGATTTAAACGCTTTACGTTGACGGTATGACCTGTCACAACAAAGGCATCAAATGAAGGGGCGAAACGTAAGTAAGAGGGGTATGACGACCTTTCTACTGTCTTCTTCTTCTACGATGGCGCCGGACACAATTGTGGTGAAATCTGGTGCCAACACGTCATCATTAAATAACTTTTCACCTAGTATGAACTTCTGTGCTGTGGCCTTGTTTGCACCATTACAGAGGAGTGTGGCAAGCTCTGGTGATCCAAATGTCAAACTTGTGAGTCGCAATGGATGGAAAATAAGGAGATTCGAAAATGCGATCGTTTAATTATGTTGAGCAGCTTATATAAAGTAGCTTTCGATCTTTGAATGGAGTTTCTGCAAAGCTTAAGTTTTCTGGTACGTGTGGAGTTTGGCTAGTTTCATTATTCGTATAGTGACTTAACCATGTTTCGCGAACTCTTTCGAAACTTTATCCAACTACAGATGCACCTTCGAGCCAAATTTCTAACTTATGCGTCATAATGGGACGCAATTGGTAGGATTCGAAGAAGTGATCCCTTACTTGTGTTGTGCAGTGAAGTGACAGCTACTCAGACAGATCATGACACACGTTTTCATCTTGCTATTCCTCCTGCTGAGAAGCTACTCTTTGCAATAAATTATGTTGGTGAAAATGTGTAAATGGTGTTAAGAAACGCCAAACTAAATCTTTATGTTTGTATGACCACATACTATTGCACTTTATTTAATGTGGTACATACACTTTAAGACTGAAATGACGACGCACTTCGAAGAAATTACCCACTGGAACGGAAATCGGCAAGTGTAATGAACTTGTACACACAAATGAATATTACATTTTCAGAGAAACGGCATGATTTGTTCAAGAGAAAGAAGTTCACAAACTGAGTAAGTCAATAACACGTTAGTCCACATCTGTCCAATATGCAAGCAGTTATTCGGATCGTCACTGATTGACACATTTATAGGATATCTTTGTGAGAAAAATCGTGCCAAATTCTGTCCGACTGGTGCATTTCATCGTCACAATCCAAAACTGGTTAAAGGGGCCTATCCATAACGTTACAACATTCACAATTGGGGAGAGATCAGGCGGCCTCATTGGACAAGTTAGGGTTTGGAAAGTACGAAGGCAAGCAGTCGAAACTCTCACCGTTTGCAGGAGGGCGCTCTCTTCGTGAAATGTAAACCCAGGATGGCTTGTCACGAAGAGCAACGGGACGTAGAATATTTTCGGCGTAACGAGTGCTGTAAGGGCACCGCGGATGATACGAAACGGGTCATTCTGCGAAAGGGACGTTTTCAGGTACGTCTTAGGTGGTCATTCTACCTGAATTGGAAGTGGGACTCATCACTACTGAAAACAACTCTATTCCCGTCAATGACATTCCGTGCGAAATACGTGTCTGGAGGCGACAGGGACAGGGATGGGATAGGGCTCTGAGCACTATGGGACTCAACATCTGAGGTCATCAGTCCCCTATAACTTATAACTACTTTAACCTAACTAACCTAAGGACATCACACACATCCATGCCCGAGGCAGGATTCGAACATGCGACCGCAGCAGTCACGCGGTTCCGGACTGAAGTGCCCAGAACTGCACGGCCACCGCGGCCGGGGGATGGGATATCAATCTGACTGTCGCCCAGCATTTGGCCCGATAACTAGGTGTGATGATCCGGGATGCCACTTATTTTCATAACAGAATCCCTTCGCTTTACATCCGCGGCACCCTTACAGTACAGCGATACGTCAGCGATGTTCTACGTCTCGTTTTGCTGCCCTTCATGGCACGCCATCGTGGTCTTGCATTTCAGCAAGACATTTCTCTCCAGTACATATTGAGTTTCTACTGCTTATCTTCGTGCCTACAAAATCCTACCTTGCCCAGCAAGTTACCCGATCTCTCCACAATGACGCTATAATGCGGAAATGGAACATAATTTTCCACCTTGTCCCTCAGTAGGATATCAAACAACACCACCAATTAATGAATGACCGAATAGCTGCTTGCATAAGGGCCTTAGGTCCACCAAGGCGTTATTGATTTGCTCAGTTAGTGAAGCTCTTTCTCTTGAATAAAGCATCCAGGTTCTGTGAAATAGTAAACATTTGTTTGGATGTACATGTACATCACATCTATCGAGTTCAGTCCCATTCGGATAATTCCTTCGTTGTGCGTCTTTTTTTCGTCTTAGAGAGTGTTTATAAGTAATGGTTACGAGTTAATAAAGTTAGGACAGTATTTCTACAACCATCCAGTTTCGCAAAGTAGCATACTGTTCAACTGGAGGAGGATTCAGAAGAAGACTTGATGTGAAATCAGTCACCATCAACAGTGTAGCTGTGAGTGCCTAACTCTGCATAGTGGTAGACAGTGTGTTGGAAGATATGAAAGTAGCTCATATGTTATGGAAAATACCGACGTGTCGTCCTCGGCTTGTTCCAGCTGCTAACTCAGAAGGAGCGGAGTTAAGTTTTCAGATCTGTTTCCTAAAATTAGGTAGCACAGACTGAAAAGACATCCAGTCAGCATGTTCAGCTGATGACTCCTGTTGTCTTTTTACTTCAGTATTTCTTTTTATTTCCAGCTATAACTATCTGCAGCATAGGAGAGAGAAAAACACGTGGTAATTCCACAACACTCACAGCAAGTCATTGATGGTGGCAACAGCTTGTGACACCAAGCTGTCAGACTCGTTGCGAGCAAAATTCAATGTGTCAAGTTGGAGCATAAGTTCGTGTGTTTTTGTTTTGCGAGCTGGTATTCCGGTTGCTTTGGGTTTACTTATCTATTGTCATTTTTTCTTTGTAGCTCCCTGTTGCTGTTTCAGTTTACGTAACGTCATTTTGTCATTTATAGGTAGACACTAGGGCTGTGGACCTAGAAAATGGAGTGTCGAGTCGAGAATTCGGTAATTTTCCGAGATATTCTTCTGTCTGAAATTAATAGAGGGGTGACAGCAGTATAGATAGGCAGGAACATTTTCGCTGTGTATAGCGAAAGTTGTACGCGATGAGGAATGTTCAAAAATCGGTGTATGGGTACGACATGCTCTTAGCCAAAATCACAAAGATCAGCGGGTGGCCATATCTGTGCTTGCTCGTCATCATTTGCCTCGTGAACAACACCGAGCATTCCTATCCTGTGTCGTCACTGGTGACGAGAAATGGTGTCTTCACTCTAACATAAGGAAAAGAAGGAAATAGTGGCGCCCAAACAAAGTAACGTCTCCCTGTAAAAAATATCTACGCGCTTTCTCAAAGGACGATGCTGTGATGGTGGTGGAGAAGCGACGGTGTAGTGTACTATGGAACTGTTCCCCTGAGGTGTAGCCACCACTCCAGACAATTATTGTCAACAACTGAGACGTCTTGCAGACGCAGTCCAAGAACAACGAAAGGAAGACTGCGTGAAATGCTGGTACTAAACGATGTGCTGGTATTCTCCTAGACTGACAAAAAACACTATACAGGAGTTCTCATGCGAAGTCATTCTGCATCCACCTTATTCGCCTGATCTTGTACCCTCAGATTTTCACCTTTTCCGCTATCGAACAACTTTGAAGACACTGCCTTTCCAGATGAAAATGCGCTCCGAATACGGCTCGACGCGTTCTTCGCCTCCAAATCACGTGATTGTTTGTACGTCCGCGGAGTCGAAATATTACCTCAGTGTTGTCAGACTGTCATAAATAACGAAGAAGAATACACTCCTGGAAATTGAAATAAGAACACCGTGAATTCATTGTCCCAGGAAGGGGAAACTTTATTGACACATTCCTGGGGTCAGATACATCACATGATCACACTGACAGAACCACAGGCACATAGACACAGGCAACAGAGCATGCACAATGTCGGCACTAGTACAGTGTATATCCACCTTTCGCAGCAATGCAGGCTGCTATTCTCCCATGGAGACGATCGTAGAGAACGGCTTGCCATGCCATTTCCACCTGGCGCCTCAGTTGGACCAGCGTTCGTGCTGGACGTGCAGACCGCGTGAGACGACGCTTCATCCAGTCCCAAACATGCTCAATGGGGGACAGATCCGGAGATCTTGCTGGCCAGGGTAGTTGACTTACACCTTCTAGAGCACGTTGGGTGGCACGGGATACATGCGGACGTGCATTGTCCTGTTGGAACAGCAAGTTCCCTTGCCGGTCTAGGAATGGTAGAACGATGGGTTCGATGACGGTTTGGATGTACCGTGCACTATTCAGTGTCCCCTCGACGATCACCAGTGGTGTACGGCCAGTGTAGGAGATCGCTCCCCACACCATGATGCCTGGTGTTGGCCCTATGTGCCTCGGTCGTATGCAGTCCTGATTGTGGCGCTCACCTGCACGGCGCCAAACACGCATACGACTATCATTGGCACCAAGGCAGAAGCGACTCTCATCGCTGAAGACGACACGTCTCCATTCGTCCCTCCATTCACGCCTGTCGCGACACCACTGGAGGCGGGCTGCACGATGTTGGGGCGTGAGCGGAAGACGGCCTAACGGTGTGCGGGACCGTAGCCCAGCTTCATGGAGACGGTTGCGAATGGTCCTCGACGATACCCCAGGAGCAACAGTGTCCCTAATTTGCTGGGAAGTGGCGGTGCGGTCCCCTACGGCACTGCGTAGGATCCTACGGTCTTGGCGTGCATCCGTGCGTCGCTGCGGTCCGGTCCCAGGTCGACGGGCACGTGCACCTTCCGCCGACCACTGGCGACAACATCGATGTACTGTGGAGACCTCACGCCCCACGTATTGAGCATTTCGGCGGTACGTCCACCCGGCCTCCCGCATGCCCACTAGACGCCCTCGCTCAAAGTCCGTCAACTGCACATACGTTTCACGTCCACGCTGTCGCGGCATGCTACCAGTGTTAAAGACTGCGATGGAGCTCCGTATGCCACGGCAAACTGGCTGACACTGACGGCGGCGGTGCACAAATGCTGCGTAGCTAGCGCCATTTGACGGCCAACACCGTGGTTCCTGGTGTGTCCGCTGTGCCGTGCGTGTGATCATTGCTTGTACAGCCCTCTCGCAGTGTCCGGAGCAAGTATGGTGGGTCTGACACACCTGTGTCAATGTGTTCTTTTTTCCATTTCCAGGAGTGTATATTATTGATGACACACGTCTCTCTTATGTGTATCTGTTGTATTTGTTAAACTGATGCACCAACCCCATATCTCAAGTACCTTGTAGATAATGGAAAGAGGCATTGCTCTCCTTCTTTTGTAAGTAACAAATTTCGATATGGTAGCTATATTTCGCTCTTCGCAACGACTGTGTTAATCACTGACTTGTAGTTTACTTATTTGCGAAGTATCACAGGAACTATGGGTAAGAGCGAAGTGACAATTAGTTCATTATCATGCTTCGATTTGGGGTTACAAGATGTGAAAAACTCAGGTTTTTTCCGTTTACCACACACTTTCCTTAGACTCGAACGAGAAAGTCTGCACAACGGAGAAGAGATTCGAATCTAAAACCTCGTTTTTTTTAATTTTTTTAAGAAAAAGTAAAACCTTAGCAAAGAAATTAATTAGAGGGAAGAATATAGTTTTGATGTTAGGCATGACGCTAGGAAGAACTCCTCTTATAACTGGTATAAATGTTGTTTATTAAAAGAAAACCGGTTTTGCGGCTTAAAGCCTCATCGTCAGGTACAACGGTAAGCAACAATATACCAGCTGTTATCGGAGGTTTTCCTAACATCATGCCTTTCAACATTTGCGGTTGGCAGGAATATGAAATATTTTTGGATGTAGCCTTGCTTCAATTATATGAAAGACGGTTACTTTCCGTGGCACTTCTGAAGACTGGAAATTTCTGTCGTTCGATACAGTTGTGTGGAGCGACCAGTACTCCCTGTTGCACTGGGAGATACGTTACAGATGCGTATTTTTGTCATATCGCTGTCGTCCCAGTGTGAATCAGCATATCCCGTGTCGCATCACGTATCGTATCCCAAATCGTATCACCTCACTAAGAATCGCACCTAACTTGTACTAGATACGTGTATTGAAACAGAAGTATCGACTTTGTATGAAAAATAATCTTTATTTGTAAAATATCAGTGTTATTATTTAGATTCGTTTTTTATACACGGAAAATATCAAAGTAAATGCGCCAGTTGTTTTGTAAATGTTGAATGATTTTCTAACCGCAAGCACGTTTTGTCTAACGACAAATAGTCCCTAACTTTAGAGAAATTATTCATGCCGATTTCGTACACTGCAGTAACTCTACGATGGTTAAACAGGTTTAGTACTTAAAGGAATGAGGCATCTTGGAGAAAAAGAGTGCTACAAATAAATTATCCTTGTTGTACTTTCATTTCCAACTTCATATAAGGATTTCAGTGCTGTAGTTCAGTATATTACTTACATTACGTAATTTTATATGATTTTACGTAATTTCATAGATATTTTCATGTTACTTTAGTGATTATGTTGCAGGTATTCTAGACTATGAAAATCCGATCCATGCGTTTATGGGTCCTATTTTCATATTCTTGAATTAAATGAAATTTAACTAGGTTCATACTCAACGCCATGTGGGACTAAACGTCCCTGTGTCACTGGCACCTGAGACTAAAGGCATATTTTTCGTCCAAACGTGCCGGAACGTACTGGCAAGACCGGAACATTTAATCCAGAAAATGGCTGTTTGAAGCAGTTTAAGCATCAACACGGACAATGCAATAACGCGTAGTGCACCACGGACTGAGACCACGGCGCCCGTTGTTGCTGCTTTCCTTGGCGCAGCAGAAGACACGGGAGTGCTAACAGTGTTGCGGCAGATAACAACACTTGTTGCAGGAGTGGCACAACTTTGACTTCTCAGAAGAGCTTCGGTTCAGCCTTCACCATCGCTGTGGAGGTAGAATCCATTCGTCATCGTCAGGTAGGGCTACCACCTGGCGTGATGCTTTTGAGTGCAATTGGGTACGGCGTGGATACTAATATTAGTACGTAGCTTCTTGTTTGGTTTAGGCTCCACGTATTTGGTCTCAAATGCTACTTCGTACATTAAATATTTTCTTTTGCCCTGTGTAATGCAACGGACTGAACCACAAGCGCACAGGCGATATTCTGGGAACTAAACACAGTCACACATACTACTTTTTCAGGTAATATTACCTAATATCAACTTAGTGACTACGCTTGTAAATATACTAGATGGCAAATGCGTGATTTTTGCTACAACTTTCTCTCATGAGGTTGATGAATCTACATTGTCACTCAAAGAAGAGACTTACTCAAATCAATCTCAATAAACTTAAATTCACAACGAATGAAATCAGTCATTATTGCGGCGCTAGATTTAGGCGTTGAGCTAATATGCAATTATAATGCGCAACGAATCTGATCAATATCTTAGCAACCATACACTGCACTATCGATGACTATGAGACAACGTCTGCTCTCTTGGACAGTTCCCCACAAAGTGAATTAATTTGGGACACTGTGGTATTCCGAGCCTTTTGTAAAATTGTTCTGGAATATCCAGGGTGTGAAGGGTATAACTGCATGGGTTATATAGGGTGTTACTGGTATAAGAGCAGATATTTTATTGGTGACAGGACAGTGAAGTCAACAATATTACTTCAACATTTACTTCATTTGCAGACTAACAATTACAGGTATTAGCAGTATTATGAGTTTAGGTTGGTTAGTAACTCCGCACATGTGACGAGACCATGAGATTAATGCTTATTTTCTCCAGGGCAGCAGGGCAGGAGTTGAAGTGTGAACACATGGTCACAAAACGGATGCTCTATACCGACAGGCACAGTCCACTTTGTGGTGAACTCACAACAGTACAGAAAACATCATGTAGTAAATTAGGTGACGTGCTTGCGGGAAGGCTGTTATACGCGATTCTCATCGGTGACGTGTGCAAAAATAGAGGGGAAGAAGAACACAGCGAGGCTTTGAAGCGTGCGGATGTGTTGTAATTGGCCACAGATGTTAAATTAAAACAGTGGAAAATGGTGCTTCTAAATATTTTCGAAGTATTGTGGCGTTTATTTTCACACTATAAAGTTTTTTCTGCGATTCTCAAGTATGAATGCAAGTATTTCCTGACTGATGACGCTGTGACGTTTTGTGTGGCCCGCCTGCCGCTGGAACAATTTCTCTGGAAATCGCCATGTTTGTCGTCGGCATTTAAATATTTGTCAGAGGCGTGGAGAAGCTGTGTGAGATCATTGGCCATCTCTCTTTCGATGATGCTTCTACGATAAGGCAAGACATTCATTTTATTTATTTCACATCTGTCAACACCTGCTTTCTTTGGGATTGGAATTATTATATTCTTCTGGAAGTCGGAGGGTATTTCGCCTGTCTCAAAAATCTTGCTCACCAGATGGTAGAGTTTTGTCAGGACTGGCTCTCCCAAGGCTGTCAGTAGTGCTAATGGAATGTTGTCTACTCCCGAGGCCTTGTTTCGACTCAGGTCTTTCAGTGTTCTGTCAAACTCTTCACGCAGTATCATATCTCCCATTTCATCTTCATCTACATCCTCTTCCATTTACATAATATTTTCCTCAAATACATCGCCCTTCTATAGACCCTCTATATACTCCTTCCACATTTCTGCTTTCCCTTCTCTGCTCAGAACGGGGTTTCCATCTGAGCTCTTGATATTCATGCAAGTGGTTGTCTTTTCTCCAAAGCTCTCTTTAATCTTCCTGTAGGCACAATCTATCTTACCCCTGGTGATATACGCCGCTACGTCCTTACATTTGTCCTCTAGCCATCCCTGCTTAGCCGTTTTGCACTTCCTGTCGATCTCATTTTTGAGACGTTTGTATTCATTTTTGGTTGCTTCATTTACTGCATTTTTGTATTATCTCCTTTCATCATTTGAATTCAATATCTCTTCCGTTACCCAAGGATTTCTACTAGCCCCCGTCTTTTTACCTACTTGATTCTCTGCTGCCTTCTCTATTTCATCTCTCCATCTACTGTATTTCTTTCCCCCATTCCTGTCAATCGTTCCCTAATGCTCTCCCTGAAACTCTCTACAACCTCTGGTTCTTTCAGTTTATCCAGGCCCCATCACCTCAAATTCCCAATTTTTTGCAATTTCTTCAGTTTAAGTCTACAGTTCATGACAAATAGATTGTGGTCAGTGTTCACATTTGTCCCTGTAAATGTCTTACAATTTAAATCCTGATTTTTAAATCTTTGTCTTACCATTATACAATCTATCTGAAACCTTCCAGTATCTCCAGGCTTCTTCCATGTATACAACCTCCTTTCATGATTCTTGAACCAAGTGTTAGCTATGATTAAGTTATGCTCTGTGCAAAATTATACCAGGCGGCTTCCTCTTTCATTCCTTACTCCCATTCCATATTCCCCTACTACATTTCCTTCTCTTCCTCATCCTACTATCGAATTCCAGGCACCCATGACTATTAAATTTTCTTCTCCCTTCACTATCTGAATAATTTCCATTATCTCATCATATTTTTCATCAATCTCTTCGTTATCTGCGGTGCTAGTTGGCATATAAATTTGTACTACTGTGGTCGGCGTGGGCTTCGTATCTATATTGGCCACAATAATGCGTTCACTATGCTGTTTGTAGTTGCTTAGTAGCATTCCTATTTTCCTATTCATTATTAAATCTACTCCTGCATTACCCCTATTTGATTTTGTATTTATAACACTGTATTCACCTGACCAGAAGTCTTGTTCCTCCTGCCACCGAACCTCACTAATTCTCACTATATCTAACATATCCATTTCCCTTCTTCAGCTTTCTAACCTACCTGCCCGATTATGGGATCTGACATTCCAAGTTCCGATCCGTAGAACGCCAGCTCTCTTTCTCCTGATAACAACATCCTCCTGAGTAGTCCAAACCGGAATATTTTACCCAAGAGTACGCTATCATCATTTAACCATACAGTAAAGCTGCATGCCATCGGGTAAATTACGGAAGTAGTTTCTCCTTGCTTTCAGCCGTTCGCAGTACCAGCAGAGCAAGGCCGTTTTGGCTAGTGTTACAAGGCCAGATCAGTCAATCATCCAGGCTGTTGCCCCTGTAACTACTGAAAAGGCTGCTGCCCCTCTTCAGGAACTACACGTTTGTCTGGCCTCTCAACAGATACCTCTCCGTTGTGGTTGCACCTACCGTACGGCTGTCTGTATCGCTGAGGCACGCAAGCCTCCCCACCAACGGCAAGGTCCATGGTTCATGGGGGGGTGGGGGTGTATTACTTAATATTTGGACAAGAACTAATTTAAGAATGAAATATAAGAATATGAGAAATTAAAAAAATCATAACCCCTGAAAATACAATATATATGACGTAATATATGTATATATTGCATTTTCAGGGGTTATGATCTTTTTAAAATCTGGTATTCTTATACAGGGTGGCCCAAAAAGGATGGTCACATTTTAAATAACTATAACTCCATCAGTTTTACAAATTAATTTTATTCAATTACGTAACTAAATGCTCCCAGGCACCCAATTACAAGAACCAACCACAAAAAATCATGTACGGAAAATGACTTCCGGAAGATGGTGTCCTTCCTCGGTGATGCATTCTACAAGTCTTTCCTCGAAATTTTCCATCACTTTCACTACTGTTTCTTCTTGAGTTGCCATAATTTCCGCACTGATTGCCTCCTTCAGATCAATTAAGTTTCGGGGCTTCTGTACGTAGACTTTTGACTTTAGGTATCCCCAAAGAAAAAAATCACAGGCTGAGAGGTCAGGTGATCTCGCGGGCCAGTGGACATTTCCAAAACGCGAGATGATGTGGTGGGGGAACATCCGCCTTAAAACACACATGGAGTCATTGGCTGTGTGGGCCGTGGCCCCGTCCTGTTGAAACCAAATTCGATCTCGATTTACATGTAACTCTTGCAGTTTCGGCACCAAAAAGCTACGTAGCATGTTAACGTAACGTTTCGAGTTCACTGTGACTGTAGCGTTGTTCTCCTCAAAAAAATAAGAACCAACAATCCCCAATCTTGAAATTCCACACCAGACTGTTACCTTAGCACTATGAAGAGGCTTTTGGTGCAATTCTCTGGGATTATCTGCTGCCCAATACCGGCAGTTTTGTTTATTGACATAGCCGTCTAAATGGAAATGGGCTTCATCTGACATAAGAAGCACAACATCATTATTAGAGTACAAAATGTCAAGCATTGATTCACAAAATCGTCTTCGCTGCTTAAAATCACGATCATACAGCTTTTGCGTGATCATAATTTTGTATGGGTGAAACTGTAACTCACGGCTTAAAATACGCGGCAACGAACTATGGCTGAGTTTGAGCACGACGCCTAGTGGAACGACGCGGGCTTTGCAGCACTGACGCTCTAACATCATCAATGTTCTGTGGAGTAACTGCCGTACGTGTACGCCCTGTAGATTTACCACTTTTGACAGACCCTGTTGTCCGGAATGCAGTCACCCAATGTGATATGGATCTGCGATCTGGAATGGGTCCATCATGCGCTACACCAAAATGTTGTCGAAACAATCGTTGCACAGTAATAAACGATTCATCATTTCTGAAAAACTGTTCCACAGCAAAAACACGATGCTCGACCGTCCACTGCGCCATCTCGTGGCAAACTGGGTGTAATGGCCGACTTGCAGACGGCCGGCAGTGGTCCCCCCTCCTCACCTTTCAATGGTACTACGCAGTTCAAATCCGACCATCCTTTTTGGGCCACCCAGTATTTCATTCTTATATTAGTTCTTGTATTTATTGTTACATTTCATTGTTATGTTTATTCTTCAGGAAGATTTGATGCATTCCGTTGGATGATACCGATCGTAGAAACATTCGCAACATAGAAATTCTGAAACCTGGTGCATTGCTCGAAGGCAGGTCCGCCACAGTGATATTTCTTCGTATGAATCTCCCTCGGGAAAGAAACTGTATTAACATTGCTGAAAATTGGATGTGGACGCAATAATTTTACGCAAATTACGATAACGATTCACTTTATTGAAAACTGTCGCTTGAAACTGATTATGACTTAAGATCCACTAAGAGAATGTTACCGAAAAAACTTTCAAATAGTTTTGTCATTCATTTAGTGTTTTCTTTCATTTTTTAATTCATTCACCAGACATATAATTAGCAGCCGAATAAAGGCAACCTTATTTCGATGTGTCTGAACATTAAGTCGAACTGTGCTTAGATGACAACTATGAGAACATAATTCCATGCTACGTCAACCCAATGTCAGTGTTGATCAAAGGTGGTAGCTGGTGGTTAATTGTATGACTGTATCTTGGCAACATGTGACATGGTGTTATTAATGGGTGAAAGATATGAAGAGCGTATTGGGCATGGAAACGGTCAAAATGTCTATGTATAGAAGTAGGTCAGAACCGTAGAGGCGACATGTAAATTTGAGTTAGTATGTTGAAGTGTTTAGTAACAGCATCCTGAATGTATAGCAGGTTTAACACATCAAAAATATTACTTCTACAGTACAAATTTCCAGCTATGTGCTCCACAGCTGATCGTGTAGAGCACTGAGAAGGATTCCTAGTATAACAGTTAAGTGGTTATATGAAAGTGTAGAGTGAGCAGGCAATTAGACATTGTGGCTAGGATGAGGTGGAAAAATCACCAGCTGTGTACTAGAGGTAAGAGGATTGTGACTGTCAATACCATTTATTCACTCCAGTGCAGAAGTTAGACTCCATTCTGCTACATGAGAAGATGCAAAGTTATAGAAAGCTACGGACTGATTTTGACCAACCACGGCTATTTCTGCACTATAAGCTACCTCATCCATCAAGAACCGAGACAAGGAAGGTGTCAAAAAATGGTTCAAAAGGCTCTGAGCACTATGCGACTTAACTTCTGAGGTCATCAGTCGCCTAAAACTTAGAACTAATGAAACCTAACTAACCTAAGGACATCACACACATCCATGCCCGAGGCAGAATTCGAACATGCGACCGTAGCGGTCGCTCAGTTCCAGACTGTAGCGCCTAGAGCCGCACGACCACTCCGGCCGGCAAGGAAGCTGTCATCCTAAGGGGACAACCACAGAACTAGTTGTGACCAAGACTTAAAGATGCTAAGATATTTCGGTTTGTACTTTTAGATGGGTAGAATGCTGAAGACTAGATGGGTAGATCACATAACTAATGAGGAAGTATTGAATAGGATTGGGGAGAAGAGAAGTTTGTGGCACAACTTGACCAGAAGAAGGGATCGGTTGGTAGGACATGTTCTGAGGCATCAAGGGATCACCAATTTAGTATTGGAGGGCAGCGTGGAGGGTAAAAATCGTAGGGGGAGACCAAGAGATGAATACACTAAGCAGATTCAGAAGGATGTAGGTTGCAGTAGGTACTGGGAGATGAAGAAGCTTGCACAGGATAGAGTAGCATGGAGAGCTGCATCAAACCAGTCTCAGGACTGAAGACCACAACAACAACAACTTTTGTGTAGTGATAAAGTTTCTATAACCTTATCAAGTTTCTTACGTATCCTGTACTGAATTTCTGATACTTTGTGACCAGTATGTGTTACTTTTGTTTCTTCGCTTATTAATCATTTTCTACATGTTCTTTCTAATTTAAGTTGTTCGTAATTTTAATTCCTAGGTATTTAATTGAATTTGCGGCCTTTAGATTTGACTGATTTATCGTGTAACCGAAGTTTAACCGATTCCTTTAATCTCTCATGTGGCTGACCTCACACTTTTCATTATTCAGCGTCAATTGCCAATTTTTGCACCACATGGATATCTTTTCTAACTAGCTTTGCAATTTGTTTCGATCTTCTGAGGACTTTCCTAGACAATGAACGACAGCATCATCTGCAAACATTGTAAGATAGCTGCTCAGATTGTCTTCTAAATCGTTTACGTAGATAAGGGACAGTGGAGGGCCGATACCACTACTTTGGGAAACACCAGAAATGACCTCTGTTTTACTCGATGACTCTCCGTCAGTTACTGCAAAGTATTACCTCTCTGACAGGAAGTCACGAATCCGGTCACATAAATGACATGATACTCCGTAACTACGCAATTTCACTACAAGCCACTTGTGTGGTACAGTGTCAAAAGGTTTCTGGAAATCGAGAATCAGTTCAAAATGGTTCAGATGGCTCTGAGCACAATGGGACTTATCATCTAAGGACTTCAGTCCCCTAGAACTTAGAACTACTTAAACCTAACTAACCGAAGGGCATCACACACGTCCATGCCCGAGACAGGATTCGAACCTGCGACCGTAGCGATCGCGCGGTTCCAGACTGAAGCGCCTAGAACCGCTCGGTCACTAGAGGCCGGCGTCGAGAATCAGTCTTCAGCACACCGCACTTCTTGTGAGTAAAGAGCTAGTTCTGTTTCACAAGAACGATGGTCCCTAAATACGTGTCAACAGACCTTTCTCTCCGACGTAATTCATAATGTCTGAACACGATATATGTTTCAGAATACTGTAGCATATCGACGTTAATGATATGGGCCTGTAATTTAGTGGATTACTCCTACAACCTTTCTTGAATATTGGTGTGATCTGTGCAACTTTACAGTCTCTGGGTACAGATCTTTCGTCGAGCGAGCGGTTGTATATGATTGATAAGTATGGAGCTATTGCATCAGCATACTCTGAAAACAACCTAACTCGTATACAGTTTGTACATGAAAACCTGCTTTTATTAGGTTATTTAAGTTGTACCACTAATCCGAAGATATCTCCTTCTAAGTTCCTCATTTAACTTTTCACCACAAATGGAGTGACATGTACAATTAATAACCCTATTTTTGATAGGCCAACATTGTTATATTTTATGGCTACCGGCGTACTACTGTCAGATTGTCAGAAGTGCAGTGGGACTCTGCACTCGTCTCAACTGAACCAGTGGAGAATAAAAATAAAAATCAATTGCCGAATTTTAAAAATGATTGGCAGTTCAATAGACTGAAAATTCTGGTCGAAACATGAATGATGCTTTACGCTTGGGATAACTCAATTTCCATAGTCGTTGAGGCGCTAGGTCATCCAAATGCCACCGAGTCAGGTGTGTAACTGGAGTTCTTATTTTCATCGTTCTGTACACATATTCACCTCATATAAATTAACAGAAAGAGTCGCTATTCTGAAGTAAATATTCGCTTCCTTAGTACACGGTGGTGAGTGTGAGATTCACAAAGGACATTCAGGGACCCTGATGACACAGAGTCAAATGCCATAGGCAACACTGAGCAGCACATTGTTGACTATAGTTATTTGTAACATCCCACAGACTGACCTCAAAGCTGGAAATCGCATTCGCAGTTGGGAAAAACAGAGATGTCATCCAGGACCACCCGTCCAACGTACGGTTGCAAAAAATTGTTCCTCGGCTCACCGAACGTCAGAATCAAACACCTTAAGCATCGACGCAAGAATATACTTGTTGGATGCTTAAATCATGCCGTGATCTTGCCAGGATTAGCAGCCACTGTAAATACTGGTACAAGCAACACGACGGGTACGAGTATGTCGTGACCCATGTGCACCAAACTTGCCACGGGAATTCGTAGCTACTGTTTTCTCGTGTTTGAGGAAATTTATATCGTATAAAATGAATCTTCCGATTAAATTAATTTTGTAACGCACGAGAGAACATTAACTGGACTTAACTGTTCAATCATGTGCATTTGTTCGTTCGCCCAAGTATCCCAATCAACAAGTAACGTCATCAAGATAATATATTTCCCTCTTGCTCTCGAACTTTGTTGGAATGGTTTGAGAAACATTCTAAAGAACTAACGTGGCTTCGAAGGTAACCTACCCCCAGTCCAGTTAATAGCCTTCGATCGAGATGTGCATGTCATGGAGCCAACTCCGATTAGTGTCTTTGAATGTGGAAGTTGATCTGGATGGTAGCCAAGCACTGTCTGTATCTCATGGAGTCTGTGATACAATGCGTCGCAGTCGGCATCATGGTGGTTAGTGACAATACCACCAGTTCGAAGAGATATGTTTGAAGTTCCTGCGTTAGAATTTACGTATTTCACGGAGCGCTGAATACTTGTCGTTTTCGTTTTTGATAAATATTTTGGTAATATCAGTCGGACGTAGCTAATATGTGCTCAAATAGGTGAATTCAGAAAGATTTTTGTGGCTAATTGGGTATGTGAATGGCAGTCTGGACGTCATTAATCCACGTTCTCAATACGACAATGATGTGAATCACTTCGTGACCGCGGTTGCATAGGTAAAGACTTACAAGGAAATTGTCCAACCCAACAAGTCGAAATCTACCCTGCAATTTTTTATACTAGAAGAATACACTGAAAGATACACAACGTCAATGTTTTAGCTGGTAGGACACATTGCAAGTGTTTAAAAAAATGTTGAAATACGCTAAATTCGTAGCTCGCCATGCAGGTGGAGAAATGTATCCTCCTGCCCTAGCTGTAACAGACAGACCATGCAGAATATGAGGGGCAAATATCCTGGGTTGACGGCACATCGACTGTGATTGTAATTAGTAAGGAGAATTTCAGTTTCTGTCGATAGTTTCCCTCACATAATTGTTCACAGTAAATATTTGCTTGAATCTGCAAACTCATTTTAATAATTGGCAGCTGCCTTTGCAGTATCACTAAGCATTAACAATGGAGATAAAACTTAGCTAACTTTTTTGTGATATTTTGGCATGTGCTTTCCAATGGAATCTGACTGTACGGGTTCCAGTATTTCATCGTGGTGGGGGACCGATTTAATGTTTTCAACATGGGAACGATGAAATATGAAGATCGTGGTATTCAATGGAAATCACCAACTTCCCCTGAGGACCTACATATGTGTTATGTATTAATTAATTTCTTGGACATCCAGTCTAACAACGTCAGCATTTTTTTAGCAATTGTGGAAACTTTAGAAGAAACAGGAAATGGCTCTGACGATTTCTTTAACTATGGTTAAAAAGATGACTGTTGTGTTAATTTAAATTCAGAACAAAACAGTGTACCTTTCAAGCCCGTAGAAAACATGTACTGATGTACTGTAATAGCATTCAGTTATATAGAAGAGGCTTTGAATGTTTTGGGTAAACGAAGACGGGAGAAAACGTTTAAACTTTTGTACAAACCCTGTTTAAATCTTCAAATGGCAACATCAGTCGTAATAATGGAACAAAGATTTACACGTAGTATGAAATAAGCGACGGAATGAAACTCAAAGAAGTGTGGAAGACAACAGTTCGAAAGATTTGAAACTGCTCACGGCTGTTAATGCACTGTCACCTAGTAAGATCTACGAGAGAGGGTGATCTAAATTGCAGGTGAGATAAATATTATAGATTGTCAGACTCCTTCGAACCGGTTAAGAAGTTTCAGGAAATTGTACGGAAATGGAAGTCACAAAATTACGACGTTTACCTCAGGTAAACAAGTGATGAACTTTCTTGTTATGCCCTAAAAACTACATATAAAGCCAGTCTACATCTACATCTACATGATTACTCTGCAATTCACAATTAATGCTTGGCAGAGGGTTTATTGAACCAACTCCAAGCTATTTAGCTGGGGTTCCACTCTCTAACAGCGTGCGGAAAAAACTAGCACTTAAATTTTTCTGTCCGGGCTCTGATTTCTCTTATTTTATCATGATGATCATTTCTCGCTATGTAGGTGGGAACCAACAGAATATTTTCGCACTCGGAGGAGAAAGTTGGTGATTGGAATTTCACGAGAAGATTCTTCCGCAACGAAAAAGCCTTTGTTTTAATGACTGCCACTGTAATTCACGCATCGTGTCCGTTGCACTCTCTCCCCTGTTTTGCGATAATACAAAATGAGCTGCCTTTCTTTGAACTTTTTCGATATCCTCCGTCATTCCCATCTGATGCGGATACCATAGTAAACAGCAGTACTCCAGAGGATGGCGGACAAGAGCGGCGTACGCAATCTCCTTAGCCGATCTGTTCCATTTTCTAAGTGTGCTACCAACAAATAGCAGTCTTTCGTTTGCTTTACCCATAACATTCTCTGTGTGATCGTTCAATTGATGTTATTCGTAATTGTAATCCCATTGTATTTAGTTGAATTTACAGCCTTTAGACTTGAGAGATTTATCGTGTAACTGAAATTTAGTGGATTTCTTTTAGTACTCATGTAGATAACTTCACACTTTTCATTATATAGAGTCAACTGCCACTTTTCCGCCACACAGATATCTTGTTTAAATCATTTTGAAGTGGTTTTTGATCATCTGATAACTTAACAAGAGGTAAACGACAGCTTTATCTGCAAAAAATCTAAGAGGGCTGCTCGGATCGTCTCCTATGTCGTTTATGTAGACCAGGAGCAGCAGACGACCTGTAACACTTCTTTGGGAAACGCCAGATATTACTTCTGTTTTACTCGATGAGCCTCCGTCAGTTACTTCGAACTGTAACCTACCTGACAGGAAATCACGAATATAGTCGCAAAACTGAGACGATACTCCATAGGAACGCAATTTGATTAGAAGACGCTTGTGAGGAACGGTGTCAAAAGCCATCTGGGAATCTAAAACAACGGAATCACTTTGACAAACCTTGACATTAGTACTCATTACTTCGTGAGAATAGAGAGCTAGCTGAGTTTCACAAGAAAGATTTTTCCTGAATCCGTGCTGACTGTTACTCAAGAAATCGTTTTCTTCGAGATAAATCATTATGTTCGAACACAGAATATGTTCCAAAAACCTACTGAAAATCGACGTTACTGATATGGGTCTGTAATGCAGCAGATTGCTCCTGTTTCCTTTCTTGGATATTGGTGTGATTTGAGCAGCTTTTCAGTTTTAGGTACAGATCTTTCGATGAGTCAGCTGTTTTACGTATATCATTGTTACATATGGAGGTATTGTGTCAGCATACTCTGAAAGGAACCTGACAGGTATGCTCTCTGGACCGGAGGCCTTGCTCTATAATGTGATTTAAGCTGCTTCACTACACCGGCTATATCTACTTCTACAGGGTGTTTCAAAAATGACCGGTATATTTGAAACGGCAATAAAAACTGAACGAGCAGCGATAGAAATACACCGTTTGTTGCAATATGCTTGGGACAAAAGTACATTTTCAGGCAGACAAACTTTCGAAATTACAGTAGTTACAATTTTCAACAACAGATGGCGCTGCGGTCTGGGAAACTCTATAGTACGATATTTTCCACATATCCACCATGCGTAGCAATAATATGGCGTAGTCTCTGAATGAAATTACCCGAAACCTTTGACAACGTGTCTGGCGGAATGGCTTCACATGCAGATGAGATGTACTGCTTCAGCTGTTCAATTGTTTCTAGATTCTGGCGGTACTCCTGGTCTTTCAAGTGTCCCCACAGAAAGAAGTCACAGAGGTTCATGTCTGGCGAATAGGGAGGCCAATCCACGCCGCCTCCTGTATGTTTCGGATAGCCCAAAGCAATCACACGATCATCGAAATATTCATTCAGGAAATTAAAGACGTCGGCCGTGCGATGTGGCTGGGCACCATCTTGCATAAACCACGAGGTGTTCGCACTGTCGTCTAAGGCAGTTTGTACCGCCACAAATTCATGAAGAATGTCCAGATAGCGCGATGCAGTAATCGTTTCGGATCTGAAAAATGGGCCAATGATTCCTTTGGAAGAAATGGCGGCCCAGAGCAGTA